>NW_026596100.1:9805853-9825648 GCF_907164565.1 Psammomys obesus | reverse complement strand
GGGGGGGGGAAAGGGCTGTCTCTAACATGAACTCAGTGGTATGCTCTTTGATCACCTCCCCCTGGGGGGTGCAGCCTTGCCAGGCCACAGAGGAAGATGATGCAGCCAGCCCTGATGATATCTAATAAGCTTGGGTCATATAGAAGGGAAGGAGGTCCTCCCCTATTAGGGACTTAGGGAAAGGGCATAGGTGTAGAAGATGGAGGGTGGGTAGGACTGGAAGTGAGCAGACCACAACCAGGATACAAACTGAATAAACTGTAATAAATGATAATAAAAAACTAAAAAAAAGAAACCAAACAAATAAACAAAATGACGATAATAAATGGAAATATATCTGAAAAAAAGAAGATATTACAGTCTCAATTTGGTAATCAAAAAAGAATAGTTCAGATTAATTTTATTCTTACCTCAACCTGTTTCCTAAGTGAGTAGAGGAACAAATAATATAAATCCATTTACCCTGATCTCAGAAATTTTATGAAGTCAAAATAACATTAATTTCAAATCATTATTATTTAAATAAAAATAAATTATCTTAACAAAATCATGTTTTATGATATGTCTACAATTCATTGCAGTTGACTATTTGCACTGTTCTACATTTTCACAACCACTTTAGAAGAAAAGTTTTCCAAGTGCTTAAATTGGTCATAGTGACAAACACACCTACCCACTTAGCAGTTCAATCTAGAAGGAACCTAAATTTGAAGTTCACAGCCAGCTTTGCAAACTGAACAAGATCCTCTTTTTCTGAAAAAGAAAAAAAAAGAAAGAAAATAAATAAAAAGACATACAAAATGAAATAAAACCAGGAATAGTGTGCATATATTGTCACTGTCACACAGGTAATGTGTGAGGCCCTAGCTTCAAAATTCAAAACCTAAAAGAACAAAATGATTAAATGATGAAAACATACAAACTTCTAACATAAACCCAGCCTGGGTGTGATTACTAATCTTTATGGATAAATTTAAAAAAGTTAGAATTATTCATAAAATTAAAATCAACACTTTCCTATTGTGTTAAACTTGAAAAATATTTTTACTTACTCTTGGAGTTTTACTGTATTTATTTAACAAATAAATTGCAAACTGTCAAATGATTAAAATTTATTTCATTCTTGGTTCAAAATACAGTCTTAAAATTGTTAGGATAAGGCTGGGTGTTCGGTACACAGGAAGGGACTAGCTAGGGGGAATGAATAGATGTCCCTAGGGAAGGGAAATATAATAGATAGTTATGGATGAGTGTGGTGGGGCTTGAATGAGATGATCAGTTTGATAAAAAGAAGAGAGAGGGCAATTAGGAAGGAAATATGAGGAAATTAAGGTTCATTAAAAAGTGGTTTCAAAACATAATACCATAGACACTTTAAAAATATATACATATATATATATGTAAACTAAATGAAATTAGCAAATAATAGGAGAGACAGCCACAACTGGACATCAACTGTCACCAAATGTATCTTCCAGTCCTGGGAATGAATTACCTACATATAAATGAATTATTGACCAAAGGGTTGCCCGTATAAAACCCAAATGTCCTAAGCTGTTTCCAAGGCTATCAGTTTTTATCTACCAACTGACAGCAAGGTCCTCTTGTTCAAGACAACACCTAAACAACTCTTTGAACACTGATGTGTCAAGCTGGTGGCTACATAGAACCTCCATCCCTACAAGCTAGGTACCAGATTGTACTTTGCATGCTACCAAAGGAGAAGGTTAAATACCAACCCAACTGCAAACTTTTTGATCTACCGTGGTGTTCTGCCTACAAGAAATTCAAGTGCAATGGTACCACAATCTCGTGGGAGTAGCCAAACCATATTTGATTTAACTTAAAGCCCATTCCATGATATGGAACATATAATCCACAATGCATGGGTGACCATGAATCTGAGACAGATAGCCCAGGGACCTAGGGTAATTCCAAATACTACTGTTTCACTGTAGGAACATGAATGACTCCTAATACATTCTGCAATACTTATAGATCAGTGCTTTGCTCAGCCATCATTAGAGAAGCTTCTTATTGTAGCGTGTGGAAACAAATACAAAGACCCATAGCTAGACAACATACAGAGAGTTTGTGACCTTGGACCTCTCAGCTCTAGACTAAATGTCTCCATCAAATCTCTTCTCTCAAGGCTCAGGGAACTTTGTGAAAAAGGAGTCAGGAAGACTGCAAGAGCCAGAACCATCCAATAACAATACGACCAAAGCAATAGAAACTCACTGAGACTAAGCCTAGCATGAACAAGGTCTGCATGGGTCTGTACCAGATCATGTCCTAGAGCTGAGTGGAGAAGTGAATACATGTTTTCAGAAGCTATTTCCAATTGATAACCATTTGCACATGAAAATTTAATTTTCTTTAAGGTAGTCTCACTGAGGAAACCAACTACTCTTTAGAGTAGGCTACATGTCAAACACTAGATGACCAACAGAAAACAAACTGAAAGGCATCTTTGAAGGTTCCTAGTCTCATAACATGCTGAGGGAGGGAGGCTTGGCTCAAGAGTTTTAAAAGGAGAATAATACTAGTATGTGACCTAGAAACCATTCTTATGATATTATATTGAAAAACACTGCTTTCTAAAACATCTGCTTAACACTAAATTGAATAATTATGAATTAAAAGCTTTGGCAGAGGAGATTTCTATATAGCCTGGAATTGACTGTGTTGCTTGGGTTTTAGTGGCTAGTATTATGCAGATCTATAATGACAGGGAGAAAGTCAAACAAGAGAAAATACAAAATGCACAGTTTGAGGAGAAAACAACAGAAAAAAGTTTAAGGACAAGCCTAATCTTAAATACAATAAAGGGAATGATAACCTCATGGTAAGGCCCCAACCAGCTAAGCTTACAACTTGTAAAAAGGAAGAAAAGTGTGGTGGCAAATGCCTTTAATCACTTAGGAGGCAGAGGCCAGTAGATTTCTGAATTTGAGGCCAGCCTGTTCTACACATTCAGTTCCAGAACAGCCAAACTTAGGCAGTGAAGGAACTCTCAAATCACAGAAAGCTGGTGAAAATGCATTTGAACAAGGAGCCGTGTTCTAGCTCTAGAAAACAGCAGAACTTGGCCACTATAGCCATATGGATCTGGCTTTAAAGTCAAAAATACACGAAAGGGGTTATGGAATTTCCCTCCATAAATAAAGAGACCTTCTGAGGCAGGCCTATGTCATGGGTATCCCAGCATAGGCCTATGTGTGAAAATTGTGAAGGTGAAACCTGGATTGCCTTGGGGACCCAAAGACATTGGAGATGCTGGAGCCAAGGAACACCTGTGCAGGAAAGTTGCAAACTAGTTGTGGAACGAGTATGAGAGAGAGAAGTCTATTGCAGTTAACAAAATTGGATGGAGATGAAGATCTGAAGAGCACTTTGATATTAGACATAAAGATCCAGAGTTTGGAGTTTTTCCAGCTTATGTTCAATCTTACTTTGGTCCAGCATTTCTTCATTATCTCTTTTTCCTCCATTTTCGGAATGATAATGTACAACTTGTGCCATTGTATTTTGGAAGTGTGTGATCTGCTTTTTCATTTCCATTTTATAGGAAGATACAATTAAGAGATTGACATGAGTCTCAGAAAAGACTGTGAACTTTGGACCTTTAAACAGAGTTGAGACTGGTAGACTATGGAGATTGTTGAGGTTGGACTGAATGCATTTTTGCTTTGTGATATAGCTACTGTTATAAGCTGCTTAACTGGCTTAAACTCAGCCCCTCCGCTGAGACTTCCTTTAGCTCCTAGCAAAACTGTGGCTCCTCTGTTAACACCTGCTGTTGCCGTTAGCATACCAGAAGCCATTCAGCCTCCAAGTCTTCATTTTGATCATAAGGTGAAATTAAGTTCAAGTTCTTAGGCTTTACATGCCTGAGACCAGGATACAATTCAAAAGTTCAGTACTTGTTGCTTAGAATAAAACAATTGATAATAAATGCATGTTCTGTTTTAGTTAAAGATAAATGTATGTTCAGTTAAGACCATAACATACTGCTAAGTTCCTTTCTCCCAGAAATGTAGGGAACTGGAAAGTCCCTAAGCCTGTTTCCTAGCCAATTACCTTAAAATGCTTTGTCTAGCTATCTAGATACAATACACTTCGAACAAAATTGATTGCATTTAGCTAGTCAAAATGATGTATTGCTTCCCCTGCCCCTTGATTCCTACACCTGGTTACCTGGTTGCTACCTGGTTATAGTTTTTCATATAAAAAGCCTGCTTTACAACAAACCAGCATCATAGTCTGGCTCCTGAGAACAGATTTTGACCTTGACCAGTCAGTTTTTGTTTAGCTTTAAATAAACTTCCATTAATCTGAGTCTGGTATTAGGGTGCTCAGTGTGTGGCTATTCCTGAACCCATAACACTATAAGCCTATGGGGGCCAGAAGTGGAACATGGTAGTTTGAATCACAATGGCCCTCACAGGCTATAGGGAGTGTCACTATTAGGAAGTGTGGCCTTGTTTAAGTAGGTGGGGAGGAAGTATATCATTAGGGGTAGGCTTTGAGGATTCTGAAGCTCAGACTAGACCCAATATCTTAGGCTTTCTTCCTGTTGTCTGCAGAGTCATATGTAGAACTCTTAGCACCATGTTTGCTTACATACCACCCCAATTAAATGTTTAAGAGTTTCTAGTCAGGGTGCATCTTCACAGCAATAGACACCATAACTAAAATAGCTGTCTATTAAGACAGGCTCTTGAGGATTTACAGCTTCTCTGATCTCAGAGAAGCCCTTTGGCATAGTTCTGGTCTCCAATGTGAAGCAAAGCTGTCTTTGTGATGGATCTTGCGGGGTAGAACAATAGATGCCTTTTTCACTGGAGTCCTTGTACTTTTTTCTCATCTGTAATTAAAAAGAAGTACTTTCCAAATTTGAAAAGATATATCTTTATTTAGTTTTGAAACATTCTTTTCTACAAGAATAAATTATTATGTTTCTGTTATCAGGCCCAGTGGTAATCAATATCAGCCACTAAATTTGAATTATGCAAGGCATAAAATTTCTTCCCTTTCCTTCTTTTCTTTCTTTCTTTTCTTTCTCTTTCTTTCTTTCTTTCTTTCTTTCTTTCTTTCTTTCTTTCTTTCTTTCTTTCTCATCCTCTTTCTCAAACTAAAGGAATGGATTTCTTAATGAACAGCTTCAGTAACTACAAAGAAGTTTTAGCACATCACAAGACTTAAGAGGTGATGCACCGAGTTGAGATTGTTTCTTTTAATTCACTTTACATCTGCTTGTAGCCCCATCTCAACTTGCTTCACAGCCCCACCCTTCTAGAACAAGAGGCCAGAATAGATTCTTTATTTTGCAGTTTGCTTTTGCTAATGGCGTTTTATCACAGCAAGAGAAAAGTAATACAGCAGGTATTGTCTGATTTCCATGTGTCTAAATATAGAATTCCAGAATGTTCTCTCTCTTTTAATTTGGAGCCCACCTTAATAATAGTAATAATGGTAACGACCACATCAGCAGTATTTTTTATTTGATTATAAAATTAGTTCACTCAAAATATTTCCCATGAAACACTGAGCTGTTTTTGTTTGTTTACCTGACTATGAAGGGAACACATACAATTGCACATATGTATACACACATGCGCACGAACACACACACACACACGCCAACACACATACCAACAGACACACAGAGTTAGAGAAATAGAAGAAGTGCACTGGTATCCTTGCACCGTGTTTGCATTTATACATTTGTACATACAGAAAAAGTATGAAATCACAGCTGTGCATTAAGGACACACTTTCCACCTTCCTACTAAAACACAATTTCCAATTTTTAGAAAACTGTTTATTTTATATCCCTGTAAGGATAAAAGTATAGAAGTGCATAAAATCCCTGCTTCAGATTGCTGTAATAAATAAAATATGTGACAGGCAGAAGGGAAACAGTTGTTATCATGATATGAGCATTGAAATTAAGCAAGATGTTAATAACTCTCTTTATGTTTCTGTAAAAGTAATACTTTGTTTGCTTTACAAATTTAGCTGAGTCTTCTGACACTCAGTAGATGGATTAAAAATAATGAAAACACAGATGTGTGTTCTTCCTGAGTACCTGAATATCATAAGACAGGATATAAATAAGCATCAGGTAGTGAAGGGGAAGATGTGCTTAAATAAGTATAGCTTTGGAAATGTGTGTATAAATGGTTTGAACCAATAGAGAGTAAACCATATTCAGCTTGAATATAATAAATGAAAAGAATAAACACTGATTTATGTAAATCAAACTAATTTATGAAAATGATTTTATTTGATAAGATAGAATCAGGAAATAGGTGCTATTCTGAGCAAATTAAATTGAGTCTAAATATTTAGGTTTTTTGTAAATATGTGATTTATTTAAAAATGGGTACAATTTTTTTTAAGTTCAGCTTTTTTCTAAAATATACTCCTGTATGCATAATTTACATATTTCTTCCAATTTCTCTGAAGATATTTAAGAACACCTGCATGAATTACAATTCTCCGAGTTGATTTCAGTACAAATATATTACATCTTATACGAAAATCTACTTGTTCTTTTAAACCTTTTATCTTTAGTGGACAGACCAAATAAATGAAAATTAAATGACAACTTAGAAGTTACTTCAGGATCATTGGAATAAGCACGAATGTACTTCTCTAAGCTACACTACGATCTTGTTTTTTGTTAATTCTTAATATGTGCTTATGAGTGATTTGTGTGTATTCTGTGCATGGGCTTGGGTATGTTCATGTGTGTGCATGTGATTGAGTGCACTTGCTTCCCCCAGCTCGCATATGGAAACTGTCTGTTGTCAGTTTTTTCCCTTCCACCTTGTTAGGGATGAGGTTTATTATTCACTGTTTTCAGGCTTGTTAGCCCATAAACTTTCAGATATTGTCCTGTTGTTTTCTATCTTTTCCTTAACACCCTAGAATTGCAGATGCGTGCTCACACCAATCCTTACATGTTCTCTGAGACTATCAATCTGTGTATAAAGTACTGAATACACTTGTCCACCTCTCTTGCCCCAGTGGTTTTTGATAAACAATTTTGGAAACACTGTGATTTTAATAAAAAACTATACTAACAAATATAACTGGCCAATCCACAGATAATAAGAGATGGACAGAATTTAAATACCGAAAGGAAACTTACATTCAACCTTCTGCACCAAGATTCAAGGATGATTGCAGAAGACGGGGTAGAAAGAAGAAAGGTGGTGGTTAACTACAGAACACATTAGCTTCTGGATTCAACAGGATAGATGTATATCTGAACTCAGAACATTTGAGATGGAGTATCTAAAACCTGTGCAAGTCCAAGCCAAACCAAATTCAAGCATGGAGAAGAGACAGACAATTGCACCCCAAGGCATGGAGGTATTGGCCATTGTTAACTGTGTGTGCTTAGAGAAAGAAAGAGACAGAGACAGAAAGAAAGAGACCAAGAGGTACTAAGAGACAGAGACAGATAGAGAAACAGAGAGAGTAATTGTTTTCTTTAAGAGTGTGGCACTCTCCAGGGGGAAAAAACAAATCTAGGAATCTGGGGAGCATGGTTTTGAAAAATTATGAAAAAAAGACACCAATTTTGGTGGTTAGAGAAGGGGAGGTGTATCTGAGAAGAAATGATAAAGTGGATACTATCAAAATAAAATAAAATTAAATGGCCCCCCAAAATATAAACAGCTATCATATTTAAAAATTAGTACAAGTAAGTCATGCAACAAATTTCCCTAATTAAAAAATTAAATTAGATAAACAATAATATAAAAATTTTATCTGTGCAACTACTTATAAATATTATTCCCTTGGTGCTTTTTCTATTATGCTTTTGAATATTTGCAAAATCTTAATTTTTGAATGCTATATTAATTCATAAATTGAGAGTTTTAAGATTTCCAAATGTTTTTACCATGATGTTAATTCTATGAGATTATTTATTATACTTAAGTATTTTATTTCCACACATAATTTATCATTTATTTTAATATTTCAAATTATTTCCATGTTTGAGGAAATAACTGAAAATATTTATTATACATGATGATATACATTAATGAAAAAAATGTCACATAAAGACAAAATCTAGCTATTTAATATATGCATTATATACATCATTACTATATGATGATGACATTTCCACCTATTCTGGGCATTTTTCAAGAATACTATACATTCATTCTTTGGTAACTAACAAAAAAGCATTAACAATATGGAGACTTCAGTTTTCTAGTTGTTTGTAGTATTAACAGTTTAAATTTCACACTGAAATTTGTAGATTTTATTTTTGGATGGTTATCTTTTAATGTAATGAAAATATATTTTGAGCACAAAGGTAGCAGAGTATACACTTTAAACCTACTGTGTCCTTACATAAATGTCTTGAAGATCGTGTTACATCAACACCATAAACAAACTTATTTCTTCCATTGTATACCATTTCACTAGACTTGTGGACATTTAAAAATTATCAATTGTAAGATCAACTATCCTGTCATCCGAAGGTAACAATTTTGTGTCACTCAGACAGCTTCAGCAGCACTGGTCAGGACAGCAAACCACACCACATACTCTTTAAAACCATCTTTGTCACCTGGAACTCATGTGAAAGCACATGATATCATTTTTACCATTATGTGCATGCATTTAAAATTAATTTCTTTCTGTTACTCACTTCTCAAGCTTTCAAATATTCCTCCCTACTCAGATACCTATTCAATGTCCTTGTTTTTTTCTCCTACGTGTTAGCATGTGTCCTTCTTTTTTTGTTAGTTTTTTTTTCTTTTTATTGATTCTGTGAGTTTTAAATCATGGATCCCTGTCCTACTCATCTCCTTATCCCTTCATATATGTCCTTTGCCCTTGCAACCTCTCAGCTCCCAAATAACACACACACAGAGACAGAAAGAGAGAGAGAGAGAGAGAGAGAGAGAGAAAGAGAGAGAGAGGGAGAGAAGGAGAGAGGGAGAGAGAGAAACAACAATAATAAACAGAAGAAAATTTCTTATCATGGAAGTTGTAGTATGTCACAAAGTGTCCCACAGTTGTTCCTCTTTTGTCCATGCATCTTCACTTTCAAATGTTCATTGCAATGAGTCACTAGTCTGATTTATAGTCTTTGTCTTCTGTGTCACCATCAATACCAGATCCTCACCAGAACTCCCAGCTATGCTGCTGTTGTCCTGTGTCATGGAGATCTTGCAGCTTTGGAACAGGAGGGCTGGTCCTTTTACATGTTCCAATCACTCACAGATGATACAGATTCTGTGGGTGGGCCAATTCAGAGCCATGTATTTGGGCCTGGGGTAACCTGTTCTCCTTTATCCATACCACCAGTGCAGCTCTCCAGGACTGTTTAAACTTGGCCACCCAATGCTGGAAACAGCTGGAAGCAGGGTCAGCTCTCCTTAGGGACTGGCTTACTCACGAGCCAGTTTCTAGAGCCAGCTCTACCATGCTACCTGGTTAAGGGTCACTGTTCTAGGCCCATTCTCCTGTCAGGGCCTGGGCCAGCTTCTCTGGTCTCACAGCCTCAGTGGACCAGCTCACCAGCACCCTCTCTACCAGGGCCAGCTCTACTGTGATGCCCAGATGATGTGCTGGGCCTGCTCTCCAGACGGCTGCAGCCAGCAAGGAACAAGGCCAGCTCACCAGCTTTCCTGACCTCAGGACCAGTTCTCCTGACTGCCACAGGTTGTGAGTGGTGAGGAAGGGAGGGCACCCCCCCACACACACGCCACCTCACAGCAGAGGAGTGGCGGGGCCAGCTCTCCCTCACTTTCACACTTAGAGGCTAGCTCACTGGTGCCCCTACCACCAAGAACAGCCCTAGTGTGCTGCCCAGATGAAGGGCAGGGTCTGCTTCATGGCCTCAGGATCAGCTCTCTTGACTGCTTCAAATGGAGAAGGATCTCCATCTGATCCATGGCATCACCCATGCCACCTCCAGGCAGAGAGTGGTGGGCTTAGGTCTCAGGCCTGGTTCACTTGTGGCATTACAGGTGGTTGTGAGCTAGCGTGTTAGAACTGAGAATCAAACCTTGGTCTTCTGCAAGAGCAACAAGTGTTCCAAACCAGTGAGCCATCACTCCAGGTCATAAGAAGGATGAATGTGTGTGTGTGTGTGTATTTGTGTGTGTGTGTACATATGTGTGTACACAGATAGAAGTATGTATATGTCTATGTATGTTATGCAGGATATAACCCAAATGAACAAGGAATTAGAAATAATCACTCATCTATTTTATCACACTCTAGTGTCATAAATGGTGATAATTCATCTTGTTTATATTTTGTTGTGTTTTTTTCTCAATTCTGTTCTATTTCTCTGTGAGAAAGATAACAAAGCATAATCCTTTTACAAAAAGACTTTCTTGTGTAATTAAGCAGAATGATTCAGAGTATGAACACAGGTTTCTGAAAATGTATTTTCTGAGGTAATGAAGGAAACTATTCCAAACTGTCTTAGAACAGCATGAAATACAGAAATTTAAAAATGGATAGCCCCATGCGACTCTCTGGGGAAGAGTTTTTCTTTGGAAGATTATCAGATTATAAGCAGAAGTAAGGAGAAAGAATAATAATCTCTGAATAGATAAACTTTACAAGTAAGATGAAACATAAATTTATTAGGCTTGCCATATCATATCCTCAACAATACATATTTGTTATTGTCTTGGTTTTGTTTTATTCTAGGTTAAGAAATGTGTCTTGCACACATTGTTTTATTCTGATTACCCTTTATCTAGAAAGAAACTGGGTCTGGGGATGGGAATGATATGTGTGGTGTGTGTGTGTGTGTGTGTGTGTGTGTGTGTGTGTGTGTGATATCAAACAAGAGAGAGACATAGAAAAGATAAACAAATGAGGTAGATCTGAGTATCCCACTATAAATAGATAGAAAAATATATTTTTGATTTCAAAAAGGATCTCTGTATTCTATTGTATTTTCCTTGAAGAGCTATCTCATGTTAAAATAAAGAATATATTTCAAAAATCTGTAGATCTTTGATTGAACTTTGTAATAATATTATTTTCTTTTAATATTTTACAGGACATATTGTTTCTTTTGGTTAAAATGTTATATTAGAGATGAAAAAGACAGGAATTATTCACTACTTTCATCATACACTTACTGTCAGTGAAAGCACATTATATAATGTATACTAAATGCCACTGAACAAAAATTAATGTTAATTTGAGATAACAGCTGATGAAATTTTTCTTCTCTGAGGAATCATTATGTGTCTTCCATATGAACATACACACACACAAACATAAACACAATCATGCTATATATATATATATATATATATATATATATATATACAAAAACATACATATTATATGTATGTTTTTTCTTTCCCAAGTTTACTGCTGCATACATACTCTTGGGTGTAAGACCATTCACTGGACCATGGCCAATCTTTAGGAATCACACTACCTAAAAAAACTGACTCCCTTTCTTGGCAACCATCAATTGTCAATGGTTCCTCTCCTAGTGATGGGCCCTATGAACAGCACCCCCCCCCCCGCCAGCCAAATGGAAAATTTTATTGTCACAATATTTTTCCATCTTGTGCAGGCAACCATAACTGCCATGAGTTAATTAATTCAATAGCTAATCCTTATAGAGAAGACATTTTCTCAGTAGCGACTATTTATTTATTTATTACAATTTATTCACCCTGTATCCCTCTGAATCCACCTCCATCTCCTTCCAGTCCCACTTACCTTCCCTCTTCTCCCCATATGCTCCTATGCAGCCAGTCCTGATAAGACTTGATAGACTAGGGTCAGATAGAATGGGAGGAGGTCCTCCCCTATCAGCAGCTTCTCTTATAGAAGCTTTTCTGTTGAGGGATTAAAGCTACACTAATCTATGAGTATTGCAATAAGTATTTAGGGGCACAGTTTGATATTATATCCCTTTATAAAAAATAACAATAGGCTTTGCTCTATTGCCAAATTTATAGTGCTATTCAGGAATTCCATCTTATGGTGTTGGCCTTGAATCCAAATAGAAAGCAACTAACTACTTTAAAAACATTCATGCTACCATTAAATCAGCTTTAAATGAAAGTTTGGGCAGAGCACAAGGAATCTTATGAAATAAGGGAGATAAAAGACCTGAAGGGGACAAGAGTTTCACAAGGAGAGTAACTGAATCAAAAAGTCTGGGCAAAGGGGTATTTTCTGAGACTGATACTCCAATCAAGGACCATGCATGGAGATGACCTAGAACCCCAGAACAGATGTACCCCATGTCAGCTCAGTGTCCAAGTGTGTTCCCTAGTAAGGAGAACAGGGACTATCTCTGACATGAACTCAGTGGCTGCCTCTTAGATCACCTCCCCCTGAAGGGGGAACAGCCTTGCCAGGCAACAGAGGAGGACAATGCAGCCAGTCCTGATTAGACCAGATAGGCTAGGGTCAGATAGAAGGGGAGGATGACTTCCCCTATCAGTGGATTTGAGAAGGGACATGGGAGGAGATGAGGGAGGAAGAGTGAGATTAGGAAGGGAAGAGGGAAAGGGTTACAGCTGGGATACAAAATGAAAAAACTGTAATTAATAAAAAATAAATTAAAAAATAAAAAAGAAAGTAATCTTATTAATTTTCTTCAAATTAACTAAAGATAAAGAGAAAAATAAGAATTGCAAACAAATAGTTAATCAAGCAGTGAATGATGTAGAGGAAATATAATAAACCAAAGAAGCTGAAAAGGCTCACTCCAGTGTGGTTTCAACTATCTCACATGCTGAGAAAACCTATATAAACAGACAATCATCTATTTGAGAGAAGATTGGTGGAAGGAAAGAAAAACAGGGAGAAGACAGATCGTGTAAAATTTGGGGGCAGACATATTAATATTACTGTACTGTAATATAGACATATACTTTTGTCAATAAATGCTTTACAGATAAAATTGCATAACACACGGAGTGAATCCAAATAAATGAAGTTTAGTCAATAATTACAAGTAAATATTGGTTAATTGTCACAGAATATGCCACATTTGTAAAATTATTTCATATGGGAACTCTTGTTCTTCCCTTCTTTTTTCTGTTCATCTAAAATTGTTTGTAGTCTGTTAACTTGAAATATACTGAAGACAATAATGAATTCCAGATAAATCTTACCTTATGAGCAGAAAACCTATTATATGATTGTCATTTTGAAGAAATAGAAAAACTCATGAGAAACATAAAAATATGTATAATGACAATAGCAAATAGAATCACCAAGAAAATTAGCCATGATGCTGATTTCAGAAGCTTCATATTTTGGGAGGAACAGAAAGACAGAAAATAGATGACTTAATCTTTATTTGTTCAAAAATCTCTTGAAGAAAACTGAGAAAAGAATCTATCAACTTTCAGTTAAGCAGCCAAATGGTCATGCTCCATGTTTTAATAAGAGTTTCTGTAAGCTGGGAGACTGATTAGGCAGGTGATAGAAAAGATAAAATGTTAAGTGAATGTTGCAACAACCCACAGATGACTAATACCAGGAAACAATACCACTAGAAATTTAGGTTAAAGTGAGAAGAGGAGAGTACAAGGCAGAGAATAAAGTACAAATTTTCCAGACGTTTTGCTTGTGACAAAGAATGGCCTAAAAATCCCTGATCCTAATTACACCAGGGTAGAATCCTTTTTTGTGTATTTGTTTGTGTTTATTACTAATTTGGTATATGTAGGGTAAATATGGACTTACGTGCAGATGTCTGGAAGACAGAAGTGGGTGTTCAATCCCCTGCAATAGCAACTCCAAGTAGTTGTGAGCCATCCAGTATTGGACCCAACAACCAAACTTGGGTCCTTTGCAAGAGCAACACACGTGCTCAGCTACTGATCCATCAATCACTCCTGTTCAGGGATTTTTCTCATTTTTTCTGTTCTTGTATCAGTAGGTTCCATTGGCTAATGAGCTATAAATGGTGTATGAATCATCTGCCGGAGCCAGCCAGCAGAGTCAAACGGTTTTTGAGTCGGGAGTGAGGATTTATATTAATAAAATAAACACACAGAACACAGGAGACTTTTTAAAGGTCCAGAATCGACAGCCACAGCAAAAGGCAGGCTGCTGCAGCAAGCAGTGCCAGCATCAAGTCTCAAGGCTCAAGTCTCAAGTCTCAAGAGGCCTCCTTTTCTGCCTCCAGCCCTCTGACCTCTTTATTTGTGAGGAATTACTTTCAGCCAGTAAAACATCTCAGAACAATGGGTTAATTTGCACTAGGAACCTGAGGAAGAGGTGTGACCCTAACAAGCTATCCCACCTGCTGTCACAAACAAAAGGAGATGGACTTTTGTGGCAAGTTCTCCTCTGCCATTAGTAAAGGCCTGCTAAAAGCCATCTCTCAGCTGCTGAGATTTAAATATCAAAGCAGGCCTCTGGAGTCACGGCTCCTGACAATCAACAAAATAATCTGTAAATAGAATTTGAAAAATTGTAGTATGAATTAAAGTAAAGGAAAAGTTTTAAGATGCAGCACCATGTCAATTACATTTAGTTCTTAAATAACTTTATTAACTTGTATTTTTATGTTGACAAGGTAATACTTAATTTACATCACAGTCTGAAAGGATATTGAAATCTATCTCTATTTTGAGGAGATAAAATAATCTTTTCTCTGTTTCACTTGAGAATCACAACATAATATGGTAGATAGTATTTCTAAAACAAACATAGGAAACTCAGGTATAGAAAATTGAGATGCTGGATAAAGGTCTTGAGATGTAAGGAATCAAATTCCCAGACATTTTTTTTTAACTTGAGTATCCAGTTTTAAGCTACAGAATCTTGGCACTCAACAATAATAACAAGTAAAAATACAAAAAGTCCCTCCCTCAAGCCTGGTCTGGTGGTGGTAGCATATCATCCAAAAAATCTCCCAAAGGGTTGCTTGTTTTGGGATAGATATATATCCATATATAGGTCATCTACATGAGTATCTATCCTATAATTTTATATTATTCAGATATTTTAATTAATTATCTTATACTTTTAAAAGTGCAAGGCAGATTTTTTTTTTGAGCCTAATATATATATCTCACATACACACAAATGGAGGAAGGGTGTTAAACTAGTACATAACTTGACATTTGGGAGCTTTAATAAAATTTCATTAGGTGATACCAGAGACTATCAAACAAACACAAGATATTTGTCCTCATTGACTAACAACATGGTTCTTTTCCAAGATGACATATTAGTCAAGATTGTGTGGAGCACCTGGCCATTTATTCCACTCTAATTACAAATCACTCATCCCTTGCCCTTAGATGTGATCTCAGCAAACATCTTAGCAATCTGAGAATCATCACAGTGCCAGTAGAAACCACCTAAGACTCCAGAGGTTCTGTCTTGCCCAGAGCTACAAGAAGCCCTTCCTTTCACTTCAGCAGATGGAAACTTGACCTCTATGTTTTCTTGGCAGTGACCATATGGGTCTGCTGGAGCGCTGTATTGTGGAGCTAGCTTAAACAAACCCTTTAAAAAAAAAAACAAGTTTCACAGGAAGATAAAAAATAAGACTTTAGAAAAATGATTCCCTTATATCAACAACCCAAAGTACTTCAAAATACTTTGAAAAATACAGTTAGTGTGCACAAAAGACCTGGATGTGTGGCATGTTTTAAAATAACTATAATTTTAAAAACAAACAAACAGTTCCGCTGATGACACTGGAAAGATGGTTTGGAATGCTGGGTGCTCTTCCATAGGTCCCAGGTATAATTCTGACCATCCACATGGCAGCTCACATTTGTTAGTTCCATGGCATCTGATGTCTTCTTCTGGAATCCTCACACCCAAAACGAGACTGCTACACATGCACTGCTACATGCACACAGGCAAAGCACTCACAAACATAAAATAAAATAAAAATTAAGTTAAAAAAAACCCCTACATTGCCAATGAGCGGTTGCATGCAGGCTTTGAAGAAACTGAGCTCAGTAAATATGTTTCACAGTAGAATTTTTAAAACTAATAAACTAATAGTTGAATTACAAGTGAAAAATTATGATCTCTTCAATCAGAAACATGAATATTGGTCTAAAAGAAAACAAAGAATTTAAGAAATCTTTGAAAATAAGATCCATATCTAACTTTCTACTGCAAAATCTTGAAATCAAACTAGATTAAAATCTACCTCGTTAAGTTACAGGAAAGAATGACTGAAACCAAATCTGTAGGAGGGAATAAACCTTTGGACAAAATACAATGAAATCAATATATAAACCCCAAAAAATCTATGAGAAGACATATTAAAATTAAAATTTGAATTCTAAATTCATAAGAGGAATAAGTGATATCAGGAATAAGTTTGTGTGTGTTTGGGGGTGAATTTTACACACAAGCAAAAACAAATTCAATGAAAACGGATTTCCCATAAAAAATTATGGAGACAAAAAGAAAAGGCATTGTGACTCACAAATGCCAAAAGCAAAGAAACTTCAAACCTAAGGTTTGGTATCTAGGAAATAGATTCTTCAGGAATTAAAGGGAAAAAAAATCTGAGATGGGAAAAATATAAAATGAATTATTGTCAATAGAAATACCCTAACCTCATGAATAAAGAATAGTTTACTATAAAGTGGTTTTAAAATTACATAAAATATTTTAACCTCTCTTCCTGACCCTCTGACATCTATTTTTAATTATCTATTTCTCTTCCATAATGAGGTCTCTATGAATCCTCTAGTCCCTTACTCTATACCCATCTTATGTGGTTCTGTGGATTGTCACTTGGTTTATCACTGATTTAACAGCTAATATCCACACATAAATGAATACATAACTATATTACTATATTTCTTTTTCTGGGTCGAAGATACCTCACTCATGATGATCTTTTCTAGTTCTATTCATTTACCTACATATTTCATGATGTCTGAGTAACACTCTTTTGCATAAAAGCACGAAATTTTCTGTATCCATTCTTTGGCTGTTTCCCAATTCTAGCTATCATCAATAATGCAGCAATGGAAGTGGTTGAGCAAGTATCCCTGTGGTAGGATGAAAAACTCTTTGGATATATGCAGAATTGTATAGCTGGATGTCAAGGTAGATCAATCACTATCTTTCTGAGCAAGTGCCACACCAATTTCCATAGTGGCTGAACAAGTTTGCACTCCCACCAGAAACGACTGAGTGTTACCCTCACTCCATATCCTATACAGTATGATAGGTTTTGGTTTTGTTTTCATTTTGGTTTTGGTTTTGTTTTATTTTGGGGAGAGGCATTCTAACAGGTATAAGATGAAATGTAAAAGTAGATTTGATTTGCATTTTCCTGTTAGTTAGGGATGTTGAACATTTCTTTAAATGCTTCTTAGTCATTTGAGTTTCATCTATTGAGAATTCTCTCTTTATAGCTGTACTCTTTTTTTTAAAAAAAATAGATTAAATGTTTTATTGATATCTTCTTACCTGAGTTCTTTATATAGTTTGAATATTAGCCCTCTATTGGATTTCTAGTTGATAATAAACTTTCCTAATCTGTAGGCTAATGCTTTGTTTTAATGAAGATGTCCTCTGTCATAAGGAAGGATCTGTTTCACGAAGTCCCATGTATTAATTGTTGACACTAGTGTTTGGCTAAAGTGTCTGTTAAAAAGTCTTCTTCTGTGCTAACAAGCACAAGGCCCAGATTCTCTTATATTAGCTTTTGCTATATTTGGTACAGGAAGGTACTCTGCACTTTACCAAAAAAGAAACATAAACAACACAGCCATCCATTTTTTGATCTACAATCTGTCCCACTTGCAGGGTATGCTAGTGCAATGGTGGCACAAGGCTTGTAGGAGCAGCCAACCAATATCTGATTTGACTTAAAGCCTACTTTGTGTGCCCTTGCCCTACACTACTTGGGTTACCAATAACCAGAGATTAGATAGCCCGGGGACTTAGGGAAAAAACAAAAACAAAAATAATTGTAGGTCTCAAAAATAAAGTAGTGATAAAATGACTTCTAATAATATTCTGTAATACTCATAAATCAGCGCCTTGTTCAGACATATCAGTGAAGCTTCCTCCTGCAGCAGAAAAAAAGAGATGCGGAGGCCCACAGCCAGACGCTCTGCAGACAGTGAGATATTTTAAAGACTGAGGCCTCAATGACATGTCCCCTTTAACCTCAGGGAAATCTGCAGAAGAGAAAGCATAAAGCATGAGAGAATAGAAGACCCCAAGAAAACAAGACCCTCTAAATTTAGAGTCTAAATCTACAAAAGCAAAGATCATATGAACTCACAGCTACTAAAGCAGCACACACAAGACCTGCCTTGTTCTATTCCAGGCCCTCTGTATATAGTTTACCGTTTTTATGAGATTCTTAGAGATTTTTTATTAAGATTTTTTTCTTCTGTTGGTTTGTCCTGTCCAACTCCAGTTTTACAGTTTTTGTTTTACCTTATATTTTATTATTGTCTCTTAGAAACCTTCTCTTTTCTAATGAGAGAGGGAAAGAAGTGGGTGAGAATGGACATGAGAGAAAAACTAGAAGGTATAAGGACTTGGAAAACCATAATCTGGATATAATATGTGAGAAAATAATGAGTTTCCACAAAAGGTTAAAAAAGAAAATATTTTGTTAATATACTAATAGAGCAGGATGAAAGGACATAAAAGGAGATACACAAATTTACCTCAGTTTATAATGTAACAGCAGTGATGTTATTATATGTAATATAATGTATAATGTAATACATGAATTGCCCATTGTAAAATTATAAAATAAACTCATACTAAAAGTAAACTATAAACAAAAGCAGAATTCTAAAAATTAGATAACTCAAATGAAGCAGAATTAAAAAACTCAGAAACAAAGAAATAAAAAAAATATTAAAATGTCAGACAGGCTTTGGCAGAAGTATAATTATACAAAATATAAATAGATTTTTTAAGTACCAAAGCTGTTTCTATGCTAAAATGAAAATATCTCAAATATAATTATAGAGCAAAAGTAAAATAATGGAAAAAACATATTGTGTATTAGTCAGAGAAAAGCAAAATTGGATATATTATTAGCAACAAATATAAACCTCTGTTTATATGAAAACTATAATAAGGAGCAAAACATTATATTCTTCCGACTTGTGTTGCTGGATTCCTCCACCAAGATACATGCCGACCACATCAGTTATACATACCTATGCGCCAAACTAGAGCTGCAACGTGTGTAAAGGTGTTCTAACAGTGCTGAAATGAAAACGCACATCCATACACAGAATTCATACAAAGCATTTTGGACATATTTAACCTGCATCTGCCAACTCCTCCAAGATTCATCACCTACTCCCTCACACAACTCTCCCACCGCCCCTGTCAAAATGCATAGGGTCCAATTTGAACTTCTCAAACAGTGTTGGGTGTAAGGCCTGCCTTAGCGCATGGCCACCCAATCAGAGGAAGTTTGCCTTAAAGGAATCTCCCTCTCACCTCCAGGCAGCTAGCAATTGCCAGTAACTGCTCAGCTAGAGGCAGGCTTCATGGCTGCCTCCATGTTGTAATTTTGTCTACCTTGAGCTTCAGGATTTCTTGTGCATGATGTCATAATCTCTGAGTTCATGTGTGTTCCTGCCAAATTATGGTTAAAAAAAAAATGCTGTTTCTTTGTCGTCATCTACCACCCCTAACGTTTAAAATCTCCCTAATCCACTTTTACATAATGATCCTAGAGCTTTGGAACAAAGTGTGTGTGTGTGTGTGTGTGTGTGTGTGTGTGTGTGTGTGAGAGAGAGAGAGAGAGAGAGAGAGAGAGAGAGAGAGAGAGAGAGAG
>NW_026596100.1:9794718-9805843 GCF_907164565.1 Psammomys obesus | reverse complement strand
AGAGAGAGAGAGAGAGAGAGAGAGAGAGAGAGAGAGAGAGAGAGAGACTTTAGAAACAAAGGTAGGTATGCAGCGAAGACTTCCTTTTTCTTAGGAATGTTAAATTTCTGTAAACAACCACCAGTTGCCCTTCCTTATTCCTTGGTCTGTTCTACCTCCAGCAAATAAGAGAACTAAATTAGCTAAGCATAAGGAAATATCTATAGTTACAACATAAGTAAAAGCAATTTGAATGTTCCCATTGCTCTAAGGAATGTCCTGACAGAAATGTTGTCTTCTGAGACCAAAATTTTCACTTCTCCCTTTATAAAGTATGAGCAGTTTTGACACTGTAGTCTGCACATGAATTTTGCTCTGAACTTCAAATGATTATCTCCTACGTTTTCACACCTGTAAGCAGGTGGACTTTACGCTGTTGCTCTGCTTCCTTTGTGATAAGAAAGGAGATTCACGCTTCAGTTATATTTTTCCGACTTTGAAAAATCAGGCATCCAGTGTTTTGTTTCAATATTCCTGGAATGGCTGACACATTATGTACTTATGTTTGAAAAAGGACCACAGCATGTGAGCATTCCTAAACTGCTATTATGTAAGACTATTTTTCTCTTCCCTTTTTTTCTGAATGAATTTTAATAATACATATATTAAATATATTTGTTATATTTAAACACTATTAAATAATATAAAATAACAAATAAATATAGCACCTTTGCTCCCTACCTCTAAGGTATATTCCTCACCCCCATTTTTAAATCATAGCATTTAAGAAAATAGACATTTTCATCAGACAAGAGTGATTGATGACTGAGGTTTACATTTGTTCTTCTCAGTCTTCATTAACTAGCAGTGTGCTTGATGCCCCAGCTTTGGAAGTGGCCTGATGACAGAATGGTGCAAAGAACAATTTGTGAACAAATCAATGATATTTCTCTATTTGACACAGCCATGAATTGCTCCTCTATCTTCTTTGCTTTATGTTAACATGTCTACAGAATTTTTGTTTTTGTCTGTAAACTATCAAAGCACTTAGCATTTTGTGTCATACACAAAATGACAAAATGTGAATTAATGATATGATATTTAAAGACTTACTAGGATCATTTTCCTATATTTTTGAATATTTTCTTTTGCTTATTTTATTATTCATCTATTTCCCTTATTATTGGATTCAGAAGTTTTCCATACTTATTTGTTTTTCTGACTTTTATACTCAGGTACTTAATAAGTGACACTTATACCATCTACTCATCTCATATTCTAATAGAACATAGGAGAGAAAAGTCTGCAGTGGACTGAATGGAGTCTGTATCAGTTTGGAAGGGCTAAAGATAAAGTACACATCAAAGCACTACAGGAAACTGAGACCTACACAACTATTCTGTGAGCAAAAGGACACCAGCTTTGTATGTTATCATGGGTTCATAGAGTAGATAAATATATTTTATTGTTTTAAACTAACACTTCAAACAAAGCAACAAAGCATATTTGACATTCCTATGAGGATTTTGTTAATAAGTCAGTTGTAAATTTTGAGTACTCATAGAATATTAAGGTCATAATACACCGATTGATGTTATGTCATCAAAACAGATGGAAACATATTTCATTTTAATGTGTGCTTATTTCACACACATAATATATTACTAATATATATGCATGATAGCTACTGAATTGTTATTCATCAAGTTTAAATATATGTAAACGGCATGCACAACTCAACACTTGACATGATAGTTGATCTTAAATTCAAGATTTATTTATGTTCGACTTATATCCAACTTTTTAGAATTTTAAAATGCTTCTCAAGATAAGTTTCCTGTAGACCAGTGGAATATTAAATTACGAAGATATTCTTATCACCAGGCTTTCTGGAATAAAAAAAAAAAAAGGTCTTATCAAAATGAATTTTTAATATGGCAATGTTACAGCTATAGGAATACAAGTCATTCATAGTTCTTTGGATTATGGTCTTCCTTTGGTGTGAGGAAGTACGACGGAAAACTGTGTGTGGAAAACTGAACAGTGGCTCAGAAAGACCTCAGAGCACCACCTAGGGGTAGACTTCCATGGTGAACTGCAGATCACGAGTAGAGACTTTTTTAAATTAATTTTTAATTTTTATTTTTTCTTCTCAATTATTCATTATATATCCCGATTGAAGCCCCTTCCCTCAACTCCCCACAGTTCCACCCTCTCTACCTTTTCCCCACATCCCCTTCCCTTGCCCACTGAAAGAAGGAGTTCGCCACTATTATCATCTGCCCATAGCTTGTTAAGTCTCATCAGGACTGCTTGGATCCTCCTCCTCCATAGCCTGGCAAGACCATATCACCAGGGGCAAGAGATCAAAGATCAGGCAACTGAGTGGACCCTAGGGAGGATGCTTAAAGCTCATTCAGAAAGGCAAATAGGATAGACACCAGAAGCTGTGGAAGAGAGGAAACAGGATGGGAGCCTACTATACAGAGTCTTCTGAAAGAATTAATCCAACATGGCATCGAAGCAGATGCTGAAGACTCAGGGCCAAACTTTGGGCAAAGCACAGGGAGTCTTATGGAGGAAGAGAGGAGTGGGAATAGAGAGACATGGAGGGGACAGGAGCTCCATAAGGAGACCAACTAAACTAAAAGATCTGAGTCCAGGTGGTCCTGCAGAGACTGACACACCATCGGAGGACCATACATGGAGAGAACCTAGATCCTCTGCTCAGAAGTGGCCTATTGGCAGCTCAGTCTCCATGTGGATCTCTGAGTGAGGGGAGCAGGAGCTGCCTCTGTCATGAACTTAAAACGACTTCTTTTTTTCCCTGGGAGTTACAAGTCCTGATCCTTCAGTGTGTAAACAGGATATGAAGCAAAGTGTACTTTAATGTAACTGAAACAATAGCATTTTACTGGAAAAAATGAGTTAGACTAAATTTTCACATTTTTATTTGTAATATGTTTATAAAGGTTTAGGCACTTGAATTCTGTTAAGTGTTAAGGAGAATTCCAAAACTGAAATTCCAAGAGCAAGTGCTGCTTGTTTGTACTTAAACGGTGCTGTTTAAAGCCATGATGTTTTGTAGTCTAAAGTTATTGGACCAATAGCCAAGTTATATGTATTAATACAAACATTCTCAATCTACATAATAATGTAAAGCAAGGGAATGTTAATGGTGCTGTTATATTATATTGAGTTGAAATATTAGAAAAAATGAAAGATGAGGAATGATCAAGTGACAGGGTCATATTGTAATTCGTTAAATAAAGAATGGAGGCTGTGTTCAGGTAATCTGCCCCTCTAATTACCAGAGGGGTGTAAACATGAGTGACAATACAATAGTCAGAAAGTGGCAGTGGAAGTTTAGGAAAAGGTAAACTCTGTCCAAAGTACTTGTGTTTTATGATAGCCACACACACATAAAAATATCCTTACAGAACTTGTAAAGTTATAAGGATGCAAATAGCAAGAGACATATATGGCTGGCCTTAAGCGACATATCAAATAATAAAAATACTGTTTGGAAAATAAGTGTGTTAATTTTAAAGAATGGCTACACGGTTTAAAGAAGAATTCTAGGATGCCAGCGAGGTTGGAGTTTGCCTGATGCGTGCCTTGTAGCTCACGGTGATAAGAAAGCCAAGAAAAGAAAGCATGCAACAGGATTGCATTCTCATGGTTTCCTGGAGGAAGATATCAAATATGTTTAATTGTTTATAAATAAATAAATATTTATTTATTTAATTTTATTTATCTTATTAGTTACATTTTGTTAGCTCTGTGTCCCAGCTGTATCCCACTCCCTCATTCCCTCCCCAACACCACACTCCGTCCCTGGTCTTCTCCCTGCCCCTTTCCAAGTCCACTGATAGGGGAGGACCTCCTCTCCTTTCATTTGACCCTGTTTTATCAGGTATCTTCAGGGCTGGCTGCAAAGTCCTCCTCTGTGGCCGAACATGACAGCTCCTCCCCTGGGGGTGGGATGGGGAGATCAAAGAGCCCGCCCTTGAGGTCCTGTTAGAAATAGTCCTTGTTCCCCTTACTTTGGAAAACTACTTGCTTACTGACCTACCACGGGCCACTTCCGAGCAGGAGTTCTAGGTTATATTCATAGATGGTCCTTGGTTGAGTGTCAGTCTCAGAAAAGACCCTGTGCCTGGATATATTTGGTCCTTGTAGAGCTCCTATCCTTTCCATATCATACTAACTCCCCTTCTTTCATATGATTCTCTGCACTCAGCCGAGGGTTTGGTTATGAGTCTTAGTGTCTGCTTTGAAACACTGCTAGGAAGAATCTTTCAGATGCCTTTTGCGGTAGACTCCTGTCATATGTTCAATACACATCCCATTTGTCTTTCTAAATGAGGATTGATCATCTTCTCCCTTGTCCACTTTCTTGATTATCTTCTTTAGGTGTGTAGATTTCATTATGTTTATCATATCTTGTAGGTCTATATAAGCGAGTATATACCATGTTTGTCTTTCTCCTTTTGGGATACTTCACTCAGAATGATATTTTCTAGATCCCACCATTTGCCTGCAAATTTCATGATTTCCTCCTTTTTGATTGCTGAGTAGTATTCCATGGTGTAAAAATACCACAATTTCAGTACCCATTCCTCCGTTGATGGACATCTGGGTTGTTACCAGGTTCTGGCTATTACAAATAAAGCTGCTTCAAACATGGTTGAACAAATGTCCTTGTTGTGTACTTGAGCAAATTTTGGGTATATGCCTAGGAGTGGTATAGCTGGGTCTTGAGGTAGCACTACTCCTAATTGTCTAAGAAAGCACCAGATTGACTTCCAAAGTGTTTGTATCAGTTTACATTCCCACCAGCAATGGAGGAGGGTTCCCCTTTCACCACAACCTCTCCAGCATGTGTTGTCACTTGAGTTTTAGATCTTGGCCACTCTGATGGGTGTAAGGTGAAATCTCAGGGTCGTTTTGATTTACATTTCCCTAATGGCTAATGAGGTTGAACATTTCTTTAAGTGTTTCTTTGCCATTCGATGTTCCTCTTTCAAGAATTCTCTGTTTAGATCCGTTCCCCATGTTTTAATTGGAGTACTTGGTTTGTTGCTCTTCTGCTTCTTTAGTTCTTTACATATACTGGATATTAGCCCTCTGTCAGATATAGGGTTGGTGAAGATTCTTTCCCAATCTGTAGGCAGTCATTTTGTTTTGATGACAGTGTCTTTTGCTTTACAGAAGCTTTTCAGTTTCATGAGGTCCCATTTATTGATTGTTGCTCTTAGAGCCTGTGCTGTTGGGGTTCTGTTGAGAAAGTTGTCTCCTGTGCCAATGAGTTCTAGGCTGTTCCCCAATTTTTTTGCAACTGATTTAGAGTATCTGGTTTTATGTTGAGGTCCTTGATCCACTTCGACTTTAGTTTTGTGCAGGGTGATAAATATGGATCTATTTTCATTTTTCTGCATGTAGACGTCCAATTAGACCAGCACCATTTGTTGAAGATGCTGTCTTTTTTCCATTGAATGGATTTGGTTTCTTTGTCAAATGTCGAGTAGGTGTGTGGGTTTATTTCTGGGTCTTATATTCGGTTCCATTGATCCTCCTTTCTGTTTCTATGCTAATACCATGCAGTTTTTATTACTGTTGCACTGTAGTACAGCTTGAGATCAGGGATAGAGATACCTCCAGATAATCTGTTGTTGAACAGGATCGTTTTGGAGATTCTGGGTTTTTTGTTTCTCCATATGAAGCTGAGAATCTTTTTTTCAAGGTCTGTAAAGAATTGAGTTGGTATTTTGATGGGAATTGCATTGAATCTGTAGATTGCTTTTGGCAGGATGGCCATTTTCACAATGTTAATCCTACCAATCCATGAGCACGGAGAACTTTCCATCTTCTGATACCTTCTTCGATTTCTTTCTTCAGAGACTTGAAGTTTTTCTCAAACAGGTCTTTCACTTGCTTGGTTAGAGTCACACCAAGGTACTTTATGTTATTAGTGGCTATTGTGAAGGGTGTTGTTTCTCTAATTTCTTTCTCAGCCTTTTTGTCTTGGGTATACAGGAGAGCTTCTGATTTTTTTGAGTTGATTTTGTATCTTGCCACTTTGCTGAAGGTGTTTATCAGCTGAAGGAATTCTCTGGTTGAATTTTTGGGGTCACTCATGTATACTATCATATAATCTGCAAATAGTGACACTTTGACCTCTTCCTTTCTGATTTGTATCCCCTTGATCTCCTTTAGTTGTCTTATTGCTCTGGTTAGTACTTCAAGTACTATGTTGAAGAGGTATGGAGAGAGTGGGCAGCCTTGTCTTGTCCCTGATTTCAGTGGGATTGATTTGTTTCTCTCCATTGAGTTTGATGTTGTCTATAGGCTTGCTGTATATTGCCTTTACTATCTTTAGGTATGTGCCTTGTATCCCTGATCTCTCCAAGACATTAAACATGAATGGGTGTTGGACTTTGTCAAATGATTTTCAGCATCTAAATAGATGGTCATGTGGTTTTTCTCCTTCAGTTTGTTTATGTGGTGGATTACATTGATGGATTTCCGTATGTTGAACCAACCTTGCTTGCCTGGGATGAAGCCTACTTGGTCATGGTTGATGATATCTTTGATGTGTTCTTGGATTTGGTTTGCAAGTATTTTATTGAGTATTTTTGCATCAATGTTCACAAGAGAGATAGATCTGAAGTTCTCTTTTTTGTTGGATCTTTGTATGGTTTAGGTAACAAGGTGACTATGGCTTCATAGAATGAGTTTGGTAGTGTTTCTTTTGTTTTATTTTGTGGAATAGTTTGAGAATTGGTGTTAACACTTATTTGAAGGTCTTGTAGAATTCTGCACTAAAGCCATCTGGCCCAGGGCTTTTTGTGGAGGGGAGACTGTTAATGAGTGCTTCAATTTCTTTGGAGATATAGGGCTATTCAGTCTTTCTACCTGATTTTGACTTAATTATGGTACATGGAATCTCTCAAGAAAATTATGATTTCATTAAGATTTTCAAATTTTGTGGCATATAGGCTTTTGTAGTATGACCTAATAATATGACCTATTGTTTGGATTTCCTCAGTGTCTGTAGTTATGCCCCCATTTTCATTTCTGATTTTGCTGATTTGGATAGTTTCTCTCTGCTTTTTAGTTAGTTTGGCTAAAGGTTTGTCTATCTTGTTGATTTTCTCAAAGAACCAGCTTTTTGTTTCATTGATTCTTTGAATAGTTTTATTTGTTTCTGGTTGATCGATTTCAGCCCTGAGTGTGCTTATTTCCAGCCATCTACTCCTCTTGAGTGTATCTTCTTCTTTTTTTCTAGGGTTTTCAGTTGGGCCATTAAGTTGTTTGTATGTGATGTTACGAATTTCTTCTTGCAGGCACTTAGTGCTATAAATTTTCCTCTGAGCACTGCTTTCAATGTGTCCCATAAATTAGGGTATGTTGTGCCTTCATTTTCATTGAATTCTAGGAAGTCTTTAATTTCTTTCTTAATTTCTTCCTTAACCCAGCTGTCATTGAGTAGTAAGTTGTTCAGTTTCCATGTGCGTGTTGGCTTTTTGTTATTTCTGTTGTTGAGGTCCAGCTTTAGTCCATGGTGGTCAGATAGTATACAAGGGATTATTTCAATCTTTTTGTATCTGGTGAGGCTTGCTTTGTGACCCACTGTATGGTCTATTTTGGAGAAGGTTCCATGTGGTGCTGAAAAGAAGGTGTACTCTTTTGAGTTTGGGTGAAAAGATCTGTAGACGTCTATTAGGTCCATTTGATTTAGGGATTCTGTGAGTGCTTTTATTTCCCTATTTGGTGTCTGTCTAGTTGATCTGTCCCTTGATGAGAGTGGGGTGTTGAAGTCTCCCACTATTAAGGTATTAGGATTAATGTGTGATTTAAACTTTAATAATGTTTTATTTACGAATGTAGGTGCTCTTGTACTTGGGGCATAGATATTCAAGATTGTGATGTCCTCTTTGTGGATTTTTCTTTTGATGAGAATATAGTGGCCCTCCTTATCTTTTTTGATTAACTTTGGATGAAAGTCTATTTTATTAGATATTAGGATGGCTACTCCAGCTTGTTTTCTGGAACCATTTGCTTGAAAAACATTTTTCCAGCCCTTTACTCAGAGGTAGTGTTTATCTTTATTGCATAGGTGTGTTTCTTGGATTCAACAAATGTTGGATCTTGTTCTCGCAACCATTCTGTTAACCTGTGTCTTTTATTGGCAAGTCGACTCCATTAACATTGATAAATAATAGTGACCAATGCATGTTAGTTCCTTTTGTAATGGAGTCGGTGATCTTACCCTGTTTCATTGCTTGTTTTCTTTTCATTTTTGTTGGGACATTATCTGTATGCCCTGTTTTCTTGGGTGAAGTTGTTTTTGTTGGATTGGAGTTTTCCTTCTAGTATCTACTGTATGGTTGGTTTGCTGTGTAGATATTGCGTAAATTTAGTTTTGTCGTGGAATATTTTGTTTTCTCCATCTATGTTGATTGAAAGCTTTGCAGGGTATAGTAGTCTGGGTTGACATTTGTGATCTCTTAGAGTCTCCATAATACTTGCCCAGGCCCTTCTGGCTTTCATAGTTTCTGATGAGAAGTCTGGTGTGATTCTGATAGGTCTACCTTCATATGTTACTTGGCCTTTTTCCCTGGCTGCTTTTAATATCTTTTCTTTGTTCTGTAGATTTAGTGTTTTGACTATGATGTGATGTGATGTGTTTCTTTTTTGGTCTAGTCTATTTGGAGTTCTGTAGGCCTCTTGTATGTTTATGGACATCTCTTTCTTTAAGTTGGGAAAATTTTCTTCTATGATTTGCTTGAAAATATTTTCTGGACCTTTGAGCCTGGAGTCTTCTTTTTCATCAATTCCTATTATTCTTATATTTTGTCTTTTCATAGCGTCCTTGATTTCTTGGATATTTTGTGATTGGAACTTTTCTGATTTTACTTTTTCTTTGAGAGAAGTATCAATTTCTGCAAGTGTATCTTCAGCTCCAGAGATTCTATCTTCCATCTCTTGTATTCTGTTGGTGATGTTTACTTTTGTGGTTCTTGATCTTTTCTCCATGTTCTCCAGCTCAAGGGTTTTCTCATTTTGTGTTTTCTTTATTGATTCTAATTTTGTTTTCATGCCTTGCACCATTTCTTTCATTTGTTTGATTTGGATTCCTGTCTCTCTACGATGGACTCTATTTCTTTGTTCATTTCCTTTTTATATGCCACTAATTTTTTCTCTATTTGTGCCTCTATTTGTTTGGCTATGTTTGCCTGTGTTTCTTTAAGGATTTTGTCTATTTCTTCTTTCTTTACCTCCAATTGACTGGCCAACTGTTTGAAAGATTTGTTCATTTCCTCCTTATGAGCCTCAAATTATTGATTAAGCATGGCTTTAAAGTCATTTTCCTGTGCTTCTGATAAATTGGAGTATCCATCAATTTGAGGGTTTGCTGGTGAAGTCATGATGTCCTGATTTGTGTTGGAAGTGTTCTTTCGCCTACCCCTGGCCATTGGCTTATCTGAAATCTTCCCTGATTGTTTTTGGGTTCTGCAGATCAGACTGGTACTGTCTCTCTCTGGCGTCTGGAGAGTTCTTCAGGAAGCTGAGAGAGATCCCGTGCCCTCAGCGTGTGCTGAGGACTAGCACACTAGTGGGAGAAAAGTACGCAGGAGCAAAGGGGGCAAATGCAGGCGTGCGTGCGTGCATGCATGTTTGTGTGTGTGTGTATGTTTGTGTGTGTGTGTGTGTATGTTTGTGTGTGTGTGTGTGTGTGTGTGTAAGTGTGCGTGGACGTGTGTCTCAAGGGACAGAGTGATGGATAATGTTGAACCCTTGAGTGTGTGGGAGGAGCTCTGCACTGTATATGTGGCAGGCGCTAGTGATGATTGCAGCGCAATTTCAGACATTAACTGCCTTAACTCCTCAATTAGACCCACAGAGCAGGAACTTCAATGTCCCAAGTGCCCCTTTGTTTCCCAAAGTGGGTATATGGGTGGGAGGGGGTTCGATGCCTGGCTTCTGTTTTAGAAGGACCCAGGATCTGGGGATCTGCAGATTCTCAAGGGTGCACAGGCAGGTCACTTGGCAGAGATCGCGGTATCCGGGATCTCTGCTCTCTGGTTTGGCCCTGCTTCTTTGATGTGCTCTGCCAGCTCCGTGCTGCTGTCACTGCCAGGTTATGAGGTCTTGCTGCAGCTGGAGATTTCAAGGTGGTCATGACAATAGGAATCGGGGTAACCAGGTTATGAAGTCCCACTGTAACTGGAGACTGTGTTGCTAGTCCAGATGCTTTCTGTGAAGTCCTGGTGTCTCTTCACTGTGCTCTCCAAGCTTGGGAGGCCCAGCGTCTGGTGTACCTAGCTTGAATGGCCTTTCTTCCTGGTTTTGGTTAGTATATAGTGTATTCTCTGCCACTGTGGGATTGGGTAGTCCGTACCGTCAGTGATAGCGATCCTGTGGAGCTAGTATGGCATCTAGCAGACTCGGGCCCTGGGAGGATGGTGCAGCCGCTGCCCAAATCTGGGACTCCGAGATGGGTAATGCTGGCATTTGTCGCTAAAGGGTTTGGAGCTCTGCCTCAGTGGCTGCAGACCCCAGGCTGTTAGGTCTGTGCTGAGAAAGACGAGCCTGCTGTGCCGAGGATGAGGGAGGTCTGGGGGAGGGGAGTGTCGGGAGACCAAAGGATCGTTTCTCACCTTCCCCAAACAAGTCTCCTTGTGGCCCGGGACCAAAGTTTTCACCTACTGCGATGTTCCCTGTTGTTTAGAAAGCCTCACAGTTGTTTTCCTGGGTTAGAGGTCCTTCCACTCACCAACTTAGACGTTTAGCTCTTGCACAGCTCAGAAACTGTGTGTGCTGGTCACCATCTTGGCTCTGTCCTCCCAAATAAATATTTATAACATAATCTTTATACCTATTCATATTTGACCCATTGGCTTGACATTGTGGGTAGACAAGGAAGAATGCAAAATAATGTTTCTGTCCTTTTGTTCATTCCTCCAAATACTTACGAAAGACCCCCGAGAGGTATCTTCCGTCAGGGAGACCCCCCTCCCAAGGATCAGCGAGACCAGTTGTTCGGCTGCAAACAGCAAGAGGCTTTATTCAGTACACGGGTGCCCGGGGCGACAAAGTCTCTCGGAGGACTTGCGCGCCCTCTGGGTGGAAAGCTGGG
>NW_026596100.1:9758470-9784718 GCF_907164565.1 Psammomys obesus | reverse complement strand
GGGGGGTCTTTCACTTATATATACTCAATCTCTCCTGAAACAAACACTTCTCTTCTGTTAATATTGAATCCCTGTTCATTTTGAACTGATTCCTTGACTTCTATCTTGCACTTTATAACACTTTGGATCTCCACTGGACTTTTCTTGGCATCATAAGTGAATGATCTTCTTTTTTGACATCATATAGTGAATAATCTTCTATTGCTGGTTTTAGTAAGCATCACTCCTCTCTAGTGGAGTTGGTCTAAGACTGTGTGCACTAATGATTCCGAACTATAACACTTACAGATACACGGTTTGCTGTGTGTGCGTCTGTGTTTGTAGCTACTATGACTGATGAGAATCATTCTATATCTATGAAGTTCATCGTTATTCAGCATTAGAAGTTTATTTCCAAATTGCTTTTTCATGTTTTCATCTTGTTAGGCATAAAGCAGGTTAGTATTAAATGAAACATATAACAATTTCTATGTAGTAATTTTTAAAATAATATTTCAGTAGTCTTGATCTTTGAGGTAATCTTTAGTTTTAGAAACAAAATTTGCAGGTAAATGGTGAGATCTAGAAAAGATTACCCTGAGTGAGGTATACAAGAAGCAGAAAGACACACATGGTTTATACTCACTTATAAGTGAATACTAGACCTATAAGATAGGATAAACATACTGGAATCTGTACACCTAAAGAAGATTAACAAGAAAGAAGACCTGGGGTAAGATGATCAATCATCATTTAGAAAGACAAATGGGATGGACATTGGAAACAGGACAAAACAAGTAACAGGACAGGAGCCTACCAAAGAGGGCCCCTGAAAGACTATACCTACCAGTGTATCAAAGCAGATACTGAGACTCATAACCAAACCTTTGGCAGAATATAGGGAATCATATGGAAGAAGGGGGAGTGAGTATGACCTGGAGAGGACAGGAGCTCCACAAGGACCAAATATATGTGGGCACAGGGGTCTTTTCTGAGACTGTTTCTCCAGCCAAGTACCATGCATAGATATAACATAGAACCCCTGCTCAGACGTAGCCCATGGCAGCTTAGCATCCAAGTGGGTAGGTACCCTAGTAACAGAGACAGGGACTGTCTCTGACATGAACTCAGTGGCTGGCTCTTTGACCTCTCCTTCCCCCGAGGGAGGAGCAGCCCTGCCAAGCCACAGAGAAGTACAATTCAGCCAGTTTTAATGAGACCTAGGGTCAGATGAAAAGGGAGGAGGACCTCCCCAATCAGTGGACTTAGATAGGGGCAGGGAGGAGATGAGGGAGGGAGAGGCAGATTTAGAGGGAGTGAGGGAGGGAGCTACAGCTGGGATACAAAGTAAATAAATTATAATTAATATAAAAATAAAAATTAAAAAACATGCTCAAAATATTCAAATACATATAATCATAATAAATTTAATTCTATATCTAAGCATAATTACTCTTAAAGAAACATGATTGTCAATTTATTTATTTATTTATTTTTTATTTTTTCATTAATTACACTTTATTCATTTTGTATCCCCCATAAGCCCCTCCCTCCTCCCCTCCCCATCCCACCCTCCCTCCCCTTTCTGCATGCATGCCACTCCCCAAGTCCACTGATAGGGGAGGTTCTCCTCTCCTTTCTGATCTTAGTCTATCAGTTCTCATCAAAATTGGCTGCATTGTCCTCTACCGTGGCCTGGTAAGGCTGCTCCCCCCTCAGGGGGAGGTGATCAAAGAGCAGGCCAATCAGATCCTGTCAGAGGCAGTCCCTCTTCCCATCACTATGTAACCCAATTGGACACTGAACTGCCATGGGCTACATCTGTGCAGGAGTTCTAGGTTCTCTCCACGAATAGTCCTTGGTTGGAGTATGAGTCTCTGGGAAGTTCCCTGTGTTCAAATTATCTTGTTCTGTTGCTCTGCTTGTGGAGTTCCCATCCCCTCCAGCTCTTACTATTTCCCACTTCTTACATAAAATTCCATTCACTCTGCCCATCAGTTGGCCATCAGGCTCAGCATCTGCTTTGACAGTCTATACTGCAGAGGCTTTCAGAGGCCCTCTGTGGCAGGTTTCAAGGCTGTTTCCTGTTTTCTTCTGGCTTTCAGAGGCCCTCTGTAGCAGGTTCCAAGGTTGTTTCCTATTTTCTTTTTCTTCTGATGTCCATCCTTTTTGCCTTTCAGGATGGGGATTGAACATTTTGCTTAGTTTGTTTAGATGTACAGATTTTAGTGGGTTTATTCTCTGTTGTATGTTTATGTGAGTGAGTATATACCATGCATGTCTTTTTGCTTCTGGGACAACTCACTCAGGATGATCCTTTCCAGGTCCCACCATTTACCTGCAAATTTCATGATTTCCTTATTTTTCATTGCTGAGTAATTCTCCATTGTATAGATGTACCACAGTTTCTGCATCCATTCTTCAGTTGAGGGGCATCTGGGTTGTTTCCAGCTTCTGGCTATTACAAATAAAGCTGTTACAAACATGGTTGAGCAAATGTCCTTTTTGTGTACTTGAGCCTCTTTTGGGTATGTGCCTAGGAGTGGTATGGCTGGATCTTGAGGAAGCGCTATTCCTAGTTGTCTGAGAAAGCGCCAGATTGATTTCCAGAGTGGTTGTACAAGTTTACATTCCCACCAGCAGTGGAGGAGGGTTCCCCTTTCTCCACAACCTCTCCAGCATGTGTTGTCCCTTAAGTTTTTCATCTTGGCCATTCTGATGGGTGTAAAGTGAAATCTCAGGGTTGTTTTGATTTGCATCTCCCTAATGGCTAATGAGGTTGAGCATTTCTTTAAGTGCTTCTCTGCCATTCGATATTCCTCTATAGAGAATTCTCTCTTTAGCTCTGTTCCCCATTTTTTAATTCGATTACTTGGTTTGTTGCTTTTCAGCTTGTTTAGTTATTTCTATATATTGGATATGAGTCCTCTGTCAGATAAAGGGTTGGTGATGATTCTTTCCCAATCTGTAGGCAGTCGCTTTGTTTTGATGACGGTGTCCTTTGCTTTACAGAACATTTTAAGTTTCATGAGGTCCCATTTATTGATTGTTGCTCTTAGAGCCTGTGCTGTTGGTGTTCTGTTCAGGAAGTTTTCTCCTGTACCAATGAGTTCTAGGGTATTCCCCACTATTTTTTCTAGCCGATTTAATGTGTCTGGTTTTATGTTGAGGTCTTTGATCCACTTGGACTTCAGCTTTGTGCAGGGTAATAAGTATGGATCTATTTTCATTTTTCTACATGTAGACATCCAGTTGGACCAGCACCATTTGTTGAAGATGCTATCTTTTTTCCATTGTATGGTTTTGGCATCTTTGTCAAAAATCAGGTGTCTGTAAGTATGTGGCTTTATTTCTGGGTCTTCTGTTCGATTCCATTGATCCACCATTCTGTTTCTATGCCAGTACCATGCAGTTTTTATAACTGTTGCTCTATATTACAGCTTGAGATCAGGGATGGAGATGCCTCCAGAAGATCTTTTATTGTAGAGGATTGTTTTAGCAATTCTCGGTTTCTTGTTATTCCATACGAAGTTGAGAATTTTTCTTTCCAGGTCTGTAAAGAATTGTGTTGGCAATTTGATGGGAATTGCATTAAATCAGTAGATTGCTTTTGGTAAGATGGCCATTTTTACTATGTTAATCCTGCCTAGCCATGAGCATGGGAGATCTTTCCATCTTCTGATATCTTCCTCTAATTCTTTCTTCAGAGACTTGAAATTTTTTTCATACAAGTCTTTGACTTGCTTGGTTAAGGTTACACCAAGGTACTTTATGTCATTTGTGGCTATTGTGAATGGTGTTGTTTCCCTAATTTCTTTCTCAGCCCTTTTGTCTTTTGTATGCAGGAGGGCTACTTATTTTTTTGAGTTAATTTTGTATCCGGCCACTTTGCTGAAGGTGTTTATCAGCTGTAGGAGTTCCCTGGTAGAGTTTTTGGGGTCACTCATGTATACTATCATATCATCTGTAAATAGTGATAATTTGACTTCTTCCTTTCCCATCTGTATTCCCTTGATCTCCTTCAACTGTCTTATTGCTCTAGCAAGGACTTCCAGAACTATGTTGAAGAGATATGGAGAGAGTGGCCAGCCTTGTCTTGTCCCTGATTTCGGTGGGATTGCTTTAACTTTCTCTCCGTTCAGTTTGATGTTGGCTATAGGCTTGCTGTATATCGCCTTTACTATGTTTAGGTATGTGCCTTGTATCCCTGATCTCTCCAGTACTTTAAACATGAATGGATGTTGGATTTTGTCAAATGCTTTTTCAGCATTTATCATGTGGTTTTTTTCTTTCAGTTTGTTAATGTGGTGGATCACATTGATGGATTTCCATATATTGAACCACCCCTGCATACCTGGGATGAAGCCTACTTGGTCATAGTGCATAATATCTTTGATGTGTTCTTGGATTCGGTTTGCAAGTATTTTGTTAAGTATTTTTGCGTCAATGTTCATAAGGGAGATTGGCCTGAAATTCTCCTTCTTTGTTGAGTCTTTGTGAGGTTTAGGTACCAAGGTGACTGTGGCTTCATAGAATGAGTTTGGTAATGTTCCTTCTGTTTCTATTTTGTGGAATAGTTTGAAGAGAATTGGAGTTAGCTCTTCTTTGAAGGTCTGGTAGAATTGTGCGCTGAAGCCATCTGGTCCTGGGCTTTTTTTGGATGGGAGACTTTTGATGACTACTTCTATTTCTTTGGGGGATATAGGACTATTTAATTGATTTACCTGGTCCTGATTCAGCTTTGGTAAGTCAAATCGATCAAGAAAATTGTCCATTTCATTTAGGTTTTCAAATTTTATTGAGTATAGACTTTTGAAGTAAGTCCTAATGATTGTTTGGATTTCCTCAGTGTCTGTAGTTATGTCCCCCTTTTCATTTCTGATTTTGTTGATTTGAGTGGTGTCTCTCTGCCTTTTAGTTCGCTTGGCTAAGGGTTTGTCGATCTTGTTGATTTTCTCAAAGAAGCACCTTTTGGTTTCATTGATTATTTGAATTGTTTTATTTGTGTCTAATTGATTGATTTCAGCCCAGAGTTCGATTATTTCCAGCCGTCTACCCCTTTTTGGTGTGTCTGCTTCTTCTTTTTCTAGGGTTTTTAAGTGGGCCATTAAGTTGCTTGAATGAGCTGTCTCAAATTTCTTCTTGAAGGCACTTAGTGCTATGAACTTTCCTCTTAGCACTGATTTCATTGTGTCCCACAAGTTTGGGTATGTTGTGTCTTCATTTTCATTGAGTTCTAGGAAGACTTTAATTTCTTTCTTTATTTCTTCCCTGACCCAGTTGTCATTTAGTCACAAGTTGTTCAGTTTCCATGTGTGTGTAGGTTTTTTGCTATTTCTGTTGTTGTTGAAGTCCAGCTTTATTCCATGGTGATCAGACAGGATACAAGGGATTATTTCAGTCTTCTTGTATCTGTTGAGGCTTGCCCTGTGACCAACTATATGGTCTATTTTGGAGAAGGTTCCATGAGGTGCTGAGAAGAAGGTAAATTCTTTTGTGTTTGGGTGTAAAGTTCTGTAAATGTCTGTGAGGTCCATTTGATTCATGACCTCTGTGAGAGATATTGTTTCTTTGTTTAATTTCTGTTTTGTTGACCTGTCCTTTGTTGAGAGTGGGGTGTTGAAGTCTCCCACTATTAATGTGTGGGGGTCTATATGTGGTTTAAATTTTATCAATGTTTCTTTTACAAATGTGGGTGCTCTTTTATTTGGGGCATAGATGTTCAGGATTGTGATGTCTTCCTGGTGGAATTTTCCCTTGATGAGTATGAAGTATCCTTCCTCATCTCTTTTGATTTATTTTGGTTGAAAGTCTATTTTATCAGATATTAGAATGGCTACTCCTGCTTGTTTCTTGGGTCCATTTGCTTGGAAAGTCGTCTTCCAACCTTTTACCCTCAGGTAATGTCTATCTTTGTGCCTTAGGTGTGTTTCTTGTATGCAACAGATTGCTGGGTTTTGTTTACGTATCCATTCTGTTAATCTGTGTCTTTTTATTGGAGAGTTGAGTCCATTGATGTTGAGAGAGATTAATGACCAGTGGCTGTTAGATCCTTTGATTTTGATGTTGGCTGTGTTCATAAGGTTGTGTGCTTGGTTGCTTTTTGTTTTACTGTAGTAAGGTTAATTATTTCCTGTGTTTTCTTGACAGAAGCTAATTTTCTTGGGTTGTATTTTCCCTTCCAGTGTCTTCTGTAATGCTGGATTTGTGTGTAGGTATTGTTGAAATTTGTTTTTGTCATTGAATATCTTGTTTTCTCTGTGTATGAGGACTGAGAGTTTTGCAGGGTATAGTAGCCTGGGCTGACATCTGTGTTCTCTTAGGGTCTGCATGATATCTGTCCAGGCCCTTCTGGCTTTCATAGTTTCTGTTGAAAAGTCAGGTGTGATTCTAATGGGTTTGCCATTACAAGTTACTTCGCCTTTTTCCTTTGTTCTGTATACTTACTGTTTTGATTATTATGTGGCGGGAGGATTTTCTTTTCTGGTCAAATTTGTTGGGTGTTCTGTAGGCCTCTTGTATCCTTATTGGCTTCTCCTTTAACTTGGGGAAATTTTCTTCAATGATTTTGTTGAAAATATTTTCTGGGCCTTGGAGAAGGGAGTCTTCTTTTTCCTCTATACCTATTATTCTTAGGTTTTGTCTTTTCATAATGTCTTGGATTTCTTGGATGGTCTGTGTCAGGAATTTTTTGGATTTAACATTTTCTTTGACAGATACATCGATTTCTTCCATTATATCTTCTACACCTGAAATTCTTTCTTCCATTTCTTGTATTCTGTTGGTTATGCTTACCTCTGTAGTTCCTGTTTTCTTCCCTAAATTCTTCCTCTCCATTATTTCCTCCATTTGTGTTTTCTTTAATTTTTCTAGTTCTATCTTCATGTCTTGAGTTGTTTTGTTTACTTCCTTCACCTGTCTGCTTGTATTATCCCTCTTTTTCTTTTAGTTCCTTCAACTCTGTCTCTTTTATTTCTTTCAGTGATTTAATTATTTCTTCTCTGAAGGCCACAAGCTGTTTGGCTGCATCTTCCCGTATTTCGTCATGGATGGCCATAATCTGCTTGTCTTTCTCTTCCTCCATTTCTTTACGGATAGCCATGATCTGTTTGGTTTTATCTTCTTCTAATTCTTTACATATTTTATTTGTTTCCTCTATTATCCTCTTCATCAACATAGATGTAAGTTCATCTTCTTGATTTTCTATTATGCTGCATTGTCCAGGACTGTTCGCCACTGGATGGCTGGGTTCTGGAGATGCCATATTGTTCTGTCTTTTGTTGGTTGAGCTTTTATGCTGACCTCTACCCATTGGGCTGATTTAGGTGTTGGCTGTTAGTTTCTGTGCTTCCTGGAGTCCTGAGGTAGGGAGTATCCCCTTGGCCAGAAGATGCTTTTTCCTGAAGGAGTCTTTCTCTGCTTTTTGGTTATGGTCACTGTATGGCCAGTGTTTCTCAGGAGTTGCCACTGATCACCTCAGGTTTATAGTCCTGAGTAGTAGCTGTGGTCTATGTTAGGCAGGGTTGGATCTCCTTTTACCCATAGAAGTTCTCAAGACAGCTGCCCCACTGCTGGGTTTCTTGTTATAAATTTAGTGTTCTGCTGCTCACTAAATTTCCAGGTACAGTCCTCTTGAAGAACCTGCTGATTCCCTACCTGTGGGGTTTTCTCCCAACAGGGAAACTCAGTCTGTTATCCTGGGGCACACAGTTCTGTCCGAGAAAGTGAGAGGTGCACTCAGCAAGTCTCTGGGCAGAGGCTGATTGCTCTGCTCTGGACCTGGAGAATGTGCACCTAGGTTGAGTTGGCGCCTGGGGGCACTGTTCTGGTCTGGAGGCTGGGTGCCTCATTCTGGACCAGAAGCTGTGTGTCCCTGTCTGGGATGGTGGCTGCAGGCACTACTCTGATCCAGACGCTTTGGGTGCAGCCCTCTTGAAGGACCAGGGATTCCCACAGTTTTGACAATCTAGCTAGGGATAACTGGTTGATCCCTGGCACAGTATCTGAGGGCTGCTGTAATGGCTCTCTGGTTTTTGTAGGTCTGAGGATGCAGCTGTGTGTCCCAGTGCCCTAGGGGAACTCAATAATGGTGGCTGAGCACAGTGCTCCTGCCTGCATTAGAGCCTAGATTCTGTGTGAATTCAGGAAGTGTTTTGGTGCTGGGTGTCCTAAGTGTTAGAGCTGATGATCCCCTCCGCTGGGGGTTTCCTCCTGCCAGAGACACCCAGACTTTGCTTTGGGGACCGCGGTTCTGTCTGGGGTGGCAAGTAGAACCCACAGGCACAGATGCCAGCTTGTGGCTCCGCCTTTCTGGCCGTTCGCAGCTTTGGCTGCTGCCTAAACTGGGTAATTTTCCCTAGTCCTTTTTGGGGTGGGGGTGTCGGCTGAGTGCTCTGAGATAAGACCAGCTGTTTCCCTCCCTGTGGGTTTGCACCTTCCAGTGAAACACAGTCTCTGGTGCCTGGTGCCCTGGTGCCCACAGTTCTATCTCAGGTGGCGAATCAGGCGTGCAGACAGGGCTCCGTGCAGGCGCCTGGGTCCCGGCTCTGGCTCCGGGCTGGCTCTTGGGGCACCCGCGGAACCTGAGTCTTTTCCAGGGGATGTCTGGGTAACCTGAGATCTGTCTCAATCGTTTCCTGCTCCGTGGGATTATCTCTCGACTGGGAAATCCAGTCTATGGTGTTGTGGGCCCACAGTTCAGTCTGGGACCGTGACCAGATCACGCTGGCGTGTAGCTCTGGGCTGGTGACCAAGCGCCTGGCAGAACCAGGATCTCTTCCACGGTTTAGCCGGGTGAGTTAAAGCTGATTGAATCCCCCACCGTGGGCTATCCCCTCACCTGTGAAACACAATCACTTGTGTTTTATGGCCGCGAGTTCTGATTGCTGGTCACTGTGCCAATCCTGCTGTGCTGCTCCTCAGAATGAGAGTCCTCCCGGTGCTGCCATCTTGCCCCGCCTCAATTGTCAATAATTTTATAACTCTGTCACCCCTAAAATTATAGTATCTTCAAAATATTTCAAAATTTTTATACGTGATCTTTACATAATAACGTTTTGCTGTCATTAAGATTCTCTTATGTACTGTTTAAACTGTAAAGGACTATTAGGGATTATTACAATTCTGTAAAAATTTATAATTGTTTAGAAAAATGGACAAAGACTGACTAAGGACATATTAAATACATTATAATATGTAATTTGGTCTAAACAAATTTAGAAATTAAAATTTATTTGGTATAGTTTGTCTATCTGGAGAACTGTCTCCTCAGCATGTTGTTGGTGGAAGCAGAAAGTAAGTAGAGAGATCACACTTGGGTTTTGACTTGCTTTTTCTTACTAAAAATAATGTATGGAATGTTTGTCTGCAGGCAGATATAGGCATTTTTCAATTACAGGGCCTGTAGAGGCTCTTGGAAGCCTTGGCATTATAATTATACTATTGGGTGTTGGGAACCAAATTCATGTTCTCTGGAAGAGCAGTGAGTGCTCTTAACAGGTGGGCCATCTCTACCTTTTTGTCTCCTGTTTTAGAGAGGATAGCTAAGCTCAAAGGGAAAAGTGATACTGAAAAGAAAATACTGAAGTAATATAGATTAGGTGATCTTTAATAGTAGGTAAAATGAGAATATTGACCTACTGACTAGAAGACAAAGTCCAAGTCTTGAGATACAAAAATGGGTTGGTAATGAAACTATAAAACTGTTATACTCTTCCATATAATCCAAGTTATATGGATTACTATTACATCGGACAGCTTGAGGACACAAGGTTGTACAATTTCTGTCTGTAGGGTTGATTGAAAGTGCTGTGAGATTCTCTGTAGAGCTAAATAGTTCTAAGTTCCTCATTGACTTGGTTAATAAACATACTGCCTTTAATCCCTGAACTCAGGAGGCAGACGCAGGAGGATCTCTGCGTTTGAGGCCAGCCTGGTCTACTGAGTGAGTTCCAGGATGTTCAGGGCTGAACAGAGACACCCTTTCTCAAAAAAAGAAAAGAAAAGTAAATACATATAAAAAATAATATGATAGTAGAATCTATTTTTAGTCAGATTTTTATTTAACACATATGGTATGTAAAAAAATCTTTATACTGTATAAATATCTTTTTACTGTAAACTGAGTGAAAAGAACAAGAAAACAGATCATCTGTGAAACTTATGATCCTTTCACATGTTCAACCACATAACAAATTTCCAGAGATAATTTATACACTGACAGTCTGTACCTTTTTTATGATGTTTATCTTCTTATACTGTACTTCCTAATCATAGGCTACTGTGTCTGATGACATGAAACCTGTGTGATTGTTTTAAAACTATGTTTTATAAACTAACTCTTTGAAGGATTTCATAGTCTGTCACTGTTTGAAGTATGGCTAAAAATAGTGTATTATACAAAATTTGAAATTGCTGGAGTAAAGAGAGAGCCCATAGAAGCTATTGAATAATGAAATTAAAAGGTAGTCTTGCAGTGGTGTAGAGAATAAGATGGATTTGCAGTGTTCTGACACATGATGTAGTACTCTTCAGTATTCATGGAGAATAACAATGAAACATAGAACAGGTTTAAATGTAATTGTCAAGAATACGAGAAATGTGGGTTTATTATGAAATCTTTTTTTTCATTAATTTTCAAATTGTATCTTTAACTGCTTCTAGACTCTACCATTTAAGCTGTAACACGAAGTTAGTCATAAGCTACAATGTGTAAACCAGGAAAAAAAATTGGGAATTAAAAAAAAGAAAAAGAAACAAAACACAAAGCCTATCAAATGTATTTACAAAAAAAAAAAAAAGTATCAGTAGTATGTAACTTACTATGGGTAAATCTATCTATGAGGTGATGAAATAAGGTTATTAAAATGTATATGAAAACCAGCCTATTTTTGGTATAAGTTGTACTGTTCAATCTTGTCAAAAATAAAACATCAGCAACATATTTTCATTGAAAATTTTTTTTTCTCAAATTAGAATTCTTCTAGGATATTTTATGCTGTGGTTCTGAGAAAGACAGAAGTTCAGAGCTAGTAAAGCTCTAACTCTCACAGGTGCAATTTCCAGCATGCAACTGTAGCCTTTTCTTAAAGTGAATCTGTATAGATTTTTGGAAATAGAGAGAACTCATATTTCATGTAACTCAAATAGAATCTTTTTCTTATAAAAGTATTTTATAACATACAGTTCTTTTCAAGTAAATGTTTTCTATCATCTTATGCTAGTCAAGCACATTCTTTTAAGACACCAGGAACAGCTGGAAAATTGTGAAAAATCAAACCATTTGAATATATTTTAATGAGAATGATAATTTGTAGGGTCTTGTGAAAAGTGAGGAACAGAGGAAGAAAAGGAAACATTCTTTTTCTGCCTCCTGATTCATCATCAAGTGACTAATGAGACCTCTCATGTAATCCCACTTGACCAGCTTGAACTTGGGATAGGATCAAAGTAATGTGATCGTCATCAGCCATCTGTGTTTATCCGGTGTTATTAGTTGAATTCTTCATCATACTCATAAAAAAAACATCCAAAGGCTTGATTCAAGGACTCTCACAGCTTTCCTTCCCTTTCATCCCTGCCACAAACATAAATGTTTATCTGCAGTGTCTGTGTGCCACTTTTCTGGAGGAGGTTAGATATTATTTCCGTTCAGATGTGATGTGTACACTTATAAAGCATAAAATAAAGGAATGGTGTGGGTGAAAGTAGAAAAGCAAAAGTTCTGCGCTTTACATCTTTGTCTCCTAGCAATTTGTTCTTTATGTAATTGGCCATAGATTGACTGTGAATAGTTGAAATAGCTGCTGTCTTGAGACCAGAGCGAAGGGCACTCTGCAGTACATTTACTGAGAATTACGCTTCTTCCTTCCTTTTGTTCTTTTTAAATTTTATCTTTTCCTTTCAATTTTAGTGTTCACCTTTAGTTTTATTTCTCCATCAGGCTTTTTCTTCTTCTCTTCTATGTACTGGATTTGAATACTGTAGTGGTATTTCTTTTTGAGTACTAGTCTCCACTTAGGTAAATATAATAAAGTGTTGTTTGATTAGAAAGTATTAATTAACAAGTTTAATTGGAATATAATATGAAAATCTTTATGGGCATTAATTTTAAAACAGTGGTTAAATAATACATGCTCTTGATGACAAATGTGTAAATTCTGATCTCTTATCTTTCCTAAAAATTAGTGCAAAGCAATGAAAAGTAGAGCATTATAGTCAATTGAAATATTAATACTTTAGAATCTTGATGAATATAATTCTTCATAATGTGGTCCATAAGTGAGACATACTGATTTTTTTTTTTTTGTTTTGTTTTGTTTTGTTTTGTTTTTTTAGGTAAGAAAATCTAGAGTGAATAAAATACATTGAAAAACATACATGAGTTAATCTAGTCTTGAGGTTCTACTTATTATGTGAATGCTGTTGTTTTATGTCATTTTGAGGTTATTGTATTATTACAGCATTTCTCCCTTTCTTTTCCTCTACCAAACCATCCCATATACCCTTATTTAGTCTCCTTCAACTTCATGGCTTCTTTTTCATTAATTGTTAATACACAGACACAGTTATGTTTAAATGTGTATCTTGTTCAATCTACCTCAAACCATACAATGTCATGTTTTTAGGGCTATTCAGCAAAGATTTTATCTTATTATTTATTTGTTTATTTTATCTCACTGAGCATAGATTCTGTACATGAGAATTCCTGGAAAGAAGCTTCCTATGCAAAGACTGATTGACTGATTAGAACCATATTGCCAAAGAGAGGATGGAATGTGGTAGGGCCAGAGTCTGGTTATCTTATCTTGGGCTAGCATTAGTCCCCAAAGAGTCATTCCTTTGTCCACTTCTTTTTCAGCATTAATTCTGTGATCAATGGATAAAATTCTTTTGAAATCTTTTACTTAAGAGACCTCTCACTCCTCCAGCTCAAAATTTCATCACGTAGCACTTGTGGCCTATAGGCAAGATTCACCCAGCTTGCTGAAACAGTTCTGTGATGCACCCAAAAATGTCTTAAAATTGCCTTGATTTATGGATTCTGCTACCAAAAAACTCATAAAACTTTTTCCATGAAATCTGAGTCAAATTACAACCATTTTTCTTGGGATATACTAATTTTCATTTGACTCTGGGATAAACAATCTAATTCCCTTTGAAGTGAGAGCTGTCTTTCTTTTCCTTTTCTTTCTTACATTACAATGTGTTCAGCTATAAAAATTAGTGATTATATTCCTACCCAATGAAAAGTCTATGAGTTAACTGATGTATATGAGTTAAGTGTTCCTTATTAAAACATGAAAATGTACTGACATATTAGGACTTGAAAAGGAAGCAAAGCAATAATTTTGGGACCATAGAGCAGAGCATGAATTTGCAAAAACTACAATTTATATATCATATGTGTGAGTATAGCTCAGCAGCCTGATAAAATACTTAATAGTACGTCTTCAATCATGACCAAACTGTTTGTCAGACTTAGTATTAGGTCTTCAATCACAGCTAAGCTATTGTCAGGCTCTGATCACAGTATCAGGAGTGGTAGCATAATAAGAAATTTATGCACCTAGTTTTGTGATTATCTGGATTTGTACAGCAAATTTATTTTTGTTACCTTATAATGTTTTTTTTTTTTTTATCAGTCTAGAGAAACTGTTTTAAAGTTGTTCAGCAATAAGGACTAATTAGTCAAGCTAGGAAAAAAAATCATATTGCATTAAATGTCAATAAGTCAACATTAAAATTTTATACTTTATAGTTGTGTTTAAACATTGTTCAGAAAGTCTTTTTTTCTCACATTTACATGTAGCTAGTGTGTAATACTGGTTGAGAATATATACGACTGTGTGTGTGTGTGTTTCTCTTCTCAAATTAATTAGTTGTGACTATTGTTTAAAAATTACAATTCTGTAGCATATATCTTGCACACATTTATACTTTTGTCTCTCAACACACTATCTCTTGAACAGTCTATAAAACTGCTCTTTCTGAAGAGACATGTACCCAAAGAAATAATTTAATTTGATTTTAAAATTATTCTCTTTTGAATGTATTTTTATTTACGGATTTTTGCATCCCAATCATAGGTTCCTCCTTCATCTCCTCCCCTTCCCACCCTTCCTTCCTCTTTCCCCATATTCCTATCAGTAGTTCTCAGAAAGTGGAGCCCTCTCTCTTACCAACTAATGTCAGACTATCAAGTCTCTTCAGGACTGCCTACCTCCTCATCCTCTGTGGTCTGGCAAGGCTGCCACACCTAGGGGAATTGGTCAAAGAGCAGGAAACAGTGTTCATGTCAGAGACAGTCCCTGGTCCCCTTATTATGTGCCCTACATGGAGACTGAGCTGCCCATGGGCTACATCATAACAGGGGTCTTGGGTCGTATCCATGCATGGTCTTTGGTTAGTGCAACAGTCTCTGCAGGACTCCCTGGGCCTACAGTTGCTGGTTCTGTTGGTCTTCTTGTGGAGCTTCTGTCCTTTCCTGGTCCTTCTATTTCCTCACTGCTCCATAAGACTCCCTGTGCTCTTCCCAAAGCTTGACTATGAGTCTCAGCATCTGTTTTAAGCCTCTGCTGGGTGGAGTTTTTCAGAGGACATCTATGGAAGACTCCCAGTTCCCTCTCTTCAACCATACCCAGTGTCTATTCTTCTGAATGAAAATTAAACATCCTCGCCAGGTTCCTCCACGTTACTTAGCTTCTTTAGTTAAGTATGTGGATTTTAGTATGTTTCTCCTGCACTGTATGGCTAATACCTACTTCTAAGTGAATATACACCAGGTGTCTATTTCTGGGTCTGGGTTACCTAACTCAGAATGATCTTTTCCAGATCCATCCATTTGCCTACAAAATCCATGATGTTCTTGGTTTAAATAGCTGAATAGTATTCCATTCTGCAGATATATCACAGTTTCTTCTTCATTCTTCCATATAGGGACATTTGGGCTGAGTCCAGATTCTGGCTTTTACAAATAAAGCCTCTATGAACATAGTTGAGGAAATGTCTTTGATGCATGGTAGAGCTTTTTTTTTTTTTTTTTGGGGGGGGGTATATGCTCAGAAGTCTTATAGCTGAGTCTTGAGGTACAGGTGTTCCCAATTTTCTGAGAAAGCACCAGGTTGGTTTCCAAAAAGGTTGCACAGTGTGCACTCCCACCAGCAATGGAAGAGTATTCCCTTTTCTCCACAACCTCACCAGCATGTGCTGTCACTTGGGTTTTTGTTTTGTTTTGTTTTTAATTTTAGCCAGTTTGATAGGTGTAAGAGCCTACCACAGACAGCCTCTGAAAGATTCTGCTGATCGAGGTGAAGCAGAGGCTGAGACTCATAGCCAAATTTTGGACAGAATGCATGGAATTTTATGAAAGGAGGAGAAAGAAAGACCTGGAGGGGCCAAAAGGAGACCAACAGAGCCAAAAAATAAAAAAAAAAAATTAGACCCTGGGGGACCTGCAGAAACTGATACCCCAACCAAGAGCCATGCATGGAGAAAACCTAAAACTCTTACTCAGATGTAGCCCATAGACTCAGTCCCCAAGTGGATTCCCTGTTAAGGGGAGCAGGGACTATCTCTGTCTCAGTGGCAGACCTCTCTAATCACCTCCCCTTGCAGGATTCAGTTTTGCCAGTCCACAGAGGAAGACAATGAAGCTTGTTGTGATGAAACCTGATAGGCTAGGGTGAGATAGCAGGGGAAGAGGATCTCCCCTTTCAGTGGACTAGGAGGGGGCATAGGAGAAGTAGAGGGAAAGAGGGAGGGATTGAAAGTAGATGAGGGAGGAATCCACAGCCAGAATATGAAGTGAATAAATTGTAATAAATAATCAATAAAAAGTTTTTAAAAGGGTAAAATCTCACATTTGATTTGCATTTCCCTGATGACTGAAAAAAACAAAACAAAACACATGATCATCTCCTTAGATGCTGAAAAAGTATTTGACAAAATCCAACATTCATTCATGTTTAAAGTCTTGGAGAGATTAGGAGTACAAAGCACATAATCTAAACATAGTAAACACAATATACAGCAAATATAGAGCCAAAAGTGAAATAAGTTATGATAAGGAGAGAAACTTAAATCAATTCTACTGAAATCTGAGACAAGACAAGGCTGACCATTCTCTTCATATGTCTTCAATATAGTACTAGAAGTCCTAGCTAGAACAATAAGACAACTACAGGAAATCAAAGGAATGCAAATCGGAAAGGAAGAAGTCAAAGTATCACTATTTGCAAATGATATGATAGAATATGAGTGACCCCAAAAATTCTACCAGAGAACTCCTCCAACTGGAAAGTGGCTGGATATAAAATTAACTCAAAAAAACAAACAAAAAACCTAAACAAACAAACAAACAAAACCATTAGCCTTCCTGTATACAAAAGAAAAACAGCATGAGGAAATGACACCCTTCACAACAACCACAAAATGACAAAAAAAAATATCTTGGTGTAACTCTAACCAAGTAAATGAAAGACTTGTATAAAAAAAAAAAAAAAAAAACTTCAAGTTTCTGAAGAGAGAAATTCAAGAAGATATCAGAAGATGAAAAGATCTCCCATGTTCATGGATTGGTAAGTTTAACATGGCAAAAATGGCCATCCTGCCAAAAGTAATCTACAGGTTAAATGCAATTCCCATCAAAATATCAACACAAATATTTACAGACCTTGAAAGAACAGTGCTTGGCTACTAATAAACACCTGTGGGGAGAGACTTGGTCTAATTCTCCTGTCTCAGCAGGGCAGGTGAAGCCACAAGGAAAGGTTTAGCGCTCAGCATGGGGGCATTCAACTCCTGAGTAGCCCAGAGGCAGCTCTGGCAGACAGATATGCACAACTGGGAGAACTGTTGTGAAGATATTTGGAAACTTTAGTCTTTAGTCTCTCTAAGCACTGAAAGGAAAGGAGAAACCTTGGTAATTTGGTGGTAGGAAAGACTGCAGACACTAAAGTTGCAAAATGTTCTGTTTCAGGAAGTAAGTCAATAAAAGTGAAACGGTACTTAGGAAGAACCATCAGAAAGCCCAATAAAATGCTTCACCTTTACTTTGTATCTAATGAAGTCCATAGTTATTTGGAATAAATTTGGTCTTGGTCTCTCTTTAAAAAGAAATAAATAAAGTAAAGAACAATTTTCAACTTTATATGGAAAAAACAAAAATCCCAGTGTAGCTAAAACAATCTGCTACAATAAAAGATTTGCTGGAGGGATCTCCATCACTGATCTCAAACCGTACTATAGAGCAACAGTAATAAAAACAGCATGGTATTGGCATAGAAACAGAATGATGGATCAATGGAATGAAATTGAAGACCCAGAAATAAATGACACACCTATGGAAACTTGATTTTTTGATGAAGGAGCAAAAACCATACAATGGAAAAAAATAGCATCTTCAACAAATGATGTTGGTCTAACCGATGTCTACATGTAGAAAATGCATATAGATCCACATTTATCACCCTGTACTAAAGTCCACGTGGATCAAAGACCTCAACATAAAACAAGACTCATTAAATCTACCAGAAGAAAAAGTGAGGAAGAGCCTTGAACTCATCAGCACAAGAGACAACTTCCTAAACAGAACACCAGTAGCTCAGGCTCTAGGATCAACAATTAACAAAAGGTACCTCATGACACTTGAGATTTTTCAACCTTGGCATATTACTAATATTGTTGCAACGAACATGAGAAAATTCATACCTCTGGCATACATATTTCATTTCTTTTGTGTATATATCCAGTATGGGAATTACATATCAAATGGAGGTTCCATTTATTTTATATACCTCCATACTGTATTTTATGAAGGCTGTAGGAATTTAAATTCCCACCATCATAAAGCAGTTGTTTCTTTTTCTTGAAAGGCTTGCTCACACACCTGTAATCTATAGAGATTTTGAGACTACCTATTATTTAAATTATATTTACATACATATTTATAATTTGTGTAATTATAATATATTATATATTAATATCATACAATATAAGGCAGTAATATATAATATGCATATTATATATAATTTATATGTACACATATGACATATTTCTATATATGTTATATGTATTATAATTATAAATTATATAAAAATTATATATATATAGAATTTTTTTAAGACAGGGTTTCTCTGGTATCCCTGGCCATCCTAAAACTCAAACTCTAGTTCAAGCTGGCCTTAAGCTTAGAGATCGTCCTGACTCTGCCACTAGGGAGCTGGCATTTAAAGCATGTTCCACCACTGTCTTACTTAAAATAGAAAAAAAAATAAATGTATTTAAAACAAAATGTCATGAAATAAAAAGCCATAAAGACAGCTTAGCAGATAAATCCCTTCATTGTGCAAAACTGACAGCCTGAGTTAAGTCCTTGAAACTTATTATGGAAGAAATAAATCACTCCCAATAACCGTGGTATGAATGAACTTAAACAGACACACACACACACACACACATGCACCAACACACACTAATAACATTTAACATAAAAAAATTGAAAATAACTATTTTGAGTTATAGTGACCTGATATCTCATTTAAGGCTTAACTTGTATGTCCCTGAGGATTAGCCCCATTTGTGCCATCTTTTGAAAATATCTTTTAAACATTGCCCATTTTTAATTGGTTTATTTTATTTTATTTGGCTTAGTTGTTATTTACTTTTCATGTTCTTTATATCAATCCCTATTGTATGCACACACTGAAAATATTTTCATTCGTTTTGAACCTTATATCATGATCCTTTTTTGTTTTGTTTTGTTTCTTTCTGTCATAACACTTATGAGCTTTTACTTTCTTATGCTTTTAAGTTCTTGTCTAAAGCAAAACAAAGCTAAAATATTTGCAATCTGAATTGTATTAAGGCATTTTGCATATTATGTATATGTGTATATATGTGTGTATATTTTGTTATGCACATAAAAACACTCACACATTCTCCCTCCTTCACCCAGTCACTCATTCACTCACTTACACACAGCTAGTTGCTGTCCAGAGTTCTATCATCCCAAGTTTCAAAAGTACAAGTTTTATACATTAGTAATTGAATATGGTTTAATATTTAATCTCCAGTTGAGAAAATGAACCCTGTTTTTCAGTGCAAAATGCTGCTCAAGTATCAGCAGTGACTACACAGAAGCAGATAGAAATCACAAAAAAAACCAACCAAGGTATCAGCATTGTCATTTACATTTAGAAGAGCCATGAAAACAGCAAAAAAAAAAAAAAAAAAAAAAAAAAAACCAAACACAAAACAAAACAAAGCAGTGTGTGGAGCACTCACAGCCCCTTCACTGTTTATAATGTCCTTTTTAGCCCCCCACATGTTAACAGGAGTAAACAGAGGGAATGTGAAATACTAAGAGAAATAATGTAAGGTTGCAAGGGGAATTCAGCAATAGCTTGAGCAGTTTGAGCAAACCTTGGCTTCAGACTCCAGAATGACCAACATGAAACAGAAATCATTTAAGTAATCATGATCTACTTGTTTTGTCAAGTGCCATGTTCATTATTCTATATCTTAGTGCTAGGAGTTATCTTAAAATGCATCCAGTCGCAGTGGTCTCATATCTGTGCATACCTATACACTTTTGTAACTTCAAAATTTATTTGGAAGGCAACCATTTTGAAGGTGAAGTAACAATACCTCATAGTATGTACAGCTGTGGAATTATCAAGCCTTTCTGGGTCTTGATGATTACACCCAGGAAACAATCACAGAAACAGCAAAGTTACATATCAACACAGTTATTGTAAAGATGACCATGAAAATATTTGAAAAGCCTTTAGTGTGACAGCCATCCAGGTATGGTATGAAATCACTATGCCTGTTTCATTAATAACAGAGTACAAAAAAATAACGAAAGTGTTTTTGATTGACTAAAGATCTTACTTTTTTAGATTTAGAAAGAACTGAAGAAGAACATGACACTATCAAGAGAAATGATAAAGTAAAATTGCTTAGGTAGGTAATTCCATAGAGAAAATGAGTTAAATTTAAGGTTATTCTACCTAATTAGAAAGCTATTTGGAACCTCCTTCAGAAAGAAACAGTAAATCCAACTTCAAAAATAAAACTGATTAAACTGGATTATCCAAATACTCTAACTGCTGGAAATAAAGACCCTGTTCAACATGAAATGTTAAATGAGAACAGATAGAAAATTTTTAGAAATGTGAATAATGTCCTTGGGAAGAATACAGTTCAAAATATGTCAATATATGAATCATACAAAACTTCATCTTTGTGAAAAATAAGCTAGAAAAAAAAAATAAGCAAGTTCACAGAGAAACAGAAAGAAGGGATTTTATTGCAGACCTAAACATTCTATTTTAGCTTCATCTGGAGGAGGTAAGATATAACACGACCTTGCTAAACTTAGAAAGGGCAGAAGAAAAGTGACAATTGGAAGGACAGACCAAACTATGGATGAGGCTTATTGTAATCAAACTATTTTTTTAACTTTGGTTAAAAAAAAAAAAAAAAAAAAAAAAAAACAAAACATTGCTAAGGTAAGTAAGAATTTTATCTGAATAGCATTTTCAAGAACAATACTTTTAAGGTAACATTATTTTACTAATTGCTACAGAATCTAATCATATCTTTACATAACCTTGGGTTGAAAAAAATCTCTTTTTAAAAATGTTTTTTAAATATATTTGAAACTTTATATTAGGTAATTTGATTATGTTCTCCCCCACTCTTTGCCTTAACTCATCCCCTATCCATCTTTCTATTTTGGCTCCTATTCCTTTGTTGTTGTTTTATAATTCACTAACTACAACAGGTTCTGTCTATATACTCATGGATATAGGCCTATTCACTGAAAAGACAATTTTATAATTTAATATCTAACTTCTATGGGATAAATTATGCTAAAGAGAATTTGTTGGGTATTGAGTATATCTCAGTAGCAGAGTGCTTGCCTAGCATTTGCAAAGCCATGTTTACAACATATATGGGAACATATGTGCACTCACTCATACACACAGAGATAAATATGTAAATAGAGAGAACAACTTCTCAAGTTTATTCAATAGTTTTGTAATATGTTTTAAAGTGCTTGCATTGCTTATCTTGGTAAGAAATCATATGTTAATGTGTTAGCACTAAAGATACTATTTTTGCTAGTCCTCATAAATAAAAATACCAGAGGTTCTATAATTATGCATATGGGTATATTATGCAATAATCCATTGCAAACATTTTAAATCCATTTATAAGAAAAGCTGAGATATTAGATAATATGTGTTAAGTTACAAAGGTAGGCCTAGAGAGTTAAAGGGATTTGATAAGGCGGCCTGTGTTAGTCAAGGTTTTATAGAGTAACACAATTTATAGAATGAATCTCTCTATATAGGCTGTGGTCCAGGTAATTCAACAATAGCTTGAATTGGAAGTCCTAGAATCCAGTAGTTTCTCAGTCCACATGGGTGGATGTCTCAGCTGGTCCTCAGTAGACACTGAAATTCCAAGTAAGCTCTAACACTAGTAAAAGAATGGACTTGCTAGAAAGGTGAGAGCAAGCAGGCAGAGCAGAAAACTTTCACATCCTGCTACAGGCTTCCAGCAGAAAATGTGGCCCAAATTAATGGTAGGTTTTCCCAGATCCAATAATTTGGATTATAGTCATGTCCTCCTACCTCAAAGATCTTAATTAGAATTATCTCTTTCTACTTCAAATTAAGCAAAAATCCCTCACAGCTGTGCTCTCCAGTTTTGGGCTTTACTAAAGATGTAGTCAAGTTGAGAACCAATAAGAGCTATCACATGGCACAATGTTTTTCAACAATTAAAAAAATAAATCTGTCCTACTATCTCGTCCTGATGAGACCTGTCAAGCTAGGGTCAGATGGAAAGGGAAGAAGACCTCCCCAATCAGTGGACTTGGGGAAGGGCATGGGAGGAGATGAGGGAGGGAGGGAGGGAGAGTGGGATTGGAAGGTAATGAGGGAGGGGGCTACAGCTGGGATACACAATGAATAAATTGTAATTAATATAAAAAATTAAAATGTAATTTTAAAAATCTGTCAATGTATATAGTATGTTTTGATCAGTTTCACCTCCTATACTCTCCCCTCTAATTTTTAATCTATCCCCCATCATCACTTTTAGCTCCTGATTTCACTTATCTTTAAGCCTCTTTTAACACTAGATGGGTAAAAGGATTCATAACTAGTCAAAGTGTAGAGATAAAGACTGTGGAGTGTTCAGCTTGCAATGTCTATATCTTGCCTTTTACCCAAAGATGAGGAGCTTAGCAGACAAGGAGGTGGGCAGGTTGTCTGAGATAGATTTAGTGTGAAGCAAAGTGGTCATTACACACACGAACACACAGCAGCCGGGTCTGTTTTCCTAAGAAAACACTTGTTTGATCAAGCCAGCAAAATCCCAACATAGTTGGGAAAAGGAGCTTGGGAAGTTCCACTACTGTCTGTGGAGCTATTGGCAATCATGACATCTGGAGAATGAAAAGTCAGTTTTCTTTAGAGATCATGGAACTTAGAGGCAACCCATGCTTGAATAGATAGTCCCATTCACACAAATATACACATGACACTAAATAGACTCATTAGCTTAAAAAAATAAAATATAAAAAGAGGGAAAATGCCTCTTTGCTTAGGCTCAAACTCCCATAAAGCTGCTTGTTATTTAGCCTATAGATTCAGTTTCCAAGTGGGATTCCTAGTAAGGGAGCAGAGACTTTCTCTGGCATGAACTCAGTGACAGGCTCTCTGATCACCTCCTCCTGGGGAGAGCAGCCTTGCCAGGCCACAGAGGAAAACAATGCAGCCAGTCCTGATAGGCTAGGGTCAAAGAGAAGGGGAGGAGGATCTCCCCTGTCAGGGGACTAGGGGAGGGACATGGGAGGAGGAAAAAGAAGAAGGGTAGGATTGGGAGGAGATAAGGGAGGGGCCCACAGCAGAGATACAAGACTGAATAAATTGCAATAAATGATAATAATAAAAAAAGAAAAATGTTTCTAACATATGAGAATGAACAGTGTTATCACACTGGCACCAGTTTCATGAAGTTTCAAAGAATACTGGAGGTAGGAAAGGCTTATGTAACACATTCATTCCACGGTTATTTTGTTTTTCTATTCCCAGTGTATTTTGTATAGGAACAGTCCCAGGTTGGTCTTTTTAATAGTCTTACCAGGATCTCATATGAATTTGAACATAAGAGTGACTTTGGGCAACACTAAGAGTTTTTTTTTTTTTTCAACATATTTAAGACCATTGTCTAAGTTATGAAAATGTACAAAGAAATACTACTCTATGAGATTATGTATAAAAGAAGTTAATCAGTGAGCTGTTGCTACATGCATTTAATGATTATAAAATAATGGAAATACAGTTGTCCAATTAAAATATAACTCTACACAGTTTAAGGCTTTATTATAGTGGATAAGCTTAATTTATTTTATTTATTTTTGTAAATGGCAAAGTGTAATTACCTTTAAGCTTTGATCAAGTCCCCCTGAGCGGGGAACAGTCTTACCAGGCCACAGAGGAGGACAGTACAGCCAGTCCTGATGAGACCTGATAGGCTAAGGTCAGATGGAATGGAAGGAGGACTTTCCCTATCAGTAGACTGAGGGAGAGGCATGGAAGGAGATGAGGAAGGGAAGGTGAAAGAGAATGAGGGAGGGGGCTACAGCTGGGATACAAAATGAATAAACTATAATTAATAAAAAATAAATTAAGAAAAAAGAAATAAAATACACCTATATATTTCCCAGGAATGTGGATACTGAGGGTCTATACATGCTGTAATAAATGGCCACATACATAAGCATATGTACGCCACACTGAATGTATGCTCTGTGTTTATTTGTAATTTTATAAGAGATTTAGGAAGTTTGGAGACAAAATGCTGAAAATCAGTTTTATGTATGACTAGGTCTATGTCTGATTCCAGGTTTTGTTTCCCCGCCTGGGTTACTCATTTTCAACACATAGAGTTTAGTATAATTGCTCTATCTGTGAAGAGAGACATTGGACCTGAACATAGATTGAAACATTCTCAAAGTTGTTCCCTCATTGTCCTAAGAAGCAATTAAAAAAAGTGTAAGGAACTTCTTGCCAATGAGTGTTTTTAATAGTATTACTTTTTATCTGATTTTTTCTGATTGTATGTTTTATTTTTCATAGAGAATTTGAAGCAATTTCTCTGATATGAAAGAAAGAATAACCCATAGGAAACCATAATGAGGTTTCCTCTGTTTTGTGTTCATGTTATAATTTCACTGTCCAGGATAAAGAAACCATACCTTCATTAATAACAGTATATCAGCAATGCTTTATTAAGGATAGCAAAGGTACTGGTAACATAAGAAATATTTTCAGTCATGTATGCTAACTTTATAATTTTCTGTACATTTAATTTTTCTATAAAACAATCTGTATTTTGAGAAAATGGATACAGAAAACAAAGTATGTTGCAGTATATTAAAAAGAAGAATAGCATACTTTGCCAGAGTTATGGATTTTTTCTGACAATATTTCTTGATGATTATGATGAGAAAAACCTTAAAAACTGGTATAATACAATTAAATGAGAAAATAAATCTTAAATTATGTATTATTTGTCACTCATTTTAGTTGTACAAAACAGTATTTTGGCAGTGTTGCATTTCTGAAACCCCATTGTAATTCTAGGACTTACAGAGTTGAACACTTCATGCATATATCATGCTGTTGCTTTCATCAGCTTTCTGTAATATGTCTTTATAGTTTAGAAAATTATTTGCCACAATGTTTAACAAGAAAACATTAAGAAAGAAACTTTTGGTAACTTTAGGGTCAGAGAAGAATGAATGGTATTGATAAGCTGGTTTTCATAAACATTAAGCATCATAATTGTGAAATAAAGTAGCATTTTATTTAGGAATGTTATTATTTTTGAGTATTTAAGGAATGGTTTACTAAACTGGAAGGTGTTGACTTAAGGACAAGAAGAAACTTAATGGTTCTACCTTTGAAGCGGGCTATTCATATGTGTATAAGAAACGATGGAAGCCAAATTCTGCCCTTTTAAGAAAGAGAAAAAATCCTGAGTAATGTTAAGTGGTAATGAACACAGTTCATGGTGATGGTCAGGACTAACACATTGTATTACGTAAGACTGTCTAAAGAAACTGAGCCAATAGAAAAAATTTGTATTTTATAGAAGGGGACTTATCAATGGGTAATGGATGGTGGTCTAACATGGGTATATGCTGTGAGTCAGAGAACACAGGAGCTTCTAACCCATAAACCTGGATGCCTCAGCAGTCTTAAACCCGTGTTGTGGCCTGAAAGTCCTCCATAGAGATGCTGTTAAATTAACTCTGGTGAGAGTCTGGTGTTGGTATAGGATGGCAACAGCTAGACATGCACTTCAGGAGAAACAAAGGTGATTAGTTAATAAGGGTTCTACAACAAATGAATGTTCATTGGAAGGTCCACCTCTATACTTTAGGAATATCTTTACAGACAAACTGAGAACACGTCTTCCTGGGTTGATTCTAAGTTCTATGGTAAGGATAAAAACAACAATCACATATAAATCAAGTGTGCTATATGCAATGGTGAAGGATAAGGAAACAAGTTTTTCTTTTTTATCATTGGTTTAATAAAAGAACTTCTGGTAAAGTATTTCAACATTTCTTTGTAAAATTTAAAAATAGTTAAGGAAAATAAGGATATTTGTAAGAGTCATAAGAAATCATACTGTGAAATGTCTGCCTAAAATACCTATAATACACTTATAAATCTACACAACTAATTTTTTTTAATTTAAACAAAATGTTACCTTTTTATTTCATTTCAACTATGAAAGTGGTTATTTATGTGAAGTGTGTAAACAAAGTAAAGAAGAAACAGCCTTTTTTTTTCTCCATATTTTATCCCAGGCATTTTAGCAAGACTTCATAATATTTCATTCCAAAAATTACATACAACCAAAAAAAACTCTGAATACAGCATGGATTTTTAGCATATTGCTTGGTAATTGTAACAGATTTAACATGGTGATGCAATGAGGAACTATATGATAAACATGCTAGAATATTTTGCTATCATTTCAACTTTTATGTAAATCAAAGGCAACTCTACAATTAATAGCCTACCCTAAAATTACCAAACAATGCTTTTTTTTTTAATTTTATTTTTCTTTTTAGTTACATTTTGTTAACTCTGTGTCCCAGCTGTATCCCGCTCCCTCATTCCCTCCCCAACCCCACACTCCCTCCCTGGTCTCCTCCCTGCCCCTTTCCAAGTCC
>NW_026596100.1:9670001-9738470 GCF_907164565.1 Psammomys obesus | reverse complement strand
TGTCTAGCTTGTATGGCGTTTCTGTCTGGTTTTGGTGAGTATATAGCATATTCTCTGTCACTGTGGGATTGGGCGGGCCGTACCGTCAGTGATGGTGCTCCTGCGGAGCTAATATGGCGTCGAGCAGACTCACGCCCTGGGAGGATGGTGCAGGCGCTGCTCGAATCTGGGGCTCCGAGACACAGTACTGCTGGCCTTTGCCGATAAAGGGCTTGGGGCTCCGCCTCAGTGGCTGCAGGCCCCAGGCAGTTAGGTCTGTGCCAAGAAAGGGGATTCTGCTGTGCTGAGGAGGAGGGAGGTCTGGGGGAGGGGAGTGCAGAGAGATCAAAGGATCGTTTCTCACCTTCCCCAAACAAGTCCCTGGGTGACCTGAGACCAAGGTTTTCACCTCTTGCGATGTTCCCTGTTGTTTAGAAAGTCTCTCCGTTGTTTCCCTGGCTTCAGAAGTTGTCCACTCATCAACTTAGAACTTTATCTCTTCCACAGCTCGGAAACTATGTGTGCTAGTGGCCATCTTGACTCCGCCCCCCACCTATATAACTAATTTAAAATAAAATTTCCTACCTAGGAACACAATCATCTCTCCAAGAACCAAAAAAAAAAAAAAAAAAAAAAAAAAAATCTTAAAAAAATAATAAAAATTAGGTGTGAGACACTTTCTTTTGAGTTGTTGATTAGAGTTGTCCAAAAGAGTATTAAAATATTTTAAAAGCTGTGAAAAAAATTGGCTATTAATGTTTACTATATGTATATGTTTATATATAAATTCTTGCAGTGGTTTAATTTATCCCACTATCATATCAATAAAATACACAGACATCTGTTAGATTTTTAATATTCCTATACACTGGTGCTGGGCAGAAACTAACCACCTAAGCTATCATTTACCTCCAAGCCCCAAATGCCACACCATTTGCTTAAATTAATCTTATCTGGGCTACTTCCTGTCCATCACTGTCATAATTACTTGTACATACTTTTCATCTAGGCTGTTTCTTTCTATCACCAATCCTTAGAGCAAATTCTTCTTGGCCACATGGTTCTTATTTGCACTAACCCATGGCAATTTTACTTTCTCCTTCCTTCTCTCCTGTGCTCTCTTCTTCCCCTCCCATCCTCCTTCTATTTTTTAAGCCCTTGAACCTTAGCTCCACCTACCTCACTTCTGTGCTGCCCAGGGGTAAGCATTATTAACTGATCAGGGATAATATGGAGGCAAGGTTGCACAAACGTCACTTTGGTTACCTGAGGGTTTGTTCATAGAACAGTAACTTTTGAGGGAAGGGGGAGGGAGAAGCAATTTAATAGCTGAATACAAAGCCCAGACTATGCTGTAGCAACAGAATGTTATAATTGCCCTTGGATGCCCCTCAGGAGTAGAAGATACATCCTTGTTGATGAGGACACCATTCATTTCAAACAAGGCATAAAAAATCCTGACCTGGAACTGACCTAAAAGAAAACATTACTGAGGACTAGCTCTCATGGCATCAGCTCACACCATGTACATTGTCATAGTTAAAAGGGTTTTACTGGTGTGAAGAAACACCAGGACCTTTATAAAGAAAGACATTTAATTAGGGTTGGCTTACAGTTCAGAGGCTTAGTCCATTATTGTCCTGATGGGAAGCATTATAGCATGCAGGCAGATATGGTGCTGAGCGTTCTGCAGGAGTAGGCAGGAGCAGGATACTGCCACACTGGGGCTAGTTTGAGTATATATGAGTCTTCAAAGCCCACTTCCAGTAACCCACTTCTTCCAATAAAACCATACTTATTTCAGTAAGGCCACATCTCCAAAGAATAGCCCTCCTTATGAGCCTATGGGGATCTTTTCTTTCAAAACACTACAAACATTTCCAGGGGAAAGCAATCATCAATCCTAACCAGTCAACACCTCCATGAAACACAACAATAACCAGTAGCACAGTTACTAATCATAAAGGTGTGGTGGGAACAAGCATACCTGAGAGGCAACAGACATCTCTAATTAGACTTAAGACTTAAAGGACAAGAGGAAAATTGTGACTGGTAATGGAGATCTAGCCAGCTACCTTTTCATAGATCTCATAGAAAGGACTTAAATCTACCATTTTCCTAGGCCAGAATAATCATTTTCAACCTCTAAATATTTGTTCATATACCACAGATAAGTATAGTTCTGACCCACCATCTAAGAAACTTCTCTATAGCAGATCCACCATAGAAGAAAAACACAATCAATCAAAAGGCAGTTTTAGAGGGCAGTCCCAACAAATACATGTATGATACAATTTTGGTACTTATGGTTTAGGCAATGTGTAAAAGAGGCAGTAGGCTCTTTGATCACTATCTGCAGGGTGGTGCAGCCTGTCAGGAGACAGAGGAAGATGATGTAGCCAGCCTTCAAGAGACCTGATAAGCTAGGGTCAGATAGAAGTGGTGGAGGACCTCCCCTATCAGTGGACTAGGGAAAGGGCATAGAGGGAGAAGAGGGAGTGAGGGTGAGACTGGGAGGAGATGAAGAAGCAGGCTGCAGTGGGTAGACAAAGTGAACAAATTATAGTAAATAAATTAAAAAAAGAAGAGGTTGTAGAAAGATTATAAAATACAGAGGACAGTGATCTTGCTATGAGATTTTGTGCCCTAGAAATATAAAAAGTTAGACCCATGAAGTGTCACCATTATGGCTGACTAAACCTGATCTGAACAAAAACAACATAAATATACACACTAACAGAAATAAGGAAAGGCCTATGTGGCCTCACCCCTGCACTTAGGCCTATAGGAAACTAAAGGAATTCTGGAAGCAGGAGAAATACTCTTCCCCAGAGAAGATCACATCAACTAGTTACCAATAACAAAATGTCAGCCCTGAAAACATACATACAAATAACATTACACATACCGAGCAGTTTGTATTTATGTATTTAGGAATGTATATATGCATGTAACAAAAAAAAAGAAAAAAAAAGGCCAGGAATTTGGAAGAGACTAGTGTGTAGAGGAATTTTAAACCTAAAACACTGCTACTCTGGCTAGGGATTTTATCCAAAGACCTAGGTTTGTGTGATCTGGCTGGAAAACAGACATGACCTTAGTAAATACTTTTAATCCCTCGGGCTGGAATACACACCTTTAATCCCAAACAATGATATCTATTGAGGGGCAGACAAAATGACATATGAAAAAGATTTGACAGAATGAGTCACAAATAGGACACATCCAACACTCATGAGAGCAGACAGGAAGGAAAGGCTACTTAAGAGCAGCACAGAAAAAGAGGAAGGCTGAGTTTGGTGCAGTTCAGTTGAGTGCAGCTGAGTTCATGCAGTTCAGTTTGTGGAGTTCAAAGGCAGTTTTCCAAAGCAGAGCAATTCAGTAAGAAGCCAACAGAAGCCAGATTGAACTAGTCATCTTGGAGAGGACTTTGAGCCAGAACAGCTGAGCTGAACCAGACAGCTATAGTTCAGAAAGAAATAGAAAGGGTGAGCTTATTCAGCAGTAAGTCTCAGTAGCACAAAACATTTTAGGATTATGTTAGAAGACAGAGGTTGGAGCCTGATGCCTTCATAGTCCAGGTTTACGGAATATTAGATTGTTGGAGTGCAGAAGCTTCCAGGCCTAGGACTAGGAATAGTTAGACAGAAACCCTCTGGACTCAGCCCTTGCTATTTGTATTCATAAAGCTTGGGTATAACTCTCATCTCATTCCACCAGATGAAATAAAAACAGCATTTAAACCAGTGAGGCACATGGGAGAATCTGGGCGCAAGAAAGGGAAGGGTGAAATGATGTGATTATATTTTAGTCTCAAAAAAAAAATCTTAAAATAAGAAAGATGTTTGGAGTTCAGCATCATTTGAAATAAAAATGTCAAGCAATTAAGTTTATTTATAGAAATACTAAAATTTACTCTGTAGTAGGGATGCAACTTTGTGATACAGAAATTGGTCTTCTGGGGACAAGGTCTTTAATCCAATCCCTAGAACCAGAAAAATATGTATTGATAATACATTCAAACACAATAATTACAGAAACAAATCAGGAAAAAATGTTACCAGTTTATGGATGATTAATTTAGTTTTTTAAATTTAATTTAATTTTATTAATTACACTTTATTCACTTTGTATCCCCCCATAAGCACCTCCTTCTTCCCCTCACAATCCCACCTTCCCTCCCCCTTCTTCACACGTGCCCCTCTCTAAGTCCACTGATAGGGGAGGTCCTCCTTCCTTCTGATCTTAGTCTATCAGATCACATCAGGAGTGGCTGCATTGTCATCTTCTGTGGCCTGGTAAGGCTGCTCCCCCAACAGGGGGAGGTGATCAAAGAGCAGGCCAATCAGATTATGTCAGAGGCAGTCCCTCTTTCCATTACTATGGAATCCACTTGGACACTAAACTGCCATGGGCTATATCTGTGCAGGGGTTCTAGGTTATCTCCATGCCTGGTACTTGTTTGGAGTATGAGTCTCTGGGAAGACCTCTGTGTTCAAATATTCTGGTTCTGTTGCTCTCCTTCTGGAGTTCCTGTTCTCTCTAGATCTTACTATTTCCCACTTCTGACATAAGATTTCATGCACATTGCCCAACAGTTGGCCATAAGTCTCAGCATCTGCTTTGATAGTCTGCAGAGCAGAGCCTTTCAGAGGCCCTCTGTGGCAGGTTACTAGCTTGTTTTCTGTTTTCTTCTTCTTCTGATGTCCATCCTCTTTGCCTTTAGGGATTTGGATTGAGCATTTTAGTCAGGGTCCTCTCTCTTGATTAGTTTCTTTAGATGTACAGATTTTAGTAGGTTTATCCTATGTTATATGTCTATATGAGTGAGTATATACCGTGTGTGTCTTTCTGCTTCTGGGACAGCTCACTCAGGATGATCCTTTTCAGGTCTCACCATTTAACTGCAAATTTCATGATTTCCTAATTTTTTATTGCAGAGTCATACATATCTAAACATAGTAAAGGCGATATACAGCAAGCCTATAGCCAAAATCAAACTGAACGAAGAGAAACTTAAAGTAATCCCACTGAAATCAGGGACAAGACAAGGTTGCCTACTCTCTCCATATCTCTTCAACATAGTTCTAGAAGTCCTTGCTAGAGCACTAAGACAATTGAAGGAGATCAAGGGGATTCAAATTAGAAAGGAAGAAGTCAAATTATCACTATTTGCAGATGATATGATAGTATACCTGAGTGACCCCAAAAACTCTACCAGGGAAGTCCTACAGCTGATAAACACCTTCAGCAAAGTGGTAGGATACAAAATTAACTAAAAAAAAAATCAGTACCCCTCCTGTATACAAAAGACAAAAGGGCTGAGAAAGAAATTAGGGAAACAACACCTTTCATAATAGCCACAAATGACATAACGTACCTTGGTGTAACCTTAACCAAGCAAGTCAAAGACTTGTTTGAAAAAAAATTTAAGTCTCTGAAGAAAGAATTAGAAGAAGATATCAGAAGATGGAAAGATCTCCCATGTTCATGGCTTGGCAGGATTAACATAGTAAAAATGGCCATCTTACCAAAAGCAATCTACAGATTCAATGCAATTCCCATCAAATTACCAACACAATTCTTTATAGAGCTTGAAAGAAAAATTCTCAACTTCATATGGAACAACAAGAAACCCAGAATTGCTAAAACAATCCTCTACAATAAAAGGTCTTCTAGAGGTATCTCCATCCCTGATCTCAAGCTGTACTATAGAGCAACAATATTAAAAACTGCATGGTACTGGCATAGAAACAGACTGGTGGATCAACGGAATCGAACAGAAGACCCAGAAATAAACCCACACACTTATGGACACCTGATCTTTGACAAAGATGCCAAAACCATACAATGCAAAAAATATAGCATCTTCAACAAATGGTGTTGGTCTAACTGGATGTCTACATATAGAAAAATGCAAATAGATCCATACTTATCACCCTGCACAAAACTAAAGTCCAAGTGGATCAAAGACCTCAACATAAAACCAGACACATTAAATTGGTTAGAAGAAAAAATGGGGAAAACCCTAGAACTCAAACAGGAGACAACTTCCTGAACAGAACACCAACAGCACAGGCTCTAAGAGCAACAATCATTTATTCTTTAATATAGCATTTAGGATCTACTAGACTTTCCTAAAGGATCTGACTGGATTTAATGCATTAATACTTAGCTCAAAATAAAAATAAAAAAAAAACTTTTCTAACTATCAACAAAAACACAAAGAACTTATAATCATTAAAATTCTACATACAATAAAGAATTGTTATAATTGCTATGATTAATAAAAATGAAACCCCATATAGGAAAGTAACAAAATTCTATTGTATGAAAATACTGTCAGGTGCTTGTCAGCCCCTCAGGCTCCCTCAATCAATCTGTCCTTGCACTCTTCCACAAGACAAGGACAAATTTTGGGCAAGTTTTATGGATTTTTATGCTAAAGTTATGTATATTTATATTTGGGTCTTTAATTTTGCACCATTTTTTTTTTCTGTGACAATACCATACTGTTTATATTACAATGGCCCTGTAACATGTTGAGATCTGCACTGGTAATCTCTCCAGCATTGTTCTGTTTTGTTTGGATTGCAGTGAAGCGATACTGGGACCACAGCAACTTACTGTGTTTGTTTTGTTTTATTTATTTATTTATTTTTGAGACAGGTTTTCTCTATGTAGCCTGGCTGTTCTGTACTTTCTTTGTAGGCCAAGCTGGCCTCAAACCCACAGAGATCCAGCTGCCTCTGCCTCCCTGAGTGCACCACCACACCAAGCAACACAGCAACTCTTGTACAAGAAACCATTTAATAGGGGTTTGTTTTTGGTTGATAGGTTTGTCCATTGAAATCATGGCATGACAGAGAAAGAGAGGGGAGGACCTGGATTGAACATATGAAGCCCCAAACCCACCCCCAGTCATACACTTCTTCCAACAAGGCCACCCCACCTAATCCCTGCAAAGTAGCACAGCTCCTTAGTGACCAAGAACACAAATGTTTGAGCCTATGGGAGAAATTCTTAGGCAAACCACCACAGGATACATGGAGAATTAAGTAGAAGCTTTATAAAAACTTATAAATGTCAGTATTTGCCTGTTCCTATAGCACATTTACAAGAGAAATATGTGCTCAGTTACTAAGACACACTGAATATAGTTCCAAATCATTTTAAAGTATTACAAAATACAGACTACTGCTTAGAAAGATTTAACATTTCTTTTTCTGCATGCTATAACATATATTTTGTTATGTACTAAACTACCTATTCCTTGTACATACTCTGGCAATAACATTAGAATCATAGCAGAGTGCCTTACATTTCTTATCATCAACAGTAATGATTCTTCCTTATTTCTCTTTCTCTCTCTGTCTCTTTCTATCTATCTATTTATTTAGAAATAGAATTTCTCTTTATCCTTGGCTGACTTGGAACTTCTTATGTGAGTTAAACCGGCCTTGAACTCACAGAGATCTCCTTGATTTTGTTTCCTGAGTTCTGGGATTAATGTCATGCACCACCGCACACAGAATGACTCTAATTTACATATTAAAATCACAACATCCACTGCTGAGAAGAATCAGCATTTTTACATCCTCAATACAACCCCTAAACATAAAGCTTACTGAAGAAGAAGAGGTGGAAAGACTGTAAGAGCCACAGGAATAGGGAGTTTAATGTGACATTGTATCTCCTCAGGATGTCAGAAGCCAAAACCATGAAGTCATTGTCACACAGGCTCTAAGGCTCAAAGGAAAATGACAAGGCTAGGAATTTTGGAAAGTAATGATGTGGCTCATGGGGTTATTAATCACACACACACTCACACACACCATGAACTTAGTGGGAAAGTGAGCTGTAGGCCACCAGGAGTTAGAAGGAGGTACTAGGGGTTACATATTTTCAAAACATAATGTGGAAGTGCACAGGGAGCCTAAAAGTTCTCAACCTTATAAACAACAACAACAACAAAAACCTATAGGTAGCTAATTGTGAGAGCAGGAGTAGTTTCCCCAGGAAAGAACACACCAAATGCTTACCTAATACTAAATGGTCAACTCTGAAAAAATAATACAAGTTACATTATACATTCTGAGCAGGTTATATTTAGAAATATATATGTGTATTTTTCATATATGTGTACAGCAACACTTAAGGTTAACAGAACCATGAATTTTAAAGAAAGAAAGGAAGAATACAAAGAAAGATTTGGACAGAGGAAGGGAAGATGCTAATGTTGGAATTATATTATAACCTCAAAAAAAAAAAGAAAGTTTAAAATTTTGTGATGTGTCTCAGCATCTGCTTCAATACCCTGATGAGTAGAGTCTTTTAGAGATCCTCTGTAGAAGCTCCTGTCTTCTCCCTCCTCCGATGTCCTGTTTTCCCTTTTGAATGAGGATTAAACTTCTTCCCTAAGGTCCTCCTTGTTTAGCTTCTTTAAGACTGTAGATTTTATCCTATAGATTTTTATAGATTTTATATGTTTGTCCTGTATTATATGGCTAATATCCACTTATATAAGTGAGTATATACCATACGTGTATTTCTGCTTCAGAGTTACCTCACTCAGGATTATCTTTTCCAGTTCCATCTATTTGCTTGCAAATTTCATGATTTCCTTGTTTCCTTGCTGAGTAGTATTCCATTGTATAAATGTATCACAATTTCTGTGTCCATTCTTTAGTTTAGGGTTGTCTAGGTTGTTTCCAGATTCTTGCTATTATGAATAAAGCTCCTATGAACATGATTGAACAAATGTCCTTGTTGTATACTTGAGCATATTTTGGATATATGTGCAGGAGTGGCATATATCCTGAGACAGCACTATTCCTATATTTCTGAGAAAGCACCAGATTGATTTCCAAAGTGGTGTATAAGTTTACATTCCCACCAACAATGGAAGAGGGTTCCCCTTTGTCTACAACCTCTCCAGCATGCATCATCCCTTAAGTTTTTGATCTTAGCCATTCTGATGGGTATAAGGTAGACTCTCATAACAAAACTTTGGGCAGAGTGCAGGGAATCTTATGGAAGAAGGGGGAGACAGAAAGACCTGGAATGGACAGGAGCTTCACAAGGAGACCAACACAGCTAAAAACAATCTGGGCTCAGACTGATGTATCAACCAATGACCATGCATGGAGAGGATGTAGACCCCCTGCTCAGACGTAGCCCATGGCAGCTCAGTCTCTGTGTGGGTTCCTTAGTAAGGGAAGTAGGAGCAGTCTAGGACATGGACTCAGTGGTTAGCTCTTTGATCACCTCTTCTTGGCAAGGTAGTCTAACTAGGCCACAGAGAAAGAGGATCCAAACAGTCCTAATGAGACCTGATAGGCTAGGGTAAAATAGTAAGGGAGGAGAACCTCACCTCTCAGTAGACTAGAGGATGGACACAAAAGAGGAAGAGAGATGGAGGATGGGACTGAGAAGAAATGAGTGAGGGGGCTATAGACAGGATACATAGTGAATGAATTTTAGTAAATAACATTTTTTTAAAATGTTGTGTATGTGTAAAATTTTCAAATAATAAATGAAGGTGAAAGGATATCAAAATGAAACAAACTCTACTATTTTTGTACCCTGTAGTAGTGCCAAAACTAAGTCTCTACTGGTTCTTACCTTAATTATATAACTGAAAGCAGAGAACCTTATAAATTGTATCCAAACCAAGAGAGTAAACCTCAAGGTGTGAACTGATTACACTAAGTGTGATGCATGAATTGGGCCTATGGTTAAACAACAATGGAATAATAATTCATAATAAGAGTATTATGAACATCAATCATATTTGCAACTATAACTGTGTAACTACTTAAGTTAGCTATCTTCTTAAATGTCACCAAAGCAAAGGCTGAAAGCTATTAAATGGCAAAAACTTGTGTAATTTGAGTTCTGAAAACAACTGTTTTCCTTTATTTTTTTATTTTTAATTTTTTTATGCTTACTCCACTTTTAACTTCCACACATTTTCTACCCAAGGAAGTTAATTGTATTGTAGAGGTTTGTAGGAGAAAGTTCACTGAGTGCCTATTTCCATTCTTTGTGGAGTCCCGTTAGGAGACAATTTACTGCCTTCAGACAGTAAAATATGAGGGGAAACCTTTGTGTTCTAAATATACTTTGAATAAACAGCTTATCTAATATGAAAAATGTTGCATATTAAGTCAACAGGAAAAACCCTTAAAATTATATCTTTTTGCCATTTTTAAAATGTGTCATATAAATTGGAGCTAAATAACTGGGTCAAAAATTAGCAGCCAACAAATGATAATGTCTGTAGTGTTTCATAATGCTAATTACCATGTTTTCTAATTTTTATAATTACTGAGTGAATAGAAAATTTGAAATCATAGTTTTTGCTCATTATAAAAGTGTTTTTGAAGCTAAATTGCATAAAAGCTTTGAAAATGCATGCATGAGAAACTATTACAATTGATATCTTTGCATATGCACATTTTTCTAAACTGTCTACTACATAACTGAAAAAATTCTTCTAATTTCCATTTCCAATTTCTATAGAGAATATTTAATACACCTTGTAAGTTCACTTTTCTTGTCCTGTTGCACAGCATAAATACTTATAAAAAGTACAGAATCTGTTAATATTTACTTCATACCTAGAACACATGGCAGAAAAAATGGCTAAAAGAACATTACAAACTTCCAGATTCTATAAGATAGAATTTAGCTATGCATGATTAATATAGAATAATTTGGTTGTAGTTGAAAGTTATCAATGAACTATGTATAATAAATAGATAAATTATATAGAAATAACATTATTTCAGAAGAAATAATATAATCTTTTTTAATTTTTATATTAATTACAGTTTACTCATTTTGTATTCCAGCTGTATCCCCCTCCCCGAGTCCCTCCCAATCCCACCCTTACTCCCTAATCTCCTCCCATGTCCCTCTCCAAGTCCACTGATAAGGAAGGTCCTTCTTCCCTTCCATTGGATACTAGCTTATCAGGTCTCATCAGGACTGGTTGCATTGTTCTCCTCTGTGACCTGGCAAGGCTGCTCCCCCCTCAGTGGGGTGGTGTTGGTGGTCAAAGAGCCCACCACTAACTTCATGTCAGAGATAGTCCCTGTTTCCCTTACTAGGGAACCAATTTGGATACTTAGCTGCCATGGGCTATATCTGAGCAGGGTTCTAGGTCTCAGAAAAGACTCCTGTGCCCAAATCTTTTGGTTTTGTTGCTCTCCTTGTGGAGCTCCTGTCCCCTCCAGGGTTTACTATCTCCCTCTTCTTTCCTAAGTTTCCCTGAACTCAGCCCAAAGTTTGGTTATGAGTCTCAGCATCTGCTTTGATACACTGCTGGGTTGAGTCCCTCTGTGATAGGCTCCTGTCCTGTTTCCTGTTTTCTCTTTCTTCCGATGTCCATCCCATTTGTCTTTCTGATGGAGGAATGATCATCTTACCCAGGGTCCTCCTTCTTCCTTAGCTCCTTTAGGTGTATAGATTTTAGTATCTTTATCCTATATTATATATCTAGTATCCACTTATAAGTGAGTATATACCATGTGTGTCTTTCTGCTTCTGAGATACCTCACTCAGGATGATCTTTTCTAGATCCCACCATTTGCCAGAAAATTTCATGCTTTCCTTTTTTTTAATTGCTGAGTAGTATTTCATTCTGCAAATGTACCAATCTTTAGAAGAAAAGTCATCATTCTAATTACAAGGTTTCAGAAGAAATTTGATTCATTTATTTTCAGCTAGATTTTAATGTCCCCATAATAACTGATAAACAATATCAAGTAGCCTCAAAGTGTGTTAACTAAATGTGCCAGAAATAGTCATTGTATTGTCTGAGGCATCAATTTTTGGTTTTTGTAATTGCAACTATGCTGAATACTCTAATAAGAGTTAAAGCAGGGATTTATCAAAACTTATTCTTTAAAAATAGGCTAATAAAGGGTATGAGGATTAAATAGAGATAGTTGTCATTTCTTTGTGCTATTGATAAAAACATAGCATTAGTATACATCAAATTATATTATACATTTTATTATACATATTATACATTGTATATATTATACAAATTATATGTCAAATTCAGTCTTTCAGGGCCATAGCAAGTATAGTCCATATGTCATGAAATTAATGATTCCAACTAAAATCATGGAAAATTCAAGGTTGTCTACTCTCTCTATGTCTCTATAGTTTGGTAACTGAAGCCTTAGTTAGAGCAATAAGACAGACAACTTGTCTGAGACCCAACAGACCTCACAGTTTGCAGCAGTAAAACAATGCCTGTGAGGTGAAGAATGAAACCCAAGTCAGCACCACTCTTCCATACACTGGATCTTCCAGACTCTGACCTCATGATACATTTTTCTTACACATTTAAGCACATTGAAACTTTGCTAAAAGTCTTCATGTGACAATTTTCACTAAACTTCAGGGACAGATACATCAACCCCCCTTTGCAAAGTTGCAAAGTATCTATGACCTATACAATAAGAATGAGTTCTATTAACTGTGCTCAGGGCAAAGGCCTAAGGAAGAGGGATTTACAATAAGCATAAGTATAGATTTTATTGATGGTGGAAAGAGACCTCTTTCATAAAAATGGGTGCTAGTTACTGAGAGACAAGCACAGGATCAGTGTTTAAACAATTCTCAAGATATCAGGAATTCAGGATGGCTGGCTCCATAGAATAGAATAAAAATATTACAAAATCCCACCAAGTTATTAGACAGCATCATCTCCAGCCTTCCCAGTGACCAGGCATCAGTCATTTTGCTCCCTTGAAGAAAACAGACATGCCTGTCTAACAAGTCTGGTTCTTCTAATGCTTTTTTTTAATATAAAGTTTTATTTATCACAATTTATTCACTTTGTATCCCAGCTGTAGCCCCACCTTAGTTCCCTCCCAATCCCGCCATTCCCTCCCTCACCTCCTCCCATGCCCCTTCCCCAGTCCACTGATTGATAGGGGAGGACCTCCTCCCCTTCCATCTGATCCTAGCCTATCAGGTTTCTTCAGGACTGTCTTTCATAGTCTTCCTCTATGCCCTGGTCAGGCTGCTCCCCCTCCCCTGCTCCCTATGATGTTTTTTTAAAGCTGGGCCTCTGACAAGAACTGAAGATCAAGGAGACACAAATTGGAAAGGAATATATCAGTCTACTTTTATTTTCAGATAATATATGTGTGTGTGACCTTAAAATTTCCACTGGGAAACTCCTACAGCATAGAAAAAATTTCAACAAAGTAGGTGGATACAAAATTATCTTTAAAAAAATCAGTAGACCTCTATATACAAATAACAATTAGACCAATAAAGAAATTAAGAAACCAGCACATTTTACAATAGCATAAAGCAATGTAAAATATGTGGGCTACATCAGAATGGCTAAGATCAAAAACTTAAGAGACAACACATGCTGTAGAGGTTGTGGAGAAAGGGGAACCCTCCTCTACTGCTGGTGGGAATGTAAACATGTACAACCACCCTGGAAAGCAATCTGGAGCTTTCTCAGACAACTAGGAATAGTGCTTCCTCAAGATCCAGCTATACCACTCCTAGGCATATACCCAAAAGAGTCTCAAGTACACAATTAGGACATTTGTGCAATCATGTTTGTAGCAGCCTTATTTGTAATAGCCAGAAGCTGGAAACAGCCCAGATGCCCCTCAGTGGAGGAATGGATGCACAAATTGTGGTATATCTACACAATGGAATATTACTCAGCAATAAAAAAACAAGGAAATCATGAAATTTGTAGGTAAATGGTGGGAACTGGAAAAGATCATCCTGAATGAGTTATCTCAGAAGCAGAAAGATGTACACGGTATATACTCACTCATATAGACATATAATATAGGATAAACCTACTAAAATCTGTACACCTAAAGAAACTAATCAAAAGGGAGGACTCTTGCTAAAATGCTCAATTCCTATCCAGAAAGGCAAAGAGGATGGACATCAGAAGAAGGAAAAAAGAGGGAACAAGTCAGGAGCCTGACACAGAGGACCTCTGAAAGGCTCAGCCCTGCAGGGTATCAAAGCAGATGCTGAGACTTATGGGCAACCTTTGGGCAGAGTGCAGGGAATCTTAGGAAAGAAGCGGGAAACAGTAAGATCTGGAGAGGACAGGAACTCCACAAGGAGAGCAACAGAACCAAAAAATTTGAACACAGGAGTCTTTCCTGAGACTGATACTCCAACCAAGGACTATGCATGGAGATAACCTAAGACCCCTGCACAGATGTAGCCCATATCAATATCCAAGTGGGTTCCATTGTAATAGGAACAGGGACTGTCTCTGACATGAACTGATTGACTTCCCCCTGAGGGGGAAGCACCATTACCAGGCCACAGAAGAAGACAATGCAGCCACTCCTGATGAGACCTAATTGACTAGGATCAGAAGGAAGGAAAAGCAGACCTCCCCTATCAGTGGACTTGGGGAGGGGCATGCATGCAGATGGTGGAGGAAGGGAGGATTGGGATGGGAGGAGGGAGGGAACCACAGGGGGGATACAAAGTGAATAAAGTGTAATTAATAAAGAATTAAAAAAACTGAAAAAAAAATACCTGGGTTAACTATAGTGAAGCAGGTAAAAAAAAAAAAAGTATCTGATGAAACTTTAAGACAATGAAGAAAGAAATGGAAGAAGATATCAGAAAATGGAAATATGCTCATGAAATGATAGATTTAATGTAGTGAAAATGGCCTTCCTACCGAAAGCAATCTACCAATTCAGTGCAATCTCCATCAAAATTCCAACACAATTCTTTACAGATCTTGAAAAGAAAACTTTCAGCTTCAATATGAAACAAACAAACAAACAAACAAGGAAACAAACAAAAACCCCACCAGATAACTAAAACAATACTGAATAATAAAAACTGGTGGAGATATTACCATACTTTATTTCATTTTATTACTTATTATCCCTTAGAAGTTTGTTTTATTATGACCAGCAAAAAAGCAAGGTTGATCTGTATGAATGGGGAGATAGGAAAGAACTCAGATGAGGAGAGGAAGGAAAAATTGTACTAAGAATACATTATGTGAAGAAAAAAACAATTTTCAATAAAAGGGAAAAGAAAAAAGAAAGAAAGGTGGAATTGGAACTGGAGAACAGGAAGGACAATGAAGACTGAGCACCTGATGGCCCGCATGGTGAGAGGGTTTCCAAAGAGCATGTCCTAGTGTTGGTTACTAAGACAATGTGTTAACTTCTGTTTTTCATTCTATAGTGTATATTCTGTATTCTACATTCCATATTCTATATTCATTCTATATTGTAAAGTAGAGCTTTGGTGTGTCGTCCTGGCTCGCTTTGAAGTTTTGCTGTCTATGCCTCAACGTTCCAACTTTTAGAATTGGACACAGGCCTAGAGGTATTTTCATGTAACACAATACTGTATAAATACATTTAAACAATTTTCAACATGAAGTTAAGGCTTTCTGATAACTGAATCTTAAAATATGATATTTATAAATATTTTCCTGTGTTGTGTTTTTTTGTGTTTCTTTTAAATTTTTTAAAATTTATTTATATGTTTATTTAATATGTCTGAGTGTTTGGCCTGCATGCATGTATCTGCATCGTGTGACTGCTTTCTGCCCCCAGATGTCAGGTAGGGCTTTGGATCTCCTGGGACTGGAGTTACACATGGTTCTGAAACATGATTTGAGTTTTGGAAAGCGAAACTGGGTCCTCTAATACAGCAGTAAGTGTGACTAACTGCAGAACCAACTCTCTAAACTCGTGTTTGTTTCTTGAAGTGTGTTTGTGTGACAGATGGCAATTTGTGGAAACATTATACGATCCACTTTATTCTTAAATTTTCTGTTTTCATTCTCATTTCTTCTGAAATATTCACCGTGATTGTGTTGAAAATGTGGATCATGAGTAGAGGAGTTATTTTCTTATTAAACCAAGTCTCAACATATTAACATCTGAAATCATTCTCTCTATATTGAATTTTTAATTGTTTTATAGCTTTATATTAGCAAACATATTTTACTGCAGTTTTAGATGTTTACTATGGATTGTATGTATGTACATATATTTTCACTTATTCATTTAAGCCTATGGATATGTATCTGCTCTACATAAGTTGACCTTATGTCCTTCAAACACACAAAAATTACTTATGTCCATTTGTAGAAGTGTTTAATTTGTGTGTTTTTGTGCAAAATACATCCATTTATTTATAGACACATGGTCAAATGAATATTTTCTGTACACATAAGTTCTTTTTCTTTCCCTGGCAAAGGATGTAACTCCCATTTTGATTCTAAATAGTAAGAAAGGATGCAATAACCCTCATTTCAGCTCTGAACAGTGAGAAAGCTTAAGAAACAACTCTTAAGCTATGGAATAGTAGTCTTTCATCAATAAGGACCATGCTCAACACATGTTTTTCACTTTGTCCTTTGACTGATTCAGGGTGACAGATTCAATCCCTATTTTAGTGAAAACTTTTTGTTAATCATGTCTTTTCTTCATCTATAGAATTCTATAGTACCTTATTGGTAAGAAGATGAATTATACTGATTGAATAAAATGTTAAACCAGTTCAACATACCTAAATTAATTCAAATTGGTAATGATATATTGTTTATAGAGTGTTGAATATAATTTGGTGCATTCGATGATTTAAAAATAGTGTTGATCTGCAGCTGACTTCTCTTTTAATATCTGCGGAGTTAGAGCATCACACTGTTTTTAACTCATAGACTGAGTTCAAAAGCATTCTCTTTTCTTTAATTTACTGAAAAAAAAAATGTGCATCAAGACAGTACTTATTGAACCAAGCCATTTGAAGTAGGAATGTTATTTGTTGAAAGCTATTTGGTTGCACATTACTTTCTAATAGACATGGAAAACCCAGAATGCTTCTTTCTTTCCATTTGAGTCACATTTGTCAATTAACGAGATTACTGAAATTAATAAATTTCATGTAAGTTTTCAACAAATATATGTGTAAATATGAACATAACATATATAATTACATATATACATATATAAAACATTGCCTTATTTTCCTTTCTTGTTGACAAATGTGGAGAAGCTGAATTTGGGTTACTGTGATTTTTACCTTTGATTGTCAACTTAATATAATCTACAGCCACCTGGGGACTGTAGATTTTTTTTTAGGAGAGCATTTTTTTTAATATAAATTTTTTATTTATTAAAATTTGTTCACTTTGTATCCCAGCTGTAGCCCCCACACGTATGCCCTTCCAATTCCACCCTCCCTTCCTCCCTCATCTCTTCCCATGACCCTTCCCCACTCCACTGATAGGGAGGTCCTCCTCCCCTTCCATTTGACCCTATCCTATCAGGTCTCATCACGACCGTCTTTCATAGTCTTCCAGAGTCTTAATGAGAAACTCTCTGTTTTGGGTTGGCCTATGGGCATATCTGATGTGAAAAATCTGGCCTACTCTGGATGGTATCATTCCTTAGACACAAGCTCCTGATAAGTAAGGGAAAAAAACAAGATGTAAGCAAAGAAGCTAGAAAAGATACATATGTTTCCTTTTTCTCTCTTCTTGACTATAAATATAATGATGTTTAAGTGTCTTGCTTTGTGGAATATTTTATCACAGTAATGTAATGAAGCTAGAATATGTTACTGATTTAAAATGTTTCCCCTTTTTTAATTTTTTTTTATTAATTACAGTTATTCACTTTGTATTCCCCCATAAGCCTCTCCCTCCTCCCCTCCCGGTCCCACCCTCCCATTTCTTCGTACATGCCCCTCCCCAAGTCCACTGATAGGGGAGGTCCTCCTCTCCTTCCTTCTGATCTTAGTCTATCAGATCACATCAGGAATGGCTGCATGTTTCCCCTTTTTATTTATCTTATTCACTTTACATCTTTGTTGTAGCTTCATCCCTCATTCCCTCCCAGTCCCTTCTTCTTCCCTTCCCCTTTCCTTTTTCCTCAGAAAAGGGGAGCTCCATTTCCAATCCACCCCAGCTCATCGATTACATCAGGACTGAGGATGTCCTCTACCCCTGTGGAGTGGCAAGGCAGTCCCAAAAGGACTGTGGCAGTCCAAGTGGAAGTGATCAAAAAACTGGCAGGTGAGTGAGTCCCTGAGATACAGTCCCAATTCTCTCATATAAATTCAGTTTCTCCCTTGATATTTAAAACTCAATAATTTGTATTTCTTTTCTACACATAGTAATTAATTAATTTTTTGCTTTTTAAAAATTGTGTGTTTAACTCAGAAAACAAATCTATGCTTTACTTTGCTAAATTTTTGGAGCATTTCATAACCTGGAATGTGTCCTTATACTTTCCAATCCTCTGTGAACAATTGAAAGTACTGCATATTTTCTGTAGCAAAGTGAAATGTTCTATAAACTTTATTTAGATAAAAATAAATGGATGTCATATTCAGGATTTCTATACCCTTGCTCAGCTTTTACTAGCTTATCAGCTATTGCAAGGTGAATGTTGATGTCTTCAGATATCATAAAATATTACTTTATTTATCTTTTCATTTCATTAGGTTTTCATCAACTATTATAAAGCTCTCTTCTGGGGTGCACACACACACAACTGACATTATATATAGAATCTCTTTAAAAATAATAAAATAAGACATTTATTTTACAGATATAATAAAAATAATTATAACATTTTATATATAAACATAACTTAGAAAGTATTAATTTGTTGTCTTTATGAACTAGCACCTTGAATTTTATTTTATTAAATTATTTTATTTTTATGTGTATGAGCATTTTGCCTGCTTTCATGTAAGTGTAACACGTGAGTGCCTGGTGCCCTTACAGGCCAGAAGACTATGTCACATGCCCAGGATCTGGAGTTATAGGCCTCTGAGAGTCACCTGTGGATACTGGTAGCCAAATCCAGTTCCTTAGAAAGAACAGAGCTCTTAACTTCTGAGCCATCTCTCCAGATTTCCTTTGAATTTTCTTAATATTTAAATTTTAATGCGGTTTTCATAACGAAAAATTTTACTACATGTGGAATGTACTAATGTTTCCAAGTGTGTTTAAGTATAACCACAAAAACTTTTTAATTTATTTTCTTCAGACAGGGCATGTACCCAAGGCTGGCTTCATAATAGAGGTAATTTCCTAAACATAGGAATTACAGGTTGATAATTATCATCTGATTAGTGTTTGCATATTATGCTTTCTTTTGCATTTTTTCTGATATTTTATGAGGATATCTATATTGGATCAAAAGTGATATTATGAAGAGTATATAATATTTTACCCAGTTTCTCATGATGTCAGTTTTAAAATTTCTAGTAAAAATATCAAACCATATGTTAACATTGTCATAATTATTATTTCTACTGTGTGCGTGTGAGTGTGTTTAGCCGCAGCTCTTTATATTCAAATAGATCCTGACTCCTCAAGAACAATCTTCCTTACTACAAGACCGCAAGACCCCTTTACAAACCATCTGTAACTACACACTGTCTACAGCTTTGCACTTGTTCTTTAGAGTAAGCCTTGGTCAGTCCACTTCAAATTTTTAAATCTTTATCATATAAAGCAATTTTGATGATTACAAGGGCATGTACACTTGAAGACAACAAGTTTTTCCTGCTGCAATGCACTGAGAACCGAATTTCTACACGAATTTGTGAACAGGTGACTTTCTGTGTGTGATTTTTACTTCTCTGTAAAACATGACAAGACTCCAACTTGCTTTTCTGATATCGTATACTTGACGTTACAGGAAATGCTTGCTAATTGAGTTAGTTCTGTTATTGTATGCCTTCATTTGTACTATAAGCATGGCCAAAGAATTTCTAAATCCTTAGCAATAATTATGTCACTTTCAACATTTTGTTATTTTAAACATGGGTTATATATGTAGTGCTATTTTATTTTGATTTTCATTTGTGTCTCTCTTTTAAACCACTTCACCTTGTGAGATATCACAGCTTTTTTTTTTTTTGTATTTTATTTTTTTCTTATCAGTTACATTTTATTAACTCTGTACCCCAGCCGTGTCCCGATCCCTCATTCCCTCCCAGTCCCTCCCTCCCTCCTCTCCACTGTGCCCCTTGCCAAGTCCACTGATAGGGGGGACCTCCTCCCCATTCATCTGATCCTGTTTTATCAGGTATCTTCAGGACTGGCTGCAAAGCTCTCCTCTGTGGCCTAACAGGACTGCTCCTCCCTTGGGGGGTGGGGAGGCCAAAGAGCCAGTCATTGAGTTCCTGTTAGAAATAGTCCTTGTTCCCCTCACTATGGGAAACCAATTGGTTACTGAGCTACCACAGGCTACATCTGAGCAGAGGTTCTAGGTTGAGATATCACAGCTTTACTGTGTGTTTATATTTAGAAATAAAACCCGACCCAATTATTGGCTTTTATTTATGTGTAGGGCCATGTATATTTACAGGTAGGTACACATCTGTGCAAGTCCATGTGGAAACTACTGGATGAATCGTGTCATCTTAAGAAAAACTATTTTTTAACTTAGTTATTTATTTTTTAAAAAAGGAGATAGATAGATAGATAGATAGTGCCCCCCCCCCCATGGCAGCTCAGTCTCCAAGTGGATTCTCTAGCAAGGGGAACAGGGACTGTCTCTGACATGAACTCAGTGGCTGGCTTTTTTATCACCTCCCCCTGAGGGAGGAACAGTCTTACTAGGCCACAGAGGAAGACTATGCAGCCAGTACTGATGAGACCTGATAGGCTAAGGTCAGAAGAAAGGGAAGGAGGACCTCTCCTATACCATTGCTAGGTATATGCTAGGAGCATATTAGGTAAAATATGCTCAAGTACACAACAAGGACATTTGCTCAACCATATTTGTAGCAGCTCTATTCATAATAGCCACAAACTGGAAAAAAAAACCTAGATGTCTCTCAGCAGAGGAATGGATGCAGAAATTGTGGTATATTTACACAATGGAACACTACTCAGGTATTAAAAACAAAGAAATCATGCAGACAAACGGTAGGAGCTAGAAAAGATCATCTTAAGTGAGGTAACCCAGAAGCAGAAAGATACACATGGTATATACTCACTCATATAGTGAATATTAACCATATAATAGAGGATAAACATACTAAAATCTGTACTCCTAAAGAAGCTAAATCACAAGGAAGACCCTAGGGAAGATGCTCAATCCTCATTCAGAAGGGACAAATGTGAAAGACAAAGGAAACAGGAGAAGACAGGGAACAGGACAGGAGCTTACCACAGCCGCTGAAAGACTCTACTGATTGAGATATCAAAGCAGAGGCTGAGACTCATAGCCAAACTTTGGGCAGAGTGCAGGGAATCTTTTGAAAGAATTCCCTGAAGAGAATGATACTCCAACCAAGGAAAATGCCTGGAGAGGACCTAAAACTCCTGCTCAGATGAACCCATTGATCACCTCCCCGTGGGGAGTGCAACCTTGCCAGGCCAAAGAGGAAGAGAATGAAATTAGTCCTGATGAGACATGATAGGCTAGGTTCAAATAGAAGGGGAGGAGGACCTCCTATCAGTGGACTAAGGGAGGGGCATAGGGGGAGGAGAGAGAGAAAGTGTGGGATTGGAAGATGACAGAGGAGGGGCCACAGCCGGGATACAAACTGAATAAATTGTAATAAATGATGATAATAATAAAATAAATATTAAAAAGTGATTGTAAATATATCCATTTTAAAATAAAATTAATTTAAATTTTGTAAAAAATATTTTATTTTTATTTTTTATAATTAATTCATAATATATCTCGATTGAAGCCCCCTCCTTCAACTCCTTTCAGTCCCACCATTCCTTCGTCTCTCTCCCTATCTCCTTCCCCCAATCCACTGAAAGGGAGAGTTCTCCTACTCTGCCATCTGCCCATAGCTTTTCAAGTCTCATCAGGACTGCTTGGATCCTCTTCCTCTTTGGCCTGGTAAGGCTGCATTGCCAGAAGCAAGCAATCAAAGAGCAGGCAACTGAGTACATGACAGAGGTAGATCCTGCTTCCATTACTCAGAACCCATATGGAGACTGAGCTGCCAATCAGCTATATCTGAGCAGGGTGTCTAAGTCCTCTCCATGCGTGGTCCTTGGTTAGTGAATCAGTCTCTGCAGGATCAACTGGGCTCAGAACTTTTAGCTTTGCTAATGTTCTTGTGGGGCTCCTGTTACCTTCGTGTCCTTCTATCCCCCTTATGACATAAGATTCCCTGTACTATGCCCAAAGTTTGGCTGTGAGTCTCAGCATCTGCTTTGATTCAGTGTTGGCTGGAGGCTTTCAGAGGACCCTATTCTGTAGGCTCCCCATTCTGTTTCCTCTCTTCCACCAATTTTGGTGTCTATCCTGTTTCCCACTCTGGATGATATTTAAGCATCCTCTCTAGTGTCCTTCTTGCTGTTTAGTTTCTTTATGTCTGTAGATGTTAGTATGATTTATAAGTGAGTATATAACACATGCGTCTTTCTGTTTCTGGGCTACCTCACTCACGATGATCTTTTCTGGTTTCATCCATTTGCCTGGAAACAACGTATCTGTCTTCTTTAAGAAAGACTCATTTGTCTGTAGCTTATCAATGAGTTTATAAGAATCTAAAGGCACCTAGATTCTTGTGACCTTTTCACTTGTGATCTGGAGGTCAAGTCCAGACCCTTGTGCTTAAGAGGCTGAAACTTTACTTCTGAGTTGTCTGCCTAGCCCCACATCTTATTCATTTTAATAAAGTTGTAGCTGCTCAGCTTCCCCGTGTCTTCATGCTTTCAACATGTACAAAATGTGCTAGGATTTTGATTGCAATTTCAAAACTTTGGTTGATTCATCAGTCTCTGCAAGCCCCCACACTGGGCATAGATTATTTTGGCCCTTTATTGTGGAGCTCTTGTCCCCTTCAGGTCTTTCTAGCTCCCTCTTCTTCTGTAAGGTTTCCTGTACTCTGCCCAAAATTTAGCTATGAATATCAGAGTCTACATACCCTGCTGGGTAGAGTCTTTCAGAGGCCCTCTGTGGAAGGCTCCTGAGTCTTTCAGAGGCCCTCTGTGGAAGGCTCCTGTCCTGTTCCCTGTTTTCTCCCACTTCCAATGTCTATACTGTTTGCCCTTCTGAATGAGGACTGAACATCTTCCCTAGGGTCCTCCTTCTTGTTTAGCTTCTTTATGACTACAGAGCTTAGTATATTTATCCCATATTATATGGTTCTTATCCAAAAATTTGATATATCACATCAGTTTAGAAAAACAATATTGATATAATATTTGATTTTGAAACCCCAGATTTTGGCCTACCCTACCGTTTATTTAATACAGCTTGGTCATTTAAAATCTGTTTTTGCATTGACTTAGTTCTTATAGTTTTATGTATGTATATAATGCTTTCTAATGGCACTCTCTCTGTTCCCTCTCTTCTTGCCCACCATTATCAACACTAGACACTTTTGCAGATTAGTGAATATTTGGCTTTGTTTTTTTGGTGTATTTAATTTAACTGAAGTCATCTGTGTAACCATGGAATCGAAACTGAAGTCTTCTGAAGTAACCAGTGTGTTTCCAACTGAAGCCAATGACTCCCCTATTCCCTGAGTCTGTCAGTAGGAAATAATCTAATCCACTCTTCTTTCATGTTTAACTCTTGATAAGCAGACTCACTGCATACATCCTGAGCTTCTCTAGTTCATGATTTGCAATGGCCGTGTTTTGCCTAGAAAATGATTCACAGAGTTCATTATCTTCCACATTTTACACTCATTCTGCCTCTTTGCTACAATATTCTTGGAGTTGTAGTACAAATGAAATTCATGTCTGTTTAGAGATAAGCATTTATTTTCCATTTAGTCTCAGCACCTTGTATTGCTATTCCTGTTCACTGGAAAGGGGAATTTCTGTGATTAATGATTAAGTTGCTTTGGTTATGAGTACAAATATAAATACTTTAGATGGTAGCTTGATTATCTGTCTGTTAATCTAACAGTTTTCAGTTTTCTCTGAGTCCTATGCCTATCCCTTTACAGGTTATTGACTAAGAGTTTACAGAAGCAAACATGAATTTACTCCTGTGGAGTGCAGCTTATAATCAGAGAGTGGTTGGTTATGCCATAAAAGAAACGTTACTGATACAACAGTGGATATATTTTATCTGGCAGACTGGTGTTCTTGTTCAAAAGGTTCACCAACTATGGATGTCGTTAATTGTCCAAGGGTTTGCATAGCAATGTACAGTGTTAGGAAAGCTAGCCAGCAGGTAGGATACTTTTATCTCAGTTCCAGACTGATTTCTTTATATCATTCAAACAAGGTGCATGGTGCCTTCAACATTAAGATCTTATAATCAGGTTCTGCTGGGAAATCAAAAGGAATGGCAAGACCCTGTACTGTTTGGGTTAGAGGTCTTCGATGCTTCCTTTGCTAACAACTCAGAAGGTTGCTTCCTACCCTAGCACTGCTTTTGTTTTTTAACTTTTTAGTAACCCTCCACTCCTAAGAGCAGCTTTCTCTAGTCAGGCAGGGTATGTCACTTTAAACTTTTATTTTGTTTTTAGTGAATTTTTTTACATTACAGTAGGTGTGCATACTTGGCTCCTTCACACATCCTTTGTTTTGTTAAGCCCCATCATCTCCAACTTCTTCCCTGATTAAACCTTTCCACTTCCATTATGCTCCTTCCATATGAAAATTTTTAATAAAAATTTTATGTATTAGCCAATTATTGTAACATATGCCAATGGTATAAACTTTGGGGAGTCAGAGGCAGGTGAAACCACTACTGAGGTCAATCGTGTCTACATAACATCCTGTCTTGCATAAGGCTAAGAGTGTGAAGACAACATCTTCATTTAGTTTAGCAAGTAAATTCTCGGCATAATTTGTTATAAAGTAATTTCATTATTTGAAGTGATTGTAAATTCTGTTGGTACATTTTTAAAAGTTAACTTAACTCACTAATTTAAATATGCAATTCAGTATTTTTATTATGTTAATATAGTTAGGTTATACAACCACCACACTAGTTTCTATATAATCGTTATTTTTACCTCAAAATGAATCCTATTGCTGTCATCCAGTGCCTCTGTATCTAACAGTCTTTCCATTGCCTATTTTACAATGATCCTTGGACCTTGAGAGAAAGGGATTGTGTGTTAGATGTGGCATTCAGAGCTGAGCATTCTGTGTTCACTTATTCTCTGTACTTTGGCCTGTTGTGGTGTCTCTGTGTTAATCACCATCAGATGAGGTTTGAGGGGTATTCAAATCTACGGCTATAACAAGAGGAGCTCACTGGGAGTAAGTTTAATACTACGTATCATTAGAAAAGTAATAGTAATAAGTTCTCCCCCAAGTTTTCAGACATATCAATCCATCGGTTCTTGTTCCCTGTGACTGTGCCTGGTATGGATTTCTTTTAATCTTCTGGACCTTAAAACTTTCAGAATATGGTTGATTACTTACATTCATGCCACCATTGCAACATTGGACATATTTCAACATGCAGGTTACTGTCTGTCAAGCACTTTACTTAAGCAGGGTGCTCCAGGCAGATGACAGACACTTTTTCGAAAGAAATGAATGGTGTCCCTGAGGACGACACCTGATGTTGTCTTTTATTCTCTATGGGAATGTTTACTCGTGTTTTCATAATCATCCCCATTTATTTTTATATTTTATAAAAAGGAATTTTAGAATGTTAAGGACAATTTCTCTGTTTTCTATGCTTTGTGCTGCTTTAATGAAAGAGTAGCAGAAGAGTAAATGCCAGAAAGGAGATATGCATCTTAATTTAGATTGTGAAGATGACAATTAGGCAAGATTTGCTTCCAGTGTGCAGTAGATTTGTATTCTTTAGAGGTGATCTGCCAATGTGCTCATACTAGAATTTAAAAATGACAAATAAGAAATTTGACAAAATTACACTCTCAATATGACAAATAATTGCATTTAAAGCATAAACAAAAAGACATAGTCTTTAACAAATTTTTATAATATAATTACTTGAATTTTGATAAAGGTATAAGTTAAATATTTATGTTTACAAAAAAACTAAACTATTTAATTATAAGCCCCTAGTAACCATCAACTTATCATTTACAGACAGAAATTATCCATATCTATATCATCTTATATTTGTATATTATATTTATATCATCTATCTCTATATCTTTTTATTTTTATTAATTACACTTTATTCTCTTTATATTCCCCATAAGCCCCTCCCTCTTTCCCTCCCGATCCCACCCGCCCACCCCCTTCATTACAAATGGCCCTCCCCAAATCCACTGATAGGGGAGGTCCTCTTCTCCTTCCTTCTGATCTTAGTCTATCAGATCTCATCAGGAGTGGCTGCATTGTCATCATCTGTGGCCTGGTAAGGCTGCTCCCCCCTCAGGGGGAGGTGATCAAAGAGCAGGCCAATTAAATTATGTCAGTCCCTCATCCCATTACTATGGAACCCACTTGGACATTAAACTACCATGGGCCACATCTGTGGACGGGTTCTAGGTTATATCCATGCCTGATACTTGGTTGCAGTATGAGTCTCTGGGAATACCCCTGTGTTCAAATATTCTGGTTCTGTTGCTCTCCTTGTGGAGTTCCTGTCCTCTCCAGATCTTAGTATTTCCCACTTCTTACATAAGATTGCCCAACAGTTGGCCATAAGTCTCAGCATCTGCTTTGATAGTCTGCAGGACAGAGCCTTTCAGAGGCCCTCCATGGCGGGTTTCTAGCTTGTTTCCTGTTTTCTTCTTCTTCTGATGTCCTTCCTTTTTGCCTTTCAGAATGGGGATTGAGCATTTTAGTCAGGGTCCTCTCTCTTGATTAGTTTCTTTAGATGTACAGATTTTAGTAGGTTTATCCTATATTACATGTCTATATGAGTGAGTATATACTTTGTGTGTCTTTCTGCTTCTGGGACAGCTCACTCAGGATGATCCTTTCCAGATCCCACCATTTACCTGCAAATTTCATGATTTCCTTATTTTTCATTGCAAAGTAATATTCCATTGTGTAGATGTACCACAATTTCTGCATCCATTCTTCAGTTGAGGGACATCTGGGTTCTTTCCAGCTTCTGGCTATTACAAATAAAGTTGCTACAAACATGGTTGAGCAAATGTCCTTATTGTGTACTTGAGCCTCTTTTGGATATATGCCTAGGAATGAAATGGCTAGATCTTGAGTTAAATCGGTTAGAAGAAAAAGTGGGGAAGAGCCTAGAACTCATTGGTACAGGAGACAACTTCCTGAACAGAACAGCACAGGCTCTAAGAGCAACAATCAAGAAATAGGACCTCATGAAACTGAAAAACTTCTGTAAAGCAAAGGACACAGTCATCAAAACAAAATGACTGCCTACAAATTAGGAAAGGATCTTCACTAACCCTATATCTGACATAGAGTACAGTATATATAAAGAACTAAAGAAGTTGAAAAGCAGCAAACCAAGTAATCCAATTAAAAATTGGGAACAGAGCTAAACAGAGAATTATCTGTAGAGGGATATAGAATGGCAGACAAACACTTAAAGAAATGCTCAACGTCATTAGCCATCAGAGAAATGCAAATCAAAACAACCCTGAGATTTCACCTTACACCCATCAGAATGGCCAAGATGAAAAACTCAAGTGACAACACATGCTGGAGAGGATGTGGAGAAAGGGCAACCCTCCTCCATTGCTGGTGGGAATGTAAACTTTACAACCACTCTATATCTTAACATGGATGAGGAAGCCCAGGAGAATTCAACAAACAACTTTGCAAACAACGACAGAAAACTATGGAGCACAGAGAGACAAAGAGTCTTTCCCAGGAGAGAGCACAATAACTGGTTATCCGGTACTGAATGGTCAGCCCTGAAAACATGCACAAAATTAACAGTTACACAGACTGAGAATGCTGTGCCTGTTTCTAGCAGTATGCATACACATCCGTATGCATAAGAGAGTAGAGAGAGGGAGCAAGAGTGAGTGAGAGAGACAGAGAATTAATTTTTAAAATGGTCACAAATTTGACAGAGAGCGAAGATGAGTATTGGGAAGGGTTTGGAGGGAATTTATAGCTTACAATTAACCCTCAAATTATAAATGAGAGTCCAATCTTCAACATATATCTTCTTGATACCAACTATATATGTATAACTTAATTCTGTAAGTTTTGTACATTTGCCATGATATTAAGATCTCCTACTATAAATGAAATAATGCACAAATGATTATTTTAATTTTTACAAAAATACATTCAAGGCCTTTTGAGGTCTAATTTCAGTCATTTGAAAATAGATTTGTAAGTATGAGATTTCAGTAACTATAACAGAAGAAAAGCAATCAAAACAAAGTGTAAAGACATATAGTTTAATTTGTTTCTTACTTTCAAATTTAGAACAAAACCAGTATAACTTCATTAATGAAAAGATTAGGCAGAAGTTCTTTGACAAGAAAGGCAGATATTTTAGAAGCATTCTTGTTTGAGAGTACAAAGGTAGTACTAGAATGTTAGACTCCATGTATTCTGAATGGACAAATGAAAACAATAAATACAGATTGTTTTGTTGTTGTTTCGTTTTCTGAGACAAGGTTTTTTTGTGTAACCTTGTCTGTCCTGGACTCACTTTGTAGACCAGGCTGGCTTAGAACTCACAGAAATCTGCCTGCCTTTACCTTCCAGGCGTGTGCCATTGGACCCAGCTCCCTTGAGTAAGGATTGTTACAGTGATGTCTGTGTTGTGGTTCATCATTGAGTGTCACCACCCACTTGGCTTGAGTACTCAGAACCCTTGCTAGGGGCAAAGTGTGAATGAAGGAAAGACAGGCATACAGACACAAGTGGAATGAAGCAGAAATTGGATGGGGTTCCCTAAAAACTGCACACAGAGCCTCAGTGTTTTTATTAGTTATAGGGCTAGTCTCTGTAGTTGGTCTCTGTGCGAACAGTCTTACACTGTGGGCTTCTGGGAAGAGGAAGTCAGAGTTGCTAGGCTTTGCACATACTGATCAATCATTCATAAACATTCCTCTTCTTCCTCATCCTTTTACTTGCCCTGGTGCTTCTTTTCTTTTCTTTTCTTTTTTTTGTATTTTTTAACTTTTATTAATCACACTTTATTCACTTTGTATCCCCCCATAAGCCACTCCCTCCTCCCCTCGTAATCCTACCTTCCCTCCCCTTTCTTCTCCCATGCCCCTCCCCAAGTCCACTGATAGGGGAGGTCCCCCTCTCCTTCCTTCTGATCTTAGTCTATCAGATCTCATCAGAAGTGGCTGAATTGTCATCTTCTGTGGCCTGGTAAGGCTTCTCCCCCCTCAGAAGGGGGTGATCAAAGAGCAGGCCAATCAGTTTATGTCAGAGGCAGTCCCTCTTCCCATTGCTATGGAACCCACTTGGACACTGAACTACCATGGGCTACATCTATGCAGGGGTTCTAGGTTATCTCCATGCATGGTACCTGGTTGGAGTATGAGTCTTTGGGAAGTTCCCTGTGTTCAAATCTGGTGCTTCTTTTCACGGCCATGTACATGGTGTGTGTATTAACACATATTCAGAGTGTCGACTGGTGTGTGGGTGGACAAGTGTGGGAGGAGGATGTGCATGTGTGTGTGTGCACCCATGTGGAAAGCTAAGGTTGATGGTGGGAATCTTTCTAGATTGTTCTTCCACTTTATTATGAGTTCAGTCAAATCCACAGCTTGCACATTTGGTAAGTCATCCTAACCAACTTGTTCCAGCAATATCTTGTCGCTGCCTGTGAGGTTAGAATAATAAAGTGAGCCAACCACACTCACTCCACATTTTTCTGGGTTTTGAGATTATAAACCTATAGCCTCCTGGCTGCATGGCAATAACTCTATCTATTGAATCATCTCTGCAGGCTACCTTCTTTACTAATCTTGCTAGTTGTCTCTTGAGTACAGTATTTCCACTGATACTTTATGTATGCTTAGATTCTACCATTGTTTGGAGTTGAGAATCTTTGAAATCCCTTGAGTTAAAAAAAAATCTATGATTAAATTTGACATACTTTTTTTTCGGAGGAGGGGATGGAGCAGGAATAAAAAGGTTTATTTTACCTTACCATTTACAATCCATGGGGGAGTAAAGTCAGAATAGAAAATCAAAGCAGGAACCTTAAGGCCAGAACTAGAGTAGAGACCATGAAGGATTCTTTGTTATACCTTTCCCAGCTTATTATTAAAAACAAAACAAAACAAACAAACAAACAAACAAACAAACAAAAAACCATACCACTAAGGACCACCTGTTCAGGTTTGTCTCCACACCTAGTGGTCTGGGCCCTTCCACATAAGTCATTAATCAAGAAACGTGCCTCTCCCCCACAGAATCGTCTCAAGGCTAATCTGATGAAGACAATTTTAGATTCATTCTTCCAGGTGACACTAGTTTGTGACAAGTTGGCAAAAAGTAGTTAACATGACACCATTGCCCAACTACTCCTGTCTGCATTCTATACCTCTCCAGCCCTCCTATACAATTTTGAATGTCTCTGAAATGCAGAGCCCACAGTTATGGGTGAAATCATACAGCACAGACCTTACACTACAGAGGTGACACAAGAATTAAAAACACTGTACTTAAATTTCTCAGGCTGTACCCCAGTGCTCACAGAAAGCTTGTAAGTTATTATTTACCAAATATTAGACAGAGATGATGCTAAATTTTTCAGTAAGCCATAAAGACTCCCTTCTAGTGTTTTCTTCCTTCAATGAGAAACCTAAGCTTATGTACCCATTCATGCTTAGAAGGCTTGTCCTGGCTCTCAGCTTCTCTCTCTCTCTCTCTCTCTCTCTCTCTCTCTCTCTCTCCCCCCTGCTTTATTCTAATCTAATTTCCATCTGAACTATTATTGTGGCTCCATCTCATAACCCCTTTTCTCCTTGTTTCTTTTGTTATCTGGAGGTTGGAATGATTTTTTTTTCAAGTGGACTTTATCTATAATAAAAAAAACATACTGTAAGAACAGAAAAAGTAGAAAAGCCATATGCAAAAGTTGTATTCAAATTTTTAGCTCATTTTTTATATGGCAACCTTGAGGAAAATACTACCTATTCTATCTAGTTGAGTCTAAAGTTTTATACCTAAATCATTCTCTGACAAATCTGGATTTATCAACTTAAAGGCTTAAGCTGTTTAGAATGTCTTATAGTCAAAATTTCACATACTTTGATAAAAGAAATATCCTTGTAAAATATGCAAGGGCAAAGAATCGAGTTGTAGACTGATATCAGGCTATGCATGTGATAATTAACAATACCTTTCTTATACACGTATGCCCAAATATTTTAGCTAATATTTTGTTTCCTGTGAATGTATTGATTTGTTAATTGAAGAAATATTTAATTCTTAGAAAATAATGAAATAACATTCCTAAACTTTCAGCTCAACAGGCAAATAGCTTAGAGTTAACAGCTAAAGGCTGTTCTCTGCAAGTTATTACTGTTGCATTAACATATTTCTTTTCTGATACAAAGAAAATTTCTCTCAGCATGGAGCAGTCAATTTCTACCAGTTATTTTAGTGATGTTGTTTTGATATATAAAAATCAGTCATGTATCTGATATTAAAATAGAGTATGCCAAGAACAGACTCATGTACTCTCTTCTATAATCCTATTCAACAAGATGTAATGTGATTGTCAATTTATCAACATCTAAAATGTGACACTTCAAATAGTAAAACAAAAAACAAAAAACAACATTAATGATGATTTTTGTAAAATGGAAACACAAATACTGAAAGAAGGCAGTGTGCTGCACAGTGGGCACCATTTATCTCAAAATAAATGGTGTGTTAAATACAGCTGTCATCACACTGACAGTACAAAGAAAGCAGCCAGTTCACCTTAGCTTGATAATGATTGAAAGAAAAATTCACAGTGATTCCATCAGGAAATATAGGCTTTAGAATTTCTGTCTTCCTAAACAAAACAGCAATTTAAAATTATACATTAATACCTTTGGTGGTAATTATTTTATTTATTTTTTGTTTTGTTTTCAAAACAGGATTTGTCTATGTGTACATCTGTATGTCCTGGATCTCACTTTGTAGACTAGGCTAGCCTTGAACTCACAGAGATCTGCTTGCCTCTTCCTCCTGAGTGCTGGGTTTAAAGGCAGGTGCTACCTCACCTGGCTGGTGGTAATTTAAAAAGGTATAAAATAACTTTTAAAAAAATACTTGTCTGTGAAAATAAAAGTCAAATATTTTCACTTTTATTAGCTGGACATACCACTGAGAACTAGCTAAAAGAATGTTCTTTAATAGTCCTGTTCTGTTATAGTCTGCTCTTGTCTTTTTTGTTGTTCATTTATTTGTTATCAGAAGTGAAATCTGCCCATAGGATAATTAATGTCCAGAAATGTGTCATTGTAGAGAAAAATACCTTAGAAAAGTAGTATATCCTGAATTTTTTTATTTTGAATATTATATTCAGTGATAAAATTTACCAGGTTTAGGTTTAAGCTGTCTTTTTTTGTTGACTGAGCAAAATAATTTTGAACTTGCTATTTTAAAGGAGGATTTATCTAAATTTCTTCACAGTATCTGTCTCACTTCTTGTTGAAATTAACCAAAGTGTTTCTTTTGGAGCTTTTGTGAAACATTTACGAGTCCAGGCTTAAGACAGTGTACATGTGAGTGATCAAACAATTAAGCACATGATTCAGCCTTCTGGTTGAGGTGCAGTTTTCAGAACCTTGTAAAGACGTATGTGATGCAATATAAACTAACTTCATGTTCATTGAAATTGAAAGAAGTGACTCTGACTCTGAATCCAGTGGACCCCTGCCTTAACTGCATATATAGCATATATTTGTATGTGTGTGCTCCTTGTTATGCCTGCTGTATTTGTGTGTATATGTCTATATCAGTTGGCAAGGTATCAGCAAATGTTAGTTAACCAGAATCTCTCTAAAATTTTATAAATTATTTGTAAAATAATCATCTAAAAACACCAATCTCAAATTCAAATTTCTGAAATGTATGTAACAATACTTTAAAATAATGTTTTTATTAATTCTTTGAAAATTTTATATAATCATGTAATATATTTTGGTCTTAATCAATTCTCTCTTTTTCCCCACCACAACCTACCAGCCCATCTCACCCTTTGTATCTTCTTTTAGATTATTATTATTATTATTGTTATTATTACTATTACTGTCCTCTTGTATCAAAATAGTGCTGACCATGTGCAAACTGGTGAGAGACTACCCAGGAGGACATGAGCTACCTACTAACCATCATATCCTCAGAGCATTGTCATGTTCCCTGTGCAGACATCATACCTTCTCAGCTAGAGACTGGGTACTGGCGCTGCTCCCTCTTCACGCTAGAAATTTTGGATGTCTTGATCTCATGCAGGCCTTGTGCAGCAGCCACAACTGCTGTGAGCTGATACGTGCATCAACAATTTCATTCCAGAAAACGATGTTTCACAGTTCTCTTCCCCATTACTGGTCCTATCATTCTTTCTAAACACCTCATCACAATATTCTCTAAATTTTGGATAGGTACAATTTGATAAAGATGTTCTTTTTTATAGCTGTATGTTCACAGGTATGTACTAATATTTCTTGAAAACATTTTTCATACAATATATTTCAATCATAACTCCCCCTTAACCCCTCCCAGATCTTACCATTTAAAGGGTCATTTTCCTGAAAACCAATTTCATATTAGTTGGATTGAAGAATTGTTTCTTTGTTTTAATACCAATGCAGAAGTTTCTATTGAATGTTCCCCTTTGAATCATATGAAAGAAAGGGGAGTTAGTATGATCTGGAGAGGACTGGAACTCCACAAGGACTAAATATATCAGGGCACAGAAGTCTTCAATGAGACTGTATCTCCAACCAAGGACCATGTATGGATATAACCTAGAACCCCTGCTTAGATGTAGCTCCTGGTAGCTCAGTATCCAAGTGGGTACCCTAGTAAGGGGAACAGGGACTATTTCTGACATGAACTCAATGGCTGCCTCTTTGACCTCCCCCTGCCCCTAGAGAGGAGCAGCCTTGCTAGGCCACAGAGGAGGATATTGCAGTCAGTCCTGAAGAAACCTAATAAGGTAGTGTCAGATGGAAGGGGAGGAGGACCTCCCTTAGCAGTGGACTTGGAAAGGGGCAGGGAGAAGATGAGGGAGGGAGGGTGGGATTGTGAGGGAATGAGGTAGAGGATAGAAAGTTAATAGACTATAACTAATATTAAAAAATTAAAATTTAATTTAAAATTTTTCACAGAATTAATAAAAATATTTATCAAACAAAAATATTTCATATCTGTGTACTCTTTTTGCATCGATCTCTTTCTCCAGCTCCCATGTCCTGCCCCTCCACTTCTTCCAAATTCACAGCTTCGTTTTCTTCATTTTAGTATGTATGTATGAATAAATATGTAAACACAAAATTAATATTTCTCTTTATACTTCCTGTTTTTCTTACCTTCTATTTCATTATCCTGGGGGAGGCTTTTAAACTTGAGAAAACAGATTATTTGTCTAAAATTGAACCAGTAGTCTACACATGTTCTGGAATGAACATTCTAGAGAAAATCTTTGACCATAATTTTACTCTGCCTACAAGATGTGCAGGAATAAAGATAGATCATATAGAGCAGAGATGGAGGGAATGTTCAACCAATGCTTGGCCCAACCAAAGACCTACCCTATGTGGGAATGCCAACCCCTGACGCTATGAATGATACTCGGATAAGCCTGCAGACAGGAACCTGTCAGAGTTGTCCTCTGAGAGGCTCTACCCAACAGCCCTTCAAAACAGATGAGACTCACAGTCAAACATTTAATGATGAATAGGGAGTATTGAGGAAAAGTGGGAGGAAAAAGAAAAGGACGTGGAGGTGACAATAGCTCCACAAGAAGACCAACAGAGCCAAATAACCATGCCCCAGAGGGGCTTCCTGGGGTTGAAGCATCAACCAAGGACTATGCATGAACTAGACCTCAAGTAAGAAAAGCAGGGACTGCATCTGACATGGACTTTCCTGACAGCTTTTTTATCACGTCCCCCTGTCCTTTTCAGGCCACAGGGGAAGAAGACATACAAGTCATGATGTGACTTGATGTAAGAGGAACTTGCCTTTTCTGAGGTGTAACGGAGAGGGAATGGGGGACGAAGGAAGGGTAGGATGGAGAGGTGAGGTGAAATGGGGCTACAACCAGGATGTAAGTGATTAAAAATAAATTAATAATAAAAAACAAAAGAAAGCATCAAAGACTTAACAGAATCAAAGACTACTTGGAATCCTGTAGAGAAATATATTGGTTACATACATGTTAAAAATCTGGAGCGGTACAGTAGTTTTTCTTTCCTTTTATAGGATAGCTAGCTTTTTCAGAATCTCTGATCTAAATGTATTGAATACAGCATTAGCCATCTGAACAGAACTATGAACACTGAAAAGATTTATCATGATTCTCACCAACTGTGTAGCTCCACAAAATGGGAAGAATCTCCATTCTCTTTACCAGTTAAGAAAGCATGTTCCTATGCATACCACATCATTACTTATTACTCACCCCCAGAATGTAGGTGAACTATATTGTTTTCTTTATTTCGTTCCTACTTGTTAGAACATTAAGTGCACTAACTTGAAAAGTGTCATGGAATATACTGATTTTATCTTACTCAGCGACACCATTTTTTTTTTTTGTTAACTGCAGTGCTGTGAGCTATATATACATATTAAAAAATTCAATCAAATATAAATTTTAACATAGATAGCATCTGGTATTTAGGCATAAACAGATGGCTTTGTTGCAGATGTTTTCAGATATTTGGCTACTGGTCCACTGTAGATCGTAAATCATGATTACATCCAGAAGAAGGACCTGATGTTTAAACAAATTAATGAAAAAATTTTTTAACATTTATAGAAAATTACAATGGTTTTACACACATACACACAAACACACATGCATATATATTTAAAGAATAACCATTCTACATTTAACTAGCCACTTTTCCTATACCATTTTATTATACTCAAAAGTTATAAAGATGTCATTCAATGCCTCGTTATCCATTCTCTTTTGTAAAAATACTGCAACAGAGTGAAGTTCACTATTTGAGCTTGTCTACTAGTCCCTTACAGAGAGGCTAAATAAGCATGTCTGCAATATTGCACTGGACTCAACTTTAGCCATGTGCCTGTGTCCTCAGTTACTGCCAATATGATAGTATTTTTATTTTTAAAACATTTTCTTTCATTTTGCCTGTTTTTTCATGTAATTCATAATACGAGAGCCTGCATACTACAAAAATGATAAAGTCAAAGCACTGATAGTAGTACAAAGTCTTCACAAATTATAATTGAACTAATTGCTTATATTTATGCATTTGTTGGTAATTCAGATATGTGATTAATTTTGATCATACATATTTCCAATATTCTTACTTATCTCTTTTCATTCTCACTGGAGTTTTTCTTTTTACGAACTAGTGCTCCCCCTTACTTTCATTCTTGTTTTGTTATACACTGAATTTAATTAGAGAGGGCTTCATTAGCATGATTTGCTCATGTCAATTAAAAAGTCCAGTGAAAAAGAATTGATGAAATATGAATTATTTTCCTAATAGATAAACTTGTATATTATTTTGATTTAGCTAATATTTTTTTGTGATTTCATAAGCAAAACAACCTCAACATGGTTCCATGGTTTTAGATATAATGAGAATATATAAATGCAGAACAGACAAATGGCGTTGACTAAGTTGTCTTTTCTTGAATTTTGTTCTCTTCAAGAACTTCATATATGAGAACCATATCTATATCACTTCCCTCCTTCCAGCTCCTTTCATGCCCTACTTGCTCAAGTTGATGATCACCTCTTTGACATTTGAGTTACAGATAAGTTATTCAGCATATTGACTAGAAAAAAACCCATATAAAATTTGCCTCATAAGAAAATAAAGGTCACGTGAATCCCCACTATTTACTGGCACCCCAAGTTTTTACATGAAATGGATAACAATGGGCTTTGTGTGCATTATGTATGTCAAAGGCAAAATCCATTCAGTCCTTCCTGTCTCAAGCCTTACATGGCAGATCCTGAAAATATCTGTGGGAAACAAACAAATCTAACATTTATAGAACAAAAAAAGGGTGTTTTTAAAATCTAACTGGTACATCATACAAAACATATTTTTAAAACATTTTTTCTGCATTAGTATTTCACATTATCTTCATTAATAAATGCTCTCATGTAGTTACTTTGAGTAAACTATTATACTTGTTTTATCAACCAGATACAGATCTTTCTCAGAAAAAGAAACACAGTAGGTTTTGATAACTTCATTACAGAAGTATCAAGTAGATGGTAGTAGAAGGCAGATGATATGGTATAAAACAATTACTTTTAAGAAGTTATTTTCTATTATCTATTGTCTGTCATTTTTCTTTTTTTTCGATGCAGAAATATTTTTTAAATTTTTTATATTAATTACAATTTATTCACTTTGTATCTCAGCTGTAGCTCTCTCCCTCCTCCCCATCCCACCATCTCTCTCTCATCTTCTCCTATGCCCCTCTCCAAGTCCAATTATGGGTGAGGTCCTCCTCCCCTTCCATCTGACCCTAGCTTATCTGGTCTCATCCAAACTGGCTGCATTGTCTTCCTCTGTGGCCTGGCAATGCTGCTCCCCCATCCAGGGGAGGCAGTCAAAAAGCTAGCCACTTGTTTTTATTGCTGAGTAATATTCCATTGTGTAGAGGTATCAAAATTTCTGTATCCATTCCTCAGTTGAGGGGCATCTGGGTTGTTTCCACCTTCTGGCTATAACAAATAAAGCAAATAAAACAAATATGGTTGAGCAAAGCAAGGAAATTATGAAATTTACAGGTAAATAGTGGGAACTGGAAAAGATCATCCTGAGTGAGGTATCCCAGAAGCAGAAAGACACACAGGATATATACTCATTCATACGTGGATATGAGACATATAATATAAGATAAACCTACTAAAATCTGTACACCTAAATCAAGAAGGAGGACGCTGGCTAAAATGTTCAATCCCCATTCAGAAAGGCAAAGACGATGGACATCAGAAGAAGGAGAAAACAAGGAACAGGACAGGAGCTTGCCACAGAGGGCCTCTGAAAGGCTCAGCCCTGCAGGGTATCAAAGCAGATGCTGAGACTTATGGCCAATCTTTGGGCAGAGTGCAGGGCATCTTATGAAAGAAGTGGGAAACAATAAGATCTGGAGAAGACAGGAACTGCACAAGGAGAGCAACAGAACCAAAAAATCTGGACACAGGGGTCTTTTCTGAGACTGATACTCCAACCAAGGACCATTGATGGAGATAACCTAGAACCCCTACACAGATGTAGCCCATGGCAGTTCAGTGTCCAAGTGGGTTCCATAGTAATGGGAACAGGGACTGTCTCTGACATGAACTGATAGGTTTGCTCTTTGATCATCACCCCCTGAAAGGGGAGCAACCTTACCAGGCCACAGAGGAAGACAATGCAGCCACTCTTGATGAGACCTGATAGACTAGGATCAGAAGAAAGGAGAGGAAGACCTCCCTTATCAGTAGACTTGGGGGCCATCTCTGGAGAAGGGAGAGAAAGGGTTGGATTGGAAAGGGAGGAAGGAGGGGACTATGAAGGAATACAAAGTGAATAAAGTATAATTAATAAAAATTAAAATAAAAATATTTTTAAAAAAGCTACCCACTGAGTTCATGTCAGAGACAGTCCCTGTTCCCCTTACTAGGGTAGGCACTTGGATCCTGAACTGCCATGAGCAGGGGTTCTAGGTTATCTCTATGCATGGTCCTAGGTTGGAGTATCAGTCTCAGAAAAGACCCCTGTGCCCAGCTATTTCGGTTATTTGCTTTCCTTGTGAAGCTCTTGTCCTCTTCTGGTCTTACTATCTCCCCCTTCTTTCCTAAGATTCCTTGCACTCTGCCCAAAGTTTGGTTATGAGTCTCATTATCTGCTTTTATACAGTGTTGGACAGAGTCTTTCAGAGGTCCTCTGTGGTAGGCTCCTGTCCTGTTTCCTGTTTTCTCCTTCTTCCAATGTCTGTCCCATTTGCCTTTCTGAGTGAGGATTGATCCCAGAAACAGAAAGACACACACGATTTTAAACTCATTTATAAGTAGATCGCACACATCTAATATAGGATAAACCTACAAAAATCTGAATACCTAAAGAAGGTGAGCTAGAAGAAGGACCCTGGGTAAGATGATCAATCCTGTCATTTTTCTAGCTATTTATCTATCCATCTAACTATTGAGCTATCATTTATTTTGCTTTCAATAAATTTATGTGTCATCTGTTTATCTATCATCTATTTCTTTTTGATAATTGATTTTTGACAGGGAAGCATGGAGTTGGCCTGATCTAGCTGCCCTGCGAGTAATGGCATCATATGTTTTTCATGTTAGAGTCTGTGGTTTCTGAGGCACTTTATGCCTTTCAGTTTCTAACAAACTGAGGCACTCCCTCAGGCAGTTAAATATTTATGTCACCTGTGTTTCTGTGCATTCCCTAGAAGACAGTGATGCATCTAGAAGTTTGACTGAACAATTAAACTTAGACATTAATCTTGTGTACCATGTATAGCTTGTAAACATCATTGTATCCTAGCAATTACTATTGTATTCTTCTTGGCAACCACCATTGTACTATGTTTCTGATAAGAGTATGAAATGTCTGATTGTTTGCAATAAACTTTTTTTTGTTTGTTTGTTTTTGTTTTTTTGTGGGTTTTTTTTAAATTTTTTTATTAATTACACTTTATTCCTTTTGTATCCCTCCATAAGCCCCTCCCTCCTCCCCTCCCGATCCTACCCTCCCTCCCCTTTCTGCATGCATGCCACTCCCAAGTCCACTGATAGGGGAGGTTCTCCTCTTCTTTCTGATCTTAGTCTATCAGTTCTCATCAAAAGTGGCTGCATTGTCCTCTACTGTGGCCTGATAAGGCTGCACCCCCCTCAGTGGGAAGTGATCAACGAGCAGGCCAATCAGATTATGTCAGAGGCAGTCCCTCTTCCCATTACTATGGAACCCACTTGGACACTGAACTGCCATGGGCTACACCTGTGCAGGGGTTCCAGGTCATCTCCACGAATAGTCCTTGGTTGGAGTATGGGTCTCTGGGAAGCTCCCTGTGTTCAAATTATCTTGTTCTGTTGCTCTTCTTGTGGAGTTCCCGTCCCCTCCAGCTCTTACTATTTCCCACTTCTTACATAGAATTCCATTCATTCTGCCCATCAGTTGGCCATCAGGCTCAGCATCTGCTTTGACGGTCTATACTGTAGAAGCTTTCAGAGGCCCTCTGTGGCAGGTTTCAAGGTTGTTTCCTGTTTTCTTCTGGCTTTCAGAGGCCCTCTGTAGCAGGTTCCGAGGTTGTTTCCTATTTTCGTTTTCTTCTGATGTACATCCTCTTTGCCTTTCAGGATGGGGATTGAACATTTTAGTTAGGGTCCTCTCTTTTGCTTAGTTTGTTTAGATGTACAGATTTTAGTGGGTTTATTCTATATTGTATGTTTATATGAGTGAGTATATACCATGCGTGTCTTTTTGCTTCTGGGACAACTCACTCAGGATGATCCTTTCCAGGTCCCACCATTTACCTGCAAATTTCATGATTTCCTTATTTTTCATTGCTGAGTAATTCTCCATTGTATAGATGTATCACAGTTTCTGCATCCATTCTTCAGTTGAGGGGCATCTGGGTTGTTTCCAGCTTCTGGCTATTACAAATAAAGCTGCTACAAACATGGTTGAGCAAATGTCCTTTTTGTGTACTTGAGCCTCTTTTGGGTATATGCCTAGGAGTGGTATGGCTGGATCTTGAGGAAGCGCTATTCCTAGTTGTCTGAGAAAGCGCCAGATTGATTTCCAGAGTGATTGTACCAGTTTACATTCCCACCAGCAGTGGAGAAGGGTTCCCCTTTGTCCACAGCCTCTCCAGCATGTGTTGTCACTTGAGTTTTTCATCTTGGCCATTCTGATGGGTGTAAGGTGAAATATCAGGGTTGTTTTGATTTGCATTTCCCTAAACTTTTGTCAGGCTCATTCTACTCCAATTGACATGATTTTAATTCCCATTGACTATAGCCAGGTAAACTTAGATTAATAATCAAGTGCTAGTGCTTATAAATATTTCTATCTATGTTTATCTGTAATCTATCTTTGTATCAGATATTTGTTTTTATACATTATTTTTATAATTCTACATCAGTCATCTGTCATCACAGTTTCTTTCTATGTATTTTCATCTATATAAGCATGTGTACACATACATGTATCATGCACACATGACAGAGTAAATACAACAAAATATAATATATAAAGATCAATTTTCATAAAAAAACCCAGAATACTAACTTTCCTAATTTCACTCTAATAGTTCATTGCTTATTCATACTTTTCCTGACACAGCTCAGAAAGTCTTTCTCTTTAATGATAGGGGCTCTGCAACAGATGTTATTAGCTTGGAAAGCTTATGTAAGAAGATGCTTACCCATTTTTAGTTGTATCACCTGAGAAATGATACACATCATTTCTTTCATGATCTATTGACTGTATCTAGTTTACTGGCTCACTCAATTTTAAGAGGCTAGTAAACTTGGATCTGCATAAAGATATCTTGTCTATATTGTGTGCTGTTAGTATCAATTATAGGAATAATGAACCTTTTTTTTTAAACAAAATTTCATTTGGAGTAAGAATAAATGCTAAATGTTATTAAGTAACATCACACACATATAAAATTAACCAATTTGGGCCTCATTGTAGGTTTTTTTATTGTTTTTAGTTTTATTTGATATATTTTAAATTGTTTTTTCTTAAGCCTTTAAATCATCAAATTAATTTGTAGATCATTATGGTGACTATATTTAAGTAGCAACATAACACAGTATTTCCTGGAATTTTAAGGGTCTTTTTTTTAAGACCACAGTTATATTCTAGAAGACATTTGTTCATGCCATGTAATTGTGTGTAACAAGGTAAGTTAGTGTGAGACACATGGTTTGATTATCTCAACTTTTTATGGATTAAATCTTTTTTCAGACAGAATTGAGACTATGAAATATCACTGTATTTCATATGTATATAATAGACTCACCAAAGATTATAAGCAAAAGTAAATGAGGTAAGTACTTATGGAATTATGGATCACAAAGTTTTCCATAGATATCATAAGGCAAAAACCCAAACCAAACCAAAAACAAAAAAGCCACATGTGTCACGAATTTCCATCACTGAAAAAAAAAAAAAAAAAAAAAAACTTGAGATGAACAACTCACAAAAAGAAAATAACTATTTTGTGTTACAGTTTTGGAGAAATCAGTGTATGTTGGTGGTGACATGTGGTAAAACACAGTTGTTTTCATGGGGCCAGCTGAACACAAAAAGGAAAGGAAAAGAAAGATTGTGGTCCCCGTATTTCTATTAGGCATACTCTTCCCAGCTCCCAGAATTTATTTTCACTAATCTATACTAAACCACTCCCCACCACTCAATGACTTAATGCTAGAAAATCTGCTTTTAACACACAGACTTTGGCAGACATACAAAAGTCTTAATATGCTTCATATTATCACAGAGTAAAGAATTGTTTAAAAATCAAGAGGTTGTGGTTATTTGAAAGAAGCCATGAAACATTATAAAGGAGTATGTAAATAGTGACCTTAAATTTAAAATTCTAGGCTTTTCTAAATATTTGCTGACTTGCATAGATGATGATAAAAACCAAAAGATCCCTTAAAATTAAATGTTTATTTGATTTCTCTTGGAGCCTTTCCTAGTTTACTTTCTCTTTGTTGTGGTGATAAAATATTTGTGCTACAAACAAATGTGCTGTAGAAAAGTGTTTATTTTAGCCTACAGGTTATACTTCATGATTAAGGAAGGTAAACTCAAGACATGAACCTGGACAGGAACTGAAACAAAGAGAATGGAGGAACACTGCTTAGTGTCTTGCTCCCTTTGGTTTCCTCACCCACCTTTATGCAGGCCAGGGCCACGTAAACATAGTCACAATGGGCTGGGTCCTCCTAAATAAATTAACAATCAAGAAAATGCACATAGACACGTCTACAGGTCAACCTGATGAGAGCAACTCCTCAACTGAGGTGCCCTCTTCCTACTTCTTTCAAGTTTACAACCAGGACAAGCTATCGCATGATCAAGCAAATAAAATCAACTAGAAGTTGGTATGAATTGAAGATGACATGTACCAAACAGGCTCAAGTCTTGAAGCCTTTCTCCATAACAGATGAGTCTGTTTTGTTAGGTGATAGACTCTAGCGTCTTGGAAAAGGGAGCTTGCTGCGAGAAATACAGCAATGGGAACACTGTGTTAGGTTTACTTCTTGTTCCTGAATCCTTTCTATCTTCCTTTCTTTGTCAGCCTCTGCTTCTGGATGCTGTGAGATGAGAATCCATTATACACACTCCCACAACCTTAATATTCTGCCTAGCTTCATGCTTAAAGCAAATGTCCCAGATTAGGTCTGAAGGCTTGAAACAATGAGCCATAATCAATCTGTTTTGACTCAAGGTGTTTACTTCAGCTGCTTCACAAAATAAAAATTTAAAAATCCAACATAGAAGTTTAAACCTTATCCATAAATAATTAATGGCATCTGAAATATTTTTATTATTTATTATATGTATATGACTGTTTTGCTTGCATGCATATCAGCATAGTTTGTGGATCTATGGAGGCCACGAAGGAAAGAAAATGGTGTCACATCCCCTGGAACTGAAGTGACAGGTGGCTGTGTGTCACCTTGCAGGTGCTGAAGATTGAACTTGGGCTCTCTGCTAGTACATCAGCTGTTTCTTTTTTTATTTTTTAAACAAAAGAGCTTTACGGCATTGTAGCCTCAGTGCTCTTAACTGCTGAACCATCTCTCTCACCCTGAGTCTTATAGTAGAGCACTTTAAAGTCAAAACATTAATTTTTACATGATATAAATGTACCAGTTTTAAAGTTACTTTTTATTTCTTTGTAAATGTATGCTGTTTTATTACTTTAACATTAAATTGTATTTATAATGCATTAGTAATAATATTTTCAGGAAGATATTATACTATAAAGGTATGTAAGAAAACTACCAAACTATACAATGAGAAAATAATAATTAGAATGTCATTATATTTGAATCTTTCTGAAGAAGCAGAAAAGCTCTGACATAGTATAGACCTGGGCATAATCAGAAGAGAAATATAAACATACTGCAGATATTAGACAAATCTTGCCATTTATGCCTAAATTTGGGTAGAATCTACAAGCAAGTCTATTCTGACAATAACAAAATTCCAATTGACAAATACCTTGGTATTTCCAGTAACCATTATATTGGAGTACAGGCATGAAATATTTCCCCTAGAAATGCAGATCAAAACAACCCTGAGATATCACCTTACACCCATCAGAATGGCCAAGATGAAAAACTCAAGGGACAACACATGCTGGAGAGGTTGTGGAGAAAGGGGAACCCTCCTCCACTGCTGGTGGGAATGTAAACTGATACAACCACTCTGGAAATCTATCTGGCGCTTTCTAAGACATTTAGGAATAGTGCTTCCTCAAGACTCAGCTATACCACTGCTAGGTATATACCCAAAGTTTGCTCAAGTACACAAAAGGGATATTTGCTCAACCATGTTTATAGCAGCATTATTTGTAATAGCCAGAACCTGGAAACAACCCAGATGTCCATCAACAGAGGAATGGGTACAGAAATTGTGGTATTTTTACACAATGGAATACTACTCAGCAATCAAAAAGGAGGAAATCATGAAATTTGCAGGCAAATGGTGGGATCTAGAAAAGGTCATCCTGAGTGAAATATCCCAGAAGTAGAAAGACAAACACGGTATATGCTCACTTATATAGACCTATAAGATATGATAAACATAATGAAATCTATACACCTAAAAAAGATAATCAAGAGAGTAGACATGGGGTAAGATGATCAATCCTCGTTTAGAAAGACAGATGGGATGCGCATTGATCATATGACAGGAGTCTACTGAGCGCATTTGAAAGACTCTAACTAGCAGTGTTTTCAAAGCAAAGACTCATGACCAAACCTTTGGCAGAGTACAGGGAATCATAAGAAAGAAGGGGAGTTAGTCTGATGGGGAAAGGATAGGAGTTCCACAAGGACCAAATATATCTGGGCACAGGGTCTTTTCTGAGACTGACATTCAACCAAGTACCATGTATGGATATAACCCAGAACCTCTGCTCAGATGTAGCCTGTGGTAGCTCAGTAACCAATTGGTTTCCCATAGTGAGGGGAACAAGGACTATTTCTAACAGGAACTCAATGACTGGCTCTTTGGCCTCCCCACTCCCCCAAGGAAGGAGCAGTCCTGTTAGGCCACAGATTAGAGCTTTGCAGCCAGTCCTGAAGATACCTGATAAAACAGGATCAGATGAATGGGGAGGAGGTCCCCCCTATCAGTGGACTTGGCAAGGGGCACAGTGGAGATGAGGGAGGGAGGGAGGGACTGGAAGGGAATGAGGGATGGGGACACGGCTGGGATACAGAGTTAATAAAATGTAACTGATAAGAAAAAAATAAAATTAAAAAAAAAGTGAATCAGGACAAGGTAAATCAATTAAATAGTCCTTATATCCCCCAAGGAAATAAAAGTGGTCATCTAAAGTCTCCCACCCAATAACAAAGCCCAAACCATATGGTTTCAGTGCAGAATTCTACCAAACCTTCAAAGAAGAGCTAACTCCAGTTCTCTTCAAACTATTGCACAAAATAGAAACAGAAGGAACAATACCAAACTCATTCTATGAAGCCACAGTCACCATGGTGCCTAAACCTCATAAAGACCCAACAAAGAAAAAGAATTAAAGGCCAATCTCCTTCATGAACATTGATGGAAAAATACTCAACAAAATATTTGCAAAGAGAATCCAAGAACATATCAAAGATATTATCCACTATGACCAAGTAGGCTTCATCCCAGGTATGCAGGGGTGGTTCAATATACAGAAATCCATCAATGTGATCCACCATATTAACAAACTGAAAGAAAAAAAAAACACACATGATAATCTCCTTAGATGCTGAAAAAGAATTTAACAAAATCCAAAATCCATTAATGTTTAAAATGTTGGAGAGTTCAGGGATACAAGGCACATATCTAAACATGGTAAATGCAATATTCAGCAAGCTAATATCAAACTGAACAAAGAGAAACTTAAAGCAATCCCACTGAAATCAGGGACAAGACAAGGCTGCCCACTCTCTCCATATCTCTTCAACATAGTTCTGGAAGTCCTTGCTAGAGCAGTAAGACAGTTGAAGGAGATCAAGGGGATACAAATTGGAAAGGAAGAAGTCAAATTATCACTATTTGCAGATAATATGATAGTATACCTGAGTGACCCCAAAAACTCTACCAGGGAACTCCTACAGCTGATGAACACCTTCAGCAAAGTGGCTGGATACAAAATTAACTAAAAAAAAAAAAATCAGTACCCCTCCTGTATACAAAAGACAAAAGGGCTGAGAAAGAAATTAGGGAAACAACATCTTTCATAATAGTCACAAATGACATAAAGTACCTTGGTGTAACCCTAACCAAGCAAGTCAAAGACTTGTATGAAATAAAATTTCAAGTCTTTGAACAAAGAATTACAAGACGATATGAGAAGATTGAAAGATCTCTCATGCTCATGGCTTGGCAGAATTAACATATTAAAAATGGCCATCTTACCAAAAGCAATCTACAGATTCAATGCAATTCCCATCAAATTACCAACACAATTCTTTACAGACCTGGAAAGAAAAATTCTCACCTTCACATGGAATAACAAGAAACCCAGAATTGCTAAAACAATCTTCTACAATAAAAAATCTTTGGTGGTATCTCCATCCCTGATCTTAAGTTGTACTATAGAGCAACAGTTTTAAAAACTGCATGGTAATGGCATAGAAATAGAATGGTGGATCAATGGAACCGAACAGAAGATCAAGAAATCAACTCACATGCTTATGGACACCTGATCTTTGACAAAGATGCCAAAACCATACAATGGAAAAAAGATAGCATCTTCAACAAATGGTGTTGGTCTAACTGGATGTCTAAATGTAGAAAAATGCAAATAGATCCATAATTATCGCCCTTCACAAAACTAAAGTCCAAGTGGATCAAAGACCTCAACATAAAACTAGACACATTAAATCTGTTAGATGAAAAAGTGGGGAATACCCTAGAACTCATTGGTACAGGAGACAACTTCCTGAACAAAACACCAACAGCACAGGCTCTAAGAGCAACAATCAATAAATGGGACCTCATGTAACTGAAAAGCTTCTGTAAAGGAAAGGACACTGTCATCAAAACTAAACGACTGCCTACAGATTGGGAAAGAATCTTCACCAACCCTTTATCTGACAGAGGACTTACATCCAGTGTACATAAAGAACTAAAGAAGCTGAAAAGCAGCAAACCAAGTAATCCACTTAAAAAATGGGGAACCGAGCTAAACAGAGAATTCTCTGTACAGGAATATCGAATGGCAGAGAAACATTTAAAGAAATGCTCAACCTCATTAGCCATTAGGGAAATGCAGATCAAAACGACCCTGAGATTTCACCTTACAACTATCAGAATGTCCAAGATGAAAAACTTGAGTGATAACACATGCTGGAGAGGTTGTGGAAAAAGGAGAACCTTCCTCTTCTGCTGGTAGGAATGTATACTTGTACAACCACTCTGGAAATCAATCTGGCACTTTCTCAGACAACTAGGAATAGCACTTCCTCAAGATCCAGCTATTCCACTCCTAGGCATATATCCAAAAGAGGCTCAAGTACACAATAAGCACATTTGCTCAACCATGTTTGTAGCAGCTTTATTTGTAATAGCCAGAAGTTGGAAACAGCCTAGATGCCCCTCAACAGAAAAATGAATCCAGAAATTGTGCTACATCTACACAATGGAGTATTTATTACTCAGCAATGAAAAATAAAGAAATCATGAAATTTGCAGGTAAATGTTGGGACCTAGAAGGGATCATCCTGAGTGAGCTGTCCCAGAAACAGAGAGACATACACAGTATATAATCACTCATATAGACATATAACATAGGATAAACCTTGTAAAATTTGTACATCTAAAGAAACTAATCAAGAGGGAGGACCCTGACTAAAACCCTCAATCTCCATCCTGAGAGGCAAAGAGGATGGACATCAGAAGAACAACACTGGAAACAACCTAAGAACTGCCACAGAGGGCCTCTGAAAGCCTCTGCCCTGCAGACTATCACAGCAGACACTGAGAGTTATGGCCAATTGTTAGGCAGAGTGCATGGAATCTTATGTAAGATGTGGGAAATAGTTAAGAGCTGGAGAGGACAGGAACTCCAAAAGGAGAGCAACAGAACCAGAAAACACAGGCCACTTCCAAGAGACTCATACTCCAACGAAAGACTATTCATGGAGATAACCTAACATCCCTGCACAGAAGTAGCCCATGGCAGTTCAGTGCCCAAGTGGGTTACATAGTAATGGGAAGAGGGACTGCCTCTGACATAATCTGATTGGCCTCTTCTTTGATCACTTCTCCTTGAGGGGAGAGCAGCGTTACCAGGCCACAGAAGATGACAATGCAGCCACTCCTCTTGGTATATGATAGACTATGTCCAGAAAAAAGGAGAAGAGGACCTTCCCTATCAGTGGACTTGGGGAGGGGGATCATGAAGAACGGGAGTAAGGGTGGGATTGGGAAGGGAGAGGGGAGGCGCTTATGGGGGGATACAAAGTGAATAAAGTGTAATTAATAAAAAATTGATTACCATCTTCTGATGTCCATCCTCTTTGCCTCTCAGGATGGAGATTGAGTGTTTTAGCAAGAGTCCTCCCTCTTGATTAGTTTCTTTAGGTGTACAGATTTTAGTAGGTTTATTCGATATTATATGTCTATATGAGTGAGTGTATACCGTGTGTGTCTTTCTGCTTCTGGGATAGCTCACTCAAAATGATCTTTTCCAGATCCCATCATTTGCCTGCAAATTTCATGATTTCCTTGTTTTTTATTGCTGAGTAATATTCCATCGTGTAGATGTACCACAATTTCTGTATCCATTCCTCAGTTGAGGGGCATCTGGGTTGTTTTCATCTTCTGGCTATTACAAATAAGGCTGCTACAAACATGGTTGAGCAAATGTCCTTATTGTGTACTTGAGCCTCTTTTGGGTATATGTTTAGGAGTGGTATAGCTGGGTCTTGAGGAAGCACTATTCCTAATTGTCTGAGGAAGTGCCAGATTGATTTCCAGAGTGGTTGTACAAGTTTACATTCCCATCAGCAGTGGAGGAGGGTTCCCCTTTTTCCACAACCTCTTCAGCATGTGTTGTCACTTCAGTTTCGATCTTACCCATTCTGATGGGTGTAAGATCAAATCTTAGGGTCATTTGATTTGCATTTCCCTTTTGACTAAGGATGTTGAACATTTCTTTAAGTGTTTCTCTGCTATTCGATATTCCTCTATTGAGAATAATCTGTTTATCTCTGTAGTCCATTTTTTAATTGGATTACTTGATTTGTTGCTGTTTAACTTCTTGAGTTCTTTATATATACTGGATATTAGTCCTCTGTCAGATATAGAGTTGATGAAGTCAGGAGCCTACCACAGAGGACCTCTGAAAGGTTCTGCCCTGCAGACTATAAATGAAGATGCTGAGACTTATGGGCAACCTTTGGGCATAGTGCAGGGCATCTTATGAAAGAAGTAGGAAACAATAAGATCTGGAGAGGACAGAAATTCCACAAGGAGAGCAACAGAACCAAAAAATCTGAGCACAGGGGTCTTTCCTAAGACTGATACTCCAACCAAGGCCATGCATAGAGATAATCTAAGACCCCTGCACAAATGTAGCCCATGGCAGTTCAGTGTCCAAGTGGGTTCCGTGTAATGGGAACAGGGACTGTCTCTGACATGAACTGATTGGCCTGCTCTTTGATCACCTCCCCCTAAGGGGGAAGCAGCATTACCAGGCCACAGAAGACAATGCAGCCACTCCTGATGAGACCTATTTGACTAGGATCAGAAGGAAGGAAAAGAAGACCTCTCCTATCTGTGGACTTCTGAAGGGGCATGCATGCAGAGGGTGGAGGAAGAGAAGGACTGGGAGGGGAGGAGAGAGGGAAACACAGGGAGGATACAAAATGAATAAAGTATAATTAATAAAGAATTAAAAAAGGAAAAAAATTGATTACCAAAAACAAATGAAATAGTTTTTCATGTTGTTATCATTATTATTCTTTTTACAATTTATTCACTTTGTTTTCCCATTGTAGCCCCCTCCCTCATCTTCTCTGTGTCCTACCCTTCATCCCCCTTCCTCTTCTATCCCTCTCCCCTTGTCCACTGATAGGGGAAGTCCTCCTCCACTCCTGTCTGACCCCAGTTTATTAGGTCCCATCAGGACTGCTTGGATTCTCTTCCTCTGTGGGCTGGCTAGGTTGCCCCTCCAGGGAGAATTGATCAAGGAGCAGATAACCTAGTTCATGTGAGAAACTGTCTCTTCTCCCCTTTTTAGGGAACTCACATGGAGACTGAGCTGTCTATGAACTATTTCCGAGTGGGAAATCTATGTCTTCTCTATGTGTGGTCTTTGCTTGATGCATCATTCTCTGCAGTCCTTCCGGGGGCCCAGCAGTTTTGTCTTTGTTGGTATCCCTGTGGGGCTACTGTCCTCACTGAGTCTTTAGGCTCACAACCATTAATATAACAAATGAAATCTCAAGAGACAAAGTAGAATATAACAAAAGAGGCTATACATTGTCTTTTAAAAATTCTATCATAATCTTAGTTTTCTCAATATGTTAACTTCTTTAATTTTTAAAGTGTATTTATTTATTTATTACAATTTATTCACTTTGTATCTCCTATGCACCCTCTCTCTCATCTCCTCCCAGTACCACCCACCCTCTAACTTCTTCCCGTATGCCCTTTTTCTAGTTCCCTGATAGGGGAGGACATTCTCCCCTTCTATGTGATACTAGCTTAACAGGTCTCATCAAGGCTGGCTGCATCATCTTCCTCTATAGCCTGGCAAGACTGCACTCCTCAGGGGCAGGTGGCAAGACTGCACCCACACAATGGGAGGTAACAAGGCTGCTCCCCCATGGGGGAGGTGATCAAAGACCTGGGCACTGAGTTCATGTCAGAGATAGCCCCTTCTCCCCTTACTTGGAAACTGAGAGGCCCATGGGCTTCCTTTGAACAAGTGGTCTAGGCCCTTTCCAAGCATAGTCCTTCGTTGGAGTATCAGTCTCTGCAGGTCTCCAGGGCCCAGGTATTTTGGCTCTGTTTTTCTCCTTGTGGCTTTCCTGTCCAGATCATAGGAAGAATGACTTCCTATGGCTAGTTAGGCAATGTCTTATCTCTTTGAGCAATTTATAGATAACTATAAATTCAAGTCAGACAATTGAGATATATATACATATATATATATCACTTGTATTTATGGTATATATATATATATATATATATATATATATATATATGAGAGACATTGTTAGAATATGTTTTAATTGTGTTTTCTAGGGGTTAAACGCATTTGCTATTCTTCCATAGGACCAAGGTTCAATCCATAACACCCATAATGTCTCTCCCTCTTCTTCCATAAGGATTCCAGTGCTCTGCCCAAACTTTAGCTATGAGTCTCAGTATCTCGTTTGATATGCTGGGGGGTAGAGTCTTTCAGAAGTCCTCTGTGGAAGGCTCCTGTCCTGTTCCTTGTCTTCTCCTCCTTTGGATGTCTATGCTGTTTGCCCTTCTGAAGGATGATTAAGCATCTTCCCTGGGGTCCTCCTTGTTGTTTAGCTTCTTTAGGACTATAGATTTTAGTACTATTTAGTTAATAGTGTGTGTGAGAGTGTATCAGTGTATGTACAACAGACGTGACAACACACATGATTAATTCCCTTCATGTGGAGGCCATAGGACACTTTCCCAACTCAGTTCTCTTATTTCCCTTTTATGTAAATTTTGGGTCTCAAACCCAGCAAGTTAGATGTGGAAGCATGTGACTTTAACCAGTGAGCCAACCAATCTCTCAACTTCTTTGTAAAGTACATAGAGAAAGAGACACAGAGGGACTTATTCTTTTGTGTTAGTTTTAATTCCAAGATATTGTTCTACAAAAACCAGGCAAAAGATGATTTTTAGATTTGATATGGCATAAGTTAATTAGAAATATTGTTTGACAGTATTGTGGGATAAAGTTGACACCAAGTACATTAATTGCAGATACAGAAACAATGTCAGCTTGTGTACTGTCATGACCAAATGCCCGGAGCAGAAGCTAGATTTTAAAAGCTCTTTTAACAGCTGGCAAGATGGTCACATTCTTAGCCATATCAAATTTCTGTGAATGCAATTTCTATGGTTATCCTTTGTTACAGTTCATTCTGGGAAAAAGCTATTAACTTTCACTTGAGCTTAACAACTTCCATGAAGTTGACTAGCATCTATTGCATTCTTCCTTTGTCCTCCTAATCTTTTTGCTCATTATTATTATTATATATTTCTTTATTATTACTTATACAGAATTATGCCTGCATGTGTGCCTGCAAACCAGGAGAGGCTACCAACTCTCACGATAGCTGTCTGTGAGCCATCATGTGGTTGCTGGGAATTGAACTCAGGACCTTTAGGAAGAATAGCCAGTGCTCTTAACCGCTGAGCCATCACTCCAGCCCAGTTCACTCTAATCTTTGTTTAAAATATATCAACCTACTTAACCATGGTACTTTGATGCTCTGTCAGAAGGAAATGGAGATGGTTGATTACATAAGCATAATATCAGAATTATTTCTTGTATAGGTTTGAAGTATAAAATAATAATATATAGTAATTTGAGGCTATTACACTTAGCTGTACTATCTGACTTATTTACTTATTTTATATTGCTCAAGATTTAAACTTGTGTTACTTTTCTTGAAGTTTAAGTAAAAGTACTACCACTGATCATGAACCCATAAGACACATGCTAGATCTAATGAAAAAGCCTCAAAAACCTTGTGCTATTCAAATCCACATTTTATGGTAAGCCTTAACTTAAAATTTTCCCCTACCCATCCATTCTGCCATAAATTCCTGGTTTTCCTTGTTTAAGTGACATTATTTGGGTCTCAAGTTTCTGCTCTAATTATGTCACAGATATTTCTTTCTACAAATTCATGAATATATGTATGTGTGTTATATAGTTGTATAATTTTCTCTATTTATGATATGACTTAATTAGATTGTAAAATAGCTACATTTAATTGGAATTAATATGAAATAATAAGTAAAACAAATGTTTATATAAATTAAATAATTTCTCAGAAAACTGGCAATTGACTGGAATAATTTTTATTTTTTTTAATTTTTAAATTTTTTTAATATTATTTACACTTTATTAACTTTGTATCCTAGCTGTATCCTGCTCCCTCAATCCCTCCTAATCCTACTCTCCCTCCCTTATATCCTCCCTGCCCCTTTCCAAATCCACTGCTAGGGGTGGTCCTCCTCCCCTTCCATCTGACCCTAGCTTATCAGGTTTCTTTAGGACTGACTGCAATGTCCTCCTCTGTGGCCTAGCAATGCTGCTCCTCCTTCAGGAGTGGGGACAGGTCAAAGAGGCAGCCATTGAGTTTATGTCACATATAGCCCCTGTTACCCTTAATAGGATACCCACTGAGATACTGAGCTACCATGAGCTACATCTGAGCAGGGGTTCTAGGTTATATACATACATGGTCCTTGATTGGAGATACAGTCTCATAGAAGACCCCTGTAGCCAGATATATTTGGTCCTTGTGGAGCTCCTGTCCTTTCCAGGTCATACTAACTCCCCCTTCTTTCATACGATTCCCTGTACTCTGCTGAAGGTTTGGTTATGAGTTTCAGCATCTGCTTTGCTACACTGCTAGGTAGAGTCTTTCAGAGGCCCTCTGTGGTAGGCTCCTGTCCTATTACTTGTTTGGTCCTACATCCAATGCCCATCCCATTTGTCTTTCTAACTGAGGATTGATCCTCTTACCTTGGGTCCTCTTTCTTGTTTATCTTCTTTAGATGTACAGATTTTAGTATGTTTATCCTATCTTATAGGTCTATTACCCACTTATAAGTGAATATATACCGTGGGTGTCTTTCTGTTTCTGGGATACCTCACTCAAGATGATCTTTTCTAGATCCCACCATTTGCCTGCAAATTACATGATTTCCTTGTTTTTAATTGCTGAGTAGTATTCCATTGTTTAAAACTACTGCAACTGGAATAGTTTTTAAAATTCACAACTTGAGTCATCTTTAGTAAATGAGATAATATTGGATTGTCAGTTATCAGTATGATATCAGTTACCAGCATTATGTTTAATTAAGGCACAATTCTTAGTACCTAAGTTTACCAAAACAATATACATATGCATTCTTTATACTATAAAGTTTGTTAATAGGAAGAAAGACTTCCTATTTAGGCAATGTATTCTCTGTATGAGCAATTTATAGATAATTATAAATACAAGGGAGTTAGATATATATGAGAAACATGATTAGGTTATGTTTTTACCGTTTTTTCTAGGGGTTAAATGCATTTGTGGTTCTTCCATAGGATACCCATCATGACTGTAACTCTAGTCCCAGGGAAAACAGTGCCTTCTCCTGGCCTCCACAAACACTGGGCACACACTTTTTTTCACAGACATGCATATGGGCAAAACCCCCTACACATGTAGTAAAAGTAAATAAATAAAAACTTAAAAGCTATTTGTGCTGTAAAAGTGATCTTCTGTGTGATAATATTGAGATGGGACTGTTTTTTTTTTTTTTTAAGAAATTAGGACTTGTATGAGTAAATTGGTTCATAAAGACAACATTCTTGAAAAAGTTAATGTGCTCATGATAGTTCTTGGAAGAACAGGATGTGGTTAGGATGGATTGGAAGCCGGAGCCCCTCTGAGTGCTTTTCTTATTGCAAGTTCTCCCTGTCACATAGGTTCACCAGGCTGACACTATTTAATATCTCTTCTGTTGAAACACAAGTCTTCTGAAATATATGGCAGACATACCAAGAAAGTATAAAATATCCTGTATATTTTTCTGAATTTGCTTATGTCAGGAAAACCTAGGTTCTCCTAGGTATTATGATACTTAATTTTATTAGAAATGGCCAGCAAATTTAGAAAGAGGTTATTCATCTTCAACTCCTAAGTAATATAGAACTCCGTTCCTCTATATCATGCCTTTTTCTTGATAATAGAGGAAGGAAATTGATTAAAATTTCATGTCTATGTCCTAATGAATGAAAATTAGTGTAGAATTTGTGTCCATTTGCTTCATGTGTGAAGTGGCTGTTCAAACAGCCGTTCATGTTTTAAACAAACAAAAAATGTTATATTTCATTTTATTATATATTTATCTGTCTACATTTTCATTCTGAATTCAAATTAACTGTTAGGTATATGTATTGCAAATATTTTAATGTTTTATGTTTTAACTGTCACTTACTGAGATATACTTTGGATACTAATAAAAGCAAGTTTACCTTGTTTTATTTATGGTTAGATCATCATTCTTTCCTTTATATTTAAAATGGTTGTGTCTGTACATAAGAAATCTTATACTAGCTTAAATTTTCAAAGATAGTTAGATAGTTAAATATGCTTTATCATTTTAGATGTTATACTTGCTATAGGTAGTAGTCTCCTATTATTTTGTGTGAACAAAGAGGACATGAAATAAAGTCAAAGCATTTATCTTCATGTCAACTGCTGCAGAAACATTTGCTGGAACTATTTTCCCAATCAAATAGATTGGAAACTTTGCCATTGATTAGAAGCACTGAGCCATTAACATTCTCTCAGGTGTTACAGATCTATAGATTTATTCTTTTCTATGCCTACGTCCAAATGTTAACTTAAAAGAATCATAGTTCTCATGGAAGTATTCTTCACAGATTCTGTATTAATTTATCTATCTCAGATCTCTCTTGCCTATTATGTTTTTTGAAAATTATCTTTGCATTAATATTGCAGAAATAGCAAAAAATATTTATTTTTAGCATTTCTGTTACATGGATATCAATATAAATCTGGATTTTTAAAGACTTTGCATTGCTCAGCATGCAGAAAGAGATCGTCATACTTTGAATTTAATTACAAAAATCAAAAGAGATATTTGAAGAGTATAAAAGGCAGACTGCATAGGGAGATATATGTTCTGAATGCTTGATGCTGTTTAACACAACATGAAGCAGCACTGAACACATAAAAAGGGAATTATATTGAGCACAAGAGAACAAATGTGACCACAAAAACCTGTCTGAATTTCTTAAAATTTTCATAGAGTTAAATTGCCCTGCATTTAAATAAAAAACAACTTTTGTAACCTTCTGATTTTAAACAAAGTCAACATCAGGAAGACAGCCTGACTTTGACACTAGCATAAAAATGTCCTTGCCTTTCTGGGAAAACTCTCTTGGCAAGCCATCTATCATGTTACAAATACCCAAATGGCATACAGAGGCCAACTGTTCTGTAACCTGGCATGACTCTTTCAACAATGTTTTGCAGTAAGCAGTCTATACATAATAAAGAGTCTATCTTCTAGCAGGCAATATCAGTATGTTATTTTGACTAAGGAGATAAAGCACTGCTGACTAAGCCTTGCTCAAATAGTTGATTTGTGAGTAAAATTAAAAAGAAATATATTCCTGTAAGCAATACACTGGCTGCAAGCCTTGACAATGAATGTTTAGAATAGATCAGGACACCAAGACTACTGGTATGGCAAGACTCTCACATATAAGCATAAGAATAAAAGTTAGCCTCCCCCTAACTCATGATGAATTCTGCTTTCCCAAAATTATGGGAGGAAGGCAATACATATTGTTTATCTACATAAAAGTAGATATAGTTAATGGCTATTTAAAATAGACATAAAATGTGTCATGCTTTTTTCCATCAACACGTGGGTTTCCTTTTTTTCTCATTTTAAAATGACATGCCTTTAACGATTTCTCTTGAGTAAAAGGTGGAAGATTTATATAATCTGAAGAGAAACCTCAAGATCCAGCTATACCACTCCTAGGCATATATCCAAAAGACCCTCAAGTATACAACAAAGACGTCTGCTCAACTATGTTTGTAGCAGCTTTATTTGTAATAGCCAGAAGCTGGAAACAGCCCAGATGCCCCTCAGTTGAGGAATGGATACAGAAATTGTGGTGCATCTACACAATGAAATATTTCTCAGTGATAAAAAAAAAAAAAAAGGAAATCATGAAATTTGCAGGTAAATGGTGGGAACTGAAAAAGATCATCCTGAGTGAGGTATCCCAGAAGGAGAAAGACGCACAGGGTATATACTCACTCATAAGTGGATACTAGACTTATAATATAGGATAAACATACTAAAATCTGTACACCTAAGAAAGCTAATCAGGAAGGAGGACTCTGGCTAAGATGTTTAATCCCTATTCAGAAAGGCAAACAGGATGGACATTGGAGGAGGGAGAAAACAGGGAACAGGACAGGAGCTTACCACAGAAGGCCTCTGAAAGGCTCTACCCTGCAGGATATCAAGGAAGATGCTTAGACTCATAGCCAAACTTTGGGCAGAGTACAGGGAATCTTATGAAAGAAGTGGGAGATGGTAAGACCTAGAGAGGACAAGAGCTCCACAAGGACATCAACAGATCCAAAAAGTCTGGTCACAGGGGTCTTTTCTGAGACTGATACTCCAGCGAAAGACCACTCATGGAGATGGCCTGGATCCCCTGCACGGAGGTAGCCTATGGCAGTTCAGTGAGCAAGTGGTCTCCATAGTAATGGGAACAGGGATTGTCTTTGACATGAAGTGATTGTCCTGGTCTTTGATCACCTCCTCCTGAGGGGGAAGCAGCCTTACCAGGCCACAAAAGAAGATAATGCAGCCACTTCTGATGAAACCTGATTGACTAGCATCAGACAGAAGGGGAGGAGGATCTCCCTTATCAGTGGATTGGGAGAGGAACATGGGTGGGGAAGGGGGGGTAGGATAGGAGGAGAGGAGGGAGGTAGCTACAGGGGTGATACAAAGTGAATAAACTGTAATTAATAAAAATAAAAAAATATTTTTTTTTTTTTTTTTTATTTTTTCTTTTTAGTTACATTTTCTTAACTCCGTGTCCCAGCTGTATCCCGCTCCCTCATTCCCTCCCCAACCCCACATTCCCTCCCTGGTCTCCTCCCTGCCCCTTTCCAAGTCCCCTGATAGGGGAGGACCTCCTCCCATTTCATCTGTCCCTGTTTTATCAGGTATCTTCAGGGCTGGCTGCAAAGTCCTCCTCTGTGGCCTAACAGACTGCTCCTCCCCTGGGGGGAGGTGTCAAACAGCCTGCCCTTAAGATCCTGTTAGAAATAGTCCGTGTCCCCCTTACTTTGGAAAACTACTTGGTTACTGAGCTACCACAGGCCACATCCGAGCAGAAGTTCTAGGTTATATCCATAGATGGTCCTTGGTTGAGTTTCAGTCTCAGAAAAGACCCTGTGCCCAGATATATTTGGTCCTTGTAGAGCTCCTATCCTTTCCATATCATACTAACTTCCCTTCTTTCATATGATTCCCTGCACTCTGCCGAGGGTTTGGTTATGAGTCTTAGTGTCTGCTTTGAAACACTGCTAGGTAGAGTCTTTCAGATGCCTTTTGTGGTAGACTCCTGTCATAAGTTCAAGGCACATCCCATTTGTCTTTCTAAATGAGGATTAATCACCTTCGCCTGTGTCCACTTTCTTGATTATCTTCTTTAGGTGTGTAGATTTCATTATGTTTATCATGTCTTGTAGGTCTATATAAGCGAGTATATACCAAGTTTGTCTTTCTCCTTCTGGGATACTTCACTCAGAATGATCTTTTCTAGATCCCACCACTTGCCTGCAAATTTCATGATTTCCTCCTTTTTGATTGCTGAGTAGTATTCCATTGTGTAAAAATACCACAATTTCTGTATCCATTCCTCCGTTGATGGACATCTGGGTTGTTTCCAAGTTCTGGCTATTACAAATAAAGCTGCTACGAACATGGTTGAACAAATGTCCTTGTTGTGTACTTGAGCAAATTTTGGGTATATACCTAGGAGTGGTATAGCTGGGTCTTGAGGTAGCACTACTCCTAGTTGTCTGAGAAAGCGCCAGATTGACTTCCAGAGTGGTTGAACCAGTTTACATTCCCACCAGCAATGGAGGAGGGTTCCCTTTTCTCCACAACCTCTCCAGCATGTGCTATCACTTGAGTTTTTCATCTTGGCCATTCTGATGGGTGTAAGGTGAAATCTCAGGGTCGTTTTGATTTGCATTTCCCTAATGGCTAATGAGGTTGAGCATTTCTTTAAGTGTTTCTCTGCCATTCGATGTTCCTCTTTCGAGAATTCTCTGTTTAGCTCTGTTCCCCATTTTTTAAGTGGATTACTTGGTTTGTTGCTTTTCTGCTTCTTTAGTTCTTTATATATACTTGATATTAGCCCTCTGTCAGATAAAGGGTTGGTGAAGATTCTTTCCCAATCTGTAGGCTGTCTATTTGTTTTGATGACAGTGTCTTTTGCTTTACAGAAGCTTTTCAGTTTCATGAGGTCCCATTTATTGATTGTTGCTCTTAGAGCCTGTGCTGTTGGTGTTCTGTTCAGGAAGTTGTCTCCTGTGCCAATGAGTTCTAGGCTGTTTCCCACTTTTTTTTCCAGCTGATGTAGAGTATCTGGTTTTATGTTGAGGTCCTTGATCCACTTGGACTTTAGTTTTGTGCAGGGTGATAAATATGGGTCTATTTTCATTTTTCTGCATGTAGACATCCAGTTGGTCCAGCACCATTTGTTGAAGATGCTGTCTTTTTTCCATTGAATGGATTTGGCTTCTTTGTCAAATATTGAGTATTCATAGGTGTGTGGGTTTATTTCTGGGTCTTCTATGCGATTCCATTGATCCTCCTTTCTGTTTCTATGCCAATACCATGCAGTTTTTATTACTGTTGCCCTGTAGTACAGCTTGAGATCGGGAATGGAGATACCTCCAGATGATCTGTTGTTGTACAGGATCGTTTTGGAGATTCTGGGTTTTTTGTTTCTCCATATGAAGCTGAGAATCTTTTTTTCAAGGTCTGTAAAGAATTGAGTTGGTATTTTGATGGGAATTGCATTGAATCTGTAAATTGCTTTTGGCAGGATGGCCATTTTCACAATGTTAATCCTACCAATCCATGAGCACGGGAGATCTTTCCATCTTCTGAGATCTTCTTCAATTTCTTTCTTCAAAGACTTGAAGTTTTTCTCAAACAGGTCTTTCACTTGCTTGGTTAGAGTCACACCAAGGTACTTTATGTTATTAGTGGCTATTGTGAAGGGTGTTGTTTCCCTAATTTCTTTCTCGGCCTTTTTGTCTTTGGTATACAAGAGGGCTTCTGATTTTTTTGAGTTGATTTTGTATCCTGCCACTTTGCTGAAGGTGTTTATCAGCTGAAGAAGTTCTCTGGTTGAATCTTTGGGTTCGCTCATGTATACTATCATATCATCTGCAAATAGTGACACTTTGACCTCTTCCTTTCCGATTTGTATCCCCTTGATCTCCTTTAGTTGTCTTATTGCTCTGGCTAGGACTTCAAGTACAATGTTAAAGAGATATGGAGAGAGTGGGCAGCCTTGTCTTGTCCCTGATTTCAGTGGGATTGCTTTAAGTTTCTCTCCATTGAGTTTGATGTTGGCTATAGGCTTGCTGTATATTGCCTTTACTATCTTTAGGTATGTGCCTTGTATCCCTGATCTCTCCAAGACTTTAAACATAAATGGGTGTTGGACTTTGTCAAATGCTTTTTCAGCATCTAAGGAGATGATCATGTGGTTTTTCTCCTTCATTTTGTTTATGTGGTGGATTACATTGATGGATTTCCGTATGTTGAACCACCCTTGCATTCCTGGGATGAAGCCTACTTGATCATGGTGGATGATATCTTTGATGTGTTCTTGGATTCGGTTTGCAAGTATTTTATTGAGTATTTTTGCATCAATGTTCATAAGAGAGATAGGTCTGAAGTTCTCTTTTTTGGTTGGATCTTTGTGTGGTTTAGGTATCAAAGTGACTGTGGCTTCATAGAATGAGTTTGGTAGTGTTCCTTCTGTTTCTATTTTATGGAATAGTTTGAGGAGAATTGGTGTTAGTACTTCTTTGAAGGTCTTGTAGAATTCTGCGCTGAAGCCATCTGGTCCAGGGCTTTTTTTGGAGGGGAGACTGTTAATGACTGCTTCAATTTCCTTGGGAGATATAGGACTATTCAGTCTTTCTACCTGATCTTGACTTAATTTTGGTAGATGGAATCTGTCAAGAAAGTTATCCATTTCATTTAGATTTTCAAATTTTGTGCCATATAGGCTTTTGTAGTATGACCTAATAATCGTTTGGATTTCCTCAGTGTCTGTAGTTATGTCCCCATTTTCCTGTCTGATTTTGCTGATTTGTATGGTTTCTCTCTGCTTTTTAGTTAGTTTGGCTAAGGGTTTGTCTATCTTGTTGATTTTCTCAAAGAACCAGCTTTTTGTTTCATTGATTCTTTGGATAATTTTATTTGTTTCTAATTGATTGATTTCTGCCCTTACTTTGATTATTTCCAGCCTTCTGCTCCTCTTGGGTGTATCTGCTTCTTTTTTTTCTAGGTTTTTCAGTTGGGCCATTAAGTTGTTTGTATGTGATGTTACGGATTTCTTCTTGTAGGCACTTAGTGCTATAAATTTTCCTCTGAGCACTGCTTTCAATGTGTCCCATAAATTTGGGTATGTTGTGCCTTCATTTTCATTGAATTCTAGAAAGTCTTTAATTTCTTTCTTTATTTCTTCCTTGACCCAGCTGTCATTGAGTAGTAAGTTGTTCAGTTTCCATGTGCGTGTCGGCTTTTTGTTGTTTCTGTTGTTGTTGATGTCCAGCTTTAGTCCATGGTGGTCAGATAGTATACAAGGGATTATTTCAATCCTTTTGTATCTGTTGAGGCTTGCTTTGTGACCAACTATATGGTCTATTTTGGAGAAGGTTCCGTGTGGTGCTGAAAAGAAGGTGTACTCTTTTGAGTTTGGGTGAAAAGATCTGTAGACATCTATTAGGTCCATTTGATTTAGGGATTCTGTGAGAGCTTTTATTTCCCTATTTGGTGTCTGTCTGGTTGATCTGTCCCTTGATGAGAGTGGGGTGTTGAAGTCTCCCACTATTAAGGTATTAGGATCAATGTATGATTTAAGCTTTAATATTGTTTCATTTACGAATGTAGGTGCTCTTGTATTTGGGGCATAGATATTCAAAATTGTGATGTCCTCTTGTTGGATTTTTCCTTTGATGAGAATATAGTGGCCCTCCTTATCTTTTTTGATTAACTTGGGTTGAAAGTCTATTTTATTAGATATTAGGATGGCTACTCCAGCTTGTTTTCTGGAACCATTTGCTTGAAAAACATTTTTCCAGCCCTTTACTCTGAGGTAGTGTTTATCTTTGTTGCATAGGTGTGTTTCTTGGATGCAACAGAATGTTGGGTCCTGTTTCCGTAACCATTCTGTTAGCCTGTGTCTTTTTATTGGTGAGTTGAGTCCATTAATATTGATAGATAATATTGACCAATGCATGTTAGTTCCTTTTGTAATGGAGTCGATGATCTTACCTTGTTTCATTGCTTGTTTTCTTTTCATTTTTGTTGGGATGTTATCTGTATGCCCTGTTTTCTTGGGTGAATTCGTTTTCGTTGGATTGGAGTTTTCCTTCTAGTATCTTCTGTAGGGTTGGTTTGCTGTATAGATATTGCGTAAATTTAGTTTTGTCATGGAATATTTTGTTTTCTCCATCTATGTTGATTGAAAGCTTTGCAGGGTATAGTAGTCTCGGTTGACATTTGTGATCTCTTAGAGTCTCCATGATGCTTGCCCAGGCCCTTCTGGCTTTCATAGTTTCTGATGAGAAGTCTGGTGTGATTCTGATAGGTCTACCTTCATATGTTACTTGGCCTTTTTCCCTTGCTGCTTTTAATATCTTTTCTTTGTTCTGTAGATACAAAGTGAATAAACTGTAATTAATAAAAATAAAAAAATATTTTAAAAAAAGATTTCTCTTTACTAACCAAAAGTCACGGGAATGAACTATGAATTTTGATTCTGGCTTTGTAAAGGCAAAATTGTTCCTTTTTGTTCTTGGCCTTCAAGTGTCTAGGACAGTGGTTTTCAACCTTTCTAACGCTTGGTCCCTTTAATACGGTTCCTCATGTTGTGGTGAATCCTAACCATAAAATTATTTTTATTGCTACTTCATATTTGTAATTTTACTACTGTTATAAATCATCATGTAATTATCTGAAATGAAAAATAATTGATATGCTTTCCCTGTGACAGGACCATTTGATCCTAAAAGGAGTCAGGACACATAGGTTGAGAACAACTGGTAGCCCACCATGCTGCCTAAAATGTGGGGAGAGGAGCTGGAGTTGCAGCTGAGTGGTGCAACTCAGGATGCCTTGCTGGATGCCTTGAGGATGCCTTGCTGGTGTGCACACATCTCTGGGTATGGCCATCATCAGATGTTAAGGCAGGTGCAGAGGCCACATGTAGGTGTTTGAAATAATCCCTGTTTTGAATTTTCCAGGCAAAAACAATGGCTAATTACATATATGTTCCTCATGACATTTGTTTCTATTTTGGCATATAGGAGGGAGTGGCACTCTAAAGAATCACCAATTATTTCATCACTTAGAAAATCTAGTGACAGCCACTGAAAATTATTTTGATCAGAAGAGTACTTAAAATGACAGGAATATGTTTTCATTTCTCTAATATTCAACCTTGATATCTTAAAGAAAAACTATTTATCTCCAGAGGAAAAAAAGCCAAATTTGAAAATATCTATTTAATTTTATATGTATGGGAATATTGTCTGCATATGTATAAGGGCACTGCACAGGAGCTGGTGCCCATGGAAACCAGAGGAAGGTGCTGGGTTACCTGGATTTGGACTTATGAACACTTATAAGCAGCTTTGTAAGTGCTGGCAATAGAACATGTGTCCTCTTCAAGGGCATCAATGCCCTAACTGCTGAGCACTTCTTCCCTCCTGAAAAAAAAATATTTTCATATGTCTGATCATTTCTGTAGAGGTTATATTCAATGCTACTTTTGGAACAAATGTTTTGAAAGCTCAATGAAGCCTGAAAGATGTATGTTGTAAATCACTGCATATGCCTTATGTTAGTCAATATTTTATGTTTTCTTAAACCATAACTCAAAATGAAACTGTGCTATAATTATACAATATAAAGATGAGAATTATGGCTTTACTTAAACACTTCTGTTCCTAGTACATGATTAAGGAATCAAAAATCAAATGATTCATTGATCTAAAAGTAAAATTGATACTAAGAAATTATCCTTGAAATGAGAGTAAACAATTACTCTGTCTACTAAGTAACTAAAAAAAACCATATGGTCCTAGTTATTATTATTACATTTTATTCACTTTGTAATCTGGCTGTAGCCATTTCCCTCATCTCCTCCCTGTCCCATCTTTCCTCCCTCTTTCTCCCCTATTCCTCTCCCATGGTCCACTGATAGGAGAGGTCCTCCTTCCCTATTATCTAACCTTAGAATATCAGATCTCATCAAGACTGTTTGGATCCTCTTTCTCTGTGGTTTAGTAAGGCCACCCCAACAGGGGGTCAAAGAGCAGGCAACTGAGTTAATGCCAGAGATTGTCCCTGTTCTAACTAGGGAACGCCCCTTGGATTCTAAGTTGCCTGTGGGCCACATCTCAGCAGTCCCTTTGTATGCATGGTCCTTGGTTGATTCATCAGTTTCTGCAGGCCCCCCTAGGCCCAGATTTTTTGTCCTGTTGGGCTCCATTTGGAGCTCTTGTCATATCCAGGTAGGATTTCTATCTCCCCCTTCTTCCATAAGATTCCCTGCACTTTGCCCAAAGTTGGGCAATGAATCTCAGCACAAGCTTTGACACACTGATAGGTAAAGTCTTTCAGAGGCACTTTGTGGTAGGCTCCTGTCCTGTTCCCTGTCTTGTTCCACTTCTGATATCTATCCTGTTGCCCTTCTGAATGAGAATAAGGCACCTTCCCTATGGTATTCCTTGTTTAGATTCTTTAAGACTACAGATTTTAGTATGTTTATCCTATTTTATATGGCTAATACCCACTTATAAGTAAGAATATACTATGTGTGTCTTTCTGCTTTTAGGTTACCTCACTCAGGATGATCTTTTCCAGTTCCCACTATTTGCCTGCAAATTGCATGATTTTCTTGTTTTTAATTGCTGTATAATATCGCATTGTATAAATGGACCACAATTTCTGTATCCATTCCTGAGTTGAGGGACATCTGGGTTGTTTCCAGATTCTGGCTATCACGAATAGAGCTGCTATAAACATAGTGGAGTAAATGTCTTTGTTGTATGGTTGAGCATCTTTTGGATATGTGCCCAGGAATGGTATAACTGGATCTTGAGGGAACACTATTCCTAATTTTCTGAGATTGTACCAGATTGATTTCCAAAGTGTTTGTACAAGTGTATATTCCCACCAGCAATGGGGAAGGTTCTGTTTCTCCACACGCTCTCCAGCACGTATTGTCACTTGAGGTTTTGATCTTAGCCACTCCAATGGGTATAAGGTGAAATCTCAGGGCCATTTTGATTTGTATTTCCCTGAAGACTAAAGGCATTGAGCATTTCTTTGTTTCTCTGCCATCCAATATTCCCCTGTTGAGAATTCTCTATTTAGCTCTGTACCCCATTTTTCAATTAGATTACTTGGTTGGTTGGGTTTAACTTCTTGAGTTCTTTATGTATTCTGGATATTAGCCCTTTGTCTGATATAGGATTGATGAAGGTGTTTTCCCAGTCTTTAGGCTGTAGTTTTGTTCTGATGACAGTCTTCTCTGCTTCACAGATGCTTTCCAGTTTCAAGAGGTCCCATTTATTGACTGTTGATCTTAGCGCCTGTGCTGTTGGCATTCTGTTCAGAAAGTTGTCTTCTGTGCCAATGAGTTCAAGTCTCCCGCACTTTTTCTTTTAAGAAATTTAGTATGTCTGGTTTTGTGTTTAGGTTTTTGTTCCACTTGGACTTTAGTTTTATGCAGGGTGATAAGTATGGATCTTTTTGCATTTTTCTACATGTAGACTTCCAGTTAGACCAGCATCATTTGTTGAAGATGTTCTTTTTTTCCATTGCATGATTTTTGGCTCCTTTGTCAAAAATCAAGTATCCATAGGTATGTGGGTTTATTTCTGGATCTTCAATTCAATTCCATTGATCCTCCAGTCTGTTTCTATGCCAGTATCATGTTTTCTTTATTAATGTTGCTTGATAGTACAGCTTGATATCAGGGATGGAGATACCTCCAGAAGATCTTTTATTGTAGTACAGGATTGTTTTAGCAATTCTGGGTGTTTCGTTTTTTCACTATGAAATTGAGAATTGTTCTTTCAAGTTCTGTAAAAAAATTGTGTCAGTATTTTGATGGGAATTGAATTAAATCTTTAGATTGCTTTTGGTAGGATGGCCATTTTTACTATGTTAATCCTACCGATCCATGAGCATGGGAAATTGTTATATCTTATGATATCTTCTTTAATTTCTTTTTTCAGAGACTTGAATTTTTTTCATGCAAGTCTTTCACTTGCTTGGTTAGAGTCACACCAAGGTACTTTATGATATTTGTGGCTCTTGTGAAGGATGTTGTTTCACTATTTTTTTTTCTCAGACCTCTTGTCTTTTGTATTCAGGATAGCTACTGATCTTTTTTGAGTCAATTTTGTATCCAGCCACTTTGCTGAAGATGTTTATGAGCTGGAGGAGTTCTCCAGTAGAATTTTTGGGTCACTCATGTATACTATCAAATCAGCTGCAAATAGTGATACTTTAACTTTCTCCTTTCCAATTTGTAAACCTTTGATCTCCTTTAGTTGTCTTATTACTCCAGCTCAGACTTCAAAAACCATGTTGAAGGGCTAAGGAGAAAGTGAGCAGGCTTGCTTTGTCCTTGATTTCAGTAGGATTGATTTAAGTTTCTCTCCATTTAGTTTGATGCTGCCTATAGGCAACAAATGGCAGGGAGGAGGGCAACCATTTCTCTGTTCTAATGCAAGGGAATAGAAGGAAAGAGGAGGGAAGGTGGGACCAGAGGAGTCTAGGGAGGGGGCTACAATAGGGATAAAAAGCAAATAAATTATATAAATAAATCAGATAAAAAGACTTCAATACGCAGAATAATAGAAGTACTGAGAAGGGTTTCTTAGAAATCATGCAATATCTTGAAGAACAGTTAGCAGTTTTTATTTCTCATGCTGTTACAATACAGATTGCTATTCAATAGAAATATGAAGTTTGTCACCAAATATTTTCTGTAAAAATATTTGTCCTCCATCACTTTCTTTGCTTTTACAGTTTTATGCTCCTTAAGTCTCTGCATCCATTGCTACTTGAAATTTGATTGTTTGAAAATATAGTAAAATATGTATTTCTAGAACCTCATATATATCACCACATATTACATGCATTTGATCTCTAAACCAAATGATCTCAGAACATTTTCCTGAAATTTTCAATCTTTCTCTTACTAGTGATTAATAAATGGATGATAGGATTAAGGTATCTTCCAACAGCACTGACTGATTCTTAAAGAAAAACAAATCTATCTTTGTAGGGGGCCCTAGGACCAATTCATGCATGGTCCTTGATTGATGCTTCAGTCTCAGCAAGCCCCTTTGGGCCCTGATTAGTTGGCTCTATTGGTCTTCCTGTGGAGTTCCTGTCACCTCCATGTTCTTTCCTCTTTCCTCTTACTTTTCCACAAGACTCCCTATGCATTGCACAGTTTTGGATGTGACTCTCAGCATCTGTTTTGAGGTGCTGCTGGGTAGATTCTCTCAGAGAAAAACTGTCAGGCTCCTGTCTGCAAGCTTAGCAGAGTATTCTTCACAGTGTCAGGGGTTGACCCTCTCACATAGGGTGGGTCTTTGGTTTGGCCAGGCTTTGTTTGGGTATTCCCTCAATCTCTGGTATATCTGCTCTATCTTTATCTTTATCTTTATCTTGTAGGCAGGGTGAATTTGGGGTTGAAGTTTTGGGAGGTGAGTTAATGTTTCCGTCCCTCTACTAGAGTCTAGTCTAGTTAGAGGACACCTAATGTAGTTAGAGGGCAGCTTGGGCTTCATATTGTTCCCTTGATAAGGGAAGTGGGGTCTGCACTGGAAGTGAGGACTCACTTGTAACCTTTTTGATCACTTTTTCCTGGCAGGACTGCCTTGCCAAGCCACAGAGGAAGAGGACATGATGCAACTTGATAAGCTGGGGTGAATGGGAAAGGGGGCTCCCCTTTTCTAAGGTAAAGGAGAAGGTGGGACTTGGAGGATAGGAGGGATGGGGCTACAACTAGGATTTAAAGTGAATAAAAAATAAGTTTAAAAATATAAGCAAGATGCATCTATCTCTCTATCTCTCTATCTATCTATCTATCTATCTATCTATCTATCTATCTATCTATCTATCTAT
>NW_026596100.1:9543112-9669991 GCF_907164565.1 Psammomys obesus | reverse complement strand
TATCTATCTATCTATCTATCTATCTATCTATCTATCTATCTATCTATATGCATCTCCTGGATATGACATGACCATTGATTACAGCTATGAACTCGTGAACTCAGCAGCTATGCTTACCTGCGTAAAACTTGAAACAAAATTAAACCAACAAGATCAGTCAGCATTCCAACAGACAGCACTTAGCAGACTCGGTAGATTACAAAACAAAAAGCAAAAAACAAAAAAGAAAGAACATGAAAGATGAAGTGTGAATGTGTTGGGGATACCAGGGTATGGGAGAAGGAGAGTGAGATCGGGGACTTAAGGATGGATATTAACAAGATACATTGCTTATATGTAGGAAATCATCAAAGATTACATACACAAATAAATAGATAGATAGATAGATAGATAGATAGATAGATAGATAGATAGAGCAAATCTATTCAGAGAAAAGAAACTCAACAATCTCATAAATAGAAAGCATAGGCTTTATGTTATAAGGAAAACAAAATAATTATGCTACAATGAGCAAAAAAAAATATATAGCATTATGCTAAAATGAGCATGTCTCACCAAATCCCTCTACTTCTCCTCTTTCCTGCTTCCACCACTCCTTTCTTGAGATGCTTCGTCCTCCTGCTCTCAGGTCCCTTTTGTCTCTAAGTGAGCTTTCATTAGTTTAGTGGACATTTTTTATTCTGTAATCATTGAAACTGCTTGCATTTGAATTTCTCCAGATTCAGAGAGAACAATCAACAAAATATGTTAAATTTAAAAGAAAAAAGTAATCAGCAAAAAGAAATGAGTTTATTTACTTCAGGACACTTGATTTCTTCCTTCTGTTCCATATTTTTCCTACACTGATTTCTACATCTGTCATGTTTTATTTCTCTGGAATCAGTGTATGTTCCTAATGGTCTAGACTGAGAAATCAATGCTGATTTTAATCAACTTCAGATTGATGCAAGAGGTCCACTGTGACTCTAAGAGCCAGCTGTGTAAAACTAAGGGAAATATGACTGTCAGCTTTTTCCTTAATTATATATCTCTGCACATTTTTAGCATGCTGATGTTATAATGACCCACTAGACATTTTATTTTAGAAAAGAAATGAGTAGATAAGTCATAAATGATTGTTTCTTTAATTCTAACATGCAAAGATGTTGTTTAAAAAAAAACAATTTATTCCTAGCTTATTGTCCTGTCAGGAGTTATTTAATTCCTTGTTAGTTTCTCAGAAATTATTTTTATATGTACAAGAATAAGATGAATAGCACTTTGATGTTTCTTGAGAGTAAGTTGTTTGCAAAGTAAAGAGTGGGATGATGCCTCTTGTCTTGCTGTAGAGGGATCTTGTGTTCTCATACTCTTTAAACTAAGCAGCCACTTCTCATTTCAACTGACCTTGGTTTTATGGAGTGGAGGCTAAATGCTATAACAAGATTAGTTTCTCCCTCACAGCAGAATACATATGTTTAACTTTCAGAGCGGTTGCAAAAGAAGATACCTTATTTTACATTTTGCTTCACCAGCACCTCCTGTGAGTGGCTGCATTTGTGCTGCCTGGCTGCCCTTTAAACATTATATATCTTGATGTGTGTTACTTCAACCAAAAGCATATAGAAACAAAAGGGAAAGAAAAAGAAGAGTGTTGGAGCCACCAAGTAGAACAATACAGAAAGTTTGTTTTATTTTCCCCAACCCTTGTTTTCACTTTATATAATAATTTAAACAACTAATTTAAATACAGCAAACTTCAGAAGAAAAGCACAATATTACTCACATACACTAGCTTCCACTGATTTTATATCTCTTCCATTATCAAAAGCTACCAGAGGAGAACAATTTTAAGTGAGTATAGTTTATACAGGACTCATGCTAGTATGTATGTATATATGAAATGTGCCATTACTGTATCATTCAGTTTGTATATTACCTATTTGTCAACACCTTGCCACAACCCATAGCAACTAACAATGCAGCCTTGGCTTTCCTGGAATTGCTCTATAGAGCAGGTTGGCCTCAAAATCACAGAGATCCACCTGCCTCTGCTTCCTGAGTGCTGGGATTAAAGGCATCTGCGACCACCTTCAGGCTACAACTAGAAAGTCTTTAGTGACTTCATTGTATTGTCTTTTCAGAGCTGTCACATGATTGAATCTAATATGAACACCAGTAAGTCAGTGAAATTGACTTCTCCCATTTGGCAATATGCCGTCAAGACTCCTGACTTTAATGTGATAGTTCAATCACCTTTCAGAATTAAGTAATGTTCTATTGCTTAGAACATTACATATTATATAATTATATAACATATATTATTATATATTCATTTTTCTGCTGATGGATGTTGTGGTTGTCTCCAAGTTATGTTAATTATGAAGATACCCATAAATATTCATGGGCAAGTTGTTCTATAGATGTGGGCTTTTACTTATTTGGATGACTACCAAGAAGAGCAATTTCACATATCTAGTTTAAAACTAATCTAAGTTTATACTAAGTTTAGGTTGTATCAAAAGATATCTGTCAAGCTTTCTTCCAACTGGCTATATAATTCAAAATTCCTACCAGAATTGAATGAGAGAGACGGTTTCTCGTATAGTGGCTACCATTATCACGTCACACTATAATACAGTATTTCTCTACTTCAATCTGCAGTTCCATATAGTACATGAGATTTTTTACCCTTTAATACTCAAGTTTATCATCTGTAAATATCATATGGTGGAATACCTGCTCAAGCATCAGACAACGATTTAAGTTAGCTATTTTATTTTATTATTATTAAGTTAGCTTGCAAGGCAGCTATTTGTCTTTTAAATACTTTTTGCTGATGTGTCTGCAATGTAGCCTACCTTGTTCATATATTGTCTCTCTTAGAGCACCCTTTGAGAACTCACTATCGTTAAGATCCAGCTTATTGGTCAATGCTTTCACCAGTCATTCATTTTGTGTTGTTATATGTAATAACCGCTACAAAATTGTGAGATGTCTTTTACACGTAGGGCTATGATATATGTTGAGAATTTTTTGTCTCTTTGTTTGCCTTTCTGTCTCTGTCTGCCTCTCTCCCTCTCTCTCTCTCACACACAACACACACATGCAAATGTACATCTCACACACACACCACATATGGTTTATTTTTATTCCATTGCGTCTTATCTACTGTTCACTCTCACAGTGTCATCATTCCTTAGTTTTACAGAAATTTTTGAAGCTGAAAATGTTATTTTAATCAAGTTCTGTTTCAATTGTATATTGTGTTTTCAATTTTATTCCATCTTTAGCCTTCCATATGTACTTTAGACTGTCAATTTCTCTAAAATACCTTAATAGAAACTTTTTATTGGGATGACCTTTAGCCCTTTTATGAACTTAAGGACTATGTGAAACTGCTCGGTTTCCTACTCAAAGCAAAGGACATCTCTGTACTCAGTTCTCTGGTTGCTTTCATTGGATTATAGAGCTATCTTTGTGTAAATCTCTCTTAGATGTGCATAAGATTTATATTCTAAAGATTGCACATTTTGAGGATTGTTAATATAAATGACATGCCCTTTTAAATTTCAAATTCTATTTGTTTCTTGTTGGGTTACACAAAAAGATATTTTTCTTTTCTAAGGATCTTTTAATACAGGCCTGGAGTGTGTTTGAAAAGAGTATCTCACTGAGCTACACTTCTGGGCACATATTCCTGTTTTGTTCCTGACACTGGTGTAAACATTTCTACTTTCTCAGCATAAATATGAAGTTTGATTATAATTTAATTTCAACATTTCTCCCTTACCTTTCTTTTCTTCAAGCACTTCTTTATAACCTTCCCTACACTCCTTCAAATTCATGGCCTCTACTTTGTTCACTAATTGTTACATATATAGACATATCTATTTCTAAATATATACCTATAGACATATATAATACTAAATATAACCAGCCCATTCCATATAATGGGTACTTGTATGTGGTTGTCAGGCCTAAACGTTTGGTGCTAGACAATCAATTCGTGTACTCTTCCCTCAAATACTATCAGTTGTAAAGAAAAGTGAAAGCATGAAAAATGCAAGTTAACAGATGGGAGTAGAAAAGATCATACTGAATAAGGTAACCCAGACCCAGAAAGATAACCATTGCATGTTATCACTTATTTTAGGCTCTTGGGTTCAGATCTTCAGATGTGAGTAAGTAGCCTGTAGTAACACAGAGACCAGAAAGTAAAATATGACCATTGCCAAGGTAGTGGGGTTGGGGAACAATGGAGACACAACAAGCAATCTGATCAGGGAAATTGGAAAAGAGGGACTCCTTAGGAAGAGGGAGGTAAACACAAAAGAAGGTCTCTTTTGTTAGTTTGTTTGTTTGTTTTAAGGAGGTCCTTTATTAAATTTTAGAAAATCATCTTTGCTCCAGAGCTGAGATATTTAACCCTGGCAGAGTGCATTCTGTGAGATAATTATCCTCGCATCTGATGTTGTGGTCATGCCAAAGACAACCCCATTTTAAAAGTATTTATTTATTCATTTTACATTCCTATCACAGCCCCCTTCCTCCTTTCTTCCCAGTCCAACCCTTGTACCCTCTTTCCCATCACCTTCTCCTCAGAAAAGGGGAGCCTTCTCCCATCAACCCACCAGGGCACATCAAGTCATATCACGACTAATGTTATATTTTTCCCCTCAGGCTCAAAAAGGCAGCTCAGCTTGGGGAAAGTAGTCCAAATACAGGCAACAGAGTCCATGTCAGAGATAGCCCCTGCTCTAATTGCTAGGAGACCCTCATGAACACTGAGCTGCCCATCAGCTACATACATGTATGGAACTTAGGTCCAGTCCATGCATGTTTTCTGGTTGGTTGTTCAGTCTTTATGAGCACCAATGGTCTTTGTAGGTCTTCTTGTGGAGTTCTTGTCTTCTCTAGGTCTCTCTGTCCTTCCCCCAACTCGTCCACAGGATTCCTGAGCTCTATTTTTAACTGATGATGTAACAAATCTCACTAAACTACTTATCTCTTTGTCCTCTGATTCTCCCTGCAATGTTTTCTTTCTTTCTTTCTTTCTTTCTTTCTTTCTTTCTTTCTTTCTTTCTTTCTTTCTTTCTTTCTTTCTTTCTCCTTCAGCTCATAGAGGGTGTAATGCCCATTTACTAATTCAACTACTTTTTCTGATAGCATCATAGTGAATTGTGAATATTTTGTAATATCTAAAGAATCCTTTAATTTATCTCTTCAGTAGTTATAAAATCGGCGACATTAAGTCCACATACTTATGCCAAGATACACACATTACCTCTATTCATGCTTAGTGTACAAGCATATTTATGTAGTGAAATGTAAATGAAACTCACTAAATCGATGAGGAAATACTTACTGAACTGAATAATATCTCAATATGAACATTTTAAATGAAATGTAATGAAAGAAAATACTGGGAAATGTATGAACAGAATAAAAGGAAATTATAAAAATATAAAAGATGTATACATATAATTGGCTACACCTATTCTATTATTATATTTTACAAAAACTTATTTACTATATCATATAAAATAAAAAGAAATATGCATCTTTTAATTTTTCTATAGTTATCTTTAGGTATATTTCAGTCAATTTACTTCTTTTCCTTCTCTTAATAATATTACCTTTTAGCAGGTTCTGAAATACAGAAACATTTCTTTTTCTGAGGAAGTCTTATTTTCTTAACTTTTAAAAAACAATTGGTTAGATATTTTCTCTAAAAAATAAATATTTCATTAACTGTCCTTGTACAATTTCTGAGTCTGTGGTAGAAGCAGATCTTATTTTTGTTCTTCCTCTTAAAAAAAAAAAAATTTCTCTTTGGATCCTTCCAGAATATATTTTTTGTTTGATTTTGTACAGTTTGAATATAATATGAATAGTTTCCCTGTTTGTTGAACATTTATCTTAATTTATATTTACTTATTTTCCCGTGTCTATATTTTGATGTTTAATTTAAAAAAAAATTTCTCAGCCTTCATCACTTTAAATATTTATTTTCTGTTCATTGATCTGATCTACTTCTGCTCATATTCCTATATCAAGATGATATATATTTTATGATTTCCTCAAATTTCATGTGTGCTCATGTATTTTTCAGTGTCAATACTTTTTATTTTCACTATTTAATTTCACACTTAAAAAATCTTTTGCTAAGCTTAAGGCTTCTTCTCTCATCTCTTCAGAGTGCTGAGTATTCGATCTGCATTTCCATTCCAGTGCAGGCTTCCTGTTTCATAATTTAGACTTCTTAGCATAGCTAGCACAGATTTATTCATTTCTTGTGCTGTGGTTCCAAAACTATAGTAGGAATGTTTTTGTTGTTCTTTCTCAGTCTTCAAACTGTTTTATCTTGGTTAATAGCATGCCTTCTCTTTGTTTATTTTTGTTGGCAGTGGTATGGAGGAAATTTTATAAGTTTTACTATCCTGATTTAATTAACTGAGTAAAAGAAATAAATCAATAGAATTATAGTGGTGTTGAGGATAAGATTATATTGAGTGTTTTCCATAGGTAGACTTTTAAAAACTATTCCTTTATTTATTAATATAATGTAATTGTATCATTTCCCCCTCTCTTTCCTTCAAACGTTCCTTTATATCTCTCTCTACTCTCTTTGAAATTCATGGTCTTTTTTATTAATTGTTATTTGAGACACACACATACAAGCTGTTCAGGTGCATAATCTTAATGATATGTATCTTTTCTTTTTTGTAATTTTTAATTTTTTTAATATTAGTTACAGTTTATTAACTTTGTATCCCAGCTGTATCCTGCTCCCTGATGCCCCCTCAATCTCACTCCCCCTCCCTCCCTCATCTCCTCCCTGGCCCTTTCCAAGTCCACTGATAGGGGAGGACCTCCTCTTCAGGACTAGCTACAAAGTTCTCCTCTGTGGCCTAGCAGTTATGTATCTTTTCATGGCTGACTATTTGGTATTGGATAAGCAGTTAGTGTGTTCTTCCCTGGAAAAGATATTTTTTTCCCATTTTCAGCATTCTCGCATGGTTTGTAGTTGTTTGTATAGGTTAAAGTCTTGTGAGCTTTTCCTGTTCAGTTTGGCATGTTTCTTGTTATCATCTTTGTTCATCTCATGTTTTCACAGTCATGGCACTAAGATTTCATGTGTGTTATGTGTTTCTTTTCTAGGAGACACAGTCTGGCAGCAAACTTTCTAATGCTGTGGTTTGTAAACCTTCTACCTCCTTTGCAGTGATCCTTGAGCCTTAGATAGAAAATAAAAATAAATATTTATTTTCCATTCAAAAACATGGAGCTACTGAACTAGTATTTTCATGCTTCTATCTCATATAGCTTCTGAAGTACAAATGTATAGTAATTTTACATCTGATAAAATAATTTCTCTCAAACAACAAATCATTGGACTGTGTATGTCTTAGTCTCTTTGGATAAACTGAGATAAAGAACTTCATCAGTAGGCTAAGAGTACTAATCTTTCAATTTTAGCTCATCCATTTCTTATCTATAAAACAAATTCTATTTCCCTATTGTGATAGTATAATGAGCCTGGTGTTAGTTTCAGAAATACCCATGTGACGCATGCTTTACAGTCATAGAGCCTTTTTCCATATGTTGTGATGCTAAACAGCTCCCTGGAACAGACATTATTCGTATGTTTACTTGAACCTAAGGTGACCCAGGCTTAGGAAAGTGTTTAAAATTACATGATTAGTGTGATCAGCTCCTATCTTCTAACTCCAAAGCCTGTGCAGATAACTCAGTTTTTTTTTTTTTTTTTTTTTTTTTTTTTTCTGTATGGAACAGGATTCTGGTGAGAGGACAATTCATTTTCCTGAGGTCTCATGTCATGAGATTCAGAACTGCATGAAACTAGGGGGAGTAAGCTGAGCACATGTGTATGCATGCATTAACTATTTATCTCTGCTCTTAACTGTGGATATAATGTGACCTATGGTCTCAGGTTTCTGCCACCGGTGCTTTGCAGATCTACTCTCTACCAACAGAAAGAACAAGGCCCAAGAAACACTAAGATGTAATGGTACTTGTAGGTTGATGAGTAGAAATCGGGCATAGGAAATAAGATGTACTTGTAAATATTTTTTTTGTTGTTTTTAATTTTGTTGTTAAATCAGTATCATTTCCCATGTCCAGAATTCTTGCAGTCCTGAAGTTCACGTTCTTTTCCTGCTTCATGACTCAATACATTCTCAAACAGAAAGTAAGCAAAGGTCTAACGGCAATGGAAGTATAGATCTACTGATGTGATAAGTAATTGAATTGGATATAAAATGATGGAGATATACTTATTTATATGAATGTTTATGGAGTGGTGCACAGTCTAGCTGTTTCACTGAAATCTACCATTATTAAAAGTTATTTCTAAAAAAAAATAATAATTTCTCTCAAGGCAAGGCTGTTTTAAGCACATAGTACTCTAACACAAAGGTATCACTATTTTTTATCCCTTTCCATTTTCCTCTGACATTATCCAAGAACTGTACAACCTTTTCTTGTAAGCAGAAGTCACAATAAATGTGAATACTTGGGATGTTGTGTTGGACTGGAAACCCTGAAGTTTTAAATCTCACTCCTTTCCACCCAGACCTTTTAGAACACCATGCATTCCAGTTGAAGGTGTATTGCTCAGAGCACTAACTTCCACAAAGATTTGCACTGGATTCTTACTCTTTACATTATGATTCTCTGGGTCTGCCTGCCTGCCCAATCAACATCATTGGCAGTATTTAGTCCTATGATATAGATTCTCTAATATACCAAAAAAAAGTTAGTGATATTTCATTCTTTTTACTCTTTTATCTTTTGGCTTTTAGGACACAATGGTAATTTATAAGATATTTTGCTGGCATGAATGACTACTCATCTTTTAGAGAATATCTTTGTTGGATGTATAGTTAGACACACACACACACACACACACACACACACACACACACACACACAGGTCCATCATCTAACTGTCAATTAAATGCCTAGTTCTTGAGTTCCAAATAACTTAAACTTGTATAGGCATTTTGTTCTCAACCATTGCTGCTATGAATTCATGCGAAAAATTTCTCTGTCCTATCTGGAAATCATTATTTTGCAGACATCTTCTATAAATTCTGGCTCTTGGAATTTTTCAGTCTGTCTTCCTCTTTGTTTCCTGAGCCTTGGGAGAAAGATAAAGGTTATAACATACTTGAGATGAATACTCCATAATCAGTTGTTCTTTGTTTTAATCTGTTATGAGCATATGTGTGTATATACGTATATGTATGAAGAAAGAAAGAGAGAGAGAGAGAGAGAATTTCTCTGTGCTGCCCTGCCTACCCTGAATCTTTCTCTGTAAACCATGCTGGCCTTGAACTCAGAGATCCAGCCTGCCTCTGTGTCTCAATTGCTGGGATTAAAAGCCACTACTATCTGACTTGTGAATCTGTATTAATCACCATTCATTACATAAATAATCTTTTCTGAAGAGAAATAAGAGTTTTATTGGCGCAAAATAAATATTTAAAAGGAAGTCTTTTAAATATTTGACAACAAAGGGGTCTCTTCTTTAGAATAACAGTAGTAATGCCTAAATTCTCCCCAACTATGAGTTCTTGACTAGTGTTATAGTACCAGGAATAAATTTCAGCCCAAGTAATGGTCTTTAAATCAAATTATAATGTCGATGGGTACCCACATAACATTCATGCCAATATTGTACCTATAGGTATATCTTGCCAGGTAGGTCATTGTTATATTTTGAAGGGGACACATCTGTGTAAGTTTATTGTCAGATTTTCTTACATTAGCAGCCTGCAAAACATGCTCTGGGACTTTGATACCTATCTATAAGGGAAGAACCTCACAGATTATTAGAAACTCCATTATTCCAAATATCATAATCAAAGCATGTGTGCCGTTAGCAATAGAATGCTACAATCACATTGTGTTGGGAGCCAAGGGGAGTGGCAGTTGCCGGTATTGTTTTAGGTGTCTCTGGGACTCATTTTAACAACATCTTCACATATTGCATCCTATGCCTGACACTGTTATTTGTTGGTTTGTTTGATTGATATCCTGTGTGTTCTAGGAGGATCTTTATTCTTCTGTGTAGTGTACTTCCAACTTCATTTAATACATAATTTCTACTAAGCTTTTAAAAAGTAGATTTCCTTGTTTTTTATTGCTGAGTAATATTCCATTGTGTAGATATACCACAATTTGTGCATCCATTCCTCCACTGAGGGGCATCTGGGCTGTTTCCAGCTTCTGACTATTACAAATAAGGCTGCTACAAACATGCTTGAACAAATGTCCTTATTGTATACTTGAGACTCTTTTGGGTATATGCCTAGGAATAGTAATAAAAAAAACAAGGGAATCATGAAATTTGCAGGTAAATGGTGGGATCTGGAAAAGATCATCCTGAGTGAGCTATCTCAGAAGCAGAAAGACGCACACGGTATATACTCACTCATATAGACATATAATATAGGATAAACCTACTAAAATCTGTACACCTAAAGAAACTAATCAAGAGGAAGGACTCTTGCTAAAATGCTCAATTTCTATCCAGAAAGGCAAAGAGGATGGACATCAGAAGAAGGAGAAAAGAAAGAACAAGTCAGGAGCCTGACACAGAGGACCTCTGAAAGGCTCTGCCCTCCAGACTATCAATGCAGATGCTGAGACTTACGAGCAATCTTTGGGCAGAGTGCAGGGAATCTTATGAAAGAAGCAGGAAACAGTAATATCTGGAGAGAGACAAGAACTCCACAAGGAGAGCAACAGAACCAAAAAATCTGAGCACAGGAGTCTTTCCTGAGACTGCTATCCCAACCTAGGACTATGCATTGAGATAACCTAAGACCCCTACACAGATGTAGCCCATGGCAGTTCAATATCCAAGTGGGTTCCATTGTAATAGGAACAGGGACTGTCTCTGACATGAACTGATTGGTCTGTTCTTTAATTACCTCCCCCTGAGGGGAAAGCAGCATTACCAAGTCACAGAAGAAGACAATGCAGCCACTCCTGATGAGACCTAATTGACTAGGATCAGAAGGAAGGAAAAGAAGGCCTCCCCTATCAATGGACTTGGGGAGGGGCGTGCATGCAGAGAGTGGAGGAAGGAAGGGATTGGGAAGGGAGAAGGAAGGGAACCACAGGGGTGATACAAAGTAAATAAAGTGTAATTAATAAAGAAAGAAAATTTCATGATTTCCTCCTTTTTGATTGCTGAGTAGTATTCCATTGTGTAAAAATACCACAATTTCTGTAACCATTCCTCCGTTGATGGACGTCTGGGTTGTTTCCAAGTTCTGGCTATTACAAATAATGCTGCTATAAACATGGTTGAGCAAATATCCCTTTTGTGTACTTGAGCAAACTTTGGGTATATACCTAGCAGTGGTATAGCTGGGTCTTGAGGAAGCACTATTCCTAATTGTCTTAGAAAGCGCCAGATAGATTTCCAGAGTGGTTGTATCAGTTTACATTCCCACCAGCAGTGGAGGAGGGTTCCCCTTTCTCCACAACCTCTCCAGCATGTGTTGTCCCTTGAGTTTTTCATCTTGGCCATTCTGATGGGTGTAAGGTGATATCTCAGGGTCATTTTGATTTGCATTTCCCTGATGGCTAATGAGGATGAGCATTTCTTTAAGTGTTTCTCTGCCATTTGATATTCCTCTGTCGAGAATTCTCTGTTTAGCTCTGTTCCCCATTTTTTAATTGGATTACTTGGTTTGCTGCTTTTCAGCTTCTTTAGTTCTTTGTATATACTCGATATTAGTCCTCTGTCAGATAAAGGGTTAGTGAAGATTCTTTCCCAATCTGTAGGCAGGCATTTTGTTTTGATGACAGTGTCCTTTGCTTTACAGAAGCTTTTCAGTTTCATGAGGTCCCATTTATTGATTGTTGCTCTTAGAGCCTGTGCTGTTGGTGTTTTGTTCAGGAAGTTGTCTCCTGTGCCAATGAGTTCTAGGCTGTTCCCCACTTTTTCTTCTAACAGATTTAGAGTATCTGGTTTTATACTGAGGTCTTTGATCCACTTGGACTTTAGTTTTGTACAGAGTGATAAATATAGATCTATTTTCATTTTTCTGCATGTGGACATCCAGTTGGACCAGCACCATTTGTTGAAGATGCAGGCAAATGGTGGGATCTAGAAAAGATCATCCTGAGTGAAATATCCCAGAAGGAGAAAGACAAACACGGTACATACTCACTTATATAGACCTATAAGATATGATAAACATAATGAAATCTATACACCTAAAAAAGATAATCAAGAGAGCGGACATGGGGTAAGATTATCAATCCTCGTTTTGAAAGACAGAGGGGATGCGCATTGAACATATGACAGGAGTCTACTGAGCACATTTGAAAGACTCTAACTAGCAGTGTTTTCAAAGCAAAGACTCATGACCAAACCTTTGGCAAAGTACAGGGAATCATAAGAAAGAAGGGGAGTTAGTCTGATGAGGAAAGGATAGGAGCTCCACAAGGACCAAATATATCTGGGCACAGGGTCTTTTCTGAGACTGACATGCAACCAAGGACCATGTATGAATGTAACCTAGAACCTCTGCTCAGATGTAGCCTGTGGTAGCTCAGTAACCAATTGGTTTCCCATAGTGAGGGGAACAAGGACTATTTCTAACAGGAACTCAATGACTGGCTCTTTGGCCTCCCCACCCCCAAGGGAGGAGCAGTCCTGTTAGGCCACAGATTAGAGCTTTGCAGCCAGTCCTGAAGATACCTGATAAAACAGGATCAGATGAATGGGGAGGAGGTTCCCCCCATCAGTGGACTTGGCAAGGGGCACGGTGGAGATGAGGGAGGGAGGGAGGGAGGGACTGGGAGGGAATGAGGGATCGGGACACGGCTGGGATACAGAGTTAATAAAATGTAACTGATAGAAAAAAATAAAATTAAAAAAATAATAAAATAATAAAGAAAGAAAATAAAAAGTAGGTTTCTATATAGCTTTTTCAAGCATCCCTCATCCTCCCCATCCATACTACACTACACTACTCTATACTCGTATTCTCCTCCTCACTTACCCCACATTATTAGCCTTGTCCTTATCAAACTACCTATGTGTTCTGACATCACACCCATCATAAGCATATACACCATGTACTTCTGATATCATCGTTAAGTTTGTTTTATCCTACTCCTATAGGACTCTCTTTAGTTTCCTGGTTTTCTGTAGCTGCTCCAGGTTAAGTCTATGAGTCTAAATGTTTGAAGCCCAGATGTAAATCTGAATGAGAACATGAAGCATTTGTAAGTGTTATTATTTATCTATTCAGCTGTTGTCTCAGTGCCTGTCCCTTGGCGAGAGTGGGATATTGAAGTCTCCCACTATTAAGGTGTTGCAATCGATGTGTAATTTAAGCTTTAATAATGTTTCAACTAAGTAATTAAAAACAAGGAAATCATGAAATTTCCAGGCAGATGGATGGAACTAGAAAAGATCATCATTAGTAAGGTAACCCAGAAGCAGAAAGACACATATGTTATATACTCACTTATAAGTGAATATCAACCATATAATATAAGAAAAAAAATACTAAAATCTATAAAGATCTTAAAGAAGCTAAACAACAAGGAGGACCCTAGGGAAGATGCTTAATCTTCATTCAGAAGGCAAAGAGGATAGACATTAGAATAGGAAAAGACAAGGAACAGGACAGGAGCTTTCCTCAGGGGACCTCTGAAAGACTCTACCTATCATGGTATAGAAGCCAAACTTTTAGTAGAGTACAGGGAAACTTATGGAGGAAGGGGAAGTTAGAAAGACCTGGAGGGGACAGGAGCACCACAAAGAGACCAACAGAACTAAAAATCTTGGGCCCAGCAGGGCTTGCTGAGGCCTATACTCCTACCAAGAACCATGCATGGAGAGGACCTAGACCCCCTGCCTGAGCAGGAAGCCCATAGTCTGCTCAGTTTTCAAGTGGGTTCCCTAATAAGGGGAGCAGGAGCTGTCTCTGACATGAACTCAGTGCCTGTCCCTGGGGGACGCAGCTTTGGTGCAGGCCAAGGAGGAAGATGATGCAGCCAGCCTTGATGAGAACCGATAGGCTAGGGTCAGATAGAATGAGCGGAGGTAGTCCCTATCAGTGGACTAAGGGAGGGGCACAGAGGGAGAAGATAAAGGTTGCGTGGGGCTGGGAGGAGACAACGGAGGTGGCTGTGGCCAGCATTCAGTGTGAATAAATTGAAATAAATAAATAAATCTGTTGTGGCATCTTTCTGTTCATTTCCAACTTTATTAATTTTGGTCTTATGTATCTGTCGGTCAATGCAGTGAAAAGTTTGTCAACCTTTTTTCCCCTGTAAAGAACCAGTTTTCATGTCACTGATTGTATATATTTGTTTGTTGCTTGATTAAATCATATTGATTTCTGCCCAAAATTATATTATTTCATCCTGTCTACTCATTTGTGTTTGATTTGTTCTTTTTTTTCCAAACTCTTGAGGTACATTAATACCTTTAAAACCAGTTCAGATTTAAGAGACACCCAGAACACTAAATGTTCATTTCATATTATATGTAAAACACACAATATAAAGAATAAAGAAAAGATACCAAAAGTGGAAAACTAGAAGTTTCAAGTCACATATAAAGGCAGTCCCCTAAGAATAACATCTTATTTCTCAATGAAAATAATTACAGGTCAAAAGAGTTGTCTTTTTATTTCAAAAATGTAAGCATTTTGAATGATAAATTTCCTTCTTGAACTTCTTTCACTGTACCTCAGATATTTTAATAATTTTTTGTTGCTGCCTTCAATTAATTCTGAGATTTATTTTTATTTTGTTCCTTATCCCTTCCATGAGGGATCATTGAATCATTATTCAGTAATGTGTTACTCAATTTCTGTGAGTTTCTGAAGTTACTGGTATTACTTTTTTATATTGATTTCAAGGTCTGTTCCATTGTGGATAGACAGAAAACAAAGACTTATTTCAATTTTCCCAAATGTTTTTTATATTTGTTTTGGGTCCTTATGTATGATCCATTTTACAGCGTCTTCTAAGTGTTGCTCAGAAGAACATGTACTCTGTGGTGTTGGCTATAATACTCTGTAGATGTCTTTGGGACTATTTGTTCTATGGCATCATTTAGTTCTGATGCTTCTTTATTTTTTTTTTTGTTTGTTTGTTTGGATGACAAATTGATGAGGGACATTTTTATTTTCTACTCTTACTATATTGAGTTTAATCTGTGGTATAATGTGTCTTTCACTTTGATTTTGAAACTATGTACACTTAGACTCAATTTATGGTGAATTGTTTGATCAGAGTGATTGATTTTCTATACATCTCTGATTAGTTTTGATTTGAAGTCATTTGGTCAGATGTTAAAGTAGTGACACCTGCTAGTTCTGTTTGCTTGGCATATTATTTTTACCTTTTTCCTCTGAAGTATTGTCTGTCCTTGGAGGTAAAGTGTGTTTCTTGGAGACAACAAAGAGATGGATCTTGTTTCCTAAATAGGTTATATCTTTTGATTGGGGACTAGATATTGTTAGTATTCACAGTTATTACTGACAGATGTGTATCTATAACAGTCATGTTGGACATTTAATGGTGGTTTTCTCATTTATGCTTTGCATAACAGCTGTCATAGCATAATTTTAACCTCATTTTTTTTTAAATCTAGCTTCTAAAATGCTCTTTTCCAGGAAAGTATGAAGTATTCCTTCCAATGCTCTTCATAGAGATGACTTGCTGATGATAAATTACTTTAAGGTTTTTTTTCTTTCTTCACAAATTATGATAGATACCTTTTAAGAGAAAGTTGTCTAAATTCCTGTCTATGGCATTTAAGAACTTAAATCACTTTGCTCCTGCTCTTTTGACCTTTAATTATTTTCACTGAGAAATAAGATGTTATTTGTAGGGGACTGCCTTTATATGTGACTTGAACCTTCTAGTTTTCCACTTTGGATATCTTTTCTTTATTCTTTTTTATTTTTTTATTGTTTGTTATTATTATTTACATTTTATCAACTCTGCATCCCAGCTGCATCCCACTTCCCCATTCCCTCCCAATCCCACCCTCCCTCCCTCCCTCATCTTCTCCCTGCCCCTTTCCAAGTCCACTGATTGGGGAGGACCTCCTCCCCTTTCCTCTGGCCCTGTTTTATCAGGTATCTTCAGGGCTGGTTTCGAAGTCCTCCTCTGTGGCCTAGCAGAACTGCTCCTCCCTTGGGAGGTGGGGAGTCAAAGAGCCTGCCATTGAGTTCCTGTCAGAGATAATCCCTGTTCCCCCTACTACGGGAAACCAATTGGTTATTGAGCTACCATGAGCTTCGTCCGAGTAAAGGTTCTAGGTTATATCCATACATGGTCCTTGGTTGGAGAAGCAGTTTCAGAAAAAAACCCTGTGCCCAGATATATTTGGTCCTTGTGGGGCTCCTATCCTTTCCCTGTCATATTAACTCCCCTTCTGCCGAAGGTTTGGTTATGAGTCTTAGTATCTGTTTTGAAACGCTGCTTGGTAGGATCTTTCAGATGCCTTCTGCAGTAGACTCCTGTCATATGTCCAGTGCACATCTCATTTGTCTTTCTAAGTGAGGATTGATCATCTTACCTTGTGTCTGCTTTCTTGTTTATCTCCTTTAGGTGTATAGACTTCATTATGTTTATTATATCTTGTAGGTCTATATAAGCGAGTATATACCATGTTTGTCTTTCTCCTTCTGGGACACTTCACTCAGAATGATCTTTTCTAGATCCCACCATTTGCCTGCAAATTTCATGATTTCCTCCTTTTTGATTGCTGAGTCGTATTCCATTGTGTAAAAATACCACACTTTCTGTATCCATTCCTCCGATGATGGACATCTGGGTTGTTTTCAGGTTCTGGCTATTACAAATAAAGCTGCTAAAAACATGGTTGAGCAAATGTCCTTGTTGTGTACTTGAGCAAATTTTGGGTATATACCTAGCAGTGGTATAGCTGGGTCTTGAGGAAGCTTCTTTATTCTTTATATTGTGTGTTTTACCTATAATATGAAATGAGGAGTTTGTCTTCTGCCTGTACATTTAATGCTCTGGGTGTCTCTTAAATCTGAACTGGTACTTCTTAATAGATTTAAAAAGTTTTCTTCTATGATTTTAATGATATGTTTTATTCTTTAACATGAAATTCTTTTTTTCCTATACCTGCAATTCATACATTTGGTATTTTCCTACTATCTAAGATTTTCTGCATAGCCTTTTCATTACATATTTAAGCTTGTAACTTTCTTTGATTGAATGATCAAATCTACTTTATCTTGAAATTCTTATATTTTGTCCTACTACACAGTCTGTTTTGTTGGTAACACTTCCCTTGTGTTCTTGTTAGATTTGCTTTTTTTTTTTAATTTATTTCTTCACTTCAGTTTGTTTTTTTCCAGTATTTTTATTAAATTCTTTTTTTTTCTCTGAATTACCATCATCTTTTATTTGTGGTTTATCAGACTTCAATCAGGAGTTTATATACTTTTTTATTTCATTCACTCATTCAAATCTTTTGAAATCTTTGAAGGTATTTGTCATTGTTTTTTAAAATTCTGTATCTTAAATTTCATCTTAGTTTTTGTCATTGAGACATTTATTGGTAGCTTGATGCTTTTTTGGTAGACTTATTGGCTTGGTTTTTAATATTGCTTGTTTTTAAGGAGATGAAATCTAAGAGATAGGTTGTTGGTTGTGTATTTTGTTATGAGATTTTTAACTTTGAAGCTCAGGATCAATGAATTGGTTGACTGCCTGCATGGTCTGGGGAACGGAGCCCTGGAAAGTCAGTGCTTTATCTGGAATTTGCAGATAGTAATGAGAGTTCTAGGTATGTCAGAGACCTAGGAAACATTTGGGATTACTGAATTGAGGGGGACATATATCTTTTTTATTAAATTTTTATTTTTATGTTTCTTCACAGTTTATTAATTATATATCTCCATTGACCTCTCCCCCCATCCTTCCAGTTCCACCCTCAACTTCCCCTAGTTCACTGAAAGGGGGAGTTCTCCTTTGCCATCTCCTCACTGCTAATCAAGTCTCATCAGGACTGCTTGGATCTTCTTCCTCTGTGGCTTGATAAGGCCACATCTCCAGAGGCAAGTGATCAAAGAGCAGGCAACTGAGTTCATGATAGAGGCAGCTCCTGCTCCCCTTACTCAGGAACCCATATTGAGACTGAACTGCCAATAGGCTATATCTGAGCAGGGGGTTTGGTCTTCTCCATGCATGGTCCTTGGTGATGCAGCGGACTTTGAAAGACCCACTGTGCTCAGAACTTTTAGCTTTGTTAGTCTCCTGTCCCCTCCATGTCCTCTATCATAAGACTCCCTGCTCTCTACCCAAAGTTTGGCCATGAGTTTCAACATCTACTTCAATCACTTGTTGGGTGGAGCCCTTCAGAGGACCGTTTATAGTAGGCTCCCATCCTGTTTCCTCTCTTTCACCACTTCTATTGTCCATCCTGTGTTCTATTCTGAATGAGATTTAAGCATCCTCCCTAAGGTCCTCTTTGTTGTTTAGCTTCTAAGGGTCTGTAGATTTACTATGTCTGTCTTATATTACAGGGCTAGTATCCTCTTATAAGTGAGTGTGTATCATAAGTGTCTTTCTGTTTCTGGGTTACCTCACTTAGGATGATCTTTTTTAGTTCCATCCATTTGCCTCCAATTTTCATGATTTTCTTGTATTTAATAGCTGAGTAATATTCCATTTTGTAAATGTGCCACAATTTCTAAATCCATTCCTCCATTGAGGGACAAAACCCAAGTAGGATTTTGTTTTTTTTCCAGATTATGGCTATTACAAATAAAGCTGTTATGAACATAGTTGAGCAATGGTGGGGCATCTTTTGGGTAAAAGCTCAAGGATGGTATATTTAGATCTTGAGGTAGTGCTGTTTCTACTTTTTTGAGAAAGAACCAGATTGATTTCCAAAGTGGTTGTACAAATTTCCTCTCCCACCCTCCAGTGGAGGAGGGTTATCCTTTTTTCTCATACTATCCAGCATGTGTTGTCACTTGAGTTTTTTATCTTAGCCATTCTGATGTGTATAAGATGGAATCTCAGAGTTGTTTTGATTTGCATTTCCCTGATGACTAAGGATGTTGAGCATTTCTTTAAGTGTTTCTCTGCCATTCAATATTCCTTTATTGAGAATTCTCTGCTTAGCTCTGTATATCATTTTTAATTAGATTATTTGGGCTTTTGGTGTCTAATTTCATGAGTCTTTATATATTCTGGATATTAGCCTTCTGACAAATGTAGTGTTACTGGATATCTTTTCCCCATCTTTAGGCTGTGGTTTTGTTCTGTTGACAGTGTCCTTTGCTTTACAGAAGCTTTTCAATTTCACAAGGTCCCATTTAGTAGTTGTAGATCTTAGAGCCTGTGATATTGGTGTTCTGTTCAAGAAGTTGTCTCCGGTGTTAATGATTTCAAGGCTCTTCCCCACTTTCTCTTCCAGATTTAGTGTGCCTGGTTTTATGTTGAGGTGTTTGATCCATTTGGACTTTGGTTTTGTGCAGGATGCTAGAAATGGGTCGATTTGCATTTTTCTACATGTGGACATCCAGTTAGACCAGCACCATTTGTTGAAGATGTTATCATTTTTTCCTTGCATGGTTTTGGCATCTTTGCCAAAAATCAGGTGTCCGTACATGTCTGGGTTTATTTCTCGTTCTTCAATTTGATTCCATTGATCCTCTAGTCTGTTTCTATGCCAGTACCATGCCATTTTTATTACTGTTGCTCTAAAGTACAGCTTGAATTCAGGGAAGGAGATACCTACAAAATTGTTTAAAATTGTACAAAATTATACAAAATTGTTTTAGCTATTCTGGTTTTTTTGTTATTCCATATGAAGTTGAGAATTTTTCTTTCAAGGTCTGTAAAGAATTGTGTTCGGAGTTGCATTGAATCTGTAGATTTCTTTTAGTAAGATGGTCATTTTTTGTATGTTAATCCTTCCAAGCCATGAGAATGGGAGATATTTCCATCTTCTGATATCTTCTTCTATTTCTTCAGAGACTTGAAGTTTTTTTCAGACATGACTTTTGCTTGTTTAGTCAGAGTTAGACGAAGATACTTTATGGTTTTTTGTGGCTATTGTGAAGGGTGTTGTTTCTCTAATTTCTTTCTCTGGCAATTTGTCTTTTGTACACAGGAAGGTACTGATTTTTTTGAGTTAATTTTGTATACAGCCACTTTGATGAACGTGTTTATCAGCTGTAGGAGTTCCCTGGTAGAATTTTTGGGGTCACTCATGTATGCCATTATATGTGTTGCAGATAGTGCTACTTTGACTTCTTTCTCATTTTAATCCCCTTGATCTCCTTTAGTTGTGTTGCTCTGGCAAGGACTAGTATTATGTTGAAGAGATATGGAGAGAGTGGGCAAAATTGCCTTGTTGCTGATATCAGTGGGATTGACTTAAGCTTCTCTATTTTTAGGTATGTGCCTTGTTTCCCTGATCTCTTCAAGGACTTAAATATGATCAGATTAAACTAAATACAGTTTCTTATTAAAATATTATAAATATTGTTGTTTGTGATTAATACTTATTATAGACTTAACTTGTAGTTAAACAATTGTTGTTCCTAAACCAGCTGTATACCCAAATCACCACACAGAGACTAGGATTTATTTAATTAACGTAGAGCACAATGTTGGGCAATAGTTACTCCATCCTAAACTGCCAAGCCCGCATAGTTTCCTCTCATTCAGATTTCCCACATTATATTTGCTTTTTGTCATATCTTATGTCCGGCTCATGCTTCCAATTCCTTTCCTGCTGATCACTCATCTCCGAATCCTCCTGGTTCAACTCACTTCTTTCTCTTCCACTCCAGACCAGGATGTCCCACCCTATTCTCTCTATTGCTCAGCACTGGCTGGATGTTTAATTGACAATATAGAGAACAAATGGTGGCATGTTTGCACAATTTTGAGACAGGTGATGCTTAGAATAAGTATCATAATGCAATGTCCAGATTGAAACCAGATAGTTGGGTAAAGAAATCAGAATTTGAATGAACAAGGGAAAATTATGTATAGTCCACAGCACTATACCAACAAATTACTTTGTACATTTTACTAATTGGCTATTCTACATGCATTTTAAATATTTGAATACTGATCAACAGTATTTTTTTGGAAAAATCCCAGATCTATTTTAATAGTGAAATCATCCTCTTTAGAAACTGTGTTTTTAATTCACATTATAAAGCATCATGGGAAATCATGTTATTTCAGGATAGATTTTAACCACTTCATCTACTAGCAGTGTGATTTCAGTCTTTATGCCTTTTTTCCCTTTCCATCATTTAAAATATAATTTGCTCAGAGTTATGTCCAGCTGTACTCAGGGATATAATTTAAAAGGGGTAAATTCAAGACTCTTATCATTCATACCACTTCATGAACCTTATTCACGAAATATTCCACATTAACATTAATTCGTTCAAATTACTTGAATAAACTAAAATAAAGATTTGTAGACATAGGACAGATAAACTGCGTGTAAAGGAATCATGAATTGTAGAGTAAGACTGTATCTTGGATCAGATCTCTAACAGTTGACTGACACAAGAAATAAATGTATGTGGAGGCGTGACACTCACTTGACTAATTAGATGTCATATAGGCAATATAGAGGCACTCTAGAGCATAATGAACACTATATGTGTGAAATATCCTAGGTGAGATGAGATGAGAGAGAACCACCTGAGGAGAGAGAAAAGGGGAAAGAGGGAAAATAGTTTTAGTATAGAGATAAACCAGAAAGTAATATTAGAGGAAACAATTACGAGTACAAAATTATCCAGTAATTTTTTTTTTCAAAAGGAGATAGGGGATATGGTCTTATTATATTTTACATACTGCTCTAAAAAATCCTGGGCTGAGGAATCCATCCCCCTTAGGATTCCAAGTTTTAGGGGTCACACATAGGCACTATGACAACTCACTTGATTCAATGGTCTAAAACAGTCTGACAAGAAAACACCCTATATAGCAAGTGGTCTTAACTACAGAGATGAGATTTAAATAGTTTTCTAAGAATTCTGTTTAATATCTTGAAAAGGAGAAAAGGAAAAAAATAAATATATGTTTATATATATATAAAGGTATATATGTATATGTGTGTACATACATATATGATATGAAATAAGAATATATAAAGGATATGAAAGCAATAAAAATTAATATATAATCTCAGATTTATTGGAATATAAGAAATTAAAGAAAAAACTGAGTATTCTTAAATGAGAAAAGTTATCTTCATAGTCCTTTTGCACTTATTCAAAGTTTGAGAAATTAGTCTAAACACATTTTTTATGTTATCATAACTATATCAGTTAGTCATAAGGCAGTAAGAAATAATGACTGTTATGAAAAATTCTAGCATTGTCTCTCTTAATAAAGCAACAGTGTTTATTGTGCTTTGGTGTGCGGTCCCTTAAAACTCATCATGTGTTTACTGGGTTCTTGTTATCTCTGACTTTCCAGATCAATTAGGCACCTGAGAAAGTGTTGCCAGGCATGGTGGCACATGCTGGTAATCCAAGCACTCTGGAGGTAGAAGCAGGATATCTCTGTGAGTTCTCAGCCAGCCTGGTCTACACAGTGAATCAAGGACAACCAGGGATATATAGAGAATCCCTGTCTCAAAAGAATCATATTGTGAGGAGGATCACTAGCAACAGATGGATGTTTATAACTATTACACTCAAGAAAGAGCATTTAACTTCACATTTCCTGAACATTGTTTCACATTCTAAATGTCTCCATGTCTTTTCAGCATATTGTTGAAGAAGTATGTCTATTTGTTTTGAGTAGAGTTTAGGACAAATAATCATGTAAAGCAAGCATGAAAAGATTTCTAGAATATTTTGGAAAAAGAAGGAACAATCCTATTGTACTACTTTTATATCAGCTTGACCAAGAATTAGTTGAGAAAACAAGTTCTAAAATTACTCAAAATGCTGTACTGAGCACACGCTATATAGAGTTGTATAGTTGTCATACTTAGAGTTTTATTGCTGTGAAGAGACACCATGATCATAGCAACTCGTATAAAGGAAAACATTTGACTGGGGATTGTTGGGTTTTAGCCTGTGCTATGTTAATTACTGGCCCCCAAGATTTTACTTAGCACGTTCTCATGCAGACCTGTTTTTGTTGTGTAAACCTTGCTCTACCTAATTTAAAGCTGATTGATTAAAAAAAAAATTGCTGAAGCTTGGAGTTTGGCAGAAAAAAAGGAGGTGAAGTTTGGGGTTCGCAGGCTAGACATAACAAGGGATTGTCAATTTATAGTAAGCATAAACAAAACATAAATCTTAAATGTTACCATTATGTATCTGGAATCTAGGGCACACTGAACATGTCTTTTCTTTGAGAACTTATGCTTATCTCTATATTAATAATAACTATTATTCAAGTTTATCACTGTAAAAGCTAGTCTTTAAATTCTTTTCAGTACTTAATTTATAAATCTGTTGACCTAAATTCAACTCCCTTTAGGAGCCTCCTAGATTAGTTCTGTAGCAAAGCCCTCTTAAACTGAGCTATGTAACTGAAATTTAAAAACAGGAAATATATACGAGATTTAATATAATTTTAAATTATATTAAATAGCATATATTTAATATACTATTATATATACTTATATATAATATATTATTGAGTTATTTATGAGTAAGCTACAAAAAGCCAATTTTACAGTTAACTCAACTAGATACTTTCATTTAAAAGAAAAAAAAAGGAAAGTTAAAAGTAAAAGAAAAATGACAATGATAGCAAATGTTCAAGAGTATCCATTTCTCACATGTGACACAAAAACAATTACATGTAATTGAAATTTCCAAGTGGCAGCCATGCATTCTTCCATGTTCTTTGCTTTAATTCTCTGTTTTAATGAACATAGAATGGTGTTTAAATAATATGCTTAAAATTGATCATCAAATCTTGCAGTTACTGTCAATCACAAATTGGAGGAACTGGATTTTATAGAAGCTATGAATTTACTAATGTTCAGACATTTGTAAAGTAATTTATTAAATCAATTGCCTGTTTTTCTTTTAAACACTGAAAAGTTATGAAATAGTTGCAATAATTTAACAGTAAATGATTGACAGTGAAGAGCTGACACTTTCTCATTTTTTTAGCCTAGGTATTGTTTATTTTATTCATTAGATTTGAAACACAACAGATCTTTTCAGACACTGAAGGCTGCAACAGTCACTCCTGGAAGCTACTGTGGAAAATACATTAGAGTAACTTAGTGAAGAAAGTTTTCAAACATTCACGAAATTATTTACACAGTAATGTGAAGGTACTAAACAATGGGTAGTAAAAGACAAGTTGCCTATGTCTCAGATTTTTCATCAGAGACACAATTAAAATAATACTTTCTGAGAATTCTGAGTTCCAAGAATAGAACTCTTTCAAGAACTTGGTTCTACCTTATATCGAAGATTCTGAAGATCAGCATTAATTACAGTTCATGGCTGCGTGTGAAGCTCAGTGTGTGCACGTCAAGACCTAAATTCAGTCTCCAGTGCTACGATGTTAAACATTAACCATATTAAATAACCAATACCCAAAATATGTTATAAGCACCAAAGAAAAGAAATGATTTTGTCCAAGCTTCACAAATGTGTTAACAGAAATAGTTTAAGCAGATGAGTAATTCAAGGATCAGTTAATTCTAATATAATATATGCCTTAAATATGGGATATTTACCAATACAATTGGCATAATAGGAACAATTTTAGGATGCTATAATCTTATATTCAGTATATGTGATTTTATTCATAAGATACATGATCTTTTTTCTCTTTTTTTCACTTTTTCTTTGTTACAATTTATTCATTTTATATCCCAGCTGTAGCCCTCTCCCTCATCCCCTCCCAATCCCTTCCTCCCTCCCTCTTTTTCTCCTGTGCCCCTTTTCCTCCCAGTCCACTGATAGGGGAGGACCTCCTCCCCTTCCATCTGACCCTAGTGCTTTACTCAGGAACAGGACTACTTGATCCTTCAATTATCTCAGGTTGAAGAAGATGGGGAGGGTACTTCCCTAGGCTGAATATGCTATCTGGCAATGTCTGAAGCTTTTGTGTTGACAACTAGTGGTTGGGATAACTTAAGAACACATAAAAGGGCTTTTCATCGATTGCCAGAAGATGTTCATTCTAACACAGATGGGCCAAGAAATGGCTGTTCGACAGGGTCAAAAATCAGCCTAAGATATTAGCCTCTGACCCTGCAACATTTCAGTGTTTCCAGAGTACTGAAATTTTAGCCAGCCAATCAGTTTCTGTAGAAACAGAATACTTTCAGGAATTTTTATTTACAGCCATTGCAACGTTTTGTCTTTATTTTTGTTTTTGTTTTTTAGGAGTTTTTATTTACACTAGTATGTTGGTTCACATCTGCAACCCCAACTTGCTGGCGACTGAAGCAAAATGACTGATATGAATTTGAGGTGATACTAGGCTACAAAGCAAGGCTCTGTCTCAATAAAGAAAAAGAAAAGTATGATATTGGGATATTAGTATTTCATTTCTCCAAAATGATTTATAACAGCTTATAGTTTAAGATATATTGTAGTTCAACATATAGTTTAACAGAATATATTATATTTGGGACTTGTTTTTCTTAATATTGAGATTTAATTATATATATATATGTATATATATCAGGGCAAGGGAATGCTGAGGTTTCTTCATCTTGTATTCTGGATGAGGACAATTCAGATTTAACTTTAGCTAGAATTTGATCTCCCTAAATATATATGTGGAAAATTACCAAACTCTATTCTAACACCCAAGGTCAAGATGCCCCAGCTAATTTTTCTTATCGTCAGATAAACTGCCTACTCATGCAAACCTCTGCTAAAGCTTACCACTTACCTTTGCTTCTGTCAAATTTCTTGCTTACACAAAGCATCAACTGCAGCTTCAGCACAAGATGCCAAGATGTGGCTTTTGCCTTAAAGAGCCTGTTCTCCTGACAACACTTACGTCCTAAACACCTTAGTGAAGTCCCTGTCACCTGGAATAATTGCTTTTAATTAACTATAAACTATAAAATATGTCTGGGTGATCAATTCTGATGGGCTTCCCCATAACATATAATTCTTAGCTATCAGTGTATCTAATAAACTTCTTGACTCAAATGTGTCAAAAAGCAGAGAATTAAAAATTGCAATTCACAATTGACTAAAGTAAGAACGGCCTTTAAGACTTTCAGTGATGAAATCATGCACCTAAAAACACATTGTTGTGAGGTGGCCTGGTTGAGAGTAGGGGATTGCCATCCACCCTCTTAACCCTTGACACCTGAGGCGTCAGGAGAGTTGACTTTAGGGACATGAGAGTGGGTGAGCTGCTCATTCCTCTTGAGGGCTGCAGCACTCAGAGCAGACACTATACCTCCTCTGTGCAGCACAGTAGAGTTGGCTCTGGTGAAGGGGGTACATGTGAGCCAGGCTGAGAGCCCAGGAGAGCTGGCCCTGTCACTCATCTGGCATGAGGTGATGTGGGTGCATGGGTAATGCCTGGCCCAAGCCCAGCTTACCTCCTGTGGTGGCCAGGGAGCTGGCCTTGATGACAAAGACACAGTGAACCAGCTCCAAGGGTGTGAGAGCAGAAGAGCTGTCCCAGCCCATCACAGGCTGCAGCACTTGAGAGAGCAAGTTCACCTTGACAGGACAACACACTGGAGCTGGCTTTGGAGCCATGAATGTGGGTAAGCCAGCCCCAAACCCTTGAGAGCAAGAGTCCTGACTCTCCCTCCTGCAATGGTGGCATTGGGTAGCCTAGATGGGGCATTGTTGGAGAGTTGCCCTGGTAGTGCAGATAAAGAACAGCAGATGGGCTGACCAGCTGAGCTGGTCTCTGACCAGGGCTCTGACTTGGCCCACCCTAAATTCTATATCATCTGATAGATTGGGACACGTAAAAGGACCATTCCTGCTATTACAAAGCTGCAGAGTCCATGACAAAGGGCAACAACAGGATAGCCAGGAAGAGTTCCAAATAGGATTCAATATTGGTGATTTTACAGAAGCCAAAGAACCAGAACAATGGACTCAGTACCATGAACATTTGCAAGTAAAGTTGTGTGGTCAGAGGTATATGCTGTGGGACACACTGTGATACTACATCTTCCACAATGAGATGTCTTCTATGTTTTTTGCCATTAGTGTGTGTGTGTGTGTGTGTGTGTGTGTGTGTGTGCGTGTGTGTGTGTGTGCGTGTGTGTGTGTGTGTGTGGTGTGTTGTGTTTTATTTGGGGGGAGGATGCAAGGGAAAAGGACAGATATGACAGAATGAGGAGAAGAGTGGGGCTTGGGTGACTGATGTGAGACTCACAGTGAATCAATAAAAAGTTAAAAAAAACACGTTGCTGTTAGATATGTTTAGGGAACCTCAGTGTAGATGCAAAACACATTTATAGCTTATATATGTTATTTTAATTGCAGTCTCTTAAAAAGATCACAGTTTATATGGGTATCAATCAACTTATGGTTCACTGTATTGAAAAAAAAGTAATGGGGTAAGGAGAGGTCAGGCTGTCAGTGCCAAAACTGAATATAGATCTATTCTGTGCTATGTGACTGTAATTTTATCCTAAGAAATGCATTGTATGAGATCATCATAAAATGCTACATCATGAAATTCACCTACACTCTTCATAATTATCTGTATTTTTGCTATACTAAATAATCACATTTAACAATAAGCATGTCTAATTGATAATTTCTTTAGGTTTTTGTAGTATTTTCCAATATATTTCAGCATTAAACAAAGAGATCAGTTGCTCTCAAAGAAAAACATGATCTTAAGCATTAATTTCTCAAAAACTTTCAAATTTACTGTGTTATTTTAGAGTCTTGAAATTTCATATTGTTTTGTTCATCTTTTATTTATTTTTGTGTGTTGAATAATAGAATACTTAAAATTGTATCTTCATATAGTTATATATTATGGAATGTTAACTGTTTACTATGGTCCAATGTCATAATCTCAATTACATAAAAATAAAAACCTAAATATTAAATCAGGATTGGGGGTTTAGCTCAATGGTACAGTGCTTGGCTAAGAAGCTCAAAGCCCTTGGTTCAGTTCTCAGCTCTGAAAAAAATAAAAAAAATAAAAAATAAAAAATAAAAATTAAAATTAAATATTTGTATACCCTTGTGTAGAATATTTAGTTTCAAATTCAATGAAAAAATTTTAAATGGAACATTATATTTTAATGAAAAACCATTTCAAAATATGTTATAAACACATCTTTTCTAATGAATATCTAACCATTCTCTTTAAATATGACATTATATGTGGATTTTTATTGACTTTTAATGACTTTTGTAAAACCTGGACATTTTTGTTTTGCATAAAAGTATTTTAAGTGTTTGAGATCATTTGATAATTTATTTTAATTTCTCCAAAAATGTGCATTCTATTTCTCAGATCCATAATTGAGTCCATGAGTTCCACTGCAAGAACAATGCAAAGTTCATAAAGTTTTCCTCTCATATAGAAATAGTTAAAGAAGTTCTACCTTAAGGCAGTGTTTTAAGATGCTGCCAATACACGAATAAAGACAGGTATAAGAAGTGTTATGATGATTATTCTTTAATGAAACACATATTTTATTCTGCTTCTTTGTACCTACCTTACCCATAGAATAAGACAAATGAGATGAAGCTGTGCAGCTTCTTTTGAAAACACAGAAGAATACCATAAGCCAAACACATTATTGAATGTATGCATTGAAATATTTAAGCCAGTATGTTAAATAGTGTCTAATGTCTTAGAGTTGACTTAACTGGCTGCCGTTTTACCTGAAGACTATATTCTAGCTTTATGTTACCCGTAAAAGATGAATTTTTAAAATAGAAATATTTTGAATTGAAGTTGCTTATTTGTGACTGACACCTGATAAACATAGACTTTGAGCAAGTATATTTAGTTGTAGAGTTGTAACTCAGGTTATGGTGATTTCAACACAACAATGACAAATGCTTCCAGTTTTCTGGCTGTAAATAAAAAGCACATCTTTTCTTGTACAGAGTTATAATCATATACCAATACTATTCTCTGGCCTTCCATTTCTGTTTTTCTCTCAGAGAAAACCCTTTAACTCTCTAAATTTAACTTTATTTAGATACAAGTACTTCTGGTTAAATTCACAGTTTGAAAGTATATTTGCTAGTATACTTTGCTCTTCAAAAATAGTCTACATTGTACACATTTCATAGCTGAGCTTTCATAAAATGTAATATATATATATATATATATATGTATATGTATATATGTACATATATATATTACCATTTTGGAAGCACATAGAAAGGGGTAAGCCCTAGCCAGGTATGGTGGCACATGTGTTTAATCCCATCACTCATGAGGTAGAAGGATCCATATTTCTGAGGACAGCAAGGGTTACACAGAGGAACGGTGTATCTAAAAACAAAAAGCAAAATAAAACAAAACAAACAAACAAACAAACATAAACAAAAAAAAGAAAAGAAATGAAATGAAAGGGTAACCTTCCCTATAACTCTTTTTTCATTGTTTTTAAACTTTTATTATCTTTTATTAATTAGAGTTTATTCGCTTTGTATCCCAGATGTAGTTCCCTCCCTTTTCCACTCCCAATCACACTCTCCCTCATCTCCTCCCATACTTCTCTCCGAGTCCACCCTTAGGGGAGGTGCTTCTCTCCTTCCCTCTGACTGTAGCCTATCAGGTCTCATCAGGACTGGCTGCATTGTCTTCCTCTGTGGCCTGGTAAGGCTGTTCTGCCCTCAGTGGGAGGTGATCAAAGAGCCAGCCACTGAGTTCATGTCATTATTATTTTGATCTGCTATTTCCTTATTTAGCCATCACTTCTTCCATTGGGAGCTAGGTATTTACTCAATGGCAATGTCCTTCGGAAATACATAACTGGTTTCAATTGTACAGTGTGACACAGCTAAGAGATTACCTAAACCTCAGAAAGGATTCTTTCCTTATACTTTTAAAGAATATGTGACTTTTTAAAGACCGTGGAGACTGTTGAAATTGTAGTAAGTTCACGAGAAGACCACAAGCCCCATTGTGAGGAAATACGGAATATTTTGTTTTAAATATAATATAACTGGAAGTCAAGTGGACACGAGTTTAGGTTTGTGATGATTTATAAGGACTGTGAAGTGCACAGTATCCAGAATTACGTAGAATGCAAATCTCTAGGCATGTTTGCCAGGGATTGTCTGTATTGTGTTAATTGAAGTAAATAAATATACCATAAATACTGGTGGTACAATTCCATGGGTGAAGTTCTAAACTATAGAAAAAGAAAAAAACTAGATGTCCGTGAGCATTCAGCACTCCCTAATTGCTGATTAAAGATGCCACGTGAACAGCAGCTTACCACTCTGTGCTGTTTTCACACAGGCTGCTATGCTTTTACAATATGATAAGATAATACTCTGAAAATATATATCCATTATTTTACAAACTGCTTTTTCAGATATTTGTTACAGCAACAAGAAAACAACTAATACACTCCATCCTCAAATTATATTCCCTCAAAACAGAAATAACTATGAAGAAATAACTATCCAATTAGGCAAGGTATAATTTTCTGAATTAATAATATTGGCACATTTACACTTATAATTTCTATTATAAAGTTGCAACATTCGGTGACCTGAAAAAGCATACTTCATAAAGTGAAGAATGAAAATAATTTTGTTATAAAAACTACAGGATTTAATTTTGTTGAAAATAGGTATCATTTATTTGAGTATTAGATTTCATTAGTGATGTTAATTAAAATATGAAAATCAACAGAATATATATCACAGTAGAGAAAAATGAACTAAAAATCATTAAAGTCAGTTTTCTTAGATTAATGAAATCACATCCAAAAATACTGTGCCCACTGCCTACTTATATAATTAAAATGAGTAGTAAAGATTGTCATGATTGTAGGTTTTTTTCTTGAACAAAAGCCAAGTTTTAGAGGTATATATCTACATTTATAAATGTAAATGTTTTCAACATATTTACATAAATATGTAAACATGTTTCTTTAGAAAGCTTCAAATTCTATGATAGGTAAGGCAGTTCCGAGGTTCCCTTATCTCATGTTCTTGCTGAGATCATTTTAGGTTTAATTCCAGAATTTGATGTCCTTGATGGAGAATTTCATGGAGAAGTCCCCAGTTCTATCATAAGCACCCAAGATTAAGATATTTCAGCTTATGTACCCTAGCTTCTATTAAACTGTCTGCTTGTGAAAACCTACAAAAAAAAAAAAAAAAAACTCATCAATTAGCTTAGATTCTTGTGGAGAACCCTATTCAAATAAACAATTATCTTACCTCTGTCAAACTGATTGCTTATGAAAGTACCCACTACAGCTTCAGAGAAAGATACCTTCGAAAACCCCAAGCAATAAACCCACATACTTATGGATAACTTAGTTTGAAAAAGATGCCAAAACCGTACAATGGAAAAAAGAAACAACAAATGGTGCTGGTCCAACTGGATGTCTACGTGTAGAAAAATGCAAATAGACCATATTTATACCCTGCACAAAACTAAAGTCCAAGTGGATCAAATACCTCAACATAACACCAGACACACTAAAAGCTACTATAAGAAATGGGGAAGAGCCTTGAGCTCATTGGCACAGGAGACAACTTCCTGAACAGAACACCAACAGCACGGGCTCTAAGATCAGCAATCAATAAATGGGACCTCATGAAACTGAAATACTCTGTAAAGGAAAACACACTCTCATCAGAACAAAACAACAGCCTACAGTCTGGGAAAGTATCTTCACCAACCCTATATCTGAGAGAGGGATGATACCAAGAATATATAAAGAACACAAGAAGTTAAATAGCAACAAATCAAGTAATCCAATTAAAAATGGGGTACAGAGCTAAACAGAGAATTCTCAATAGAACAATATTGAATAGCAGAGAAACAATTAAAGAAGATACCTAATAAACCAGGGTCAGATGAAAGAGGAGGAGATCTTCCTCTATCAGTGGACTTGGAAAGGGGCAGGGAGGAGATGAGGAGGAAAGGTTGGGTTGGGAAGGAATGAGGGAACAGGATACAGCTCAAATACCAAGTTAATAAAATGTAACTCAAACAAATTAAAAAATAAAAAATTGTAATAAATAAAATATATATATATATTATTTAAAAAAAAAAAACACGTAACTGTTAAGATCTGAATATCTGAGTTTAGTCCCAGCCAGCTGGAATACTTTTTCAGTTGGTTATAAACTGTGTCTAAGTAGTCATCTTTGGTAGGTTTCCCATAATAATGTGGTATTATTTAAAAAGAATTCGAAAAAGGAGATACTGTAGATTAAAAATCAAGATATTCTGGGTTTCCAATAGAAACATGATAAGATGTTCCTAGCTGCAAGTAGAAGTGAAATACTGTGGAGAATCATGAGAGTAAAACATTAAAAAAATCTGCAGTAAATTAATTGAAACCCAAGAATATTGGACTCTCTTCAATAAAACTAATTCTAATCAATGCTGGACATAAATGAATTATTCTACATTGTTAGGTGAATGGTCATTAATTCAGCAAATGTAAAATGCCCACTATGGAAGATCACCAAATAATCTAAGTCTAGAGGTGTCATATGATCTCTTTCTACTACATCTGGGCATATGTCACCCAAATCACAGTCAATATATTGTATCGGCCCTCACATACACATTTAAACAATGGAAAATTCAGCCTGGTTTTTGCTTAACTACCAAAGAATGGGTAAATTGATAAATTTTATGTACATAGAAGGTGTGAATGCCCTGAAAATCCTTGTGCTAACTAAGATGAACCCACTGCTTCTTGTTGACAAGTCATTAAGAAGAAAATAAAAGCATCTCTCCTTACTAAAATACTAGTTTATGAATAGACTTTCAAATAAGTTCTTTTTTATCCTACTGTGCTTTAGTTTTTTTATATTGTTTTTATTTATGTTTTATTAATAATCACATAAAATTCAATTTCACTTATAATTTTAAAATATATTTATATCCATTTCTCACTGTTACTGAAAATTTCTCCAATACAATAATTAATCAGACAGTAAATGAATTTGAAAAGAAATTCAGCTGAAAATATGCAACATGCATTTTGGAAAATTACAGATGGTTTAGGTCAAAGATTGTCATCTTTAATAATAATTTCCAGAAGTAGAACTGTGCCTGAATTAAAATTAAACACAAAATTATATGCAAATAAACCCTAAACTTCACTGGTTGTTCTTCCTGATGCTTTATTTTTAATGCCCATCATCCAGTGTTTGGGAAATAAATGTACAGATTTATTGCTGTAATCATTTGATCAAGCCCTAGTGCCTTGAGTAAACTATGTGTCTAAGTTGTGTCAGAAGAATATACACTTAGGAGCCCTGGTTTATACACATATACTTTGCTTATATGTTATTAGACGTTTCAAACATGGTCTGATGTCATATTGGGATGGTACTTTAGGGATGTTTGGAAGAGTCAGAGAAACATGAATTGCGAATGATTATACTTCATCCTACCATAAAACTTGCTTTTGTAGTTCCCAGTGGAAACATGCTCCCTGCTCTTCATAGCCAAGAAACTATCACCTTTGAATATGGAACTTCCTTCACAATGACAAATGTACAAATACTGTGCATGTGGCTGAATTAAATCTTAACATAGTCTGGAAAATTCTGCTTTTGTTTACAAGGTGGAAACAACCATGTACTGTGCCTCGTCACCCTGGGAACACTGCACTGAGCTTAAATTGCCTGTGTTTATAGGCTGTGCTTATGGTTTTGTGACAAGTTGACATATAAGCTAGAGTTACCTGAAAGGACCAAAACTCAACTGAGAAAATGCCTAAGATCTGGCTATAAAGCCTTTTCCTAATTAGTGATTGGTGGGGAAGGGCCTTGCCTATTGTGGCTGGTGGCATCCCGGGCTGGAGGTCCTAGGTTCTATAGGAAAGCAGGCTGCTTATATCAGGGGAATAAACCTATTAGCAGCACCCTCCATTGCCTGTGTATCAGCTCCTGCCTCCAGGATCCTGTTTGAGTTCCGGTCCTGCCTCCTTTAATGATGAACAGTGCTATGGAAGTATAATAAAGAGGTGGCGAGAGCTTCCTGCAGGATATCAAGAAACCAGACTGTGATGACTGGGAGACCTTTCATCTCAGACTGTGATGACCTTTTCCTCCCCAACTTGCCTCTTGATCATAGTGTTTCACCACTGCAATAGAACCCTTAACAAAGACATATGCATTGTGCCAAACACTTCATGCCCTAAGGTTGCCCTGGTAAGAGCTCACCTATTTGTTAGAACTTACTTATCAATAATATGAATAAAAACATAAGAATGCGTCATTCTTTCATGGTTTGCTACTTCTGTTAGCAAATAGTAGCAAAAAACAGCTCCATAGAACAATATTTTTTAATAAGAAATGTGTAAGTAATATAGCTATTTAAGCTGCTGAGAACAGGGGCGATTTATTCCACAGTATATTCTTAGAACTAAGAACCAAGATTGTTCTTACTTCCTTCTGTGTTCTCTTGTCTATTTATCTGTTTGCCAAAAAGGGATGTTTTAGGTTGAAAATACTTGCTAAAATATCAGAAGCAGTAGATTAATAATGATCTATCGTCTACCATCCAGTTATAACTAACATGTTATATTGAATATTCACTGATGCAGATACCTACATGTGCATATAGTATTGAAATTTAAATATTTATTCATGAAATAATTTTCTCATTAATTTATTAGAAGATATGTAATAGACTTACCACACAACTATTTTTATGAAATAAAAAATTACCTTTGGAAAAATATATGTGACAAATATAATCAGTTTTCCCATTTAACAGTCAACACTTGAATTTATGCACACTAGTTTCCTGGGAATAACTTATCACCAGTATTTTCTAAAATAAAACATAATATTACAAATTCATAGAGTTTACAGAGATTTAGAAAGTCCACATGCATGTGTATTTTTCTAAAGGGCTACATATAACCTCTGCATGCTCTGCCAACAAGGCAAATAAAATCTTTTAATGATGGTATTATGTAGCAAACTATGAGATTTCAATTTAAAGAGCTCTTACAGATTTTTAATAGAGATTGTGCTATATATCAAGAATACATAATACAAATTATTGAAATGGTTCTCTCAGTATAGCAACACATTTTTAATGAAAATTTACCAAAATATTTTAATTCAGTCTAGCCATTTTATTTGTCGAATTCTTATTTCATGCCATGTAGTCATTTAATTCTTATTATTTTTATTAGAAATACTTTCCACAATTTGTTTTCATCATATTATTTCCCTCTCAACTCCTCCCAGATAACACAACTAACACAACAATTTGGAGACCAAGTATTCAAACGCATGAGTTTATGGGGGACATTTAACTTTCAAACCACAACACTGAACTGCTCTATCATCCAGCAATTACACTCCTGAGTATATGCCAAAAAAAAAAAAAGATTCTAAATCATAACCCAAAAAACACCCATTCACAGGCATTCTTTATAATAGAACTTACCTATAGACATATTATGAGTACAGCCTATTAATTAGCAGGTAAATTAATGAAGAGAATGTCACTATAAACTATGGAAATTTATTCAACCATAAAGAAGAATGAAATGATTACATTTTAAGGAAAATGATTGGATTAGAGATCACTGTACTAAATGAAGTAATGCAGAGTAAGGAAGACAAATATCAAATATTTATTTTAATATGCAGGATATACATACATGCATGCATGCATACATACATAAATACATATATACATACAAACATACAGATAGAAGCAAGAGAGGGTCTGGGAAGTAAGAATAGTGGGAAACCATTAGCAGATTAAAGCTTGCTAGAGGAAGTAGAACACTGGGGAGGGTATCTTGAGGTTTCATAGTTCCTGCAGTTTCCTGCTGAAAGGTTTCTTTTCCCAGCTTCCTTGCAGACTGCATAACTCATTTCCACCCTCTGAGAGGCCATATCTTACCTTCCTCTGTAGACTATTTTTTAGCCACCTGCACACATGGGTGACAAAGTGCTCCTCACACTGAGGTCTTACCCGCCTAAGGTAAGAGCAAGGCTAGTTTTCTTCCTGTGTTCCATCCCTCTCTTTAATAATCTTCAACCCCCACTTTTGTTCACTCTGTTCTTTGAGATGGCTGATGCAATGAGACCAGGCATTCCCTGTTACCTGCTGCTATGTATCCCCTGCCATTACTGAATGGCCATATTCAAAATCAAAATTAACCAATGTAAATCCCAGCTACCGAATCAATGTGGCACTGAAGCCTAGCTCCTTTAATAGCATCATGATAACACTGGCCCCCTCACATCCAGAGGTTTTTTTACTTTCACTGCTATTCTTATACTGACAATTATGGTCATTACTGTAAGATTTCATATTATCCTCACAGTCTAAACTTGCTCAAGATCGCAAGTTCAAGCCTTCTCTGAGGCTTGTGGCTGTGTTTAGCTATGAGCATCTTATACAAACAAACAAAACTTTACATAATTCCAGCATAAAATAGCCACCATGGCACAGAGAAAATAATTCCATGGTGGGTATCAAAAGAAAAGTTCAAAGATCAGACAAAAGCTAGATGGAAACCCAGCAAAGCAAACTCCAAATCTTTAAGCTCCATGTCTTCATATCATGTAGCAACTGTGGCACATATGAACTCCCAAAGGCATGGATTACATTATCCCAATGATCATGACACTTGATGTTCACCTTGCCTTTCTCTTGGGCTGGCTATGCTTAGTCTCTGTAGGTGTCATTAGCACACTTTCCACATTCCGGAAAGCACCAATTGTCTGTAGTCTCTCTGCAGTTTAGTTTTCAGCATCACAGCTTTGCTAATCATGCTACCAAGGGTTTTCATGCAGGAATTGTAATCACGCCCCATGTGTCCTTGCCTCCTAGGCTTCTCTTTGTTATCAGCTTTGACAGCCTCCACAGACTGTAATATGTACATTCTGCATGATTGTTGAAATATTATCATATGAACAAGGTGATAATTTCACAGTGGCTGGATCAGTAGCTGATCATGAAACATAAATATGGCAGCCTTTGAAGCTGACCAAACAGAAAGAAACTCCAAAAAAATGATTCTGTGCAGGTACATTTTTATTTTATTTTTTATAATTTATTCACTTTTATATCGATTGTAGCTCATCCCTTGTTTCTTTGCTGTCCCACCCTCCCTCTCTCTTCCCTGCATGCCCCTTGGCTAGTCCACAGAAAGAGGGAGCCCTCCTCGTCTACCATATAACCCTAGCCTATCAAGTCTCATCAGAATTGCATTTTCTTCCTCTGTGGCCTGGCAAAGAATGAAGAACAGAGTCCATATCAGGGGCAGCCCTTGTTCTCCTTACTAGGGAACCAACATGGAGACTGAGCTGCCATGGGCTACATCTGAGCAGGTCCTCTCCCTGCAAGGTCTTTGGTTGGTGTATCTCACACTAGATGAGTCTATCTCAAGAGAACATCTTTTGAATGAGTTTACTTTTCTTTCTCTTACACCCACAGTTGGTGAGATGTGGCTAGTTTCTGCAATGACACCAAGCAATCTCTCTTAGTTTCCCCAATACATACTATTTGGCCACTTTTTAATGTTACTAACTTTTAATATCGACCTCTTTTTTATACATTCCTGTTTTCCAAACAAATAGACATGTATACTTACTTAAGAAAATTTATAGTTCTGCTTTACTGTTTGCAACAAAATCTCTCTTTTTACCTGCCACACAACAGACAGACTACTCACGCCAGAGCCTAACTGTCATGCTAGCCTGAAATTTCTTTCACCACATTAATTAGTCCATTACTTTCAAATTCAGCCTTATTCCAAGTTTTAAGACAGTGAGAAAATACAGACAAATCACTGGCTGCCTCCATGCAGAATAGCATTTAACAAAATTCCCAATAGAGTTCTCATTTGAATCTTGAACCTCACAAGTCTGGCTTTTATTATTCATACTTCTATTGGCATCATTCTTGTCTTTTGAACTCCCACCACAACTGTCCATTAAGTGCTGCTGACAGCATTATGAGTTCTGCTTGAATTACTTCTTCAAAGACTCGCAAAAATATCCACAAAGCAGCTCTGAAGTCAAGAACCATGATTAGATTGGTCATAGAAATGAAACATGATTTTGATACTATATTTCTGTATTTCTTAACTTCCTACTCACTGTGAGTGTTGGACCAACTTGAAAACAGAAGATTTATTATGTTTATAGTTTGTGGGGTTTATTTTATCATGGGGATAGAAATGAAGAAAAGAGGAAGGAAGGAAGGAAATGAGCAGAGTAAAGCAGAATAGAGCTAGGAAAGGCAGATCTCCCAGTGACATGCCTGGTAACATACTTCAGTCTACGTGGTTCCTTCTATTTTTTATTACCTTTATTTTTATTACCTTTTTATTACAATGATTTTATCCAGGGATTAAAGCATTTAATAAATACCTCACATTCTAATCATCTCTGCAACCACCAAATATTCTTAGTTGTATACTTTACTAATATTCCAGATGTTTCTTAATTACAACAAGTTGAAATCAGGGTTCTATTTCACTATCAAGTAGAACTAGATGAGTGAATAGAGAGCATTATGCCATCTGATGTAAAACCTGGTATTGAGATTAAACAATCAAAATAGGGTAGTATTTTCATGAGTAAAGTGAGCCAACAGAGAAGAAGAGGGACTATAGAATCATTCACATATTTATAGAATTTCACTACAGATGCTAAGAAACTGCATTAGAGAAGGGAACATCAGTTAATAAATCCAGAAAATTGGATACTCACATATTTAAAGTCTGGGTTTATAAAAAGGTTGCCTCTAAAATCTTCCCAGAATTATTTGAAATAAAGGAAACAGTACATATGCTGATTTTGGTGGACTGATGTAATGCCATAGCTCACTACACTTTATTTAAAATGAAAAAAATTGCTATGACCTAACTACACAGAAAATAACAAATTATTTTATTTATTTATTTTATTTTTTAATATTAATTTTTATTTTTTTATATTAATCACAGGCTATTTACTTTGTAGCCCAGGCATAAACTCCTCTCTCATTCCCTCCCAATCCTACCCTCTTTCTCTCATCTCCTCCCTACCTCTTTCCAAGTCCACTGCTAGGGGAGGTCCTCCTCCCCTTCCATCATAACTCTAGCTTATTAGGTATCTTTAGGACTGGCTACCATGTCCTCCTCTGTGTCCTAGCAAGACAGTTCCTCTCCCGGGGGAGGGGGGAAAGGGAGGTTAAGGAGCCAGTCATTGAGTTCATGTCAGAAATAGTCCCTTTCCCCTAACTAGGAACCCACTTGGTTACTGAGCTACCATGGGCTACATCCGAGCAAGTGTTCTAGGTTATATCCATACATGGTCCTTGGTTGGAGAAACAGTCACATAGAGGACCCCCATGCCCTGATATATTTTGTCCTTGTGGAGCTCCTGTCCTCTCTAGGTCATACTAACTCCCCCTTCTTTCATATGATTCACTGCACTCTGCTGAAGGTTTGGTTATGAGTTTCCACATCTGCTTTGATACACTGCTAGGTAGAGTCTTTCAGAGGCCCTCTGCGGTAGGCTCCTGTCCTGTTACTTGTTTTCTCCTACTGCCCTATCCATCCCATTTGTCTTTCTAAGTGAGGATTGATCATCTTACTCCGGGTCCTCTTTCTTGTTTATCTTCTTTAGGTGTATAGATTTTATTATGTTTATCCTATCTTATAGGTCTACATAAGTGAGTATATACTGTATGTGTCTTTCTGATCCTGGGATACCTCACTCAGGATGTTCATTTCTAGGTCCCACCATTTGCTTACAAATTTTATGATTTCCTTGTTTTTAATTGCTGAGTAGTATTCCATTGTGTAAAAGTACCACAATTTCTGTATCCATTCTTCCATTGATGGACAACTGATTTGTTTCCAGGTTCTGGCTATTACAAATAAAGCTGCTACAAACATATTTGAGCAAATGTCCTTGTCATGTACTTGAACATATTTTGGATATATGCCTAGGAGTGGTATAGCTGGATCTTGAAGAAGCACTATTCCTAATTGTCTGAGAAAGCACCAGATTGATTTCCAAAGTGGTTGTACAAGTTTACATTCCCACCAGCAATGGAGGAGGGTTTCTAGTTCTCTACAACCTCTCCAGTATGTGTTGTCACTTGAGTTTTTAACCTTTGCCATTCTGATGGGTGTAAGGTGAAAACTCAGTGTTGTTTGATTTGCATCTAATGGCTAAGGACATTGAACATCTCTTTAGGTGTTTCTCTGCCATTCTATATTCCTCTACAGAGAATTCTCTGTTTAGCTCCATGCCCCATTTTTTAATTGGATTGCTTGATTTATTGCTTTTTAATATCTTTAGTTCTTTATATATTCTCGATATCAGCCCTCTGTCAGATACAGGGTTGGTGAAGATCCTTTCCCAGTCTGTAGGCTGTCGTTTTGTTCTGATGACTATGTCTTTTGCTTAACAGAAGATTTTCAGTTTCATGAGGTCCATTTATTGATTGTTGCTCTTAGAGCCTGTGCTGTTGGTTTTCTGTTCAGGAAATTGTATCTTGTGCGAATGAGTTCCAAGCTCTTCTCTACTTTTTCTTCTAACCGATTTAGAGTGTCTGGTTTTATGTTGAGGTATTTGATCCACTTGGACTTTAGTTTTGTGCAGGGTGATAAATATGGATTTATTTTCATTTTTCTGCATGTAGACATCCAGTTGGACCAACACCATTTGTTGAAGATGCTGTCTGTTTAACGTTGAATGATTTTGGCTTCTTTGTCAAAAATCAAGTATTCATAAGTTTTTGGGTTTATTTCTGCGTCTTCTATTCCGTTCCATTGATCCACCTTTCTGCTTCTGTGCTCAGAGCACTAAGTGCCTTCAAGAAGTAATTTGTAACATCTTGAACAAGCAAATTAATGGCCCAACTGAAAGCCCTAGAAAAAGAAGAAGCAGATACACTCAAGAAATAATCAATATTATTTGAAATCAATCAATAAGAAACAAATAAAATTATTCAAAGAATCAATGAAACCAAGAGTTGGTTCTTTGTGAAAATCAACAAGATAGACAATCCTTTAGCCAAACTCACTAAAAGATAGAAACTATCCAAATCAGTAAAAGCAGAAATGAAAAGGGGGACATAACTACAGATACTGAGGAAATCCAAACAATCTTTAGGTCGTACTACAAAAGACTATATGCCACAAAATCTAAAAGAAATGGACAAGTTTCTTGATAGATTCCATCCAACAAAATTAACAAGATGAGATAGAAAGATTGAATAGGCCTATATCCCCAAAGGAAATCAAAACAGTCATCAACAGTCTTCCCTCCAAAAAAAGCTCTGTGCCAGATGTTTTCAGCACAGAATTCTACCAGACCTTCAAAGAAGTGCTAATTCCAATTCTCTTCAAACTATTCCACAAAATAGAAACAGAAAGAACTTTACCAAACTCATTCTATGAAGCAACAAATTATTTTAAAAGAGTTTAAAATTTTCTGTATATGAGCTAAATTTTTCTCCAAATATATAAAATAATTATAATGTGCATATAGCTGAGATATAAATAAAAATAAGAAAATATCAACACTATATGAATATAATCACTTTCAATTTAAACATTTAGATACAGAGAATTTTCATTTTGTGTTTCCTTTCTATGGGTATATCTGATTTTTACACAAACAACCTCATAATTTAAAATAATAACAATTAAATTCCTTTTAAAATTATCTCACTTATGAGGGGATACAAAGTGAATAAAATAAAATTAATAAAAATAAAAAATTAAAAATAAAAAAAAATTATCTCTCAAGAATAGTTACAGGTAGCCATGGTGGTACATATTTTCAATCCTACCACTTAGGAGACTCTTGATCATGAGATTGAGACAAGTCTGTGATACATGGGGAAACCCTGCATGTAAGCCAAAACAGAAGGAACCCAGGAAGCAAACTAGGAATGTACAGAAAGACACACAGGGTATATACTCACTCATAAGTGGATATTAGATATATAATATAGGACAAACATACTAAAATCTATACACTTAAAGAAGCTAATCAAGAAGGAGGACTCTGGCTAAGAAGCTCAATCTCCATTCAGAAAGGCAAAGAGGATGGACTTCAGAAGAGAGAAAAAACAAAGAACAGGGCAGAAGCCTACCACAGAGGGCCTCTGAAAAGCTCTACCCTGCAGGGTATGAAAGCAGATACTAAGACTTAGAGCCAAACGTTGGGCAGAGTGCAGGGAATCTTATGAAAAAAGTGGAAAATAGTAAGACCTGGAGAGGACAGGAGCTCCACAAGGAGAGCAACAGAACCCAAAAATCTTGGCACAAGAGTCTTTTCTGATACTGATACTCCAACCAAGGACCAAAAAAAATCTGTACATAGTTATGTTTTCTGAGACTGATACTCCAACCAAGGACCATGCGTGGTGAAAACTTAGAACCCTTGCTCAGATGTAGCCCATGGCAGTTCAAGGTCCAAGTGGGATCCCTAGTAATGGGAACAGAGACTGTCTCTGACAGGAACTGATTGGCCTGCTCTTTGATCACCTCCCCCTGAGGTGGAAGCAGCCTTACCAGGCCACAGAGGAAGACAATGCACCAACTCCTTATGAGACCTGATAGACTAGAATCAGAAGGAAGAAGAGGAAGTCCTCCCCTATCAGTGGACTTGTGGAGGGGCATGGGTGGAGAAGGGAGAATGAGGGTGGGATTGGGAGGGGAGGAGAGAGGAAGGTACAGGGGGATAGAAAGTGAATAAACTGTAATTAATAAAAATAAAAATAAAGAAATATACAACTATAGAGGTCTGTGGACCTAAGTGGCTAAGCACTTGTCTGTCATGCACCACAGTGGGGTCAATCACCAGCACCACAAATTAATTTAATTTAACATGAATTAATTTAAGAGAGAACATTATCCTCTTATGTGAAACAGGATTGAAGTTATTAAATCATAAACTGTTCAGATAATATTTGCATTTTGAGAAAACATGCACCAAACATTATCTTATAAGCTTGCTTCTGGAAGTTGATGAGATGGCTTTTTAGGTGAGAGCAATTGTCACCAAGATTGAAAAAACAAGTTTGAGTCTAGGAACCCACTAGATGAGAGAAGATCACCTCCTGCATGTTTTTCTTTGATCTCCACAGATGTGGCGTGGCATTTGCCTCTGTGTGTAAAAGAAATCCAGAATCATGTTTCCTTATTAAAAATCCAAAAGTTGAATATCAATTTGTGTATAAAAATACATATAATATACATACAAAAAGCACATAAATAAATACATTGTGTACTTGCTCTCTCGTGTGTGTATGTGCGTGTGTGTGTGTATTTGTGTGTATGTGCCCTCAGAGAACAATTTGCAAGGATTTATTATTTTCTTCCATAATTGTTGGTATAATGTTCTTTTGGAATGTATACACTTTATCCTTGTTCATTCAAATGCTGATTTCTCTTCCCCACTCTCTGGTTTCAATTCAGACATTGCATTGTGATGCTTATTCTAAGCATCACCTGTCTCAACTTTGTGTAAATATGCCAAATTAAAGCAACCAGCCACAATGTTGCTTAATGGAAAGGAAACAGGAAGAGAGAGAGGAGCCAGTGGAGAGAAGGGCAGGAGAAAGCTGGGAGAACAGGCTGGAGGAGGTGTCTGTGAAAGACATGGAGAAATGAACCTGATATCACTAAAAGCAAGTACAACGTGGGAATCTAAATGTTAGGAAACTATGAGGGCTTGGAGGTTTAGAATGGAGTTAACTACTGCCCAGCATTGTCTTCTAGGTTAATTAAATAAATCATAGTCTCTGTGTGGTGATTTGGTTATACAGCTGTTTAGGACTAATAGCAACATTAATAAAAGATAAACCAATAGTAAATATTAATCGTCACCTACAAAAAATGGTACCCAACTAAAATCTAAGTCTCCACACCCTTTAAATCATACTTTATCATAATTTGGTGAGGAGAATAAGCTCCCAGTGATAAAACCCAAACTTGAAACCTAAAAACTCCCAGGTCAATTACTGTATCTTTAAGAGAGACTCTTAAAAAGGCCCAGGAGCAAAAGACAGCCTCCTGTGGGCAGACCTGAGACTTCCATAACAAAACTGGCTGCTGCTTTAATACCTTTTGGCTTTGTTTTGGCTATCCTAGTCATGGATCTGGTTGCAATATGTTTAATGGCAATGGTTCTTCTCCAGGCCTTCTCTGAAAAAGTTAAAGGAGAAAATGGGGGAAAAGCCAAGGATTGAGGTACTAAGTTACAGACAAGAAAAAGGGCACTCTTCCTAATAATTAGATTAATAACAGCTGAAATTCAAAGCTCTCTGGCTGCAAGATACTAGTCAGCTCTTTCTGGTAAGAGTCCACAAATTCACGGAAACATCAACTAAAAATAACCAACTGGGTTTTGTTTGTTACAGTGTAAATTGGCACAACTGACCCCAAACTTAAAATTTTCTTGTTTCTTTGTTTGATTTTCATTTAAGGGCTTTGAGTTACAATTATTTTGATTATATATATATATTTGAACAAGTTGGTGAAGGCACATGCCTTTCTTCCCAACACAAGGTAAAAAGAAACAGGCAGATCTCTGAGTTCTGGATCAAGTTAATTTACATAATAAAAGCCAGGATGTGAACTCCTGATATTTAGCCACTTGCAAAGATAGTCTAAGATTCAAAATGACAAAATTTTCCTTAAGGTTCCCATGTAAATTCTTTTTTCTTAATAATAGATTTTATGTTCTTACTAGTCTAAAAGTTGGATTCACATATATTTTAGGTTTATGTAAAGAGAGATAATGTCAAACTGCTCTGGAAACTGCCATATCCTTTTAAACATAAGACATTTTCATGGGAGAAGATGTTGGTTATGACTATGTAAAAAAGACACAAGAGGCTTAAAGATGGCAAAGTACATGCCAACATAATTTAGTCCTAAAAACTCAAAAGTTATATTCATATGTTTAAAAAGCAAAACTGTCCATCACATATAAAAAACGGCAAGCCAAAGAATAGCCAAAACCAATGTAAAAACCCAGGTTTTACATTGCTAAGGGTAGGAGAGATTATATGCTAATGCTAAGAGAGTTTATATAAAGTTCGACTCTAAAGGCATAAGTGCCCATTCTCTATTAAAAAGGGGCAAGCCAAAAAATAGTCACTATCAAAGTAAAGCCCAGGTACAAGATGCCTAAGGTAGAGGGAGGGGACAAGATGGCGGCGCCAGGAGAACACTGCATCTGAGGAGCAGGACATTTTCCATACAGCAACCAAGAGTTGGTTGCTGAATATTGGGCCCTAAAACAACAGTGATCGTGTTTCCTAGGTGAGAGGAAACCCCCATGGCATGGGTATCAGTCAGGTCCACTCTCAGGTCACCCAGCCTGAACCCGGAAGTGATCCCGGGTCATGTAGGCACTAGATCACACGCCTGCGTGTCCTGGTCACCTTCCCAGCCTTAACAGTGGGCACAAAAACACCAGAGAATAAAGCCCCAGTCATGAGAAAAACCCACAGGGAAGGAAGGAAACAGGGTTGGCCACAGGTCACCCAGTCTTTCCCTAGAAAAGGTCTCAGAGATTAACCAGTGCGAGCCGTCATCACTGAATTCGGCTCCAGCTGCGAGCACAGAGATTTGCTGCGCACCCAGCTCTCCTGTACAGACAGAGCTGTGCGCCCCAGGGCAACAGAGCCTAGGAGTCCCTATCGGGAATAAACCCCACAGGGAAGGAAGAAAACAGGGACCCAATTAGGTCATCCAGTAGATCCCTGGAAAGGGTCCCACAGATCGGCGAGTGTGTGTGCCACCAGCCCAGAGACTTGCTCTGCACCAACGATTCCTCACAGACAGAACTGTGTGCCCCAGAGCACCAGAGACTTGTATTCTCTGTCAGGAGAAAGCCACACAGGGAACTAAGTGAACAGGGACAGACTTAGGCCACCCAGTATATCCCTGGAAAATGTCCCACAGACCAGCCCAACAGAGAGACCTGCTGTGCACCAGGTAGCCTGCTGCTACTAGGAGAGTGGTACTCACCTGCCACAGATTACCACTTGGGTACTGTGGCACAGAGCCCCAACCTCAGACCTACAGAAGCCTGGGATCCCCGAGATCAATCCCCAGATACTGCTCCAAGGGGTAACTGACCAAACCATGGGACACCCAGATCATAGCAGCAGCTCACTATATTTACAGCAAGAAACCCAGAAGCAGGGCAGCTGTCTCCAGGGCTTCTCCAGGTGATAGGAGAACCCTCTCGACTAACAAAGAACACAGTTACCACTCAGGTCTCTACGCCAGAGGTGAGGTACGGAAACTCATGAAAAACACCGGCCATACAGTGACCATACCCAAAAGGTTGAGGAAACTTCCTCCAGAAAAACCATCTTAATATGAAGGGGATCCTCTCCACCAAAGGATTCCAGAAACCGGTAGAAACTAACACCCAACACCTAAGATGGCCCAATGGGTAGAGGCCAGTGTAAAAACTCAACTAACAAAAGACAGAGCAATATGAAATCTCCAGAACCCAGTTATCCAGGAGAAAGTAGCCCTGGACACCCCAGCATAATTGAAATTCAAGAAGATGACCTAACATCTATGCTCATGAAGAGGATAACAGAGGAAACAAATAAAATGCATAAAAACCTAGAGGAAAATAAACTCAAACAGATTATGGCCATTCGTAGAGAAATAGAGGAAGATAAAAACAAACAGATTATAGCCATAAAGAAATAGAAGAAGATAAAGAAAAAGAAATTTTGGCCATCCATAAAGTAATACAGGAAGTTTCAGCCAAATAGTTTGTGGCATTTAGAGAGGAAATACTTAAAAAACTGAAAGAAATAAAAGAAACAGAGGAATGTTCAAACAAACAGCTTAAGGAATTTAAGGAAAAACAGGAAAATATAGTCAGACAAGTGAAGGAAATCAACAAAACAGCTCAAGACCTGAAGATAGAATTGGAAACAAAAGAAAACACAAATGAAGGAAGTTGTGGAGAGAAAGAACTCAGGGAAGAAAACAAGAACTACAGAGGTAAGCATAACCAATAGACTACAAGATATGGAAGAAAGAATCTCAGGTGTAGAAGATATAATGGAAGAAATCGAAGCATCTGTCAAAGAAAATGTTAAATCTAAAAAATTCCTGACACAGAAAGTCCAAGAAATTCAAGACAACATAAAAAGACAAACCTAAGAATAATAGGAATAGAGGAAAAAGAAGATTTCCTCCTCCAAGTCCCAGACAATATTTTCAACAAAATCATTGAAGAAAATTTCCCCAACATTAAGAAGAGGCCAATAAAAATACAAGAGGCCTACAGAACACCCAATAAATTAGATCAGAAAAGAAAATCCTTCCGCCACAAAATAATCAAAAGAGTAAGTATACAGAACAACGAAAAAAATAGTAAAAGCTGCAAGGGAAAAAGGACAAGTAACATATAATGGCAAACCCATCAGAATCACACCTGACTTCTCAACAGAGATTATGAAAGCCAGAAGGGCCTAGACTGATATCATGCAGGCCATAGGAGAACACAGATGTCAGCCCAAGCTACTATACCCAGCAAAACTCTCAATCCACATAGATGGAGAAAACAGGATATTCAATGAAAAACAAATTTCAACAATACTTACACACAAATCCAGCGTTAAGGAAGACACTAGAGGGAAAAATACAACCCAAGAAAACTAGCTACTTTCAAGAAAACATAGGAAATAATAAACCTCACTACAGTAAAAAAAAAAAAAAAAAAAAAGCAACCAAGCACACAAAGTTATGACCACAGCCAATATCAAAATCAAAGGATCTAACAGCCACTGGTCATTAATATTTCGCAACATCAATGGACTCGATTCTTCCATAAAATGACACAGACTAACAGAATGGATATGTAAACAAGACCCAGCAATCTGATGCATACAAGAAACACACCTAAGTCACAAAGATAGACATTACCTGAGGATAAAGGGTTGGAAGACGGCTTTCCAAGCAAATGGACCCAAGAAGAAAACAGGAGTAGCCATTCTAATATCTGATAAAATAGACTTTCAACCAAAATTAATCAAAAGAGATAGGGAAGGACACTTCATACTCATCAAGGGAAAATTCCACCAGGAAGACATGACAATCCTGAACATCTATGTCTAAAACACAAGGGCACCAACATTTGTAAGAGAAAATTGATAAAATTTAAATCACACATAGATCCCCACACCTTAATAGTGGAAGACTTCAACACCCCACTCTCAACAAAGTACAGGTCAGTAAAACAAAAATTAAAGAAAGAAACAATGTCACTAACAGAGGTCATGAATCAAATGGACCTAACATACATGTACAGAAACTTAAACACAAACACAAAAGAATTTACCTTCTTCTCAGCACCTCATTGAACCTTCTTCATAGTAGACCATATGGTTGGTCACAAAGTGAGCCTCAACAGATACAAGAAGATTGAAATAATCCCTTTTATCCTATCTGATCACGATGGGATAAAGCTGGACTTCAACAACAACAAAAATAGCAAAAAGCCTACACACACATATGGAAACTGGACAACTTGCTACTAACTGACTGCTTGGTCAGGGAAGAAATAAAGAAAGAAATTAAAGTCTTCCTAGAACTCAATGAAAATGAAGACACAACATACCCAAACTTGTGGGACACAATGAAAGCAGTGCTAAGAGGAAAGTTCATAACACTAAGTGCCTTCAAGAAGAAAATCAGACAGCTCATTCAAGCAACTTTATGGCTCACCTAAAAACCCTAGAAAAAGAAGAAGCAGACACACCAAAAAGGAGTAGATGGCAGGAAATAATCAAACTTAGGGCTGAAATCAATAAATTAGGAACAAATAAAACAATTCAAAGAATCAAAGAAACCAAGAGCTGATTCTTTGATAAAATCAACAAGATAGACAAACCTTTGGCCAAGCTAAATAAAAGTCAGAGAGAAACCATCCAAATCAACACAATCAGATATAAAAAGGGGGACATAACAACAGACACTGAGAAAACCCAAGCAATCATTAGGACTTACTTCAAAAGTCTATATGCCAAAAATTTTGAAAATCTAAATGAAATGGACAATTTTCTTGATCAATTCGACTTACCAAAGCTGAATCAGGACCAGGTAAATCAATTAAATAGTCCTATATCCCCTAAGGAAGTAAAAGTGGTCATCAACAGTCTCCCATCCAAAAAAAAGCCTAGGCCCAGATGGTTTCAGTGCAGAATTCTACAAGATCTTCAAAGAAGATCTAACTCCAATCATCGTCAAACTATTCCACAAAATAGAAACAGAAGGAACACTACCAAACTCATTCTATGCAGCCACAGTCACCTTGGTACCTAAACCTCACAAAGACCCAACAAAGAAAGAGAATTTCAGGCCAATTTCCCTCATGAACATTGATGCAAAAATACTCAACAAAATACTTGCAAACTGGTACAACCACTCTGGAAATCAATCTGGCGCTTTCTCAGACAACTAGGAATAGCGCTTCCTCAAGATCCAGCCATACCACTCCTAGGCATATACCCAAAAGAGGCGCAAGTACACAACAAGGACATTTGTTCAACCATGTTTGTAGCAGCTTTATTTGTAATAGCCAGAAGCTGGAAACAACCCAGATGCCCCTCAACTGAAGAATGGATGCAGAAACTGTGGTACATCTATACAATGGAGTATTACTCAGCAATGAAAAATAAGGAAATCATGAAATTTGCAGGTAAATGGTGGGACCTGGAAAGGATCATCCTGAGTGAGTTGACCCAGAAGCAAAAAGACACTCACGGTATATACTCACTCATATAAACATACAATATAGAATAAACCCACTAAAAGCTGTACATCTAAACAAACTAAGCAAAAGAGAGGACCCTAACTAAAATGTTCATTCCCCATCCTGAAAGGCAAAGAGGATGTACATCAGAAGAAAACGAAAATAGGAAACAACCTCGGAACCCGCTACAGAGGGCCTCTGAAAGCCAGAAGAAAACAGGAAACAACCTTGAAACCTGCCACAGAGGGCCTCTGAAAGCTTCTGCAGTATAGACTGTCAAAGCAGATGCTGAGCCTGATGGCCAACTGATGGGCAGAGTGAATGGAATTTTATGTAAGAAGTGGGAAATAGTAAGAGCTGGAGGGAACGGGAACTCCACAAGCAGAGCAACAGAACAAGATAATTTGAACACAGGGAACTTCCCAGAGACTCATACTCCAACCAAGGACTATTTGTGGAGATGACCTGGAACCCCTGCACAGGTGTAGCCCATGGCAGTTCAGTGTCCAAGTGGGTTCCATAGTAATGGGAAGAGGGACTGCCTCTGACATAATCTGATTGGCCTGCTCGTTGATCACTTCCCCCTGAGGGGGGAGCAGCCTTACCAGGCCACAGTAGAGGACAATGCAGCCACTTTTGATGAGAACTGATAGACTAAGATCAGAAAGAAGGAGAGGAGGACCTCCCCTATCAGTGGACTTGGGGAGTGGCATGCATGCAGAAAGGGGAGGGAGGGTGGGATCGGCAGGGGAGGAGGGAGGGGCTCATGGGGGGATACAAAATGAATAAAGTGTAATTAATAAAAAAAATAAAAGATTTAAAAAAAATACTCAACAAAATACTTGCAAACCGAATCCAAGAATACATCAAAGATATCGTCCACTATGACCAAGTATGCTTCATCCTAGATATGTAGGGGTTATTTAATGATATGGAAATCTATCATTGTGACCCACCATATTAACAAACTGAGAGAAAAAAAAAAAAACACATGACAATCTCCTTAGATGCTGAAAAGGCAGTTGACAAAATCCAAAATCCATTCATGTTTAAAGTATTGGAGAGATCAGAGATACAAGGCACGTATCTACACATAGTAAAGGCAATATACAGCAAGCCTATAGACAACATTGAAGTAAACAGAGAGAAACTTATATTAATCCCACTGAAATCAGGGATAAGACAAGGCTGCCCACTTTCTTCTGCCCACATCTCTTCAACATAGTTATGAAAGTCCTTTGTAGAACAATAAGAGAGTTGAAGGAGATCAAGGGGATAAAAATTGGAAAAGCAGAAGTCAAAGTATCACTATTTGCAGATGATATGATAGTATACCTGAGTGACCCCAAAAACTCTACCAGGGAACTCCTACAGCTAATAAACACCTTCGGCGAAGTGGCCCAATACAAAATTAACTAAATAATAAAAAAAAAAAAATCAGTTGCCCTCCTGTATACAAAAGATAAAAGAGATGAGGAGAAAGAAATTAGGGGAACAACACCCTTCACAATAGCCACAAAGGACATAAAGTACCTTGGTGTAACCCTAACCAAACAAGTCACAGACTTGTATGAAAAAAATTTCAAGTCTCTGAAGAAAGAATTAGAAGAAGAAATCAGAAAATGGAAAGATCTCCCATGCTCATGGCTTGGCAGGATTAACATAGTAAAAATGGCCATCTTACCAAAAGCAATCTACAGATTCACTGCAATTCCCATCAAATTATCAACACAATTCTTTACAGACCTGGAAAGAAAAATTCTCAACGTCATATGGAATAACAAGAAACCGAGAATTGCTAAAACAATCCTCTACAATAAAAGATCTTCTGGAGGTATCTCCATCCCTGATCTCAAGCTGTACTATAGAGCAACAGTTATAAAAACTGCATGGTACTGGCATAGAAACAGAATGGTAGATCGATGGAACTGAACAGAAGACCCAGAAATTAACTCACACGCTTATGGACACCTGATCTTTGACAAAGATGCCGAAACCATACAATGGAAAAAAAAGATAGCATCTTCAACAAATGGTGCTGGTCTAACTGGATATCTACATGTAGAAAAATGCAAATAGATCCATACTTATCACCCTGCACAAATCTAAAGTCCAAGTAGATCAAAGACCTCAACATAAAACCAGACACATTAAATCGGTTAGAAGAAAAAGTGGAGCCTAGAACTCACTGGCACAGGAGACAACTTCCTGAACAGAACACCAACAGCACAGGCTCTACGAGCAACAATCAATAAATGGGACCTCATGAAACTGAAAAGGTTCTGTAAAGCAAAGGATACTTTCATCAAAACAAAACAATTGCCTACAGATTGAGAAAGAATCTTCACCAACCCTTATCTGACAGAGGGCTAATATCCAGTATATATAAAGAATGAAAGAAGCTGAAAAGCAACAAACCAAGTAATCCACTTAAAAATTGGGGAACCGTGTAAAACAGAGAATTCTCAATAGAGGAATATCAAATGGCAGAGAAATACTTAAAGAAGTGCTCAAACTCATTAGCTATCAGGGAAATGCAAATAAAAACAACCCTGAGATTTCACCTTATACCCATTAGAGTGGCCAAGATCAAAAACTGAAGTGACAACACATGCTGGAGAGGCTGTGGAGAAATGAAAACCCTCCCCCATTGCTGGTGGGAATGTAAACTTGTACAGCCACTCTGGAAATCAATCTAGCACTTTCTCAGACAACTAGGAATAGCGCTTCCTCAAGATTCAGCCATACCACTCCTAGGCATATATCCAAAAGAAGCTCAAGTACACAATAGGGACATTTGCTCAACCATGTTTATAGCAGCTTTATTTGTAATTTCCAGAAGCTGAAAACAACCCAGTTGCCCTTCAAGTGAAGAATGGATACAGAAATTGTGATATATCTGCATAATGGAATATTACACAGCAATGAAAAATAAGGAAATCATGAAATTTGCATGTAAATGGTAGGAACTGGAAATGATCATCCTGAGTGAGCTGTCCCAGAAGCAGAAAGACACAGAGGTGATATACTCACTTATATAGACTTTTAAAATAGGATAAACCTACTAAAATATACATCTAATGAAACTAATCAAGAGGGAGGATCCTAAGTTAAATGCTCAATCCCCATCCTGAAAGGCAAAGAGGATGGACATCACAATAAAAAGAACACAGAGGAAAAAGTTAGGACCCTGCCACAGAGGGTCTCTGAAAGGCTCTGCCCTGCAGATTATCAAAGGAGATGCTGAGACATATGACCAACTGTTGGGCAATGTGCATGGAATCTTATGAAAGAAATGGGAAATAGTAAGATCTGGAGAGGACAGGAACTCCACAAGGAGGGCAACAGAACCAGAAAATTTGAAGGCAGGGATCTTTCCAGAGTCTCATACTCCAACCAAATACCATGCATGGAGATAACCTAGAACTCCTGCACAGATGTAGCCCATGGCAGTTCAGTGTCCATGTGGCTTCCATAGTAATGGGAAGAGGGACTGCCTCTGACAAGAACTGATTGTCCTGCTCTTTAATCACTTCCCCCTGAAGGGGGAGCAGCCTTACTAGGTCACATATGATGAGAATGCAGCCACTCCTGATGAGATCGGATAGACTGAGAAGGAAGGAGGGGGACCTCCCCTATCATTGGACTTGGGGAAGGGCAGGAGTGAAGAAGGGTGAGGGAATGTTGGATTGGGAGGGGAGGAGAGAGTGGTTTATGGAGGGATACAAAGTGAATAAAGTGTAATTAATAAAAGTTTAAAAAAAGATGCCTAGGTTATGCTTAAATGCTAAAGGTAAGAGAGAGTTTAAATAAAGTTTGGCTATAAAGGCATAACTGCCTTTCTATGTAAAAGGGGGGATAGAAAAAAATAGCTACAACATATATAATAATCTAGGGTGAGAGACCAAAAGATTAATAATTAGCAGCTATTATTAATATTTAAGCATGAACTAGGTCGGTGGAGAGTTGCAGTTATGCCCTGAGGGGAAGAACCAGCCTTACTGCCTTTTTTCCCAACTCTCTAGAGATTTCGTTGCTGGGAATCTGATCCATCCCCCTAGGGAGGGACACCAGATCATTAATGGTTTGGGGACCTTCCTATAGCCAATCAATTCAAAATGCAGCATTTTGACCAATAGATGCTTGCCAGGCAGGAATAGCTCCTGCCTTGGGCATGCTGGGAGGGACCAGAATTTTTAAATCACCCAAATAACTTGAGCATGGGGCTCTTGGCTCTCACCACTTTGGCAGTGGGGGGTGTGAGCCCAAGCTGCAGCTTGTAATGATTTATAATAAACAGATCCTCACGTCGTTTGCAACGGACTCGGCTCCTGGTGGTAGTCTTTTGGGGTATCGCGATTCAGGCACAACAGGGTAAACCTCAAGACTGGTAAAAGATACCTACGGTATGTTTATATTCTAAATTAAAAAGGAGTTTATATGAGGTTTACCTAAAACGTGTTTTCTATTGGTCAAGGCTTGTCTCTCTAATGGGAGACTTCTCTAGGGAAATAGGTAGCAGTTTGGCCTAATAACAACAGGCATGCAAGAGCCCAAAAAGATATTTTAATCTATCCAACCTTGTTTTGGTTTCTACATAATAATGATTATATGTTCAATAATAATGGTAACTTATATTGCTGATCCGTTTACATGGAAGCAACTCTAAAACTAACTAAGAGATAAAAAATATATCTTCAGCTAAAACTTCAACAATACTTGGCCAATAAATCTTTGGCTATAATACCCTCAAAATGTATTATGCTACTCTTTTAATTGGAATAGATAAAATTTGCTTACAGTCTAGTTGCATCCTGCACATCTCATACATTTATAATTTTAGAACTCTATAATGCTTGTGAGAAATTATATGTTTGCAGAGCAAAAGAACTGGACAGCAGAGAAGCTGGATCAAACCTGACAGGATTCATTCTTTAGCATGCTAAGACATTGACACATCTGTTCCAGCATCTTGCATGTTCCAGCATTCTGCTTGTTTCTGCCTCAGCTGCTTCAATTGCTGTTTCTCATCAAAGCCTGCTCCCAAAAGAACTTTGAAGAAAGCTACTAATCTTAATTGGTCCAGCAATTTTGACTGTTTCAAAGAGGACTTTTATTAAGCCTGAAATTTCTCAACATTCAAATACTGGACCACAAATGTTATTGATTGCTTAATTAACCAATTTTTCCCAATTTTCTTTGGGCCACTTAATAGGATTTCTGCGTGTCCAAATGTCAGCTAGAAGAAATCCATGAGAACGACATCCAATTTTCCTTACAGGGGGTTGGGTATGTTTTTGGTTATTTTCTGTGGCTACGAATGTTCATTGTCATTGGGAGATGTTTTTAGTTATTAATGGTCTTATTCAGAATGAAACAAGGTTATACTCAGGGATTTCTCTTCCTTTTTCTATCTTTCTTTCTTAGATAAGAAGAAAAGGGGTTTAAAACGAAGAGTATACAGGGATGTCTTATAGAAATAAGACCATAGGTAGATTATTGAATCTACTCAATTTAGGATTTTATTTTTTTTTAATAAGGTTAATTTTAACTCTGGTATAGGATTTTTTATATTGATACAAAAATAAATATTTTTGATACATTGGTATAAGCTCTAGTATATTGATACAATTTCAAGGTTACTTCCAATACTTTTAAACTGCTATAAAAACTGGTTAGAATATTAAGTAATGCAGGTTAATTGCTAGTTATTCAACTCATAGTCATGTAAGACACTAGTCTAATTTATCACAGTAGTATACATTCTAGGTTTTACAGATAGATACGATTTTGTAGACAGATTGATTATATAAAGATAGGTAGTCTTCAAAAACTTCAGAGACCTACAGAATATGACATTTTAAAATGACTTTATTAATTTAAAGATTCTTTGACCATGAGACAAGTCATCTCCTGGCAGCACCCCGCCTACCTCAAAGAAGATTATGAGCAACGAAGAACCTCCATATGGAGATGGCTTCAAATGTGACAAACAAGCCAGTCAGGTAAAGAAAATACACTCGTGTCATGACAAACAAATTCTGCCAAAAATAGACAAGCTAAATCCAGAATAATGTTTCCTTATTAAAAATCCAAAAGTTTATAATCAATTTGTATATAAAAATACATATAATATACATACAAAAAGCGTATAAAAATATATTGTGTACTTGCTCTCTTTTGTGTGTATGTGCATATGTGTGTGCTCTCAGAGAACAATTTGTAAGGATTTATTATCTTCTTCCATAATATATATCAAACTCATATCCTAAAGCTTGGTAGCAAGTGCCACTGCCTGCTGAACCATCTTTCCAACCACCTACTAATATGTTTTCTGAAAATCTGTTTTATAATTAAGATTTTGCTGGATGTCACAAGCATAAAGTTACACAAAACCATAATGCATGTTGGTTTTAGCCCATTATTACATTATCAACTCTCTATAATTATTAATATGTAATCAGCATAATGGTGATTACTTAGTTTGACAATAATGAACAGCTAAATATTCAGCATTTTATTCTCCATTTAGATGTAGTTAGAACAAGAAAAATATTGATGATATAGAGCTAATTATATGGGTGACATCAAATAGATGTGTGATATCAAAACCTCATTGCTGAATTAATTCTTGAATAGTTTTTTTTTTTTAATGAACTAAGTTAAATGTTATCTACAGAAACAAAATATAATGTATATTTTAAAATTTGATTTTGGAGTTTCTCTTTACACTGTTTCTCTTATTTCTCTTTCTGGATATAGTCTCTCAACTTGTTTATGTCTCACTGTAATTTTAAGATGGTGGTGGCATGAGTATCTGTTACATAACAGAATTCAGAGAGAAAAGGTTCAGTAATTCATCATCTTCTTTAGAATATATTGCAGCTGTGCTCTGTAATTACAATTATTGAGAACAAATCCCACAAAAGAATAATAATGAAGAGTAATTGATAAAAATCTAAATTATATGGGGTCATTACTATATTCCCATATTTATTACTTTTTATTCTTATCTACTAGACAAAATTATTTTTAACCTATGACTTAAGATCTTTTGTAAGTTAAGCATAAGGCTAAATAATATCAATATTATAAATGACATTGAATATAAATGAAATTCTTTTCTTAGTAATTAACTATTTAGAATGAAAATTTGTTGCACTTAATAACAGGCCATTTGTATATGAATTCACTCAAACTTGATTTTGATTCTCTCCTCCACAGAAATCTAGGAATTCTATTTCCCTGTGTTTTAAAAATTTATTTATTTTGTATTCATTACAGTTTATTCACAGCTGTAGCCCCCTTCCTCTTTCCCTCCCAATCCCACCCTCTCTTCCTCATCTCCTCCCATGTCCCTCCACAAGTTCACTGATAGGGGAGGTCCTCCTTTCCTTGCCTCTGACCCTAGACTATGAGTTCTCATCAGGACTGGCTGCATTTGTATGTGATTTTATGGAAGTCTACTATATGTCTGATTTATAGATTGTAACATTTTCTTTGATATTGTAGTAGTGTAATTGGGCAATAAAAACATTTTAAGCCTCAAAAATATTTGTACGTAATATTAAAAAATTGAAATTAAAAAAAATGAAATTTCAACTTTAGAGCCCCTCTCTAATAATGGATATTACCAATATTAAAAAATAATATCAGAGATTTCCATCAAGTGTAAATGGATATTGAAAATGTTTTATGTACAAATGGAATTCTCTATAGCAATGAAAAATGAAATTAATAACTTTGTGTATAGATGGGCATAACTAGAAAAATAATAGAGACCAAGATAATCAAGATCCAGAAAGACAAATGTTTCATGTTCTCTCATGTATGTGGATATGAGTTGCAAATCTTTAAGTTTGTTGGTTTACTTTAGAGTACCTGTAGAAGCCAGCAGACTAGAAATATCTCATGGAAGAGAAGGTGGGGTATGGAAAATGGATAGTAGACTACAATTGCTATGAAGGTTGAAAGTAGAGAGTAATAAAAAAGAACGTTTAAGTGCAGAAGGATGAAAGGGGCCCTAGTTAACACTAACAATACAGCCACAAGTCATGTTGAAATGTGTTATTTTGTAAACTTATCTAATAGTTTTTAAAGAGTTTACATGAAGATATTTGACAGAGTAATGTTATTCCAGAAGCCATACACTATTAATCAAAAATCTCAGTGCTATGTGTGGATTCTTCTTTATACATTATTTATTATCTATTTTTATGTATTTATTTATTTTTGACACAGGGTTTCACTATGTAGCTCTGATGGTCCTGGACTTCACTGTGTAAAACAGGCTGACCTTGAATTCATGGAGATTCACTTGCATCTGCCTCCCAACTGCTAGGATTAAAAGCATGTACTACCATGATTGACCTTCTTTAAGTTCTTGATTAAAGAGGTCCCACAGTTTCTTCCCCCCATAAACAATGAAGGCTATTGCCATTGGACTTAGTTACCCAAAATACCTATGTTGTAAGACTTTCCTATTGAACACAGCGCATACTCTGGTCACAGGACATGGAGAAATGAAGCTACTACTGACAAAGTATGTAAGGCACTCCCTCCTGAGTGCCTTACATGGAAACATACAGTGCTATGTAGGCTGCTGGGTGAAAAAATCATAAACAACCTTATACAGAAGTAAGCCATGTAAACAGAATGACTGACCATGCAAGATGTGCCCATTGGTGCTATGGAAACATAAGTTTATGTTGCATAGGGATAAATAATCACTTTCTGACTGGATTTATGGTCAACCTGTATATGTATGAAATCATTTCTGATACTTCACGTTTGGTGAGAATACTTCAAATCTGTGGAGAACTTATGGCTGGAGAGGTCATAGGTGCTATGAGAGAATCAACTACTATTGTTCCATTAAATTGACATGTTATCTAATTATCTTTTGCTTATTTATGCTTATATGTACATATTTGTACAGCTTTTCAGCCTACACTGATGAAGCTTCTTTTTGCAGTAGATGATAGTTAATGCAGAAATATACAATAGGTCCAAGTTCACAGAATTTAGTACTATTTATTACTTTGCTATCTACAAGCATGTACATGAAAATATTGACCTCAGACATCAAGGAACTGCATTTAAGAGAGAATGGAAAAATATGTAAGAAGAGGACTACTGCAAAACGGTGGCTGAGGAAAGTTTTCCAGTTTCTTCAATTGCTAGAGTTGCATTTGATAACCTCTCATCAAAGACATGCAGTCAATCCTAATGAAAATTAAATGGATAACATAAATGTGCACACACACACATACACACAGGCATGTGGTGGGAAAGGAGGGAGAGAAAAAGGAAGAGAGAAGGAGAGCATTATTGAGAAGAGAAAATACAAGAAGAGAAACACTGAAAAGACTGAAATCATTATATATATGCATGAAACAATCAAAAATAAAAAAAATTAAAACAAACCCAGCCATAAAAAGGAAATAAACAACCACAATAAATAAAACCATATAGAAAGAAACACATATGATAAGTGAGGTTCTACTTCCCAATTCATATTTAAGCTTGAGATATTTTTTGAAAAAAATCTAAGATATGATCTTCTAGATAATTCTCTGGTAAAACAATTTGTTCATAAAATGTGCATTTACTTGTGTTCTTTTTGATATAACATTTCTGACTCTGTAGCACTTATTTGCAAGACAATCCTTTCTTCCTTTAATTTTAGCCATACTCTTTTTTAATTAATTATTTAATTTGTTACAATTTATTCACTTTGTATCCCTGCTGTAGCAGCTCCCTCATCTCTTCATTGTCCTACCCACACTCCCTCTGCTCCCCCTATTTCCTTTACCTTGTCCCCTGATAGGGGAGGACCTTCTCCCCTTCTATGTGACATTTGCCTATCAAAAGGCTGGCTGAATCATCTTCCTCTATGGCCTGGCAAGGCTGTATCCCCCAGGAGGAAGTGATCTACTAGGGAAACATAATTTTTGACAAACAAGCCAAACCATACAATGGAAGAAAGATAGCCTCTTCAACAAATTGTGCTGGTCTAAATGGATGTCTACATGTAGCAAAGTGCAAATAGAACCATATTTATCACCCTGCACTAAAGTCCAAGTGAATCAAAGACCTCAACATAAAACCACACATACTAAACCTGTTAGAAGAAAAAGTGGGGAAGAGCCTTGAACTCTTTGGCACAAGAGATAACTTCCTGAACAGAACATAGTAGCACAGACTCTAAGATCAACAATCAATAAATGGGACCTCATTTATGAAACTGTTATCAGAACAAAAAACAAAACAAAACAAACAAACAAAAAACAGTCTACTGACTAGAAAAATATCTTCACCAACCCTACATGTGACAGAGGGCTTATATCCATAATATATAAAGAACTCAAGAAGTTAATCAGCAACAAATCAAGTAATCCAATGAAAAGTGGGGTGCAGAGGTAAAGAGAGAATTCTCAACAAAGGAATATCGAATGGCAGAGAAACACTTAAAGAGATGTTCAACGTCCTTAGTCTTTTGGGAAATGCAAATCAAAATGACCCTGAGATTCTGCTTCACACACATTGGAATGGCAAGGCAAGGCTGACCACTCTCTCCATATCTCTTCAACATAGTACTTGAAGTCCTAGCTAGAGTAATAAGACAACTAAAGAAGATCAAGGGGATACAAATCATAAAGGAAGAAGTCAGAGTATCACTATTTGCAGATGATATGATAGCATACATGAGTGACCCCAAAAATTCAACCAGAGAACTACTTCAGCTGATAAACACCTTCAGCAAAGTTGCTGATATAAAATTAAACCAAAAAAAAAAAATTCAGTATCCCTCTTGTATAGAAAAGACAAAAGAGCTGAGAAGAAAATTACGGAAACAACACCCTTCACAATAGCCACAAACAACATAAAGATGAAAACCTCAAGGGATGATGCATGTGGGGAGGTTGTGGAGAAAGGGGAGCCCTCCTCCATTGCTGGTGGGAATGTAACCTTGTACATCACTTTGGAAATCAAGCTGGTGCTTTCTCAGACAATTAGGAATAGGGCTACCTCAGCCCTACTCTTATAGCTTGGGAGATCAACCTTCATTCTGACCTTCTATCTCCTATGTTTTACAGTTAACTTTTCCATTTCTTTAATCCTCTGAGCACAATTATTGGATGAAACTTCACCAGTTTTTAAATCATTGCTATAGATTTTGCAAATGACTGTAAGAGATAAATACCTACATTAAGGTCCTTTGATAGTGTCTTTAAAATTTTATTACTTTTAACAATTTTCCCTCAAATATTTAAGAGTTCCTTTTTGATGAGGTTGTTCTAATTCCTCTCTCAACTATTTCTAATTACTATTTTAATTGTATTGTATAGCATTGTTGTCTATAATCTTCCTATATCATTTCTTACTTCATGGGTATGACTTCGTGCATGTTTGTCTCTTCCTAAATTTTGTCTCTCTATTTGAGTTTTTGAACTTAGCCTTTCTGATGGGTATGAGGTGGAATCTCAGGGTCATTTTGATTTGCATTTCCCAATTGACTAAGAATGCTGACCATTTCTTTAATGTGTTTCTCTGCCATTTGATATTCCTTTGTGGAGAATTCTCTGTTTAGCTCTGTACATCATTTTTTAATTGGATTCCTTGGTTTGTTGAGGCTTAACTTCTTGAGTTCTTTAAATATATTAATCTACTTAATTCAAATAGAATTCACTTTTCTACTCTTATGAGCTTAGGTTTTTTCAAAATATATATGATTGAAATCATAAACACCTGTCTTTTATGCCAAACTAATTTTTATGAACGTTATGAAAGGTTAGATCCATGTTGCCACAAATGTGTAATTTCATCTTTTGTGTGGTTTCATAGTTTCTTTAATAGTTTCTTTTTAACTTAGCCATCTCAGGACACTTTTATTCCATGAGTTGATTTTTGTGAGTTGTAGTGTACTATAAACATAGTCATAAGTTTACTTTTTTTGTTTTATGGACTTCAAGTCTATGTGGAAAATGGAAATGATGCCACTGGATAGTAAGAAAGTTTCTTCCTCTGTCTCCCTCTTCCTACCCATCCCTTTTGTCTCTCTGTTTTGTAAGTCCCACACTATTTTCCAAGTTGCACTATTAATTTACATTCCCAACAACTTTGTATAAAATCATTTCTCCCATTATTATTATAATCATTGTTTATCTGGCCCTGGTTTAAAAACTGCCTTTTTGGGGTTCCAAGGTGGTGGAAAACAGAGTGCACAGTTTCGGATAGGCAGAGGACATGAGTCTCCAAAGTTTGTGAGTGGAGAGACAATTGAAACTAGAATTTGGATTTTGGGGCTTTCTAAAGGAGAAGGGACACCACAAAAGCATGGAGTGCTTGCAGATTTAGATCGGACTTTTCTGGGAATGAAATGGGGAGCTTCCCTTGTTGGGCCTCCTGCGTGGGGAAGTCTGCACACAACACCAGGTAGCTGAGCGCAAAGCTCACAGCCTGGGGACTAAGACAGCAGAGACAGTGCTCCAGGCCCCTTAGCACAGCAGACAGCTATAACCACCTGCTGAACGATGAGCAAATACCCACACCCCTCCTAGTGCCCTCTTGCTGAGCTCTGGATCCTCGGAGTCCACCACCACCACCGGCCCCGCCGGACCACCAGAAAACCCACTCCACCAGAGCACATGCCTAAAGAGTGCCAGCCACAGAGACTCAGATCCACAGTACAACCCTTCCCAGATCCCAAGTTTGCAAGTGGCAGTACTGACTACACAGGGCTGCCCAGCCAGTGATTGTATGGGCCATCCAACCCCTCAGTGGCACCAAAGCCTATCAGACCTGCAAAAACAATAGGCAACCGCAGTCTTCAACAGCAGTTGCGATCCCTTAAGCACCTGCAACACCTTCAGTGCCTGCAAGGCACTCCTCTCACACACTGAAGGCCTCTTCATTCTCCAACACCAAGTCCCTTAAGACACACCTACAAGCACACGCTCAATCACATGCTACCCTGCATTTGCCCTTCTGCGTCTGCAAACTTACCTCCTACAGGTATAGCTGAATCACCAACGCAAACACTGAAACCACTGGACCTCCCTCATTTTCCTGAAGAATTCTCCAGACACCAGAGAAACACCAGTCTGATCTGCAGAATCCAGGAAAAAACAGTGAACACCAAATAGCCAGGGGTCGGCGAAAGAACACAACCAACATAAATCAAGATATCATGGCTTCACTGTCAACCCCAAAATTAATGGATACTCCAACTCATCAGAAACACAAGAAAATGATTTTAAAGCTATGATTACCCAGTTTTGTGAGGCACATAAAGAGGAAACCAACAAATTCCTCAGAAAAATAGCCATACAGATTCAAACAGTTAAAGAGGAAGCAAGTAAATCTCTCAAAGATCTGGCCTCCCAAATGGAAACAAAGAAAAATGAAGTGAACAAAGCTCTTAAAAAAACACAGGCAAATATAGCCAAACAAATGGAGGCAGAAGTAGTGGCATTAAGAGAGGAAACAAACAAAAAAATAGAGACCATCTTGGAGACACAGGAATCCACATTGAAATAGATGAAGGAAATGTTGCAAGGCATGAAAACAGAATTAGAATAAATAAAGAAAACACAAACTGAGAAAACCCTAGAACTGGAGAACTTAGAGAAAAGAGAAGGAACCACAAATGTAAGCATCACTAATAGAATACAAGAGATGGAAGAGAGAATCTCAGGTGCTGAAGATACACTCGCAGAAATTGATACTTCTCTCAAAGAAAAAGTAAAATCGGAAAAATCCAAAACACAAACCATCCAAGAAGTCAAGGACACCATGAAAAGGCAAAATCTAAGAATAATAGGAATTGAAGAAGAGGATTTCAGACTTCAAGGTCCAGAAAATATTTTCAAGAAAATTTCCCCAACCTAAAGAAAGATATCCACAAACATACAAGAGGCCTACAGAACACCATATAGACTAGACCAGAAAAGAAACTTCTCATGCCACATCATAGTCAAAACACTTAATCTACAGAACAAAGAAAAGACACTAAAAGCAGCAAAAAAAAAAAAAAAAAAGGCCAAGTAACATATGAAGGTAAACCTATCAGAGTCACACCGGACTTCTCATCAGAAACTATGAAAGCCAGAAGGGCCTGGGCAAATATCATGTAGGCTCTAAGGGACCACAAATGCCAACCTAGACTACTATAACCTGCAAAGCATTCAATCAACACAGATGGAGAAAACAAAATATTCCATGACAAAACTAAATTTAAGCAATATTTGAACAGCAAACCAGCCCTACAGAAGATAGTAGAAGGAAAATTCCAATCCAACAAAAACAACTACACCCAGAAAAACATAGGTTATAGATAATTTCCCAAAAAAAAAAATCAAAAGAAAACAAGCAATGAATCACAGTAACACCACCATCTCCACAATAATAGGAAATAACATTCAAGTGTCATTATTATCTATCAACATCAATAGACTCAACTCTCCAATAAAAAGGCACAGACTAACAGAATGAGTATGGAAACAGGATCCAACATTCTTCTGCATCCAAGAAACACACCTATGCAACAAAGATAAACACTATCTCAGAGTAAAATGCTGGAAAACAGTTTTTCAAGCAAATGGACCCAAAAAACAAGCCGGAGTGGCTACCCTAATATCTAATAAAATAGACTTTCAACCAAAATGAATCCAAAAAGACATTGAGGGGCACTACCTTCTCATGAAAGGAGAAATCCACCAAGAAGACATCACAATTCTGAACGCCTATGCCCCAAATACAAGAGCACCTACATTCATAAATGAAACATTATTAAAGCTTAAATCACACATCGACCCCAACACCTTATAGTGGGAGACTTCAACACCCCACAATCACCAAGGGACAGTTCATCTAGACAGAAGCCAAACAGGGAAATAAAGGCACTTAAAACGTCCTAATTCAAATGGACCTAATAGATGTCTACAGGACTTCTCACTCAAACTCAAAACAGTATACATTCTTTTCAGCACTTCATAGGACATTCACTAAAATAGACCTCATAGTTGGTCACAAAGCAAGCCTCAACAGATACAAGAAGATTGAAATAATCCCCTGTATATTATCTGACCACCATGGACTAAAGCTGTACCTCAACAACAATGGAAATAGCAAAAAGCCTACATGCACATGGAAAGTTAACAATTCACTTCTCAATGACAGCTGGGTTAAGGATGAAATAAAGAAAGAAATTAAAGACTTCATAGAATTCAATGAAAGTGAAGGCACAACATACCCAAATTTATGGGACACAATGAAAACAGTACTTAAAGGTAAACTCATAGCACTAAGTGCCTTTAAGAAGAAATTTGTAACATGTCATACAAACAACTTAATGGCACAACTGAAAGCCCTAGAAAAAAAAAAGAAGCAGAAACACCCAAGAGGAGCAGACAGCTGGAAATAAATCAAACTTAGGGCTGAAATCAACCAATTAGAAACAAATAAAACAATTCAAAGAATCAATGACCCAAGAGCTGGTTCTTTGAGGAAATCAACAAGACAGACAAACCCCTAACCAAACTCATTAAAAGGCAGAGAGAAACTATCCAAATCAGCAAAATCAGTAATAAAAAGAGGGACATAACTACAGACAATGAGGGAATACAAACAATCATTAGGTCATACTACAAAAGCCTATATGCCACAAAGTTCGAAAATCTAAAAGAAATGGACAATTATTTAGATAGAGTCCATCTACAAAATTAAGTTAAGATCAGGTAGAAAGAATGAATATTCCTATATCCCCCCCCCCAAAATTGAAACAGCCATCAACAGCCTCCCTTCCAAAAAAAGCCCAGGGCCAGATAGTTTCAGTGCAGGATTCTACCAGACCTTCAAAGAAGTGCTAACTCCAATTCTCTCCAAAGTATTCCACAAAATAGAAACAGAAGGAACATTACCAAACTCATTCTATGAAGCCACAGTCACCTTAATACCTAAACCACACAAAGAATGAAAAAAAAAAGAGAACTTCAGATCTATCTCTCTTATGAACATTGATGCAAAGATACTCAACAAAATCGAAGAACACATCAAAGATTTCATCCACGGTGACCAAGTAAGCTTCATCCGAGGCATGCAAGGGTGGTTCAATATACGGAAATCCATCCATGTAATCCACCATATAAAGAAACTGAAGGAGAAAAACCACATGGTCATCTCCCTATATTTGAAAAAGCATTTGACAAAATCCAACATCCATTCATGTTTAAAGTCTTGGAGAGATCAGGGATCCAAGGAACATAACTAAACATAGTAAAGCAATATACAGCAAGCCTATAGCCAACATCAAACTCAACGGAGAAAGCTTAAATCAATCCCACTGAAATCAGGGACAAGGCAAGGCTGCCCATTGTTTCCATATCTCTTCAACATATTACTTGAAGTCCTAGCTAGAGCAATAAGACAATTAAGGGAGATCAAGGGAATACAAATCGGAAAGGAAGAAGTCAAAGTTTTACTATTCGCAGATGATATGATAGTATACCTAAGTGACCCCAAAATTCAACCAGAGAATTCCTTCAGCTGATAAACACCTTCAAGAAAATGGCTGGATACAAAATTAACTCAAAAAAAAAAAAATTCAGAAACACTCCTGTATACCAAAGACAAAAGGGCCGAGAAAGAAATCAGGGAAACAACTCCCTTCACAATATCCCCTAATAGCATAAAATACCTTGGGGTGACTCTAACCAAGCAGGTGAAAGACCTGTTTGAAAAAAAACTTCAAGTCTCTGAAGAAAGAAATTGAAGAAGACATCAGAAGATGGAAAGATCTCCCGTGCTCATGGATTGGTAGGATTAACATAGTGAAAATAGCCATCTTGTCAAAAGCACTCTACAGATTCAATGCAATTCCCATCAAAATTTCAACACAATTCTTTACAGACCTTGAAAGAAAAATTCTCAATTTCATATGGAGAAACAAAAAACCCAGAATTTCCAAACAACAACAACAAAAAAATCCTGTACAACAACAGATCCTCTGGAGGTATCTCCATCCCATATCTCAAGTTGTACTACAGAGCAATAATAATAAAAACTGCTTGGCATAGAAACAGAAAGTGGGATCAATGGAACCAAGTAGAAGACCCAGAAATAAACCCACACACCTATGAATACTTGATTTTGGACAAAGAAGCCAAAACCATTCAATGGAAAAAAGACAGCATCTTCAACAAATGGTGCTGGTCCAACTGGATGTCTACATGCAGAAAAAAAAATAGATCTGTATTTATCACCCTGTACAAAACTAAAATCCAAGTGGATCAAAGACCTCGATATAAAACCAGATACTCTAAATTGGTTAGAATAAAAAATGGGGAAGACCATAGAACTCATTGGCACAGGAGACAACTTCCTGAACAGAACACCATCATCACAGGCCCTAAGAGCAACAATCAATAAATGGGACCTCATGAAACTGAAAAGCTTCTGTAAAGCAAAAGACACTGTCATTAGAACAAAACAACAGCCTACAGATTGGGAAAGGTTCGTCACCAACCCAACATCTGACAGAGGGCTGATATCTGAAATATATAAAGAACTAAAGTTCAAGCAACCCAATTAAAAATGGGGTATAGAGCTAAACAGAGAATTCTCTGTAGAAGAAAATAGAATGGCAGAGAAACACATAAGGAAGTATTCAACATATCTAGCCATCAGAGAAATGCAAATCAAAATGATCCTGAGATTTCACCTTACACCCATCAAAATGGCTAAGATCAAAACTCAAGAGAAAACACATGCTGGAGAGGCTGTGGAGAAAGGGGAACCCTTCTCCATTTCTGGTGGGAATGTCAACCATTATCAATCTGGAGCTTTTTCAGATAACTAGGAATAGCGGTGCGTCAAGATCCAGCCATATCACTCCTAGGCATATATCCAAAAGATGTGCAAGTACACAAGGACATTTGCTCAACCATGTTTGTAGCAGCTTTATTCGTAATAGCCAGAACCTGGAAACAACCCAGATGTCCATCAACGAAGAAATGGATACAGAAAATGTGGTACTTTTACACAGTGGAATACTACTCAGCAATTAAAAACAAGGAAATTATGAATTTTGCAGGCTAATGGTGGGTCCTAGAAAAAAAAAATCATCCTGAGTGAGGAATCCCAAAACCAGAAAGACACACATGGTATATCCTCACTTATATAGACCTATAAGATAGGATAAACATACTAAAATATGTACACCTAAAGAAGATAAACAAGAAAGAGGTCCAGAGGTAAGATGATCAATCCTCATTTAGAAAGACAAAGGGGATGGACACTGGAAATAGAAGAAAACAAGTAACAGGACAGTAGCCTACCACAGAAGGCACCTGAAAGACTCTACGTAGCAGTGTATCAAAGCAGATGTTGAGACCCATAACCAAACCTTCTGCAGAGTGTAGGGAATCATATGAAGGAAGGAGGAATTAGTATATCCTAGAAGGGACAGGGAGCCCCACAAAGTCCAAATATATGTGAGCACAGGGGTCTTCTATGAGACTGTTTATCCAACCAAGTACCATGCATCGATATAACCTACAACCCCTGCTCAGACATAGCCCATGGTAGCTCAGTATCTGAGTGGGTGCCCTAGTAAGGGGGACAGGAATTGTTTCTGACATGAATTCATGAGCTTTCCCTTCCTTGCTGAGGGAGGAACAGCCTTGGTAGGCCACAGATAAGGACATTGCAACCATCCTGAAATACCTGATTTGCTAGGGCCAGATGGAAGGAGAGGAGGATACCCCCTCTCAGTGGACTTGGAATGGGGCAAGGAGGAGATGAGGGTGGGAGGGGCGGATTGGGAGGGAAAGAGGGAGAGGGTTACAGCTGGGATACAAGTGAATGTATAAAATAAATTAAAATAAATTAAAAAATAAATAAATAAAATAAAATAAGAGCACCAATATAAACCAGGCAATTTATAACCGTATTCAGCTGTATACAGAATGCCATAGAAAAAGTGTTTTCAGCAATAAACCAGAATCTTTTACAGTTAAAAACAAACAAACAAAAACTGCCTGTTTAATGTTTCTGATATAGTTTATTGATGAAAATAGTGATGTTGAAGTTTACTTCATGCTATGACCCTTTGTACATCTTTGAGAGCTGTCTTCACAACTATAGCTAAGAACAGCCGTGTCCTTTGATATTCATAGTGCCTTCTTACATTTTCACAAATATCACATTTTTGTAAAAGAGAAAATTTGGTGGAAATGGCAGCTCATTTTGTCATACGGTTGGAGGGCTTTTATGCATTTCTTAGGTGATGCTGTGAGCATACTTTTGTTCCTGAATCATAGACCAACCTTGCAAAAGTAGCAAAATGAAAATTTATTTGTATGGTAAACTCTCCTCCTCACTAAAAGACCACTTAATTTAGGTGCTCCAGGAGATTTATTTCACTTTTCAAATAATTTTTAATACTCTTTAAGAATAATTTATAGCCATGGTAAAGAAGGTATTAAATTTTAACAAAATATGGTAAAACACCATAAGTGTTTTCATTCAGGAAATGATTATTGCATCTATAATTAATTTTCATCAGCTTTATACAAAATGCATTTATATATGTTCCTATTTCTATAATCATTTTCCAGCTCACTTTAAGTTTTTGGCTTTTGTGGATAGTTCCTAAACACCCAGCCTATGCTCCCTTGGGCTAGTTTGTCTCCTAGGGCCCCACATTAAGGTCATTTGCTGACGGGTTAAATTTCTTATTACAGATTTTATGGCTCCTGTGTTACTAGAGCCATTGCACAGATTAAGAGAAACATTCGAAAATATTCTGTCAACACCTCAAAATAGCTCCAAAAAAAAGGAAATAATGAAGCTGCTAAATTGTTCAGTAAACAATAAGCAGACAGTGGTGGAAAGCACAGTGTACCGCAACCCCACAGAGACTAACGGAAATTACTCCTCAGTATACCTGGTCAGGTACAATCTATTATATGTGTTGATCTAAAGGAAAAGTAACCTCTCACATTCCCTGACAAGCAACAGGCTTTAACTCTGGTCTTGACATGTAGGCCAACCAGTGAGGAGACAAGGTGCCAAGGTCCTTGATGGTTATTTTTAAATTACTGAGACTAAACTTTCTCAGAAACACATTTGCTTAGGGTAAAGCTGTCAAAAGTTGCATTTAAAAACATCTTAGAGGAAACATTAATAAATAAGAATGAAGGATAATTCTCTGTCCCCTGGTCATGGAAATATTTAACAATTCCTATGACCAGTGTGCTCTATTTGTATGTTTCCCTACATGACCACCTCACATTTATGGGGGGATAAAATATTATTAAGAAAGAGACTGAGTTGCTGAGGGAGTTTTATCCAAAATTACATGCATAATGATTTCGACCAGTTATGCCTCCAACTCTCTAAGAGAAGTTTCTAATTCAGTGTGTGAGGCTAAGTATTGGACATTCACTAGTTGTCTTTTCCTCTTTTATTTACACCACATCTGGACCAACCTGTGTTTGTGTACACATGCTCCAATACCTGATCTGGAATCCCAGGCACATTCATCAAATATGAAATATGCTGCTAGATGAGAAGGACAAAACAAGAAACAGTGAATGTAAAGAAAGTTCAGTCATGTTATGAAATCAGAATATAAGTACTAATTATGTTATTAAATATGAGATGTCTTACTTTTAAAACCTTTTATCCTGTCTTGTTGATTCTGCAGTTCTTATAAGTAGACATGGGGGTCAAGTTTCCAAAAATTAAAAATACCACTATAAATAGTATGAAGAGAGGCCAGCAAGAAGTCTCAGTTGGTGAAGATGCCTGCCACCAAGGCAGATGACTGGAGTTTGGTCCACCCACATGGCAGAAGAACCTTCAGACTGTCCTCTGATCACCACATATATTATATAACATATGTACACATACACACACACACAACTGCTCACAAGTGATGAAATGACCTGTGTCTATCATAGTAAGATTCTCAAAGGCAGACACTGAACATTTTTAAAATAATTTTTATTTTTTATATTAATCATAGGTTATTTACTTTGTATCTCAGCCATAGATCCCTTCCTCATTCTCTCCCAATCCCACCCTCCCTCTCTCATCTCCTCCCTGCCCCTTTTCAAGTCCACTGATAGGGGAGGCCTTCCTCTCCTACCCTTTGACTTATCAGGCATCTTCAGGACTGACTGCAGGAGCAGCCTTGCTAGACCCCAGAGGACACTGTACATTTTAAAATCATATTTTTTAACTAGTTAGAAATCTTATAAAAAGTTAAGTATTAGATGTTCAAGTTAGATTCTCAAAAATGATCTGGTTTGGATTAATTGGGATGATGTAATAAGCAAGGATGCCAGTTGTCAAACCTGAAAATCAGAATTCAGTCTTCAGGACTCACATGGTAGCCCTTTGATCTCCAGGGCATACTGCACAATTCATGCATTCTCCCTGGAGACAAAAAAAGAAAAGAGAAAAGAAAGAAGGAAGAAAATGAAAGATGGAAAGAAGGAGGAAGGGAGTGAGGGAAGAAAGAAAGGAAATGGAAATGATTTTGATATGGTTTGCACAAGATTTTGTGCTGAACTAAGTGTATCTTGAGCTTTAATAATTCAAGCTGGGCAGTCTCATGTGTGTGTATGTGTGTGTGTGACATGTATATGTGTATATATGATTTATGTATATATGATATTATATAGTACATACATATGGTAGCTGTCAGGTAGAAGAGGTCAGAGGTATTTGAAGTGTGGTGTGGTTATTACAACTGTAAAAATGTACTGCTAATTTCATTACACCAGAGTATTTAAATTTGGGGTGTATGTATGTTCCATCAAAAACAACTTTATTTCTCATTAAAATATTTTCCATCGTGAAATTTTAGATATAATTATATTAACTTTATATGTTGGATATATGAGTCCTTGGTTGGATTTCCCAGTCCCTCCACAAAATCCCTACCTGACTCAAGAAAGAAAATCCATTCATTTTGACTGCTATAACATTGTTCTATGTTTGCTGCAGCTTTCTATTCTGACAGCAGGAAAAATAAGGATCTTATATAAGTCTTAATACGATTATTTAGAAATATATATTTATGACAGAATTAATACTTCATGCAGTAAAATTATTTTAATATATAAAAAATACAGATGTGAAATTTTCTACCCAGTACTATTTTGGGTCAGTAAATGAAAATATTGGAAATGGTATACTGTGAATTTTAAAATAAACACATAAAATTATTTACTAAAGTAACATAAAAAGAGAAATCATCTCTAGTTTGAAAGTTGTTAAATGTTAAAGAGATATTAGGATATATCTTTAACAAAACACTGAATCCCATCACAAATTTTCTTCAGCAGTAAATATACATGTGCAAAATCTTTAATATAAAATAAAAAGTTAATGCCTGCCAGAACTGTTCAAAAGTTTCCAGTTGAATATGCTTAATATTGGCACACAAGTAGTAGGCAGAATCTACCTAATGTTTTCCAATAACTGAAACATGGTTGCAGTTCTTGTTTTGAGATATGGGTGTAGATATAGAAAACAGAATTTGAATTATAAAATAACCTTATGCCTATAGTTCATACCTTTCTTCAGTGCAAAACTAACTCATTTTACCTGGAATTTGTTTCATCATGATGCTCAGCATTATTTCAAACTAAAAAGCTTAAATCCAAAATCTCTGAAGGGTTTTGTAAGAATGACTAAACATATGAGCATAATTTCTGAAAGTGATATGCATACTTGCACATGACATACCAACCAGTGGTTTTTCTTCAACATTATGGTTTATATTGGAATCATATCTTTGAAGTTCCAAGAGAAGGAAATAGTGATCTATGTCCTAAATAAGAATTGCAATTTATATTGAATGAGAATTTGAATAAAATAGATCAAAGGCAAAACATTTTAATGTGATATATTAATATGAGTAACATTTTCACTGTAATCAACAACACTGCTCTTATAGCGTTAAAGAGATTAAATTTTAATATTCATAGAATTATAGCTAGTTTCCAATTTGGCCAATGCCTCCTCATACTTGATGTCAATAACTAAGAGGAGTGAAGAAGTAGAGTTTTCCAGTCTACTTCCTCTTTGTTAAATTTATCTTGTGAAGTTATTGAAGTAATAAAAGTTCCTGACTTCATCCTTTAAAAGAATAAGTAGAAATCGGGAAGAGCATAATTGGAAGTGAGAAGGCATCTCGGTCAGAAGCTTGCTTTCTGAGAAGCATCATGACCTGATTTGGCTCCCTCGTACTTCTGTAAGAAGCCAGCTCTGGTAGTGTGCACCTCCTTAGCTACCTAATCTTAGCACTGAAGAGAACGAAACAGGGGTGGAGGCCAGATGACAAGTTATTGCTGGCCAGCTATTCTCACCAAAGTGGCAAGACTCAGCAAGACATAGTCTCAAAACAAAATACAGAGTAATAAAAAGACACAGACAGACAGAGAGGCAGACAGACATCATTTTTCTTTTGCATTTATTAGCTCTTATGAATAATTCCACCATAAGTATACCTAAGTAAGTTTTTATTGACATATATGTTATTTTCTTAATTGTGAAGATTAATGATTTAATCTACAGCATGTAACACATAAGTTTAAAACTTGTTTTCAGAGGTTTGTATAAAGTATCTCTCATTTTCAAATGTAAAATCTGAGGGTTTGACTTAATGTATAGTCTCAATAGAAGATACTATTAGTCTTTTTACTCTTATATTTTGATACATCATGTTCAGTATTATAGAACTGAAGATTCAAGTATTACATTTAAAAGTTCATACCTGTCACTTTATCTAGATATTTGTGTGAATTTGTATGTTTTACCTGCATCTTTACATATCTGGATTGGAACACTAAAAATGAAGTATTTTTGTTATCACTTTATTTAAACAAATATTTTTGTTAGGAAGATACAGTTTGAGCTATGTATTTTAAAATTTCTTTAAACCAGTGAGTAACTATATCAATAGCTCAGACTTCATTGTAAGGACGTGTCTTTCCTCCTATAGCTATCCATAGTTTTGGAGGAGGGTGGGGTTGCTGTCAGAGCGATTTGACTCAAGCAGCAGAAACAAACATACAAAATGTAATGTGGACAAATTTTATACATCATCCTGACCACACAAAATGCTAACTAACCTCACCGATAAGATTAACAAAAGCAAAATGCTATCAAAATCCAGTGTCATCTCTATTGAAGAAGCATTTCCTAGAATGCATAGGTGAACTATGAAAAATGTTAGTGTGAGCATGCCTGTTTTCTGGCACCAATTCCTCTTCCAAAGTTTCATCACTATGCTGTTGATATTGCTGAGGGAGTAGGTGTCTGAGGAAGCGGCGCTTTTCTCTTTTCACAATAGTATTTACATTTAGAATTTCCTCCTTTTCCATCTATTTCCCACAACTAATGTCACATTCCTCCTTCTTTTTGCTATCATCCTGTATAGTTTCTGCTTCTGCAAAACTTGCATAGTTTTTACTTTTACTGTTTAAGATGCAGAGTAGTCTCTGAGCCTAGGTTCTGTGGTGGTTTTCTAAAGTTGTATATAGCAAGCAGGGAGGCTTTGATCATTCTTAACCCCAGCACCATCCTGCATGCTCAGGTTTATAAACATGCTCAAGATCAAGCTTTTTTTTTTTTTCTTCCTCATAGTATTTACGATGTTTCTTGTGCTCCTATTTTTATTGTTTCTACTGTTGCATGAACTCTTTGGTAAAGGTATTTTTAATGCACATTATTCACTCAGCTTTAAACTTCAACAATACAAATTATTGTTGTTTTGAATTAGATTGCTCAAAATTTTAGATCCATTTATATAAAAGAAATGGAAACCTGGAAGACATTGAGGTCACTGAAACACATATAGCTCAAGAAGTCAAGGACAGAATGAACTTTTACGCACATAGACTAGACATTAAAGCAAAATCAACAAGCTGAGAAGACAAGGTCACAGTCATAAGCTTAGCATGGAGTGGAGTATGGATTTATCTGGGTTCGGGGGCAGAATGCTCCAATGCTATAGAGAGAAGAACCACTAAAAAGCATGGTCATTTTAGTATGCAATAGTATATTGTATTTTGTAAGTAGTCAAAAGAATAGCTTTCAAATATTCTCTTCACAAAACAAGCATAGATATAAAATTATAGACATGTAAAGGTTTTTATATGATAGTTTGATAATATATGCATTTACAAACACATTATGCTGTATGCGATAAATATACATGAAGCTTCATTTGTTAATGCGATATTATAATAAAACATATTTTAAAAGATGGATACTGAAAATTGGTATTTTTACTTTTTACAATGTAGTATTTACTTCACTGTGTTTATCAAACTACACAATAGGTATATACAAGTAAAAATTACTATTTGATTAAATCAATATATCAATGTTATAACTTCTTTTCTGACAACTGTTAAATGCTAACACTTCTTGAATTCTTAAAAAACACCTGTTTATTTTACATTCTGATTATATACATACTTTACTATTTTATTTCTAACAAGTAACTTAATATTTTGTTATGAAATCATCACTGTAATTCATTGTAACACAATTAAGAACGAAGGAATAGGCATAGTTCAGTGGTATACTGTTTGACTGTAATATATGATGTTTTCCCTTTTTACATTCTCTAGAAATGTGTTTTTAAAAATATTAACGTTTCAAATATTTTAATACATCATATGTGTTAATATATAAACTCTTACAATGTTACAGTACGTGGAAGTATGGTGATTGTAAACAGTTATCTGTGGCTTTCTCTGTGTCTTACTGAGCTGTCTTATTATACCAACAGTAACAGTCATTTTTCTTTATTATTAGAATAAATATGTGACAAACCTAATATAGTGAACAGTGATGAATGTGTCCACGGACATGTATCTGTGTATGTGAGCATGGAAGAATTCTTGTGATTTTATGTTTCTGTAAACATATACTCTTAGGAAAAACACACAACTGTTCATCCAAATGCTAACACTGGAGAGATGTTTTCTGATTACAGTTCATTTTATAGCTTTTTTTCCCCACCAGATACACCAGAAAGATATAATAACTTCCCTGTAAGGATCTGTGGTTTTCTTTTAAGATTCATGTGTATGATAAGAACATTAACTGCTAATCCACACATTTTATTTTACCTTTAGTGTTTATGAAGAATTTTTCATGCCTAAGAAGTCATTTTAATCAAGTAATAATTACAATCATTTGTTCATATTGTTAAGATACTTCTTGAAGTGGAGGAAATAAACTCATTAAAATGTAGTAAAATTCAGACGATTTTTATCAACATTGGTGTTCATCCAGTGACTACTAAATATTTTTAGTATGTGAACACATTCATATACATGTATATATATGAAAGTTAATTTGAAGTGTACTAGTATACATTTTCGTATTTCTATGATTTGAGTGTTGAGTTGTAAGAAAAAAAGGGTGAAAATAATTCAAGTCCTTAAATATCCTTTATGAAGCCTTTGCCAAATACAAATATTTGAAGCCTTTGCCAAATACAAATATTGAAAGTATAATCCAAAATTTGTCTTTGGACCAGTATGTACAGAGTTTTGTGGTCAAATAGTATGAACAAATATCTCTTCAAAGATGGGTCAGAAATGATATGTAAAGAAAAGAAATATTTTAACTGGGTCATGAAGTTCAAATTCAATGAAAAGAAAACGAGAAGGAATACATGTCAAAGAGAAAACAATAAAATAAGAAGACTTGAAATTAGGAGATTTTATGGAATTTAGCTTCTATCTTTATCAATATTTAGCTCATGTAGAGAAAAGCCAATGAAACTACAAGTGGATGAAATATCATTTGGTGAACTTATGTCTATTAAAGTTTCAGTAGAATGATATTATTTTAGTGAATCATTGAACAAAGGAAATATTTTACTTGCATTTAGTTATGGTGTCAAATGTGATTAATGTGGTAAAGAGAAGTATTTCATGTGATGGAAGGAGGTTGGAAAATGGCTAGTGGGAAATTAGTTGTCTTCTTTCAGACTATGTTCATTTTCTCAGTTCTCAACAGACTTTGAAACAAAATTTTAATAAGGAGTATGTACAGGTATGTGGAATACATAAATTATAAATTGGCATTGACTGGCATGATTCTTTTGTCACACCTGGAAATTACAATTACCATGTACTCAATAAAACTGAAGTCTAAGTTTAAAAAGTTAACCAGAGTTGAAATAGAATAACTGATAATTCAACATCTTCACATGCTCACTTCAATTCTTTTGGCTTATAAGAAAGAATGGGAAATGTTAGGATGTGATAGAGCATGAGAATTCTGAGCTATAGGATATTTCTGTTAGAGGGATAAGAAGCAGTGGAGCTAGTTTGACTGATCTGATAGTTAAGAGATGACTCATGAGCTGAAAGATGCTCTGGGGTGTCAAAAAGTCCCTTTGTTCTTCTGTTACTAAAGAGGTGTCTGTGGGACAAATGTAGTGAAGAGGTGCAATGGACAGTGGCCCCTCCCACTGAGAGGACAAAATGCTATGGCACTTGTTGGTGAATCTGCATCACAGTTCTACCAGAAAGATGTCACTCCCCATAAAATCTGCCTGCCAGAATCCGGCTGTCAGGGTCCTCTAAAAGTGACATATGATAACTGACGTTACTATCACTTCAAAGTAACCAATAGCAATATTTGTCATGGAAACCACAGAAAATGTTTCACAGTAATGACAGGTATAAATACTACTTTCACTTTTCAAAAACCTATTATATAAATCATATTGCCACATTTGTCTCTCTATATATTAAATTAACATGAGTAAAAGGAAATCACTTTATTATGAAGTTTATTATTTTACAATTTTAAGTAAATAAACCTGGAAGCTAAAATTAAACACAATCTTCTCTCTATTTATTTAAGTAATTTTTGGTGTTCAATATAAATTTTCTAGCTTATTCTAATTATTTTTTTCTAGGTTTCCTAACAATTATGGTAGTTTTTAGATTATAAATTTGATTCTCATATTTTGGAAAAAGTATAGACTTTGAGACATTTATATAGTATTTTCAATTTCTGCTTGAATTATCTAAGTATGAACACATTTCTTGGTAAAGTTTTAAAAATAATCAGAATTGTCAGTATGTATCAAACAGATTTTTAAAACACTAGATGAATATTTATCCATTTTTATCATTATTTCTTAACACATCAAAGAGTCAAATGACATGTGGAAAACACTAAGCTGAATTCATTATTGCCATCTTTCTGTTTTATGAATAAATTAGCAAGAGAATTATTCAAATTAACTTTTATGAATTAATATCATAGGACTAATCTGTTCCTAACAATAGGCTGGAAGAATGCCAAATAAATGACAAAGCCTGACTTTCAAACAATTGGAATCATCTTCTGTGGATGTTTTAGGTACAACTTGTTGCTATACAGACAGCCTGTAGAGCTTTCATCAGAGAGGAACATAAATTCAAAAGCCACCTGTGATTCAGTTACTCTTCCTCTTGACTTTCAACAAGTCTCTAATAGCAATCTGATAGCCAGAAGGAGCATGCACTTAGGTGCACAGTTTGGGGAAATAAGTTAATGAATTAGTTATGTGACCTTATGACCTTTAAAACTCTAGAAAAGTCCATTAAGCTTGTCACTACAACTAATTCCACACTGGCCTTTAAACACACCAAACAGTCTGTAAAGTTCTTCTCTCAGTAGAGGAAACACACAGAGGTAGCAACAACTTGCATATCAAACCATAAAACAATTCAATGAATACTCTGTGTTTATGACTCATTCTACAAATCTAACTATTTGTAGTTTGAAATCTATAAAAGACTTCTGGAGCTATTGCTCTGTGTTTCATGAAGAATCACTGTTTGATACTCCAAACAAGGACCTCTGAAAGACTCTTACTCACCAGGGTATCGAAGGAGATACTGAGATGCATAGCCAAACTTTGGGCAGAGTGCCAGAAACCTTACAGATGAAGAGGGAGATAAGAAGACTGGGAGGGGACAGGAACTCCATAAGGAGACCAACAGAGCTTTAGCTTTGGGCCCAGACGAGTTGGGGAACAGGCTGCAGAGATCGAATCTCCAACCAAGGACCATGCATGGACAGGACTTAGACCCCCTGCTCAGAGGAAGCCCATAGGCTGCTCAGCCTCCAAGTGGGTGCCAACTCTATTCTTGAGGGCTGAAATAAAGTCTTTGAGGGTCTTTCTCCTCTAATTGAGGAAAGGCTTGTCAACTTGAAGAAAGATTGATTGACCCACAACTATTTTGCACTTGTTGAACTGATCCCTCAGAAGGAGGCCTACTGACAGGTGGAAAAACCTAAGGCCTTTGCTTGAAGCTGTCAGGCTTTTGTTTCAGGTCAGAAGGATTAGGAAGAAGTCAGCCTTCCTGGAAGTTTGCTATCTTTATACTATATGTATGGCCTTCTTCTCTGGTCGTGTCCTCTGTCTGCCTACCTCTGGTCCATCAATCCCCTTTCTAAGAATTAACAATAACTGCTGCTATGGATCTGATGGTGCCAACCACTCTAGCTTCTTTGAGCTGTCAAAATAGGCAAAGAGGTAGAGACAGAAGTCTGAGTATCTTGGGGGTTGGAGTCGGTATAAGGGGTAAAACATAACCAATGGTAAAGATTCAAAACATAAGATAGGCCTTTGTGACAGTGTGTATTCTTAAGAGGGTGCCATTTGAGAAAGGAAGCAACTTGATGAGTTGATGGACCTCAGAACCAATCCTGAGATGAGGTCCTAAACATGCTATCTTCTAGGGGTCTTAATTAAGTTCTTTTTTTTTTTCTGTCAGTTAAAGAATTAACAGGCACAAAAATCTTGAGCTTAACAGGTTGCAGTAGAGAAATCTAGAATGCAGCAAGCAGGGGGAGACAAAATCAGCAGTTGAAGAAAGGCTTTTATTGTGATAAGGAAACATATATCACTCTTGCACACTGACCAAAGGACCTCCACAAAGCAAAAAGGGGGGGGGGGTCTGGAAGCCGAGTAAAGCCGATATCAGAGATATTTATCCAAGTGAACAAGTCTATGTATAGTTACCTCTGAGTGTATATTTAATTTTCTAAGATTACATTAAAATAAACTCATTATTTGATAAAATAAAACCTGATTGAAGGCACACATCTGTCCTCTTCGCACACATGGGACAGCACAGGTGTAATGCTAATAGAAAGCGTGCCTGAGCTGCAGTACACATCCTAGTCCAGCCCAAATTTCAGAATGAGTCTCTCCCCTCCACTCACCCCGCACGTGTTTAAATAAATGTGTCTTGTGCATGAACATGTTAGTGGAGGAGTGTTTGCCCATGTGGACATGAATGGGTAAAGACAAGAGACTGATATTGTGTCTTCTATTGTTAGTCATGTTATATATTTTCCTATTTTCATTGTATGATTTTATACACAAAGACATTGAAAACATTTTTCCTGCAGAAAAAAAAAAACATTTCATGTAAATAGATACTACTAGTTTAATGACTGTTTATGTGTTAACTAAAATCTTTTCAAAAGGGTATTGCTGTATACGCAAAAAAAATATAATTTGTTAGAAAATATCATCATCAGACAGTGCAGTATTAAAAGTATTTATAACCCTGTCTATGTTCAGCTGTCTCTCCTCATCCAGGGTCTTTGTGTACATTTAGATCTCAGATTCAGCTCAATTAGCTGATGAACAAACTTTGGTAAGCCTCCTGTCCCTGCTTATCCCGATTCTAGAAATGTGCCACCCTGTGGCCCTTTTTAGTTGGGTACTGATGACCTAAATTCAGATCCCTAGATAAGTGTATTGAGACAGCCTCACAGCACAAGCAAAGCAATGTTCTGTACCATTTTCATTCTTTTTTAATTTAAAAGGAAGACATTGTTTAGTTGTTTGTTTTCTGGTTAGCTTTAGGCAGTGGATTTTATTGACTCTTCTGACTCATGAGCCACTCCATTTTCAGTTATCTATGAAGGTAAGAGAGCACCACCATGTAATGATTAGTGAGATCATATCATGTCCGTAGAAAATGGTGAAAGAGCATGGTTTCACAGAATGCATCAACAAGCTGGAAACGGATAAGCAACACCTGGGGAGAATATTGCACATATGAAATCACGCAAAGTTTAAAAAATGATGTCACAATAGCCTGCGATATGTAGTCTTCTTGGCAGAGAATATCAGTCATTACTGGATCTGTTCTGGAAAACGTTAAAAGTAAGTCAAAATGCCTAGAGACTAGAGTAAGCTAAACTGCACTTTAGCTTCCATGGCAAGTGCTTAACAATACTGATCTACTTTGGGAATCTCTGTTCTCAAAACAGTATTCAATAAGAAGTAGCTACTTTGACTAAGTACTTTTAAAATGAAGATTATGGAGAAAAAAATTGAGAGAACTTATTAACCCTGAAGCAAAACCCAAAATATGAGTGAAGTTAATCAGTATTTAGATTAAAGGAAACAAATATTTTTGTTATAAAATTATACCTAGGTAAATTCAAGACAACTCAAGTAAAGAATATTTACTTCAGATAAAATATATTCAAATAGAGCTGAAAAAATTTCTGCAATTGAATGTCCTATCTAAATGTTGTATTTCATGAAGCAGAAAGAAAATTTTTTTTTCACAGAAAAACATCAGTGATCTCTATATCCATCTGACTGCTCACAACCATTAAAAACTGATAGTTGAAAAATCCTACTTCTTTTTCCTCTTCTGTCTTCCACAGGCACTACATGTACACTTGGTGCAAATAACTGCAGGAAAAACACTCATATCAATAAAAAAATAAATATTTTTTTTAAAAGAGAAATGCTAACTTGGACAACTTACAGCATGTGACACTTTAGGCTTGTATGATGTTTTGTTATCCAGCTAGTAGGCCAAAAAGAATATTTCAATATGATGTTCAAACGAAGCAGCTCCCAACCTGTGGGTTGCCACATTACAATTCATAACAGTAGCATATGCACAGTTATGAAGTAGCAGCAAAATAATGGTGTGGTTGGAGGCCAGAACACGAAGCACTGTGTTAGAGTGTCTCAGCATTGGGAAGGTTGAGTAACACTGCTAATGAGTCAGGATGTCTGGCTTGCTGTCTTAATACAACTACAACAACAGTAAGGTATCTTAGAATGAACATGAACAAGAAGTGACCCAGATATTTGTATAATGATTCATAACAGTAGTGAAATTACAGTTACAAAGTGGCAGCAAAAATAATTTTATGACTGGGGATCATTATGGGGATCACTACAACATGAGGAAGTGTATTAAAAGTTATCCATGATCACTATCTTACAGACTTCACTGACAGTTCCCTTACAGATTTCATCCCTGCTACAGGCTGTTTGCCACAGCATCTTTAATGCCTGCAAAATCAGACCTTGAGCAACACTGCCAGGTTTTACCACAACTTTAGGATGGACTCTGCCCACTCGGAGCACAATTGCAGAGCAGGTATTCCCTTCAGCAAACTGTTTCAGGTCTCTGTTTTCAAACCAACTGTGTTGTCTCAGGTAGGGGCCTTGGAAGCATGTGGTCTTGTCCAGGAGGCCCCTTTCCTATATTCCCATCGCTGAGAAGAATGCTTCCTTTTAATCGTACTCATCATTCTAATTACCACTGTTTTGCCTTTTGTTCTACTCTTGTTCACTATTTTAAGTTTCTCACACACTTTTTCTCTTAGTAATTACATTTTGGAGTGTCTTCTTGCTGATTCAGTCATATCTCTTTCCCACTGTTGTTCTGAAATAAATCAGTAGAAAATAATCCTAACACAGCTTCAATATGCCCTGCTTTGAAATTTCCTTGGACAAATAAACTAGGCCACTAAATTTTAATTCAACCCCACGTGAGTTCTAAGGACACAGGCAGGATGGAGCCAGTTTTTCTCAGATTATAACTTGAGCAGGCTCTATTAGAGTCCTTATTCCCTGCTAAAATCCATGACCTGAACCTTCACAGTGCACAGTTTGATTTGTTTTTAGGCAAGTACACATTCCTATTAGAATGCCTCATTAAGTTTTACTTCCAGGAAAACAATAACTAGGTGTTTTTAGAAAAGGCAAAGGCTTTTCTAGAAAATTTTAAAAATTCTTTCTCATTCTTGAAACACAAAGTATTTCCCAAAATCTAAGAAACGCATGGGTATGTATATCACTACAATATTCTCAATTCTTTTTTTTTTCTGTGCTCAATTTCCTTTCACTGTGGTTTATTTAATATTTAAAAAATACTCCACCAGAGAATAATAAATATGGCATTAACAGCAAATTAGCCACACATAGCTAGTAATAATTGTACATGTCTGACATCTCAGAACTAGAAATTTTGTGATGGAATAATAAGTATGATGTAGGCTAGATACCAATGTTCTGTCTAAAACAAAACAAAAATCCCACCAAATTATAGATAAATAAAAAATAATACATATCTTTTAAAAATTAAAAAATTAAAAATTAAAGCTCACCTACAGTTTCTATACAAAGACTTTAGCTAGTGATAAATATAAGAGGTTTCCTTTTAAACTTTAATTTTATACCTATTTATAAACTAGCATTCAAATATATTTTTAATTATAAAAATATGCATAACAAGTAACAAGTAATGTTTCATTTTTTGTAACTGAAAATTAATCCACCTATGCATATAAAACACAAAATAGCATCTGTTGATAGGCAACATGAGAACAACAAACACATATGATATACTGTCTATCAAATACAACCTAATTGATAGGCATTCCCTGAAATTATTATTACATATTTTATTTCATTAAAAAATACTATAGGAATTACAAAGGACTTCTCAGTCATATGAGAAAACTTAGATGGAAGGAAGGAGACTCAGCTCAGACTGACAAAGGCTGACTGAATACAGACAAAGACCAACTGAAATAAAATCTTTGGGCCCTCAATCTAGTTTACTATTGTGTGCTTTGTTCTCAGCAGGTAGAAATAACAGAAGCATCTGATGGACTGTTTTACTGAAAACCAGATTTTCAAAGTCCTTTACATCTTCATAGGAATTTAAAGATTACTTTAGTTTTGCCTAACAGCATAGAAACAATAAATACTATAAGAACAATAGATTATTTTTTCATTTTTTCATAGTTTGAAAATTTTGTAAATCTACTGAGATCCTCAAAGTTGTTTGTTTCCCAACTCTTCATCTGCCTAATAGTAATCGATAGAAAGTATTGGAGTTTTGCTGTTGGCTTTTTAAATTTATCAACAACAATGAATTTCCCTTTGTCCAAATTCAACCCTTCTGAGCAGTCTCTTCAACTCTGAACATTTAAAGTGGTTGTTTGCCTTTAGATAGTGAAAATGTGTTAGTAAAATCAGAAAGTCTTTGTAGCATATTCTTTTTTTAAAATATTATTATTATTTATTAGAATTTATTCACTTTGTATTCCAGCTGTAGCCCCCTCCCTCATCTCCTCTGAGTCCCACTCTCCCTTCCTCTTCTCCTCTACTATGCCCCTCCCTTAGTCCACTGATAGGGGAGAACCTCCTCCCCTACTATCTGACCGTAGCTTATCAGGTCTGATCAGGACTGCCTAGATCCTCTTTCTCTGTGGCCTAGTTAGGCCACCTTGCCAGAGGATAAAAGAGCAGATCATTGAGTCCATGTCAGAGACAGTCCCTGCTCCCCTTATTAGGCACTAAATCATGTTTTGTGGTGCAAGATAAAATACTGAAGTGTCTGTGAGTATATAAGGCAGAAAGCATACATATTTAGATACTGGACAATGAGACTCAGAATTTGGGTGGGGGATGAAATGAGGCTAAAGACTGAATATTTGGTTCTTTGTTTTCTAAGCAAAAAGTTGTTATTAAGCTGTGCTATGGGAAATAAATCATATCTGATATCGATAAAATAGCAAGTAAAATTTAGATATTTAACTCTTTCTCTGGTCAGAGTATATTAGAATAAAAAATATTCAAGTTATGTGTTAATATTTTATTTGAGGAAATGTATTTTATAAAATTTTTTGTTCTTCAATAAGAATTTTCTCAGAAAATAATTTTCAATATCAAACAATAACACATCTTTTTACTTGACAATTGTTCTAATAATATTTAATGATCATAGAATGAATATCAATGCTAGTTCAAAAATCTAAATATTTATTTACTGATTTAGTTTTAACATATTGTAAATACAGTTTGTAGCAAGGAAAACATAGATGTTTTATATGTAACTCAAAAGCACTGCAATCAACAATTGTAGTGACTGTTTGCTTGTTTTTCCTGTTGCTGCATTGTTGTGCTGGTTTTATGGTTCTATGTAGCCGTATATGTAGAACAGTCTGTCTTAGAACTCAGAGGCAGCCTGCCTCTATGTCCCTAAATTCTGAGATTAAAGGTATGCACCACAGCTCCCAGCTTGTAGTGACTTTTAATATGATGTATTTTGTAGGCTTATTTGGACTCATAGTCATTAATGTGGAGGCCATGGTTTGAAACAGTACTGTTCGGCAGAACACGTGACAATTGAGCTAGTGTACAGCATGATGTTTAGGAATCATTCACCCAGTCAAGGATGAGAGTATGGCCTCATCCCGTTTATCCAACTCTTTCAGGTTCACATAAGTGACAACCAAGACACAATACTTCATTATTTGTAGAGGTTGTGATTTGTAGCAATAAATTTTTAATCACTTGGTAAAAAAGTTTATACTCAAGTAAATCAGTTCTCAACTAGTAACAACCAATATAACCAAATCTGCAAAACACCTACACATGTACATGCTTTGTGCAAACAACTTATAACAATAAATCAAAGAGAATGTAAAAGCCAACAAACAGAACCACCTTTTGCTGCATTAAAAGAACATGAAAACACCAGTTTGTTGGATGTTCTGTGTTCTGCATGTAATTGGAACAAACTGCTTGAGAGAAAAAAAAATAGTTGCTGTACTGAAAGTCATTTTATTTCCTTTTAGTTCTGCTTCAAAGATACACAGTGATGAAAGGTGCTCTAAAAGCAAGGTGGTTAATTACTGGGGTTGTTCTGCCCTGTGCTCACATTTAAACTGCAATTACTCTAAAAGCAAGATGGGTTTTTACTTCAGCTGCCCAGTTTTAAAGCTAGATAACGAGAAGCTTTTATGAGTATTAAATGGCTTGTGACTTTCCTGTTTTTGCTAATTGTTTTGTTTATTTGAGAAAGGAAGGTAAGATTTATAACGTTGAAAATCTAAACATGCCAGCCAAACTGACAGACTGCTTTTAAACCATTTTGTAGACTAAAAGAAGTGTTCACATGTCTTTTCATTGTGTATCTCTGGCTTCAATGCCACTCTAAGCTAAAAAACAATGTTTTTGCAAATAAGAATATATGGTTGTAGAGAATCAGTTGACATTTCTATGACAGGTGGCATGGTGCTCGTCGGCGCATTAGGGATGCAGGGGAACTTTCCCTAAACTGACTTGGCGTCATAGTGAGACATTTTTAAAAGAACTTTAAGGATTGTAGAAATTTCCTTTATGATTTACAACCTGAATATCTAACAAAAAGCCATATTATCAAAAAGTCATGGTTCTTTCCTTCTCTCTTGTCTCTGTATGAAAACTCAGCACTGACTCACAGAAAAGATAGCTGAACATCATTTCAGGGTCTTATTTATCTTACACTCCCTGGGTCTGAAATACTGCTTTGCTATTAACTGTAACCTCACATTGACTTTTTCTAGATATGTTTACTAAAGCATCAGGATAAACACCTGTTTTTTGTTATACTCAGAAACATGTCAGTACAGTAAACTGATACAGTATTTTTTTTTAATGGAATGAGCATCAGTTCTCTTAGCTGTTTATTTTGTAACCTTTATGAACAATTAAAATGTGTCCATGGTCTGAAACTCTAACACTTTTTCTGTGGGCACAGCTATTGGTAATCAGCCACCAACAGAGCTTGGCCACTTTTTGTCAGTTATTCTTAACATTTACTTTTATTCCCCATCTCCATGTTACACTGGAAAGTTAGGCAGAAATACATTAATGGCTTTAGTGCTGAAATCTGAATGCTTAGACTTTCCTTAAAAAACAACCAGAAAAAAAATGGATTTAAAATATTTCTAAATCCTGAATCGAAGTCTACCTCAAAAATGGCAGACATTTAAAAAATACTGTAATAAAAGCTCTGGCTTTTGGGTCATATATACACACTGCAGAGATGTGTTTAGCATGATGAAATGCACCTCTAAATCTATCTCCAGAAAACAACCAAAAGTTAATTAAATCTCAAGCTTGTGACTGGATAATAAGCAGTCAGTATTCTATCAACTTATCAGAACTCTATTGATCAATGTCAAAACTCCTGATACAGTATTTAAATGATACAGTATTTAAATCACAAAAATTAGTACGTGAAGAGATTGAGAACTTGATTGACTGCATTTGATTGTCCGGTATTTTAACAGTAAGGCTAATGCAAGTTAAACTTGTATTTCCTATTGTTGACGTGTGCATTGTACATTGCACACACGTCTTTTAGTGAGCCACTGTTTGTTTGTTTTTTGTTTGTTTGTTTGTTTTAGTGATCTAGTATGTTGAAAATATCATTATGGTGCTACTCATTTCCCTGGGAACTCAGTAAATGTCTAATATATTCCTTTATAGTTTCATTTCTGTAAAGCTCACTATATAACCATGCCACTAGAAGCGCTGCTGGTGCGGCTGCTGTGTCGCATGTGCGTGAGTAGGTGGCAGAGAGGAGAGAGGTTATGTCCAAGCTCCATGTTCTGACCTATGAACATTTGCATGATTAAAAATAACCTAACAATTCCTGAAAACAAGCGATACTGAGACTACCACCAGTCAGCACTGAAGTCTCACACAGGGAGCTCTGCCTGAGATGTCCAGGAGTACAGGGTCCTGCAGGCCCTGGTGGCTCCCAGGACCAGAGAAAGCCTGAGACAAAAAGCACCGCCCATGGAACTGAAGGTCCTCGGCGGGAGTAAGCCCAAACTTCACATGGGGCCACTAGGGAAGGACTGACAAGCAACAAGCCCAAGATGACGACCAAACTGGTGCCTTGGGATCTGGACAGGGAGCTAGCCTGAGGCAACCAGTCCTGCAATGCACAGGCCTGAGCAGGCGATGGGGGACAGACCATCCGTGAAATGACCCCTGCCCAAGCCCCATAAAGGAAGGAGCAGGGTGTAGCACGCCTGAGACAACCCCAGACAATGAGACAATAAGAGGAGCAAGTACGTGGTGGAGAAAAGGAAGAAAAAAAGAGAAACAGAAGGATTTGCCCACAATGGAGAGAGGCAGAACTGGAAACTCTGAGGAACAGTCTGATGTGAGTAGCCATGATGCCACCCGGGACCATGGCAGGGTCCTTGACCGTGCTGCCAAGGATGACCTGTAGCAGCAGGGGCTGATACCGCGAACACCCGGGCAGATGTCCCGGATCTGGGCTGCCACCCAAGGACATACTGATTTTTGAGGCAGTGGAAAACTGGCTCCACCCCTCACCTGGGCATTGTGGGAGAGCTGGTTGTGGGGTCATGAGAGCAGGAGAGCTGACTCTGGCCGTAGCCAGCAGCAGTATATTTGGGAGAGAGGGCTGGGGGACACGTTGCTGGTGTTGCCAGTGAGCTGGACCCGAAGCATAGGAGTGTGCATGACCTGGCCCTATCACTTGTCTCCCAAGTGGAGACATGGACAAGAGAGAGATACTCTCCTCCTGCCTTGCTCCTCACCACCTCTGGCAGGCAAGAAACCTGGCCCTGGGGTCCCGAGCGCAGGAGAGCTGTCTCTACAACCTCAACAGCTGCAGCACTTGGGAGAGCAGGTCCTGTATCTCACCTGGGCAGCAGCGTGGAGCTGACTTTGATGGCTGAGGCGTGGGCAGAGAAGTGTGGGCAAAGCAGTACACTGTGGGACACACTGTGGCACACTATAGATTCCACAGAGATCTTTTTTTCACTGTTCGGAAGGAGGTTACAAGGAGTGTGGGTATGAGGCGAAGGGGAGATGAGTGTGATTGGGGTTACATGACGTGAAATTCACAAAGAACCAATACAAAGTATAAAAAAACCTCATAACATAAATGAAAATATCACTAAACATGGTTGGGAGAATATACTTGTTCATATTTCACAATTATAATTTGATTAAAAATTAGGGAGAGTTTTCACTCAGAAAATGACATTTTATATTCTTCAGTTTAATATTATAATTTATTTCTATTATAAACTGTTACATAAACTATATTATAAACTATTATATACTATAAACTATTATATATGTATGACATACATAAATATCAAACAACGTAAATATATGAGTATCTATCACAAGTAAAATAAGAACAATAATTCTCAAAAGTGAATGGTTATTTTAAAATATTTTTCCAAAATGCTTTTTTTAAGGCTGACTAATATTACACCAGTACATATACGCAATTAAGACTTGCATTTCATTAAACTAATAATCAATTCATTAATTACTATCAGAATGAAGAAAATATATGATTTATTCCCCAGTAAAATGTTATATATGTGTGTGTGCATGTTCGTGTATGTGTAATCACTATATTCGCAAAACAGAAAATATCAAGGAATACTGACTATATGTAAGAACATATGTATATTTTATAATTTCTGAATATAATATTGGCCACAGGGCGTGTCTCACTAAATTCATAGGATAAAAAGTTACCAAATATTTTTTCTAATTACAAGTTCACTATTAATTTGCAAACAAATTTATATGTTTGACTAATTTTCAAAAGCCTGAAATTTTATGAAAGTAGTAAATTATAAATTTTTACTGAAGAGTAAAAAAGAAAGGTTATAAATAACCTACATAATCCAAAGCTACAGACATGGTAATATGTAAACTAAGGGAAAAATAAATAGTGAGGGATAAAAATAGAAATCAGTAAATGAAAATTAGTTACATATGTTCTACAAAGTTTGAAATAAATAACAAGTACTGCTAACAGGAATGAGGAAACATTGAAATATCTGTTAATCGGTGCTACTGTTATCAATAGAATGAGAAATTTAAAAAATCCCTAATAAGGCGAGAAGGGCCAATCACTGCCATGAATTCAGTTGCCTGTTCTTTGATCACCTCTCCTTGGTAAGGTGGCTTAACTAGGCCACAGAGAAAAAGGATCTAGACAGTCCTGAGGAGACCTGATAGGCTACGGTCAAATAGAAGGGAAGAAGGACCTCCTCTATCAGTGGACTAAGGGAGGAACATGGTGGGGGGGGGGGAAAGGAGGGACAGAAGGGCCAAGACTAGACAAAGGAGGGGGTTTCAGCAGGACTACAAAGGGAATAAATTGTAATAAATAATAATAATAATAAATTTAAAAATAATTTTTAAATCTATTTATTTATATATTTATTTATTTACTTATGTGTTTTGTTATTTGCCTTCATGTATGCCTGTGTGAAGGTGTTGGGAATCCTCGAACAGAAGCTACAGACAGTTTTGTGGGTGCTAGAAATTAAATTCAGCTGCCCTGAAAGAGTAGGCATTGCTCTTAACCTCTGAGCCATCTCTCCATCCTTGAAATTAAGAATCTTAAAATTCTCTCTACTTGATGTAGTAGCACACACCTCTAGTTCAAGAACTCAGACTGATTCCCTGCACTCTGCTGAAGGTTTGGTTATGAGTCTCAGTATCTGCTTTGATACACTGCTAAGGAATCATATGAAAGAAGGGGGAGTTAATATGACCTGGAGAGGACAGGAGCTCCACAAGGACAAAATATATCAGGGCACAGGGGTCTTTTATGAGAAAGAAGGGGGAGTTAATATGACCTGGAGAGGACAGGAGCTCCACAAGGACCAAATATATCTGGGCACAGCTGTCTTACATGAGACTGTTTCTTCAACCAAGGACCATGTATGGATATAACCTAAAACCTCTGCTCAGACGTAGCCCATGGTAGCTCAGTATCCAAGTGTGTTCCCTAGAAAGGGGAACAGGGACTATTTCTGACATGAACTCAATGGCGGGCTCTTTGACCTCCTCAACCCCCTAGGGAGGAGCAGTCCTGCTAGGCCACAGAGAAGGACTTTGCAGCCAGGCCTGAAGATACCTGATAAAACAGGGTCAGATGAAAGGGGAGGAGATCCTCCCCGATCAGTGGACTTGGAAAGGGGCAAGGAGGAGATGAGCTAGGGAAGGTGGGATTGGGAGGGAATGAGGGAGTAGGATACAGCTGGGATACAAAGTTAATAAAATGTAACTAATAATAAAAATAAATAAATTTTAAAAAATGGAAAAAGAAGAACTCAGACTGAGGTAGAAGCATTTACTGAATTTTTGAGCAGCTTGGTCTACATAGAGAAACTCTGTCTCTAAAACCAAAGTAAAGGGGGATTGTATATATTCATATAAAATCAAAACATTTTTTTAAACACTGAGGACAATAAATATTTACTAAGAAAGCTCATCAACTCTACAGTAGTATTTGTATATTTCTCTAATATCTATCAAAATCTACTCCTTCTCTGTGCACATAATTACATTATACATAATCATGTTTATATATTTATGTATTTGTTCCAAAATAAATTTAGAAACATCTATCTATAGATGTTTAATGGTAGCATTTATTATTAGCTGGACTTTTCTAGCAATGAAGATTTGTCTTTCATTGAACTAATATATGACTTATTCTTTACATGAAGAAAAGGTATTCCATAATTATTTAAAATTAATTTTCAAATAAATGTTCCTTCAAATAATCACTGATAAAAATTTCTACAGTCAATTTATAGTACTTACAAGTACCTGATAAATATCAAAATATGAAAAAAAGTTTAATGCCTTTTTCATGAAATTCAGGAATTAGGCAGACATACTTGGACTCATACTTATTCAGTTATATTTTACATTTTCCTATAGAGCCAAAGAGACAGAGACATAGAGAGACAGAGATAGAAACAGAGAGATAAAGAAAGGAGGAGAAAGAAAAAAAGAGAAGAGGAAAGAAGAAGGAATAAGGAGATGAGCATCGAGAAAGGAGAAGCAACAACATAGTTGGACATATTTTAAAGACTAAGTCTGGGCTGGGAAGGTGACTGAGTGAGTAAAGTGGATGTCAGGCATGCACAAGCATGTGTAAGGAGATTCGCAGCACCCACAGCAATGCCAGCTGATATGGGCGTGGTCAAATTGTAGTTCCATTGGTAAGCAGCAGTGAGAGGGAGGCCTGAAGCAGGCTGTCCAGAAAGATTAATCATATCGTGAGCTCTGGGTTCAACTGATACACCTTGCATCAATGAATAAAATGCATGGTGATCAAGTAAGACTCATAAAATCACTGTTGGATTCCTTCAAGCACACATGTGCAAATGCATCAGCACAATCATTCACATCTGCACACATACATACACATATGTATGACACACATCTATATACAAAACAGCAAAAACATGAAAGAAATGAAACTTTTAATATCATGAAAATAATAAATAAAAAAATAAATGTACAGAAAGTTACTCCAATACTCTCTAACGGGTAAATAGGTGTAAGTTAAAGAAGACATGCAATGTGAGGGCTATTTTAGCATCATGGGGTGAGAATAAGATACTTAGAATAATCTACAGACTTTGTAATAGTGATCACAATTAGTACAAATTTCATATAAATGAAATTACTAAGAATAGCCAAACATTTTATGTATCATATACATATACAATCCTAGAAATAAAACCAAGTTTTAAAAATTGGGGAATTTATAAAGGACATTCATAATGATGGTGCTACAATGATGTGTAACATTATAGAGAAAAAGTCCTTCATGTATTACAGAATGCATAGCAATGAATACCTTAACAATTGCATAAAATTTTATTTCACAATCTCTCTCTCTCTCTCTCTCTCTCTCTCTCGCAGTGTGTGTGTGTGTGTGTGTGTGTGTGTGTGCGCGTGCACGCACGCGTGCACTCACATATGGAGAACTGATTTGAACCTCAGGTGTTCTAAGTCCTAACCTCAGTCCTAAATAAGGTGGCTCATCAGGAAAAGACACTTGCTATCAAACCAAGCCTAACAAACTGAGTTTGATTCTCTGCAAACTTACATGGTAGAAGGAGAAAAGCAACTCTTTCAAGTTGTTGTCTGGCTGCCATGAAAAAACCATGAAAGGTTCCACACACCCTCCCACACAAAACACAAAGATAAATAAAAGTTTAATAAAAAACACTTAAAAAGACTTGATATTTATATATCAATTTTTTTCAAAGTGAGAATCTTAGGCATGGATAGAAAACCTCTGCGTTAAATAGTGTTCACTAAAATTTTTATCTAGAGGTGCAAGCAATTTACTTGAAAACATGCATCCCTTTGTGGATAAAAGTTTTGAATGGGTAAGTAGGATAAAATGAGACACTTATGACAAGCTTTCATCCAAGTGAGTAGTGTTCTTAGGAAATTAGAATTAGAGGTGTCAAAGGAGCAGGGCACTTGACACCACCAAGAAGGACCTGGTGTTCCTACAGAAAGCCAAATGTGTCAACCTTGTGACTTTAGATTTCTAAGCCTCTGGAAGTGCTTGAGTTAATTTCTGTTGTTTATGTCACTGTCAAGATTAAAACTAATGCTGAATGTGAAATTAGAGCTTTTTCAATTACACAAGAAAGAAAGTAATTATTATGTTGCTAATAGTCACTTGTGCTTTAAAACCCATTTCTGTGCTAGAAATGGACATCTTAAAAGGCTGTTGTTCACTAGGTGACCTCAATTCCAGGTTCAAATAGGACATAAATTTTTTTAACTCTACACTACCACAGTATTTGTTGTTATAACATTTATATAAAAGATGGACCAATTATGGAAAAAATGATACTTCTTTGACTTATTAGTTTCTATTTCCAAGTTTATCATATGCTGATTATGTGTTTGTTGCCACTGTTGTTTTTTTTCCTTTATTATCATTTATTACAATTAATTCACTTTGTATACCTGCTGTAGCCTCCTCCCTCATCTCCTCCTGGTCTTACTCCCTTCCTACTTCCCCTGCCAAGTTCCTCCCCTAGTGCACTGATAGTGAAGGACCTCTTCCTCTACTACATGACCCTAGTCTATCAGGTCTCATCAGGACTGTCTTGATCCTCTTTCTTTGTGGCCTAGTAAGGCTACTTCTGCAGGAGGAGGTGATCAAAGAGCAGGCAACCAAGTTCATGCCAGAGACTGCCCCTTACTAGGGAATACCCACGGAGACTGAGCTGACCATGGGCTACATCTGAGCAGCAGGACTTGGTCCTTTCCTTACATGATCCTTGGTTAATTCATCAACCTTTGAAGTTCCTGCCCCCCCCAACCCAAATGTTTTTGCTCTGTTGGTCTCCTTGTGGAACTCCTTTTCTCTGCAGGTCTTTCTATCTTCCCTTCTTCCATAATATTCCCTGCACTTAGCCCAAAGTTAGGCTATGAGTCTCAGCATCTGCTTCGATATCCTGATGGGTAGACTCTATCAGAGGCCCTCTGTGGAAGGCTTCTGTCCTGTTCCTTGTCTTCTCCTACTTCTGCTGTCTATCCCATTTGCCCTTCTGAATGAGCATTAAGCATCTTCCCTAAACTCTACTTTATTTGGGGTTCCTAAAACCATTACCCCCTCTTTCAAACTCCCAACCCCAGGTAGGAGAGAAACGTTAGAATGGAACAGGGACATAGACCTCTTTAGACTTAGTTGCAGCTGTTAGGGTCATCAGGTAATATAGCAGTCCAGCAATAACAAACTGCAAGTGGCAGCAGCAAAATGAACAAGTAGCCTTATCCTCCTTCATCTGTTTCCGCAAAACTCTTGTTCTCTCTCTCTAGGCTTTAGTAATTATACTCTCCCAGAATCCTCAGAATTCCACTAACTCCAGCTGACAAAGATCATGTGCCTCTCCAAGCTCACAGAAGGCTGTTACCAGTTTGCAAATATCATTCTCTGCAAGAAGCAATTATCAGCTATGGGTAAGCTGAGGCAATCAGATATCCCACATTTGGGGTTAAAACAAAAACATATTTATATAACATAACTGCATTTTGAAAGAAACTAAAACTTTACTTGTGTTTGCTATATTTACATTCACAAGCTATTATGCAAATTTGTTTCATTTCCTAGGTATAGCTGCATTTGCCAAGTGAACCTTTTACTAAAAGTGACTGTATGCCAGAATCGACAATTCAGAAGAGAAGAGGGCTCCTTAACCTCCTACACACACACACACACACACACACACACACACACACACACACACACCACATATTTCTAGTAAAATCTTTTCCAGAGAAATTCAGAGATCATGCATCACCATGACACTGAGATGGTACACACAATGTTATGATAGAAAATACTGGTGTGTAATTGGTCATTAACCACATCTAAGCACCTTGTGTACGGTCAGAAAGTAATTTCATCTGTAGTACTGTAACAGGTTGAGGGACAGCATCTGATAAGAGCTTGCAAAGACAGACTCGCAAATGAAAATGAAAGAGGAGAGAGAGAGGAAAAGGCCAATATGTTTTGCTGTTGTTTTTTTCATATAAACAGTTTTTCTATAATAAGTCCTTTCTGGGAAAACAGCATTAATCTCTTCATGGCAAGAGATAACATCACTCAAACCCTATGGTCTAGCTCCTCATTCTCCAGATTAAGAAGAGAGATGTTCATGAGTTAACAATAGCATCGACAAAATGCTTTTAAACATTTGTGAAAGGACTTCCAGGGGTCACATAAAGAGTAGTACAAAGAAGTGGTATCCACAGTTCCCATTTACTTTCCAAAGAGGCTTCAGTGCAGTCTTCCAAGAGTGCTCAGTGACTCTCCTCTATAGAGAAGAGTGCACAACACCGGCTGAGCTGTTCCTCTGGCTCGTCAGATCTATTATTATTCCTGAATGGAGTTTGTCATACAATCAGTGCCACAACTTACAAAATTCAACCCAATGGGTTCTTTTTAACAAACTAGCTCTAGAAATTAAAAAGTTTTTTTTTTCCCAATTGGAAAAAACAAAAGAAAATCGAGAAAAATGTAAAATCTCTATCATACAGCTCTTTTCTCAAGAAGAAAATTAACACCTTGGAAGCATATAAGGGAACACATCATAGTTTTTCTTCTCAAATCACACACACACACACACACACACACACACACACACACACACACAGACACCGGGAGAGAGAATGAGATAGAGAGAAAGGAAAAGAGAGAGAGAGAAAGAGCAAAGAAAGAAGCAATTAGAAATCTCAGGTGAGTTTCTAGAAGATCTCTTTTATGTTCAGTATGGAATTTCAGATAAGTTATTTGAAGAAGTTCCTTGCTATCAGGACAACAAACTGAACAAACCAAGAATTTAGAAAGGAGAAACAATGTGACTGTATGGGGCACACAATTATAGAAATTTTACCAGTTAGATTTTTTGAGTTAAGGAGGTTTGGGTCATCCCTATGCTTAGATGGTTAAATAATGTAAGGACCAGATACAAATGTGTTATTTTTAATCATTTCCTCATAAACTATGCAGTTTTCAAAGGACAGACAGTGTGCTGTGTTAATTTCTGCTGTGCTAACATGTACTTACCCTGTTTCTGTCTTAGGTTTAAATTTCTCAGTCTAAAGGATATACTGAAGTCCTAACTCCTAGACCCTGTGATGTGACCTTATTGAAGAATAGTCTGCTTACAAATGTATTCAAGCTAGGATGATCTCTAATCCAAAAAGTTGTATTTCCATAAGAATAGTTGGAGCTATACAGAAATACAGAAAGACCAAGGCAATGTAAAGAATGTAGAGATTGGAATGATACATCTACAAACCAAAGAAAGTTAATGGTTATTGACAATCAACAGCAACTAGGAAGGAGAAGAAGCATTCTCCTAGAACTTTCAACAGGATCTTAAGGCTGTATGTACCTTAAAGTCACAGTTTTGCCCAGAACTATGAAACAAAGTTTTGTATTGCCTTAAAGCAAGCAATTTTAGGGGTATTTTGTGATGACAGTCCTAAGAAACTAATAATGAGTCTTACAGTGTTTCACCAATTAACTTACAACTGTAAAACTCTTTCAGTTCAGTGACTTTCAAGTTTTATTTTAAAAGGTTAAAAGCAGAATTTTAACACCAGCAAGCACTAAGCAAAAAGCAATAAATACAAAAGCAGCCCTGTTGGTCAGCCTACTGACCCTGTAGACCTTGTAGTGCAATCCAAGAGGTCCAAAACTCCCCAGTGCACAGCTGTGGAAACTAATTTCTTTTAATGTGTTCATTTTATTGCTGTGCAAAATGAATTGTACAGGGCTTTCTTTTCTCTTCTCTTGTATAGGTCCCTTAGATAGATGGTGGCAGAACCCTCAACTCTAGCAAATATTGTAACCTTATTACTTTATTAATTTTCTTACTATAATGGGATTTAGTTTACTAGCTTTAAAAATTACATGCAATAACTTCCTCATTTTAAAAAATACACATTCTATTTAGTTAAAATTTATTAAGCCAAAACATTAACACAAACAATAAAAGGTCCATAATTAAGACTCAATAAAAAAATCCTAAACACATAACCACTTCATTATCATATTAAACCCTGAGATCTCTGGTTCTCAATAAAAAAGAAAATTCCCTGAAAATAATAATAATAATAATAATAATAATAATAATAATAATAATAATAAAGCCAAGATAATAAAGCTAGAGCATAATAGTATCTGTCTTGCTTAACTTCTCATGATGCACAGCACTTTGCAAACACTCTTTCCTAGTTCTTCTCAACATATAATATACTCACCTCCTGCAGCCATCCGTCTTTTTATTCTTCACTCTCAGAAACTCATGCACTTCCATTCTCCAGGAACGTTTATGCCTCTCCTTTGTAGTTTAATGAAAGGAGATATTGCTATTGACAGAAGATATTTTAGCAGTCCTCATAAAGTCCAAATGACTTTATCAAATGAAAAAAAAAAAAAAGAGATACTGAGTATGGAAATAAATTGACTTGATACATTTATTCAGCCCTAATACACATGCGTTAAAATTAGTAAAAACCAGACTACAATTAGAAATATTATTTTGTTTTCATTCATGTTCTCATTGAAAATTTCTTCAGATAACAATTTAAATTATTTTTCCATACTTAGAAATTCAGAAATACCACAAATTTCTATATTTGAGTTTACATAAAGGATTAAGCAGAACTGATTTTCATATACTTGTTCAAAATGTGAACAGGCTATTTAAATCAATTAATACCATAGGTAGCGTTGTAAAATTCCAAGCCTTTAAAAGGTGGGTAGATGACCTTTTAAGTTGAGTTTACATAGTCCAGGATGTCCAGAAATTAAAGGTGCAGCATTCTATTTAATAAAAAAAATAAAAAATCATAAAATTTAAGACAGATTTTTAATAAAGCTCAGTTATGAGAGCAAACAATTTTTCTAAAATTCAATATGATGGTAACCAGCAGGGACAAAGGATAACCTCCAGAGAGGAAGTTAGGGCAATCCCCGGCGCAGTTGAAGTAGATGTGATTGAGAGTTGGCAAAAGGAATTCATCGACAAAATTCTTGACAGTGTTAATAGATGCATTTAAAGTGTTAGAGTGCTATGGTTTTCCTGGAGGTAACAAATACTGGGTGGATTCCATGGCCCATTCAAAGCACTGTAGAACAACTTCACTGAATGTGCACAGAAAATATTGAAAGTGAGCCTAAGAATACCTTTATTATAGTGCAGACACAAAAAATAAAAATCATAGATTTGTGAAAGGAGTAAGAATCTGCCTTAAGGCTTTCTACTCAATTTTTCCCATGGCTTAAAGTCTTTTTCGGTTGCAAAATTGAAATAAAATACATAGTTATCTTTCAAAGAACAAAGAAAATGTATTGTATACAGGAGAAAGGAAGATGGGAAATATCTGTTCATAGGTGGTAGAGGATTCCAAAACATTTTCCTAACCCAGGATAAAATTACATTAAATGCTTAAGACAAAGCCTTAATCACACCAATAGAAAATGTTCCCATTCTTCAGCTCTGTCTGTGCCGGAGAGCTGGGCGCACAGCAAGTCTTACAGAAATTGTGGTACATCTACACAATGGAATATTACTCAGCAATGAAAAATAAGGAAATCATGAAATTTGCAGGTAAATGGTAGGAACTGGAAAGGATCATCCTGAGTGAGCTGTCCCAGAGGCAGAAAGACACACACGGTATATACTCACTCATATAGACATATAAAATGGGATAAACATACTAAAATCTGTCCATCTAAAGAAACTAATCAAGAGGGAGGGCCCTGACTAAAATGCTCAATCCCCATCCTGAAAGGAAAAGATGATGGACATCAGAAGAAAAAAAAAAACAGGAAACAAGTTAGGAGCCTTCCACAGAGAGCCTCTGAAAGGCTCTGCCCTGCAGACTATCAAAGCAGATGCTGAGACTTATGGCCAACTGTTGGGCAGAGTTCATGGAATCTTAGAAGAGAGAAATAGTAAGATCTGGAGAGGACAGGAACTCCACAGGAGAGCAACAGAACCAGAAAATTTAAACACAGCGGTCTTTCCAGAGTCTCATGCAAATACCATGCATGGAGATACCCTAGAACCCCTGCACAGATGTAGCCCATGGCAGTTCAGTGTCCATGTGGCTTCCATAGTAATGGGAAGAGGGACTGCCTCTGACATAATCTGATTGGCCTGTTCTTTGATCACCTCCCCCTGAGGAGGGAGCAGCCTTACCAGGCCACAGAAGATGACAATGCTGCCACTCCTGATGAGATCTGATAGACTAAGATCGGAAGGAAGGAGAGGGACCTATCCTATCAGTGGACTTGGGAAGGGGCATGCGTGAGGAAGGGGGAGGGAAAGTGAGATTAGGAGGAAAGAAGGGAGGGATTTATGGGGGGGGATACAAAGTAAATAAAATGTAATTAATAAAAAATAAAAATAGATAAAACAGTAAAAAAAAAGAAAGAAAATGTTACCAAATGCGGCTGGATAGATGGTTCAGCAGTTTCTACTGCTGAGAACCCTTGTCTTGTGGCTCACAGCATCCTGTAATTCTTGTTTCAGGATACTCAATGCTTCTAACAAAATTCTTCTGTATGTTGCCTGGGTCGTGGTATTTTGCCTGAACAACCAAAAAGTGATTAATGCATGTGTTAAGTGAGTAATACCCATGTTCATTTATACAAACACATAATTAAAAATAAAACAAAAAATTTTAAATGACCTACATACCTATAAGCAATTTATAAAATTTTAGCAGTTGAAAACTACAAGAAGCCAGGATGCAAATAAGAAAATAGGGAGACCCTGTCTATAGGCAGAATGAAGAGAGGAAGGAGGGAACTACAACTGAGATGTGAATAACCAACTAAATTAAAATAATCTAAATAGGTGTAGCTAATATTTTGAAAGAAACACATGTGCCTGTAATAACAATTAAGAAAAACGAGGCCATGAATTTGAAAGAAAGTAAGGAGGGTTATGTGGGACATTTTGGAGGGAGGACAGAGGAGAGAGAAATTAAGAAATTATAGTGTAATTCCAAAATAAAAACTTTAAAAGAAGCCTGCATGAGAATTACGCATCTCTTGAACACAGGCAAATTAAAATTCTGAGTTGACTATAGGCAACTTCCAAATTCATGATCAAAGTCAGTGTTCGAGATTGTTATGTCAATGATTAAATAGCTTCTTTTGAAGTTATAGATAATTAATAAAGTAAACTTATTAACAAACACCCACAGGATATTTACTACATTCTGGGTGCATTATGGTTGTTGTTTTTTGTAACCAATTAAATTAATAACATCACATTTTAATCTCATTCAGGTGATGATGCTTCCATGACCTTCTCTCAGAATTGAATCCAGAAATGACATTTCTGTATCACAGAATAAGCCTTTTGTTTGACCCACAGATACCTTTCCAAAGACTCTTCATTTGCCTGGTTCTTTTAAATTGTTTATAAGAAAGGGAAAGAGTTTTGTGGAATAACCCTTTACTTCATTTGAGCAAGTTTTCTGGTAATCTTTATTGATTGCATTTCTTTTGATGAAAATACAGGCTTCTGTGTTCAAGTCAATATTGCCCTGCCTGTTTTACACAAGAGCGAAATACTCAGTTCCAAGATAAGTGGACTGTTTATTATTGTTGGTTTAAAATAAACCTTAGACAAATTTTACAGTTTCTAATTGTATAGAGCCAAGGGATATTAGAACGTAGATAGCTGAATTATATTTTCACCTTACAACTAGTTTACTATAAATAATTGCTTAGGAATTCTTACCAGAAAGTACATGAAATAGAGTGTAGCATGTACACATTTTTCAACATTAGCCATGTGATATGTTTGATACATACCTTTACAAGTACCTAATAATTGTCAAGGGTAAACACTGACATCAAAAAATATATTAGGAAAAAAATAGATTCAAATGAAGCTGGCATGAAAACCCATAGCAAATGATCTATGTAAGTAACTGGAAGTAACTATTAATTGGAAGTGTCATTTATTTTATTTTATTTTATTTTATTTTATTTTATTTTATTTTTTAAGATAGAGCCTTATGCTTTCTAGGCAAGTGATCTATCAGTAAGCTGTACTTGGATTCCCAAAGGGAGCATTTTAAGCAGTCAACTCTGTGGCTTTTTAATCCTCCCAATAGTATACCCTTATAAGACTTCTTTTAAAAAAATTCTTGGCTCTAAACTACCTTCTGACATCAGCAATTACAGACAGAAATGAGGAAAGAATGCCTGAGTAGTGGTGTCAGGAAATGACACTAAATTTTCCTGAAATAGGCTGCATGTCATGTGTATGTTAGTCACATCAAAAATGAATTAGAATAAGAATCATATTTTTTAGGAACACTATCATCTCCATGACCTCAATTAATATTACTGAGTCAGATACTTGCTAAGGTCCTGTGCATATTTTGCTTTTCTCATTTAGTTATTTTCTTAGCCGTTTCATTAGTTACTCCAATTTTTAATATGAAATCACCAGAATATCCTTGAGGGACTGTACTGGAAATAGAATGAAATCATTATTTCCAACAAATTATGCTACTAAAATGTCAAGTACTAAAACATTGAATATATGTAAAACTGTATGAAATATCAAAACTTCACAAGTTATGATGTGAAATATCAAGTTACTTAATTTAAATTGTTTTGACTTGATATTAATCAACTGTGAATTTGTCATTGTTATAGTACCAAGACACAATAACATGAACTCATCCATTGAATGCCATTACATAAATAAATACATATTACTATGACTGAAGACTCATTACATGTTATAGTGTTTTGAATGTGATGTCCTTAATGAGTTGTGGGCACTTGAATACTTGGCCTCTAGTTGGTGGATATTTGGAGAGAATTAAAAGATATGTCCTTGCTAGAGAAAATATGTCCCTCAAAACCATCTTTGAATTTCAAAAGACTCCTGCCCTTGGCTTCCTGTTTGTGGCTCAAAATGTGAACTCTCAGTTGCTGCTCCAACTGCCATGCCTGCCTTCCAACCATGCCTACACTCAACCATAATGGACTCTAGCACTCTGGAAACATAAACCCAAAATAAATTCTTCTGTATGTTGCCTGGGTCGTGGTATTTTGCCAGAACAACCAAAAAGTGATTAATGCATGTGTTAAGTGAAAAAGAAAATACTTCAACACTATCAACAATTATACCTTTCACTATAACAAGGCTGGAATGGCATTAATGTTCAGACTTTAATTTTTGAAAGCTACAAAGATGTACAAAATATACAGAAGAACAGTTTTCAGACACTGAAGTACAGAAAACAAATAAAGGTATCTGAGAGAACTATTAAACTAAACTAAATGATGACACAAAAAGCAGTATTTGTAAGTAAAATTTAGTACTTTCCAATACTCATTACAAATACTTGAGAATGCATTTGTGTCCTAGTGCTCTGTATAGCTATTATAAAGGCATCATAAAGCTCAATTCCATAATTTTTTAATTGATTATATTTATATTGATTGAAACTGAATAAATTAAAAGGGGTACAAATCAATACTATGTATTGTGTCAAAGTTGTAAACTCTCCTTTCCAAATAAGAAATAAGAAAATAAGTCACTGAAAAAAACTATTTGCAGTTCACTGAAAAACAATTTATAAAAAAAAATACAAAGATATCAAATTCTTCAGTATGAAAATAAAACAAGAATATCAAATTAAAATGAACAAAAAATCCCTAAAGTATTATACACAAACAGTGCTCATTTCCTATCAGTAAAATATAGCGTGTTGAGATAGCATTAATGCAAAAATATCAATACCTGTGCACACACATGCGTACTTTTTATTGTATTTTATTGTATTTAAAGTCATGTATGTGTGTGTAGTGTATATATATATATATATATAATTACATATAGATATAAGATGTTTGCCTATTTATTTATTTATTTATTTATTTATTTATTTATTTGTGGTTTTTTTTGAGACGGGGCTTCTCTTTCTAGCACTGGCTGTCCTGGTACTCACCCTGTATATCAGACTGGCCTTAAACTCAGAGATCTGTCTGCCTCTCCCTCCAGAGTGCTGGGATTACAAGTATGGCTACCAGGCCCAGCTGATATGCTATACCTCGCTTTAGATTTTTTTTTAACATTTTATAAAAATAAATAAGAGTCCCCACAGATAAGGAATGAACTATTTTGTCACTAAAATGCTTTTAAATTCTTTACAGAGTTATTATACCAGATTTTTTTCATTATAATGTTAAAATAGTTTTGAAGTACACATTAAAGGAATATATACAATTGCTTAAGAATATTGGAATTCTAGGTGATACCGTATGAATATTTTACTGACTGAAAAATTTCACACCTCATCTTCTTAGTGACATGCTATATATTCACTTGATATAGGAGGGGATGAGAGTTGTGAGAGACAGCTTATTATAATAACAAACAATATAAACAAGGAGAATGCTAATTTCCACTGATATCTTAACTTCCATTCCGCTAAACTTTGAATATATTAAGCAGTTTCAATTATATCTGACTTAGTATATTTGATATTGCTGTTCATCTAGCTTAATATTAACTGTGTTAGTTTGGGTTGTTGTTTCTGGGAAGAGACACCATGGCTTATAAAGAAAAACTCTTATAAAGAAAAAGAAAAGCAACTATTATAAAGAAAAACATTTAACTGGGGCTGGCTCCTAGTTCCGAAGTTTAGTCCATTATCATCATGGTGAGAAGCATGGCAGCATTCAGATAGGTAAGGTGCTTGAGGGGTAGCTCATCATTCTACATCTGTAACCTCAGGTAATAGGAAGAGTTACACTTGGCTGGGCTTGAGCATATGAAATGTCAAAGCTTGTCTCCAGTGACACACTTTCTCCAAACAGGCCACACCTATTCAACAAGGCACATTTCCTAATGGTACCCTCCCTTTGAGCCTATGAGGACCATTTTCATTCAACTACCACCGTATCTAAATTCAAGCATAAAATATGCATCCCAGTTCAGAATAAGAGGATGTCCAATATAAGCTCAAATCATTAAAACTTAAAGAAAATAAAGTGTGTGTGTGTGTGTGTGTGTGTGTGTGTGTGTGTGTGTGTGTGTGTAGAATACAAAAGACAAATGTCTTTATAGTGTGGATAAAAATGAGCCCTCCGCTGGGGAATAGACTGAGGGAGTTCAATATCTCTGATGCACTTCCAATCCTCTCTGTAGAATTGCCATGGAAAGTCTAAAGGACTAGATGAGAAATATTAAACGTATTGCTAATGACTTCTATAATCTATATTTTAGAAACATTAAATTTGAAGTTTATAAAAACTATTAGTCTAAGTTAACAAAGTGGGAGACAATCTAGCTATAATTTAGCTATTTCCTTTCTTTGGTGACACAGTCAATTATCTTCCTCTTTCTTTTGTCTACAAAATATTCACAAGTTAAGGAAAGAAATCAATATAGTGTGACATATTTTTACTTCAGAAACAGTCATAAGTTTTCTCATATTTTCATTTTAAAGATTATAAATTAATAAATTTTATTCCTAGGGGAATAATTCCTTATTTTCAACTGACAGTATTTAAGGAAAATTCTGATGAATTGAAAAGAATATGATTTCTTTTTAGGTATGTATGCAATGATTATTCGTGATGAGCTATAGCCATTCATCAGTGGGCCAATTTCAGGAGCTAGACAAAAAACTGCAGAATGTGAAGGATCCAGAAAAACAGCTGTGATGACAGTAATACTCAGAAAAAGAAATGACAAGCATTCTCTGTGAAGAACACTCAATAGTTTGCATGCCATTGATTAATATGTTTTTAAGTTTATGCATGTGTAATATATATATAATGTTATATGAATATTATATAATACATAATTTTATTTATGCATATATACTAAGTATGAGCATTATCAATTTTTCATTTTGATGGTGTTTTAAATAGGTTCTTATCAACTTGTTTTTTATAATCTTGCCCACTATGGTGACAGATATTTATGTCAAGAATGGTGATTGAAAACAAAAAGGCTATAATCGAAGATATTTTTAGGTAATGTTAAGAATTCTGAAATATTATACATGACTGGATGAAAGCTTGAGTGACATTATTGATGGGCCACCTGACCAAATATAAATTTTCTCAAAAACCTGTCTTTGTTAGGGAAAAGTATTATGCTGTTTTAGGGTTGACATGATGAAAATAAAGATTCTGGAAACAGTTGTAGGTAGGATGCCCAAAAGCTCCACTGTGAGCCCAACTCCTACAGAGCATGCAATCACAACCGGTGAGGGACTATTGATAGTAGACAAAGACAGCCTTGCAGAAAGTATGAAGGGATTGTTTTTTTCTCAAAAGGAACATAATGGAACAGTGTGTTCTCAAGGTAAAAGCCCTATGGCAGTATGAAATAGAAAAGATCTAATTAAAATGTGCACTTGAACTTCTTACTAACTTAAGATGCAGTTCCCAGGGAGGGGACTTAATCCCTAATTTTAGTCAAAGGGCAAGTGTACAATTAAGCTAACACAAATGTCTCAGCCAATCAGTTAGGCGAATTCTATTAGCCCTGGACTCCCTAACCTGCCACACTTTAATAAGAAGTTCCAACTGCACCAAATTGCTGTTTGTCAGGCTGAAAAGAGCACCGTGGACTGCACTGCTTTGTACCAAAGGACACTTTGGTCTTCACATAATGTGAATATAAAATCAAGTGCAGCATGCATGGTTGCTGTATTGAAACCAAATTGGCTTTGCACATATAAAATACCACATTTATTTCTAGTTCTAAAGTATATTTGCCCAGCATTGTTGGAATACTCACAGGTAGAAAGGGTGACTACAAAAGTAAGAAAAACGACATAAAATGACAGTTTTTTTAAAACTTTATCAGGAAAGACTGACTACATAAGGAAATTCATGTTTGTGGGAGTGCTTGCAGCTGTATCCCTGGGCCCACGACTGCTATGTGATAACAAACAGGAGTGTTTCCAGTCAGCAGTGTTGGAGCTGAGTAGAATAGTGTGGGAACAAACTGATTCTCCTAATGAGTTATCTTCCTTCTTTAAGAGAAAATTGGCAGTTGAGGGTTCATTAGCTTCCAGTTTTCTCTTGCAAAAAGGCAAAGAAGGGGGTCCTGCAGAGACCTATACTCCAACTAAAGACCATGCATGAAGAGGACCTAGACCCCCTGTTCAAAGGAAGTCCATAGGCTGCTCAGTTTCCAAGTGGGTTCTCTAGTAAGGGTTATGGGGGCTGTCTCTAACATGAACTCAGTGGCATGCTTTTTGATCACCTCCTCCTGGGGGAGTGCAGCCTTCCCAGGCCCCAGAGGAAGATGATGCAGCCAGTCCTGATGAGACCTGATAAGCTAGGGTCAGATAGAAGGGGAGGAGCTCCTCCCCTATCAGTGGACTAGGGAAAAAACATAGAGGGAGAAGAGGAGAGTGGGTGGGACTGGGAGTTGACTAGCGAGGCGTCTACAGCGGGATATAAAGTGAGTAAATTGTAATAAATAAATAGATAGATAGATAGATAGATAGATAGATAGATAGATACATAGATACATAGATACATAGATACATAGATAGATAGATAAATAAGAGGCAAAGAAGAAGGAAATAGTGAGGAGCTTTGGAAATGAACTTAGTCTGAGAAAATTAGCATTAACTAATTCTGCTTTACATACTCAACCAATTTCAATTTTATTTCACATGTATGTACTCAGTTATATTTATCTAACTGTTTCAAACTTCCAAAGGCAAAGAATGATGTTATCACTGTTTCAGGGTTTTAATGTTTCACTTATTTTTATTTTTTACCAATTAAAAACACTTTAATTATTAAAATGACTGTCTTGCTTTTGTCAAAACAAAATAGAATTATTGAAAAATGCTAACAAGAAATTCTCTTTATTTTATAAATATAAAAAACCATGTTAGTGGGTCCGATAGAGACCCATAATTTAATCAAGGATCATGCATGGAGAGGACCTAAATCCTCAGCTCAGATGTAACCATAGACTCAAGTCTCTGTGGGGGTTCCCTAGTAAGGGGAGCAGGGGCAGTTAAGGGGAGCAGGGGCAGTCTCTGGCGTGAACTAGGTGCTCTTTGATCACCTCCTCTTAGCGCAGTAGCCTTATTAAGCTATAGAGAAAGACAGTCCTAATGAGACCTGATAGGCTAGGGTCAGATAGTAGGGAAGGAGGTCCTCCCCTATCAATGGACTAGTTTTGAAGCATAGTGGGCAAGAGGGAGGGAGGATGGAGCCTGGAGGAGGTGAGGGAGGGGGCTACAGCTGGGCTACAAAGCAAATAAATTGTAATTAATAATAATAAATTTAAAAATAAAATAATAAATGACTTGAAATTTTAGAATTAAAAACGTGGTTCTGTGTAATCTGAACCACATTTTGTTTTGTATTAAAGCACATTTAACACTCAAAGAAACACTCAAAACCCACTTTCCTTAAAATAGTTAATGCAGTAAACTTTAGATAATTGTAGACCTTCCATAAAAGATGGTGGCTTGCAGTTAAATGACAGTACCTTTGATGACCTTTCTGCTTAGGCAGCAGGTTTGGAGTAATTTACTGGTTGTAAATACTTTACTCTGGAAACAGGAATCAAGTGCCAGGGGGATTGACTAGTGATTGCAAGAATGGCCTCCTCTTAAGAAGGGCCAGACTATTGTTCCTTGTAAACATATCACACAGACTCATAACTCGCTGGGACTCCAGCTCCGGGACATTTGATATTCTTTTCTAATCTCTACCAACATGCATACGTAGGGCACTCACAGACTCAGATAAATAAGCAAATAAATAAATAATCTAAAAATTAATTTAAAAATGGAAAGCCAGATCAATCCATATTACAATCACTGTTTATTTCTGCTGTTTGAAAATAGATACATGTGTATATTCACATGGACAAAGAAAGACATTTACAAATAGGCTTAGGAAGCTAGTACCAAACTGACACATAAAATAGATTTCTTCCTTACATTTGTTTTCTAATCAACACAGTGCAAGGCACGGACATAGGGGAACAGGTACTTAAGTTGAAAAGCAATGCCTCCATCAGATTGACCTAAAGGCAGGTTGTGGGGCTTTTTCTTTATTAATGATTAAAGTGGGACAGCTTTGCCTAGTGTGAGTGGAACTAGCCCTGGGCAGGTGATTCTGGGTTGTATGAGAAAGCAGCTTAAGCAAGCTATGATGAGGAAGCCTGTAAGTAGCATTCCTCTGCTTCAATTAGTGTCTTCAGGTTCTTGCGTTGACTTTGCATTAGGATGGACTACAACTATGAAATGAATTAAACTATCTCCTCCACAAATTGCCCTGGTAGTTCTCTTTATCACAACCATAAAAATCTCAATGAAGGCAGAAACTGATACCAGGATCATGGAATGTTGTTCTGACAGACCTCTCCAGGTAGCTTTTGAGGAGTACTGTGGAAAGACTCTGGGCTAAAGAATCCTTGAGTGGTCAGAGATTAATGGGCTGTTATGGGGATCTTGAAGAAAGGGATACTGACAACACAGTAGACAATGGAGGCCTGACTTGTGGAATCTCTGAGAGAACCAAAGACTCTACTGAGGCCATTTGTGTCATAGTTTATATTAAGAATCTGTAGTATCTAGTCAGCTGGGAGAGAAACTATTACAAGCAGGTATTCAAAAATGAAAATAGCTGGGTGTAGTGATACAAGCCTTTGACTTCAGGTAGATGCATGAAGACAAATTTCTGTGAGTTTAAGTTTATCCTTGTCTATTTAATATCTCATTGCAAACAAACAAGCAACAATATCACCAAAATATAGAAATGAAATAGACTTTGCATGTTTAAAAACAATAAAGAGTTTTTTTAACTTTTTTTAATTTTTTTATTAATTACACTTTATTCATTTTGTATCCCCCCATAAGCCCCTCCCTCCTCCCCTCCCGATCCCACCCTCCCTCCCATTTCTGCATGCATGCCCCTCCCCAAGTCCACTGATAGGGGAGGTTCTCCTCTCCTTTCTGATCTTAGTCTATCAGTTCTCGTCAAAAGTGGCTGCATTGTCCTCTTCTGTGGCCTGGTAGGGCTGTTCCCCCCTCAGGGGGAGGTGATCAAAGAGCAGGCCAATCAGATTATGTCAGAGGCAGTCCCTTTTCCCATTACTAGGTAACCCACTTGGACACTGACCTGCCATGGGGCTACATCTGTGCAGGGGTTCTAGGTTATCTCCATGAATAGTCCTTGGTTGGAGTATGAGTCTCTGGGAAGTTCCCTGTGTTCAAATTACCTTGTTCTGTTGCTCTCCTTGTGGAGTTCCCGTCCTCGCCAGCTCTTACTATTTCTCACTTTTTACATAAAATTCCATTCACTCTGCCGGACAGTTGGCCATCAGGCTCAGCATCTGCTTTGATAGTCTGCAGGGCAGAGGCTTTCAGAGGCCCTCTGTGGTAGGTTCCTAGTTTGTTTCCTGTTTTCTTCTTCTGGCTTTCAGAGGCCCTCTGTAGCAGGTTTCTAGGTTGTTTCCTGTTTTCTTCTTCTTCTTCTTCTGATGTCCATCCTCTTTGCCTTTCAGGTGGGGATTGAACATTTTAGTTAGGGTCCTCTCTCTTGCTTGGTTTCTTTAAATGCATAGATTTTCGTGGGTTTGTCCTATGTTATATGTCTATATGAGTGAGTATATACTGTGTGTGTCTTTTTGCTTCTGGGACAGCTCACTCAGGATGATTCTTTCCAGGTCCCACCATTTACCTGCAAATTTCATGATTTCCTTATTTTTCATTGCTGAGTAATACTCCATTGTATAGATGTACCACAGTTTCTGCATCCATTCTTCAGTTGAGTGGCATCTGGGCTGTTTCCAGCTTCTGGCTATTACTAATAAAGCTGCTACAAACATGGTTTTTAGTGTAATTTTTGGAGTATTCACATGAGGAAAGAAGAAAGAAAATTTGAAAAATTTAGAACATGTTAAAAAACATTTTCAATGATAAGTCAAGTACCATGATCTTTCTTACCAAAACAATTACTTGTTACTTATATGTGTGAAATTGGTCAACATTTTCTAATCTAAAAAAATCTCAATATGGGGGAATGAAAGTAGGAGGGGATAACTGTTGTATGCTATCCTGAGCATTTTATAACAGAGAAGAGATTATCAGCAATGATGGAAGGCTGAAGACCTGTTAAAATACATACTCAGGACACAACTTTTTTTTTTCTTTAAACATAATAATAAAAGAAAATAAAATTTTATATGTAGCACATGCTAAATTTGTAGTTTTGTATGAAGGTACTTTATTATTCTTTATTAATGGTTAACATTTCTCCTTGATTTATAGTAGTGCTTAATGTTGGCTCTTCTTAATCATACTTAGAGAAGGATATATAAGACAGAATTTTTCTTCTTGAAGTTGATTAAAAAGAACACAAAATAGCACAAAAATACTAAATTTGTTCAATTTAATATTTATTTAGTTCAGTGTTTAAAAAATAATCAAATTGCAAATAATCAAGTACTTAAGTTAAATTTCCAATGTTGACAAAATTAAACCCATAGGTAGTATTTCTTAAGTTCACACTTAATAACCCCTATTGGAAACATTTTGTGCCATATGGAATAGTTAATTTTATTACTTTCTAACTATCGCATTTATTTGAAGTCAAAAATACAATATAAAATATAACTTTAAAAGAAAAAATAGGGAGAGCCCTAATCATGAACATAACTAATTCATCATAGATAGTAAAAAAAAGTCTGGAAACAAAATGGAAGAATATATACCCCTATTTAAAATATATCTAATTTTTTTTACATATTTTAACTTACATTTGTATTTAGAAATAATTCCTATGCTACTTACATATATAAATAACATACTACACATATTTGGTATGTTCTAGTTAAAATACATTTTATTATGTTCTAGAAGGTTTATAAAATATAGCACACTACCTCATACAGATTACTAAAGCAATAAATTTTAACTGTCAATACTGAACAGCAATGTTATTGACCACAATTGTACAGCAGGACACACACACAAAAAAAATGTTCCAAGTATTTTACCAACATTTAATATCTTTGAGTGGAGAAAGTAGAAATTAAGATTAAAAATCATTTAAAATTTACTGGTCAACAGATTGGAAAAATCCAGTTTTAAAAATTCGAAGGAGAAATCAAGGTGAGTATCACAATAAGCAATTCACTTTCAACAGTTTAGTTCAATGATATTCGGGAAGAATTAGAACGAAAAGGACTTCAAAGGTCTCATAAGCATAGAGAAGTCTGAGAAGGTCACTCTTGAAACAGCTGCTGCCAGGATCAGAGAGATAAAAGTTAAGCTTAGTAATTGCTCTTGGAAAATTAAAAGAATGAAAGTGACCAACGTCAAAATGAAAACACCAAATGACAGAGGAGATTCCAGAAAAGCAGCAATAAAATATATCTAGACATAAGTGCTCTGAGCTCACATAAAAAGACGATTAAAGAAAAGAATAGGTGTTAATTCACTGATCAGTACATTACCAACTAACCTCCTAGAAATAAGCAAATATAGAAAACCATAATGATGAGTTTCTGCTGCATCATAAAGAATATGAAAATTTCAAATAGGAGAATAAAAGTTAACTTGAATGCAGGACCAGGACAAGAATGAAGTCCTGGATAATGAGCAGTAAAGCCAAATGAGCCATCTCAGTGTCTTTGGCCTAACAACCTGTTGACAAAAGAGATCAGAGAAAATTTAATTCATGGTATTTCTTTAGATAGTAAATTGAATACCTTTGTATTGACAATCAAAATTACAATTCTTAAATCATTAAGCACTTTTTCATATTCTCAATAAATTCTACTTGAAAATACAGATGCCCACAGAAAGTCATTGATACAAAAGGAAAAGTTGTGGGGCTCTAGAGAGATGGCTCAGTGATCTGAGTTTGGATTCCTAGCAGCTACTTAGAAACTGGGTGTGGCTTCAGGGGAGTGGTACAGGTAGGCAGATATCTGGTACTCATTAACCAATCAGTTTAGCTCAGTCTGTGAGCTCTTGGCCCAGAGGAGAGATTCTGCCTCAAAACAATAACTTGGTACTTTATATGCAAGTTCATGTGTGCATTAACACACTCATTTGTGTTAAAATATACTATATACACATATGCACATATACAGCACATACAATGAATATGTAAATAATAAAAATGAAGCATCACTCATAAGAAATTGTAATAACATAAATTAGCTATTGAGCAAGTTAGAGAAGTAGACACATATGTCCAGAATAATTTAAAATACTTTTTTATTTATTTTTATTTGAATTACATCACTCTGCCTCCTCTCCTTCCTCTGACCCCTCCAGCAACCGTTTCTATGATGCGTTCCTCATTAATAAGTTGACAAGTGGATCAAAGACATCAACATAAAACCAGACACATTAAATCGGTTAGAAGAAAAAGTGAGGAAGACCCTAGAACTCATTGGTACAGGAGACAACGTCCTGAACAGAACACCAACAGCACAGGCTCTAAGAGCAACAATCAATAAATGGGACCTCATGAAACTGAAAAGCTTCTGTAAAGCAAAGGACACTGTCATCAAGACAAAACGACTGCCTACTGATTGGGAGAGAATCTTCACCAACCCTCTATCTGACAAAGGGCTAATATCCAGTATATATAAAGAACTAAAGAAGTTGAAAATCAACAAATTAAGTAATCCAATTAAAAAATGGGGAACATAGCTAAACAGAATTCTCGATAGAGGAATATCAAATAGCAGAGAAACACTTAAAGAAATGCTCAATGTCATTAGCCATGAGGGAAATGAAAATCAAAACGACCCTGAGATTTCACCTTATACCCATCAGAATGACCAAGATCAAAACCTCAATTGACAACACATGCTGGAGAGGTTGTGGAGAAAGGTGAACCCTCCTTCACTGTTGGTGGGAATGTAAACTGGTACAACTCTGGAAATCAATCTGGTGCTTTCTCAGACAACAAGGAATAGTGCTTCCTCAAATCCAGCTATACCACTCCTAGGCATATATCCAAAAGAGGATCAAGTATACAATAAGAACATTTGCTCAACCATGTTTGTAGCAGCTTTATTTGTAATAGCCAGCAGCTGGAAACAACCCAGATGCCCCTCAACTGAAGAATGGATACAGAAATTGTGGTACATCTACACAATGAAATACTACTCAGCAATTAAAAACAAGGAAATCATGAAATTTGCACATAAATTTCATGGTAGGATCTGGAAAGGATCATCCTGACTGAGGTATCCCAGAAGCAGAAAGACACACATGATATATACTCAGTCATATAGACATATAATATTGGATAAACCTACTAAAATCTGTACACCTAAAGAAACTAATCAAGAGGGAGGACTCTGGCTGAAATGATCAATCCCCACTCAGAAAGGCAAAGAGGATGGATGCCAGAAGAAGAAGAAAACAGGAAACAAGTTAGGAGCCTCCCACAAAGGGCCTCTGAAAGGCTCTGCCCTGTAGATTATCAAAGCAGATGTTGAGATTTATGGCCAAATTTTGGGCAGCATGCAGGAAATCTTATGAAAGAAGTAGGAAATAATAGTAAGAGGTAGAGAGAACAGGAGGTCCACAAGGAGAGCAACAGTACCAAAATTTTGAGCACAGGGGTCTTTCCTGAGACTCATACTCCAACCAAATACCATGCATGGAGATAAACTAGAACCCCTGCACAGATGTAGCCCAGTGTCCAAGTGGGTTCCATAGTTATGGGAACAGGGACTGCTTCTGACATGAACTGATTGGCCTGCTCTTTGATCATCTCCCTTTGAGGGAGGAGCAGCCTTACCAGGCCACAGAGGAAGATAATGCAGCCACTCCTGATGAGACCTAACAGACTATAATCAGAATGAAGAAAAAGAAACCCTCCCCTACTGGTGGACTTGGGGAGGGGAGTATGTGAAGATGGGAGAGAAAGGGAGGGATTGAGAGAAGAAGAGGGAGGGAACTAGAGGGGAGGATACAAAGTAAATAAAGTATAATTAAAAATAAAAAAATAAGTTGACAATATCTTTTTATCAGCCACTTTTCACTTAAAAAATGAGGCTTTTTTTTTTAAACAAAATTCTATAATCCAACAACCCTACAATATTTTCTTCCTCCAATGGCCTCTCCTCTTAGTATAGAGAGGTATTTCAAATATGGTTCCCATTATTTTATTTTTAGGTTTTATGGCTTTTATTTTTTTTATTTATTTTATTTTATTTTTTTCTTATTAGTTACATTTTATTAACTCTGTATCCCAGCCGTGTCCCGATCCCTCATTCCCTCCCAGTCCCTCCCTCCCTCCCTCATCTCCACCGTGTCCCTTGCCAAGTCCACTGATGGGGGGACCTCCTCCCCATTCATCTGATCCTGTTTTATCAGGTATCTTCAGGACTGGCTGCAAAGCTCTCCTCTGTGGCCTAACAGGACTGCTCCTCCCTTGGGGGTGGGGAGGCCAAAGAGCCAGTCATTGAGTTCCTGTTAGATACAGTCCTTGTTCCCCTCACTATGGGAAACCAATTGGTTACTGAGCTACCACAGGCTACATCTGAGCAGAGGTTCTAGGTTACATTCATACATGGTCCTTGGTTGCATGTCAGTCTCAGAAAAGACCCTGTGCCCAGATATATTTGGTCCTTGTGGGGCTCCTATCCTTTCCTCATGAGACTAACTCCCCTTCTTTCTTATGATTCCCTCTACTCTGCCAAAGGTTTGGTCATGAGTCTTTGCTTTAAAAACACTGCTAGTTAGAGTCTTTCAAATGCGCTCAGTAGACTCCTGTCAATGTTCAATGCACATCTCCTCTGTCTTTCAACACGAGGATTGATAATCTTACCCCATGTCCGCTCTCTTGATTATCTTTTTTAGGTGTATAGATTTCATTATGTTTATCATATCTTATAGGTCTATATAAGTGAGTATACCTTGGGGTGACACTAACCAAGCAAGTGAAAGACCTGTTTGAGAAAAACTTCAAGTCTCTGAAGAAAGAAATTGAAGAAGATCTCAGAAGATGGAAAGATCTCCCGTGCTCATGGATTGGTAGGATTAACATTGTGAAAATGGCCATCCTGCCAAAAGCAATCTACAGATTCAATGCAATTCCCATCAAAATACCAACTCAATTCTTTACAGACCTTGAAAAAAAGATTCTCAGCTTCATATGGAGAAACAAAAAACCCAGAATCTCCAAAACAATCCTGTATAACAACAGATCATCTGGAGGTATCTCCATCCCCGAGCTCAAGTTGTACTACAGAGCAATAGTAATAAAAACTGCATGGTATTGGCATAAAAACAGAAAAGAGGATCAATGGAATCGCATAGAAGACCCAGAAATAAACCCACACACCTATGAATACTCGATTTTTGACAAAGAAGCCAAAACCATTCAATGGAAAAAAGACAGCATCTTCAACAAATGGTGCTGGTCCAACTGGATGTCCACATGCAGAAAAATGAAAATAGATCTATATTTATCACCCTGCACAAAACTAAAGTCCGAGTGGATCAAAGACCTCAACATAAAACCAGATACTCTAAATCTGTTAGAAGAAAAAGTGGGGAACAGCCTAGAACTTATGGCTTTTATATAAAGCATTTTTATTATATTTGTGTTCCCAGATACCCATATACTTCTTCCCCACTCAGTGTCATAACTTTTTTTCCTAAAACAAAAAACAAAATTCAAAACAAGAGAGCAAAAACAACCAAAACAAACAAACAAACAAACAAAACATATAAAACATCAACTCTATTTTCTGTGAGTCATCTTAAGGAATTAAGAGAATGTAGCACTGTTGTTTGCATGCCATAACTGAAAGTGACAATAGTTTGCACAAATAAATGATGTTTTGCTATTGTTCTTAAAATACTTTTTGGTTCATTGGTATGTTGAAAATGAATTGATCACACACAGAAGACAATTATTCCAAGAAAATGTTAAAAATAACTCAGTAAATTTGTATTGTAGTTATGAAAATTAGAAGAAATGTCTGAATAAATATAAAGATCTATGCATCAAATAATGAGGTTATCTAGAAATTTTAGAAAACTCTGGTATTCTCATTGCTTCACCAATTGCCTCTCCCTTACACCCTTTCTCTTTGTTTCTTTCTATCTCTTTATTTAATATATATTACATATATATATATATATGCATGTATATATGCTTCACATGACAAACTCTTTTCATAGTATAGAGAGATGTTACTCCAATTATTCTGGGAAATGCATATATTTGGATATTAGATATATGGATATGTTCATATGTGTATATGTTTATATGTTATGTAAATAATTTATATATTATATGAATATTCATTTATTTATAAATAGAGATATGTGTGTATATAGATGTGTATATATACATATGTATTTAGATCTATTTGTAAAAATTGTCAAAAAATGAAATATTTTTCCCAATAAAAATATAAGCTATAATATGTAAAAATATAGTCTATGTGAAATATGCTATATATTTTTGAAGCAGGATAAGACTATAAACTGAAACGTTACCTGATCTTTAATATTTGCCTGTGATGGAAGAGTGAAGAGAAATAGAAAGGAGAGAAAGACAAAATAGAATCAAAGATGATCTCAAGTTCACTTGCAGTATTTGTACCATTTAGATCTGAGAGGATGAGTGCAAAAACATACGGGAGGCAATGCTGAGTCCCATTTCAGTGATATGACATCTCACCACTGAGTCTCATCTGTCATGCTATTTTAGGTTTTCTAAAAATGTTATCTTAAAATATGGCACTGACATATTTAAGATAAAGCGATAAATATCACTTTTGTATATAAAGAATTCCTTGAAGTTTAAAACAACCAAAACTTGTAAACATTTTTGATAATTTAATCTAGAGAGTTATTTTTTTATGTAAGAAAAAGATTGTTCATTACTGGAAATTTAAGTGAAAATAAACCATAAAGAAAGAAAGATACTGATGAATTTTATAGTAGGGCCTGAAGGTGATTTAAAATATGAAAATATGGATAGAGATTAATATAAAATATTTACAAATCATGAGTGTCACCAAGTTAAAATAAAGGGCTGTGGTTGAGCTAAGATTAAATTCTAACATAGGAAAAGTAGGAAGAATATGTCTGCAAACTGTGCAATGGATAGAGTCTGTTATATTCAACACTAATGAGGATGTGACCTAGTGACCTACTGGAGCATGCTGACAGGTATGAGGCAAGCAGCTATATTCTTTCAGTTGGGTCCTTATTTTTCTAGGAATATGCTGAAGTTTGCTACAGTAAATTTAAAGAATACTGTTTCTTTGCTATGTCAATGTTAATTGACTTTGGATCTATTTTTCTTCCATTTTTTCCCTTTCTTTTCCATTTAAAGCAGAATTGGAAGTTCATATTTTAACCTGTTGTCGTTCATTAAAATAGCTACAACAGATCAGAACTCGATGCAGCGTACCAAGTGCTCTTTATACTTGACTCTCTTCTTTCATGGTTTGCTGTAGAATTTCATCTGTGCCTCTTGGTATTCAATGATGGTATGAAAACACTGAGTTATTAAGCTGAGCATACGTGAATTTTAGGACATCAGTATTTTCACTTTTTCTTGAATGGTTTAAGATTTAGATGGACTGTTTAATAAAACAGTTTTATTTTAAGGTTTTGTTTGATTGTTTTGGGGGATTGGCCAAGTGAGGGAATAGGAGCTTATTTCATTTTACAGCTTGTAGTCCATTATCCAAGGAAGTCAGGGCAGGCACTCAAAGCAGAAATCTGGAGAAAGGAACAGACACAGAGGTCACAGGGGAGTGATGCTTCTGAACTTGTGGCTTCCTTACCTGCTCGGAAAGCTTCTTTCTTTTTTCTCTTTACAATTTTATTTAATTATTTTGTACAATATATTTTGTTCACATCCTTTCTCAGCTTTTCCTACATCTTCCACTTCATGTACTTCATGTACTTCATTCTGTCTCTTTCTTTTTCACTTTCTCTTCTTCTCTCTCAATCTCAGTCATTCTCTCTCTAAGAATAGGCAGGAAAAATATAAAACAAAAACAGAGAATGAAAATCCAAACAAACTAAAAAAGTCAATAACACAAAAAAATGTACATTCATGTACATATACACATGCTCTTGTATGCATGCTTGCACACAAACAAACATAAGTTCCTTTTGTGTTGACCAACTCATTATTGATAATGGGACTATAGCGTAGTTGATACACCCAGTACTTACTATTCCATAAGAGAAAACAATATTTCCTTTACCAGTAAGTATCAATGGCAAAAATCTTCATAGGTAGTAATTGGAATTTGTGTTCAATTTTATCAGTTCTGAAAATTTGTCTGATTTAAATTGTGCAGCTTTTGTAGGTTGTTACAGTCTCTGTGAGTTTATATGCGTGTTAGTCTTAGGCTTGTTGGAAAAAAAAAATTTTTTTTTGAGTCAGCCATCAACTCTGGTTCTTACAATCTTTCCACCTCCTCTTCTATCTAACTCCCTGAGCCTTAAGGGGAAGGTTTTGATAAAGACCTCACATACAGAGCTGAGTGCTCCAAAGTCTTTCATTCTCTATACATTGTCTGGTTGAGGGTCTCTACATTAATTCCCATCTACTGCAGGAAGAAGCTTCTCTGTTGAGATTTGAACAATGAAGCTATCTATGAGAATAACAGTATGTCATCAGGAATGACTTTATTTTTTATGTTCATTTAGCAGGATAATAACAATAACTTTTCTCCTAGCCTGCTGACCAACCTGGTCTCAGGTTCTTGGCCTGATACTTTATCGGTATGAAGTATGGATTTTATCTCAAGGAGTAGACATTAAGTCTAATGAAAAAGTCGTTAGTTACTCCTATAACACTTGTGTAGCTCTTGCTCCAGTATATGTTACTGGCAGGTCACTGCTGTAGGCTGCAGGGGTTTTCTGATTAGTCAGTAAGGGTGAAATGTCAAGTTGGGCATTAGCTCTGTTTCTTCATGTTCAATGATAAAAGTAAGTTGTGTCTCCAGAAGTAAAGCTTTGCCAACCATTTTTTGATAATAAACAATAGCTTTGGAAATAACCTGTAATATTTGCTGATGGTGGTGTTGAGAGCTTTTATGAGACTACTTAGCTAGTGAGTGCACAATTTTTTGTTCTTTTTTTATTAATTACAGTTTATTTACTTTGTATCCCCGTTGTAACCCCTCTCTCATTCCCTCCCAAACCTACCCTCCCTCCCTCATCTCTTCCCTGCCCCTCTCTAAGTCCACTGATAGGGGAGGTCCTCTTCCCCTTCCATCTGACCCTAGCTTATAACAAATTTTAACCAATTTCTGTCACTGCAGATTTTACTTGGTGTTTTTTGATGTATAATTGGGCATTCTGTATTCCATTATATGGTGACTCCACTTAACTTTTAAAAATGTATATATATATATATATATATATATATATATATATATATATATTCTAGGAACTTTCTACAATAGTAGGTTTCCATATAGCTCTTCAAAAAAACTTTAACATTAGTTGTTCCTCCCCATATCCCTATTTTTACCATGTCCTCCCATCCCATTCATCATGTAATTCTCCACTTCTGGTTTCCTTTTCTCTCTTTAAAATATCATACTCTTATTTTTCCTTATTTGGAAGATATCTCACCTCACCCTAGATCCTTACTAGCTGTGTAGCATCTGTGTGTATTAGGAATGAAACACAAATCTGAAGCATAAAAGCTAATATCCACATATAAGACAGAATATGAAACATTGTATTCTGGGTCTATGTTACCTTACCCAAGATGATTGGTTTTAGATCTATCTGTTTACTGGTAAATTTTATTTTTCTTAACAGCCAAATAAATATTCCACTGTTCATTTTCCATTCTTGATGGATATCCAGGACATTTCCGTTTTCTGCATATTCTGAATAGACCAACAATGAACATGGATGAGAAAGTATCTCTGTAATAAGAAGAATCCTATGGGTGTATGTGGAAGAGTGGTATAGCTAGATCTTGAAGTAGATCTATTCCTAGCATCCTGAGGTAATTCCAGAATGACTTTCATTGTAGCAGTACCAATTTTCACTCCAGTCATCAGTGAATTAGTGTTCCCATTTCCTATATCCTCATCAGCATGTGCTATCATTTGATTGTTTAATCTTATAGATTCTGATGGTACATGATGAAATCTCAAAGTAGTTTTGATTTGAATTTCCCTGGTAGCTAAGAATGTTGACCACTTTTTATGTGTTTCTTAGCAATTTATGTTTCATCTTTTGAAAAATTTGTTTAATTATGCACCCCATTTTTAATTGCTTTGATTGTTACCCAGGTCTTTGAGTTCTTTATTCTTTTTATTCTACTCTCTGTCAGATGTATAATTGGTGAAGACTTTTTTTTCCCATCTGAAGCCTGTTGCTTCTAACAAATGATCATGTACTTTCTCATACAAAAGCTTTTCAAGTTTCCTGAGGCTCTACTTATTAATTATTAATATTATAGCCTGCATTATTGTTGCCCTGTCTGGAAAGTTCCTTGCTGTACCAAAAATGTTCAAGCCTATATCCTAATTTTTATTTTAGCCTAATCAGTATATCTATTCTTATCTTGAGACCTTTGATACGTCTGCATCTTTCAGCTTTCCATTTTAAACAGCACTATTTTTGAAAATGTTTTCTTTTCTACAGTGTCTATGGCTTCTACATAAAAAGCTTTGTTCATAGATGTATGGCTCTTATCTGTGCCTTCAATTCTATATTATTAAATAATAAATCTTCTTTTATGCCAATACCATGCTGTTTTATATCTAAAGCTCTGTAATACAACTTACAGTGTTGGATGATGACACCTCAAGCAGTTCTGTTTTTATTGTCTTTTGGTATCCATAGGGTTGGGGTGGACTACTTAAGAGAATATTTTGTTTTGTTTCATTTTTTGTTTGTTTTGTTTCAAAGAGAAAGTTTCAATATATATATATATATATATATGCAGTCATGGCACTATCTTTGTTGACAGGTTGGTCTCCTACTAACAGAAATTCACTGGCCTCTGCCTTCTAAGTGCCAGGGTTAAAGTCTGCATTGCCATGCCTGGCCACAGAACAATTTGATCATTATATCAACAAAATCTCACTTTGGATCATAGCTCACATGTGTTTTTAGCTAAACCGTTTATTCTATAGCACATACCATAGGAAAGGTATGAAGTTGTATTAAAGGGGAAAGAACATAAATCTAGCTCTTTTGAATCCAATTAAATATTTTTCCAAGAAATTCATTTTCTTCATAATAATAAATGCTAATCACATTTGAAATAATGCTTATTAAAAGAATAACTCTAGTAAAAAGTTGTCTTAGAATGACTACTTTTATATTAATATATAATTTAAAATTTTAGATATAAAAATCAATTACTATGTTGAAGATGGAGAGAGTGGGCAGCCTTGTCTTGTCCCTGATTTCAGTGGGATTGATTTAAGTTTCTCTTCGTTCAGTTTGATGTTGGCTATAGGCTTGCTGTATATCGCCTTTACTATGTTTAGATATGTGCCTTGTAACCCTGATCTCTCCAATACTTTAAACATGAATGGGTGTTGGACTTTGTCAAATGCTTTTTCAGCATCTAGGGAGATTATCACGTGTTTTTTTCTTTCAGTTTGTTAATATGGTGGATCACATTGATGGATTTCCATATATTGAACCACCCCTGCATATCTGGAATGAAGCCTACTTGGTCATAGTGGATAATATCTTTGATGTGTTCTTGTATTCAGTTTGCAAGTATTTTGTTAAGTATTTTTGCATCAATGTTCATAAGGGAGATTGGTCTGAAATTCTCCTTCTTTGTTGAGTCTTTGTGAGATTTAGGTACCAAGGTGACTGTGGCTTGATAGAATGAGTTTGGTAATGTTCCTTCTGTTTCTACTTTGTGGAATAGTTTGAAGAGAATTGGAGTTAGCTCTTCTTTGAAGGTCTGGTAGAATTCTTCACTGAAGCCACCTGGACCTGGGCTTTTTTTGGATGGGAGACTTTTGATGACAGCTTCTATTTCTTTGGGGGATATAGGACTATTTAATTGATTTACCTGGTCCTGATTCAGCTTTGGTAAGTCAAATTGATCAAGAAAATTGTCCATTTCATTTAGATTTTCAAATTCTGTGGCATATGGACTTTTGAAGTAAGTCCTAATGATTGTTTGGATTTCCTCAGTGTCTGTAGTTACGTCCTCCTTTTCATTTCTGATTTTGTTGATTTGGGTGGTGTCTCTCTGCCTTTTAGTTAGCTTGGCTAAGGGTTTGTCTATCTTGTTGATTTTCTCAAAGAACCAGCTCTTGGTTTTATTGATTCTCTGAATTGTTTTATTTGTTTCTAATGGCTTGATTTCAGCCCTGAGTTTGATTATTTCCAGCCGTCTACTCCTTTTTGGTTTGTCTGCTTCTTCTTTTTCTAGGGTTTTTAAGTGGGCCATTAAGTTGCTTGAATGAGCTGTCTCGAATTTCTTCTTGAAGGCACTTAGAGCTATGAACTTTCCTCTTAGCACTGCTTTCATTATGTCCCACAAGTTTGGATATGTTGTGTCTTCATTTTCATTGAGTTCTAGGAAGACTTTAATTTCTTTCTTTATTTCTTCCCTGACCCAGCTGTCATTTAGTAACAAGTTGTTCAGTTTCCGTGTCTGTAGGCTTTTTGCTATTTCTATTGTTGTTGAAGTCCATGGAATTTTATGTAAGAAGTGGGAAATAGTAAGAGCTGGAGAGGAAAGGAACTCCACAAGGAGAGCAACATAACAAGATAATTTGAACACAGGGAACTTCCCAGAGACTCATACTCCAACCAAGGACTATCAGTGGACATAACCTAGAACCCTGACAATGCAGCCACTTCTGATGAGAACTGATAGACTAAGATCAGAAAGAAGGAGAGGAGGACCTCCCCTATCAGTGGACTTGGGGAGGGGCATGCATGCAGAAAGGGAGGGAAGGTGGGACCAGGAGGGGAGAAGGGAGGGGCTTATGGGGGGATACAAAATGAATAAAGTGTAATTAATAAAAGTTAAAGAAAATCAATTACTTACTAGCACAAACTTGTACCAGGCATGGAGGCACACAGCTTTAATTTCAGCACGTCAGGTGCAGAGGCAGAAGGAGAAGCAGAAGGATCTCTGTGTTCAAGGCCAGCCTGGTCTACATAGAGGGCAGTCAGCATTGGATAGTAATGTCTTGCTTCAAAAATCAAAACCCAAAACAAAGTCTTTTTTTTTTATTATTATTATTAGCAAAGCATGAAGTTTTGTTACAAGATTGAACTTAAATTGTCATCCTGCTGGATGACATTTGTCAAAAAGAGGAAATTTAGGCATTATTTTAATTTCAACTATATATTTTCTCTCATAAGTGTATCATTCTCCATTTCCATTGTTCTGAAAAAATATCTTGTGCACACTGGGCATACTAATAGTTTGTTGTGTATTTAGAAAAGTTCCTTTTTTGCTGTCATTATTCTTTTAAGCTTAGGTATATATTTCATAGTACAGTTTAAGAAAGTCTCAACTCTCATTTTTTTCTGTCTTGTGATTAACTCATCACTGGAAGGACTTGATAATATTTGTGGGAAGAATGTGCAATGAGTTGTACGGCATGACAATGTGTCACTGGCCCTATTACTATCAGTAGTACACAAAAACAAACAAACAAATTTGCAGATACACATTTTTAGTTCATCACTGACCATTTTTGTTCAAAATGATAGTTCAAAAATGTGTATATTTTATTTTCAATAGTTACATTTCCATAGTCACATATAAAATATTAAAATAAAGTTCAGTATATCACCAATGTTTCAAAAGTTTAAATATTTCATTTTCTTTTGTGTGTTTTTAATTTGTTGGTTACTTTATGCAAAACTGCTTAAGTCACACTGAAATCGTCATTTGTTTCCCTGGGCTTAATCTTTACTAATACATACATTGGCATCATTGCCAATGTATATAATGTAAATAATGCATATAATGTAAAGAAACAGGACATAGTGGTGGCAGAAGTAGAACTTCTTCTCTACACGGTGCCCAAGAAAAGACTCAGCAGTTAAAAGCATGACCAGCTCTTTGAGAGGACTAGAGTTTGATTCCCAGCAACCTTGTGAGGACTTACAAATATCTGTTACAACCAGTCTCAGAGGATCTGGACCTCTTTTCTACCCTATGTAGGTACAAAGCATAAACATTGATGACAAACATACATGCAGGCAGAACACCCATACACATAAAAGTAAATTTAAAAAAATTAAGTTACTGTTTTTAATGAGTTATCTGGATATTTTTAGAAATAAGAATCACTAAAAGTATATCTTTGTTTATCTTATTTTACTAGATAGATTATTGATATGTTCCATTGGCGGCTATGAGCTCTTGGGATTAAATGTTCTTTCTGTTTCATCCTCTCTAGTTTTCAGGATTACAGGGACAAGTCACTATACCAGACTAAAACAGTTTTAAATTAGCACATTTTTGTCATTTGTATCCAAGATCCAGCTTATAAACTTCATTACCTCTCTGTAAAGTCAACTTTGATTCGTTTTAAGTATTTAGGATAGCAAGATTAGTTTTTTGTTTGTTTGTTTGTTTGTTTTACTTATCAGTTACATTTTGTTAACTCTGTATCCCAGCCGTGTCCCAATCCCTCATTCCCTCCCAGTCCCTCCCTCCCTCCCTCATCTCCACCGTGCCCCTTGCCAAGTCCACTAATAGGGGGGACCTCCTCCCCATTCATCTGATCCTGTTTTATCAGGTATCTTCAGGACTGGCTGCAAAGCCCTCCTCCCGGGCCTAACAGGACTGCTCCTCCCTTGGGGGTGGGGAGGCCAAAGAGCCAGTCATTGAGTTCCTGTTAGATACAGTCCTTGTTCCCCTCACTATGGGAAACCAATTGGTTACTGAGCTACCACAGGCTACATCTGAGCAGAGGTTCTAGGTTACATTCATACATGGTCCTTGGTTGCATGTCAGTCTCAGAAAAGACCCTGTGCCCAGATATATTTGGTCCTTGTGGGGCTCCTATCCTTTCCTCATCAGACTAACTCCCCTTCTTTCAAATGATTCCCTGCACCCTGCCAAAGGTTTGGTCATGAGTCTTTGCTTTGAAAACACTGCTAGTTAGAGTCTTTCAAATGCGCTCAGTAGACTCCTATCATATGTTCAATGCACATCCCATCTGTCTTTCTAAACGAGGATTGATAATCTTACCCCATGTCCACTCTCTTGATTATCTTTTTTAGGTGTATAGATTTCATTATGTTTATCATATCTTATAGGTCTATATAAGTGAGTATATACCGTGTTTGTCTTTCTCTTTCTGGGATATTTCACTCAGGATGATCTTTTCTAGATCCCACCATTTGCCTGCAAATTTCATGATTTCCTCTTTTTGATTGCTGAATAGTATTCCATTGTGTAAAAATACCACAATTTCTGTATCCATTCCTCCATTGATGGACATCTGGGTTGTTTCCAGGTTCTGGCTATTACAAATAATGCTGCTATAAACATGGTTGAGCAAATATCCCTTTTGTGTACTTGAGCAAACTTTGGGTATATACCTAGCAGTGGTATAGCTGGGTCTTGAGGAAGCACTATTCCTAATTGTCTTAGAAAGCGCCAGATAGATTTCCAGAGTGGTTGTATCAGTTTACATTCCCACCAGCAGTGGAGGAGGGTTCCCCTTTCTCCACAACCTCTCCAGCATGTGTTGTCCCTTGAGTTTTTCATCTTGGCCATTCTGATGGGTGTAAGGTAAAATCTCAGGGTCGATTTGATTTGCATTTCCCTGATGGCTAATGAGGATGAGCATTTCTTTAAGTGTTTCTCTGCCATTTGATATTCCTCCACAGAGAATTCTCTGTTTAGCTCTGTTCCCCATTTTTTAATTGGATTACTTGGTTTGCTGCTTTTCAGCTTCTTTAGTTCTTTGTATATACTCGATATTAGTCCTCTGTCAGATAAAGGGTTAGTGAAGATTCTTTCCCAATCTGTAGGCAGGCGTTTTGTTTTGATGACAGTGTCCTTTGCTTTACAGAAGTTATTCAGTTTCATGAGGTCCCATTTATTGATTGTTGCTCTTAGAGCCTGTGCTGTTGGTGTTCTGTTCAGGAAGTTGTCTTCTGTGCCAATGAGTTCTAGGCTGTTCCCAACTTTTTCTTCTAACAGATTTAGAGTATCTGGTTTTATGTTGAGGTCTTTGATCCACTTGGACTTTAGTTTTGTGCAGGGTGATAAATATAGATCTATTTTCATTTTTCTGTATGTGGACATCCAATTGGACTAGCACCATTTGTTGAAGATGCTGTCTTTTTTCCATTGAATGGTTTTGGCTTCTTTGTCAAAAATCGAGTATTCATAGGTGTGTGGGTTTATTCTGGGTCTTCTATGCGATTCCATTGATCCTCCTTTCTGTTTTTATGCCAATACCATGCAGTTTTTATTACTATTGCTCT
>NW_026596100.1:9446124-9538112 GCF_907164565.1 Psammomys obesus | reverse complement strand
TACTTTATGTTATTAGTGGCTATTGTGAAGGGTGTTGTTTCCCTAATTTCTTTCTCGGCCCTTTTGTCTTTGGTATACAGGAGGGCTTCGGATTTTTTTGAGTTGATTTTGTATCCTGCCACTTTGCTGAAGGTGTTTATCAGCTGGAGGAGTTTTCTGGTTGAATTTTTGGGGTCGCTCATATGTACTATCATATCATCTGCGAATAGTGACACTTTGACCTCTTCCTTTCCGATTTGTATCCCCTTGATCTCCTTTAGTTGTCTTATTGCTCTGGCTAGGACTTCAAGTACTATGTTGAAGAGGTATGGAGAGAGTGGGCAGCCTTGTCTTGTCCCTGATTTCAGTGGGATTGATTTAAATTTCTCGCCATTGAGTTTGATGTTGGTTATAGGCTTGCTGTATATTGCCTTTACTATGTTTAGATATGTGCCTTGTATTCCTGATCTCTCCAAGACTTTAAACATGAATGGGTGTTGGACTTTGTCAAATGCTTTTTCAGCATCTAAGGAGATGATCATGTGGTTTTTCTCCTTCAGTTTGTTTATGTGGTGGATTACATTGATGGATTTCAGTATGCTGAACCATCCTTGCATGCCTGGGATGAAGCCTACTTGGTCGTGGTGGATGATATCTTTGATGTGTTCTTAGATTCGGTTTGCAAGTATTTTATAGAGTATTTTTGTGTCAATGTTCATAAGAGAGATAGGACTGAAATTCTCTTTTTTTGTTGGGTCTTTGTGTGGTTTAGGCATCAGGGTGACTGTTGCTTCATAGAATGAGTTTGGTAATGTACCTTCTGTTTCTATTTTGTGGAATAGTTTGAGGAGAATTGGTGTGAGCACTTCTTGGAAGGTCTGATAGAATTCCGCGCTGAAACCATCTGGCCCAGGGCTTTTTTTGGAGGGGAGACTGTGAATGACTGCTTCAATTTCCTTGGGGGATATTGGGCTGTTCAGTCTTTCTACCTGATCTTGACTTAATGTTGGAAGATGGAATCTATCAAGAAAATTGTCCATTTCATTTAGATTTTCAAATTTTGTGGCATATAGGCTTTTGTAGTATGACCTAATGATTGTTTGAATTTCCTCTGTGTCTGTAGTTATGTCACCCTTTTCATCTCTGATTTTGTTGATTTGAATAGATACTCTCTGCTTTTTAGTTAGTTTGGCTAAGGGTTTGTCTATCTTGTTGATTTTCTCAAAGAACCAGCTTTTTGTTTCATTGATTCTTTGAATAGTTTTATTTGTTTCTAATTGATTGATTTCAGCCCTGAGTTTGATTATTTCCAGCCTTTTGCTCCTCTTGGGTGTATCTGCTTCTTTTTTTTCTAGGGTTTTCAGTTGGGCCATTAAGTTGTTTGTATGTGATGTTACGAATTTCTTCTTGCAGGCACTTAGTGCTATAAATTTTCCCCTGAGCACTGCTTTCAATGTGTCCCATAAATGGGTCCCATAAAGCAGCCTAGCGGTAGAATCTATGTTTGCTGATCCCGAGAGAGTACCAGGTAGGGTTGAGTGTCCTCAGATCCAGAGCTTGGGTTTCTCCTCTAGGGGCCGCTGGGTGAGCTGGAGAGAGGGTGCTGTGTCCTTAGCAGGCTGCCTCTCTGTCCTTTCCCTCTGACCTTCTCCTCTGCTTGGGCAAGCTTATAGATGTGCTCTCATGTGAGTGCCAGCAGGGGTTGGGGCTTCTCAGTCAGATCCTGAGCCAGGGGTTGGGGGGGGGAGGGGCGCCTGTGATAGAACTTGCTGCTAGACCTTATTGCGCTGGACCCAGGAAAATCTCAGGATGTGTAGAATGACCACAGTCCCAGATCCTGAGCTGTAGTTTGTTTGCTAGGAGCGGCCGGCAGCACTGGAGTTCCAGCACTGTGAAGCCGCTGTGTGCCTCTTTATCCTTCTGCTCTGCTGCAGCAGGGTTATGGCGGCCTTTGGGGGAGTGCCCGAAAGGATTGGGTTCTCTCAGCCCGGATCTCGGGTTGGGGCACAGACAATGTGGTCTGTGGCAGATTCTGCTGGACGCCTCCTGCCTCCTCCGAAGAGGGAGTAGGGATTTTGAGCTGGGCGCACAGCTGTAATCCATGTGCGTTGGGAGCTCAGTTGTGATGGCGGCAGGTACCCGTGGTCGGAGAGACCTTCCAGGGAAAGACTGGGTGACCCGTGACCAGTCTGGCAGCTTTCCTTCCCCGTGGGGTTTTTTTGCGACTGGGACTCTCAGCCTCAGGCACCCTTGTGCCCACCGATCAGCCTGGGAAAGTGATCGGCACAAGCAGGCTCGAGGCACCAGCCGGGAGACCCAAAGCCTGCGTTAGCTGGGTTCTCTTCCGGGTTCTGGCTGGGCAGCCGAGAGTGGACCAGACCGATTCCCACGCCGTGGGAGCCTCCCCTCACCTGGGAAACACGATTGATCGCTGTTGTTTTAGGGCCCAGAGTTCATTCTCCTGGTTGCTGCAAGGAGTGTGTTGTCCCGCTTCTCAGACACGGTGTTCTCCTGGTGCCGCCATCTTGGCCCCTCTCTGGGTATCTGCAAGATTAGTTTGTTAAAATTTCAATCAAAGCTACATTTAAATGTTTGTGTCTAATACCAACAGGAAATGGTCATGTCCAAAATTCTGAGCATCATTGTAGAAAGCACTGACTCGGTATTTTCAAGACATTCAGTCAAATTTAAACTATATAAGCAAAAGAAAAATAGCGTCATGATTTCTATAAATATTTTAGTGTTTATGAGGAGAAAGCTCAATTTTGTATTTATGAGAGAGTAAGGTATTTATAAATAGTGCTAATAATTTGATTATTTTATCAGCATTATGTGTGTGATCACAATTTCTTGTTTGCAGTTTGCCATTTAAGAGTTATAGTGACAGCCTGGTCTACAAAGTGAGTTCAGAACAGCCAAGGCTATACAGAGGAACCCTGTCTTAAAAAATTGAAATACCAAACAAACATACAAACAAACAAAAAAGGTATAATGAAAGTCTTACATCAATAGCATCAGTAAAACTGAGGCTTTAAATTTCAATTGATCAAATCAGATAAATTCGAAAACATATTTTAAAACTTAGAGCCAGTTACTTAAACTTGCCTTCCATTTCTTTCATCTCAAGATCCAACTTTCTATCATTGTTACAGTATTCTTGAACATGATTCTGTGGAAGTACATTGAAGAAAGCAATTTCTCTGGCTTCCATTTAGCTCTAGATACACTTGGGTATCTCTAGATACCCAAAAGTTAAGTTAATTCACCTGTGTAGGTCAATTGCTTGACCTAAGGACCATCAAATGAGAGAATTCAAAGTCATTGCATTTTTAAATTTTTATTTTATTTGCTTATTACAATTTATTCACTTTGTGTCCCAGCTGTAGCCTCCACTCTCATCTCCTCCCAGTCCTACCTATCCTCTGTCTTCTCCCCTTCATGCCTCTCACTGATAGGGGAGGTCCTCCTCCCCTACTATCTGACCCTAGCCTATCAGGTCTCAACAGGACTATCTGGATCCTCTTTTTCTGTGGCCTAGTTAGTCCACCTGGCCAGAAGGAGGTGATAAAGAGCTAGCCACTGAGTCCACATCAGAGACAGCTCCTGCTCCCCTTACTAGAACACCCACATGGAGAATGAGGTGTCCATGGGCTACATCTGCGCATGAAGCTTAAGTCAGTCCCCTTTTCTGTATTGCTACCTAAAACATTAACTTTTTCTTTTATTGTCTTTTCAAGAAGTGTTAGTTTTCTCTACATGTTTAATCAATGAAAAAAATAGTTTATTTTTTAAATATAATATTTTTAAATATTTTTTCATTGATTAAATATGTAAGAAAGAAATTTGAATGTATTTTTCAAATATATCTTGTACATTTTGCCATTTGTTGCATTCTTTAAATTTTGTCTCATATATTAAAATGTGCCATTAAGTGTAAATTTTTGAATGACAAACTTTTTTTTAATTAACTATTTGCAAGGTGGCTTTACTAGGCTACAGAGAAAGATATCCAGACAGTCCTAATGAGACCTGATAAGCTAGGGAGAGATAGTAGGGGAGGTTACCAGGGGACTAACGGAGGGACACAGTGGAGGAAGAGGGAGTGAGGGTGTGACCAGGAGGAGATGAAGGTGGGGTTTACAATTGGGCAACAAAATGAATAAATTTTAATTATTATTATTATTAATATATGGAACTCTAGTGTATATGGTTGTATCTCCCAAGGAAAATATAACCTACATCTGACAAATTTTGTTGTTGTTTTTCACTCCTGCAGAGATGTTTGATTCTCCATATTTGAAGGTTAGTCAAATTACTTGATTCTTTAGCCCAGACTTGATATCTGGAGAGTTATACATGTATATATAAACATATGAATTTAGAGATGACTAAAATGACATTTTTATTTAAAACATTTTGCTTTATGTCTACCATGATATACTTAATAACTGTACATGCTTTTGCAACAGTTACCACTATTTATTATTGTAACAGTTATAAATCCAGAAAAAGCCTCCAGACACCCACAAAATCTTGCAGTACTCACAAAATTTTGGATATGTTTTATGTAAGAAATATTTTTAAAGGTAAAAGTGGTGGTAGCAACCCTCTTTCCCAGTACGTGGGTAGCAACCTACTTTCCCAGTAGGTATTGTTTTTTTTGCATTTATAATTAGCCCAATTTCATGTATACAGTTTCAGAGCACCCAGACTTACATAAAGAGACCTTGTCTTAAAAAATAAAAAATAATAAAGTAAAATAAATGTTATGAAATTGTTTACATTGGACTAAACTCATATACAGTATGTTTAAAGTCTAGTAGTAGTTCAGTGACATATTTCTGTCTTACAGAGTTATGTAAAAAAGACTTTTCCCCTGTCCTTATTTAGAAAGGCTAAAAGAAGACGAGCTAAAGAAATCAATGAAAGTATGGAGTGAACCTATAAAAACATTTTCAAATGTCATATCTCACTTTAAAATATCAGTTTGTTACAGAGAGGAGGATGTAAGTAGGGTAAAGCACTCAGAAACAATCTCAAACCGTTACAAAACTAACACTTTGCTTGTTTGCTGAAAGGGAACTTATAAAGAGGTGAGCACATCAAGTGCACTCTAATGCATTAAGTACAGTTTGCTTTTAACTGGCTATGTGTCTAAGTGACTTAGAGTGCTCAGGAGGGCAGGGTTGAATCCTCTGGGCAGCAGAGTACCATGGCTTCTTTCCTAGTGGCAGAGGCTGCAAAGTTTGTCACACATTGTCTGCCAGTGAGACCTATGTCTGACCAGTTCATAGCTCATAGTGTGGTGGGTGTAAGTTTTAAGTAGCTGGTGCAGAATTAAAAGGTAGTTTTAAGTTGATAATTTTAATGAATCAGAGAACTTTGAAACAATTTGTATAGTCAGTACTTAACATTTGTATTGTCTATTTGGAAATCCTGACTATTTTGTATATTATAGAGAATGCCTAGCAAGCGTTAGCTAAAAACAAAACTTTGCTGTAATTACTATAATTATGAATTTAAGTAGAGATTTTATGATCTTGATAATAACATCTATAGTAGTAGTGTATATGGAACAATGAAAACCAATATAAATGTGTGTTTGAGGTGGCCTGTGTGTGTTTAACAAATTCAAACTTCTGTTGTAGGCTCCTGTCCTATTTCCTGTCTTCTCCTGCTTCCGATGTCTATTGCATTTGTCCTTCTGAATGAGGATTAAGCTTCTTCCCTAGGGTCCTTCTTGTTGGTTAGTTTCATTAGTATGGATTTTAGTATGTTTATCCTATATTATACGGTTAATATTCACTTATAAGTGAGTATATACCATGTGTGTCTTTCTGCTTCTGGCAAGATGATCTTTTCCAGTTCTCACTATTTGCCTGCAAATTTTATGATTTCCTTGTTTTTAATTACTGAGTATTATTCCATTGTGTAAATGTACCACAGTTTCTGTATCCATTCCTTCTTTGAGAGACACCAAGGTTTTTTCCAGATTCTGGTTATTACAAATAAAGCAACTGCAAACATGGTTGAGCAAATGTCCTTGTTGCATACTTAAGCATGTTTTGGATATATGCGTAGGGGCGGTATAGCTGGATCTTGAGGTACCACTATTCCTAATTGTCTGAGAAAGCATCGGATTGATTTCCAAAGAGGTTGTACAAATTTACATTCCCACCAGCAATGGAGAGGACTTCCCATTTTTTCACATACTCTCCAGCTTGTGTTGTCACTTGAGTTTTTTGATCTTAGCCATTCTGATGGGTGTAAGGTGAAATCTCAATGTTATTTTGATTTTTATCTACCTGATGACTAAGGACATTTAACATTTTTAAGTGTTTCTCTGTCATTCAATATTCCTTTATTGAGAGTTCTCTATTTAGTTCTGTACCCCATTTTTTAATTGGATTACCAGGTTTGTTGGTGTTTAACTTAAGTTCTTTATATATTCTGGATATTAGCCCTTTGTCAGATATAGAGTTGGTGAAGATCTTTTCCCAATCTGTTGGCTGTCATTTGGTACTGATCGAGGTATTGAAGCAGAAGCTGAGACTCAGCCAAACTTTGGGCAGAGTTCAGGGAATCTTATGAGAGAAGGGGGAGAAAGAAAGACCTTGTAGGGGGCAGGAACTCCACAAGAAGACCAAAAGATCCAAAATAAATAAATTAATAAATAATAATTGAGCCCTGGGACCCTGAAGAGAATGATACCCCAACCAAGGCCAATGCATGTAAAGGACCTAATATCCAGGCTCAGATGTAGCCCATAGAGTGGGTGTCCAAGTGGGGTCCCTAGTAGAGGGAGCAGGGGCTTTCCCTGGCATGAACTCAGTGGCAGCCTCTCTGATCACCTCCCCCTGGTGGATGCAGCCTTTCCAGGCCACAAAGGAAGACAATGCAACCAGTCCTGAGACCTGATAGGCTGAGGTCAAATAGAAGCAGAGGATGTCCTCACCTATCAGTCTATTAGGAGAAGGGTATAGTGGGAGAAGAGAGAGGGAGGTTGGGATTGAGAGGAGACAAGGGAGGGGTCCACAGCCAGATACAAATTGAATAAATTGTAAAAATGATAACAATAAAAAGAAAAAAATCATATAAAAATTCACATGAAATTCATGTACATACCACTAAAAACAGACACACAACTTTGGAAGAGATGGAAGAGTTGAATATGAAAGGAGATGAGGGAAGGAAAGGGAAGGGAAATAATACAATTATTTTTTTAATATAATTTTTAACTTATTGCAATTTATGCACTTTGGAGTCCAGCTGTAACCCCATCCTCATTCTCTCCCAATCACGCCCTCCCTCCCTTCCTCATCTCTTCCCATGCCTCTTCCAAAGTCCACTGATAGTGGAGGACCTCTTCCCTTTCCATCTGACCCTAGTTTATCAGGTCTCATCAGGACTGACTTTCATAGTCTTCCTCTGTGTCCTGATCAGGCTGCTCCTCCCTCAGGAGGAGGTGATCGAAGAGCCAGCCACTGAGTTCATGTCAGAGACAGCCTCTGCTCCCCTTAATAGGGAACCCACTTGGACACTGAGCTGCCACAGGCTACCTCTATGCAGGGGTTCTAGGTTATGTCCATGCATGGTACTTGGTTGGAGTATCAGTCTCAGAAAAGACCCCTACGCCCAGATTATTTAGTTCTGTTGTTCTCCTTGTGGAATGCCAGACTCTGCCAGGGTTTTCTATCTCCCCCTTCTTTCTTTCATAAGTTTCCCTGCACAATTATTTTTTAAGTGAAAAAACAAAAAAAGACATTCATAGCAAAGAATGAACAGATACTAAAAATACAGATTTTGGCAATGAGACTCCTTTTCAGTGTAGTACACATGTAATCTTAAAAAGCTATTTACTTCCAAATCACAGTTCACCTATTGAAATAATTGAGACACAATGGCTGTAAAACGATTCACTGGGTAATCACAGTTGTTGCCTCAGCTAAGATTCTTAACACATTCCACAAACCCACGTGTTATATGGGGAGGACCTTCACCTGCAAGAGAGTCTCTATCTCCACTGTCAGACTGTTCTCTCTCTCTCTCTTTCTCTCTCTCTCTCTCTCTCTCTCTCACTCACACACACACACACACACACATGCACACACACAAGTAAGTAAATCAAAATTATTTCCATTTTGTAGAGTAGTTTAAAGAGAATTGGTGTTAGCTCTTCTTTGAAGGTCTGGTAGAATTCTGCGTAAAAACCTCTGTCCCTGTGCTATTTTTGGATGGGAGACTTTTGATGACAGCTTCTATTTCCTTAGGGCATATAGGACTATTTAATTGATTTACCTGGTCTTGATTCAGCTTTGGCAAATGGAATCTATCAAAAAAATTGTCCATTTCATTTACATTTTCAAATTTCCTTGCATACAAGCGTTTGAAGTAAAACCTAATGATTCTTTGGATTTTCTCAGTGTCTATGGTTATGTTCCCCTTTTCATTTCTGATTTCTTTGATTTGGTTAGTGTCTCTCTCTATCTGCCTTTTAGTTGGTTTGGCTAAGGGTTTGTCTACCTTGTTGATTTTCTCAAAGAACCATCTCTTGGTTTCATCTATTCTTTGAATTATTCTCTTTGTTTCTAATTGATTAATTTCAGTTCTGAGTTTGATTATTTCCAGCTGTCTACACCTCTTGGGTGTGTCTGTTACTTCTTTTTTTTTTTTTTTTTTCTAATGCCTTCAGGTGTGCCATTAAGTTGTTTGTATGAGACATCTCAAATTTATGTAAAACTTTAAAAAAATGTTCATTGCATATTTCATAAGAGCAAATATGCTATTTTAAATTTCTGTCAATGCTGTTTGCAAGAAGGTAATTTCTTTTCTTTATAAAGCAGAAGTCTTTGTATTTTGAATAACTTTACTGTGATTGAAAGAGCTTGTGATTTAAGTAACATATGTAAATGAAGCTAAGTGGTATTTGCATACTAAGATCATTTAATCATAATATTCATAATCAAGTGAAAATCATTTTATGTAAGTGTAGTTTAAATGAATGTAGTAAATAAGCTTTAATTTGCAAATGATTGCTTTATATAATGCTTTTAAAATTTGGCTTAATAAAAATATGAACATTCATATATAATTTTAAATAAAGTATTGAAACTCATTAACAAATACTTTATAAATACTCTTTTCAGTCTTTAGGAGAAGAAAACCTAAAATACCCTATGGCCTCATATATAATAAATAAACCGTAACAAATAGTAACAGTATAGTCTTTATTAATCAGTCAAATGATTGAGTGACTAAACCTTTCAACATGATAAAATTCTAAGTTATAGTTATTAACATCTAATTTATAAAAACTCAGTCCTTCAGTCACCCCAAAATTAAATTATTAGTTATCATGGGAAATTAAATCTCCTGTAAAACAGGTAACAATATATGTGGGTTTAATCTTATTTATATCTTACTCTCAGAATAAAGATAAAATTAAAAGCCACAGATTTCCTTTTTATTTCTTTCAAGTAAGGCAGAATTTTAGTAAATAATTTAATCTACTTTCTTAGTCGATTTACCATACGATAATATAGTTTATGAAAAATATAGATCTCTGAATAGGAAGGTATGTAATCCAATACCAGTCCCCTTGTGACTGTTTATATTTACTTAACTTCATGACTATGTCCAGAGCACTTCAAAATAGAAATAACTGTATCTTGTTCCTATACCTACTAAATTATACAATATGGTCTGTGGTGTTTGACTAAAACTGTCCTTATAGGTTCAGGAATTTGAACACTCGGTTCCCGTTTGATGACAGTTTGATCCTCAGATGACTTCCAGTTTGCTTTGTGTTTTATGTTTTTGGTTGAAATTATGATTTCTCAGCTTCCTGCCCTGGCCACTTGCTGCCATGTTACTTCATCATTATGGACTGTTCCTCAAAACTGTAAGCCAAAATGAATTCTTTCTTTCATACTTCACTGTGGTCCTAGGCATTTAGCACAGGAATAAAAAGGAATTTCATAGCCTTTTATAAAATAAGAGCAATAAATTTAACTCTGGTTATCATTGTAGTTATTTTCTAGAATGGAAATCACACCTTTCCCCAAATACCCATTATATTTCAACACTTGTTATAGACTATATTTTTGTTTAAATAAAAAAAAATTACAGGGTGTGGCAGACATCCTGTAGCAACCAACAATAAGAGGGGCCACAAATTTGAAAAAGATCAAAGATAGGGTTTGGAGAAAATTATATAATGAATTATATTATAATATCAAAAAATTAAAGATGTACATTTTTTAAAGGAAAAAGTATTGGACTGTGTCAGCAAAAGAAATAGAGCTACTATTGTTGGTAACATTTATGGACTCCCTTGAAAAGAAGTGCATAAGGAATCACCTGTTATCATCAAGTCTGGAATAATTTCATCTTACTAGCTTCCTAGACCAAAACTCAAAAAGTTCTCAGTTCTCAGTTGAATTGTAAGCACTTGAAGTGCTTGACTAACATGAGTCGTAAGACTTGGCTGTTATCAAAGTACCAACTCAATTCTTTACAGACCTTGAAAAAAAGATTCTCAGCTTCATATGGAGAAACAAAAAACCCAGAATCTCCAAAACAATCCTGTACAACTACAGATCATCTGGAGGTATCTCCATCCTCGATCTCAAGCTGTACTACAGAGCAATAGTAATAAAAACTGCATGGTATTGGCATAAAAACAGAAAGGAGGATCAAAGGAACTGCATTGAAGACCCAGAAATAAACCCACACACCTATGAATACTCAATTTTTGACAAAGAAGCCAAAACTATTCAATGGAAAAAAGACAACATCTTCAACAAATGGTGCTGGTCCAACTGGATGTCTACATGCAGAAAACTGAAAATGGATCCATATTTATCACCCTGCACAAAACTAAAGTCCAAGTGGATCAAAGACCTCAATATAAAACCAGATACTCTAAATCTGTTAGAAGAAAAAGTTGGGAAAAGCCTAGAACTCATTGGCACAGGAGACAACTTCCTGAACAGAACACCAACAGCACAGGCTCTAAGAGCAACAATCAATAAATGGGACCTCATGAAACTGAAAAGCTTCTGTAAAGCAAAGGACACCATCATCAAAACAAAACGACTGCCTACAGATTGGGAAAGAATCTTCACTAACCCTTTATCTGACAGAGGACTAATATCCAGTATATATAAAGAACTAAAGAAGCAGAAATGCAACAAACCAATTAATCCAATTAAAAATTGGGGAATGGAGCTAAACAGAGAATTCTCTGTAGAGGAATATCAAATGGCAGAGAAACACTTAAAGAAATGCTCAACATCATTAGCCATCAGGGAAATGCAAATCAAAAGGACTCTGAGATTTTACCTTACACCCATCAGAATGGCCAAGATGAAAAACTCAAGTGACAACACATGCTGGAGAGGTTGTGGAGAAAGGGGAACCCTCTTCCACTGCTGGTGGGAATGTAAACTGGTACAACCACTTTGGAAATCTATCTGGCGCTTTCTAAGACAATTAGGAATAGTGCTTCCTCAAGACCCAACTATACCATTCCTCGGCATATACCCAAAATTTGCTCAAGTACATAAAAGGGATACTTGCTCAACCATGTTTATAGCAGCTTTATTTGTAATAGCCAGAACCTGGAAACAACCCAGATGTCCATCAACGGAGGAATGGATACAGAAATTGTGGTATTTTTACACAATGGAATACTACTCAGCAATCAAAAAGGAGGAAATCATGAAATTTGCAGGCAAATGGTGGGATCTAGAAAAGATCATCCTGAGTGATATATCCCAGAAGGAGAAAGACAAACAGGGTATATACTCGCTTATATAGACCTATAAGATATGACAAACATAATGAAATCTATACACCTAAAAAAAATAATCAATAGAGCAGACACAGGGTAAGATGATAAATCCTCATTTAGAAAGACAGATGGGATGTGCATTGAACATATGACAGGAGTCTACTGAGTGCATCTGAAAGACTCTACCTAGCAGTGTTTTCAAAGCAGATACTAAGACTCATAACCAAACCTTCATCAGAGTACAGGGAATCATTTGAAAGAAGGGGAGTTAGTATGATGGGGAAAGGATAAGAGCTCCACAAGGACCAAATATATCTGGGCACAGGGACTTTTCTGAGACTGACATTCAACCAAGGACCATGTATGGATATAACCTAGAACCTCTGCTCAGATGTAGCCAGTGGTAGCTCAGTAATCAATTGGTTTCCCATAGTAAGGGGAACAATGACCTAACAGGAACTCAATGGCTGGCTTTTTTACCTCCCCACCCCCCAAGGGAGGAGCAGTCCTGTTAAGCCACAGAGGAGGATTTCGCAGACAGTCCTGAAGATATCTGATAAAACAGGGTCAGTTGAATGGGGAGGAGGTCCCCCCCATCAGTGGACTTGGAAAGGGGCACGGTGTAGATGAGGGAGGGAGGGTGGGATTGGGAGGGAATGAGGGAATGGGACAGAGTTAATAAAATGTAACTGATAAGAAAAAAATTATATATATATAAAAAAAAGACTTGGCTGTCTGTCCAACCACGGCCCTACATCTTCACATTGAAACATAATTTCTCTGCAGTGTCTATCACATACACAAATAGATTTTGCACTACTCCATTGGTCAGCATTTTCAGTTAACTCTGCATGTACAGGCACAAATGTGTTTTCTACATAGTCAAAGTTAGTAACGGCTTATTATTTGGTCCAGTAGCTTCAAATTTGTGTACTCGCAAAAATAATTTGTTCTATGGTATAATCACATTTTAAAAATGGCAAAATATAATTTGTTCTATAGTATAATCTCATCTTAAAAATGGCTTATCATTAAAAATCTAGATTATAATTGTATTTTACTATCTTATTTACAAATGTACTCTAGAACCATTTTACTAAAATTATTGTTAACTAAAGTACAAATGGATCAAAGACCTCAACATAAAACCAGACACATTAAATCCGTTAGAAAAAAAAGTGAAGAATAGCCTTGAACTCATTGGTACAGGAGACAACTTCCCAAACAGCCCACCAACAGCACATGCTCTGAGATCAAAAATCAATAAACAGGACCTCATGAAACTGAAAACCTTCTGTAAAGCAAAGGACACTGTCATCAGAACAAAACGACAACCTACAGACTGGGAGAGGATTTTCCCCAACCCTATATCTGAAAGAAGGATAGTATCCAGAATATATAAAGAACTCAAGAAGTTAAGCAGCAATAAATCAAATAATCCAATTAAAAAATGAGGTACAGAGCTAAACAGAATTATCAACAGAGGACTATCGAGTGGCAGAGAAACACTTAAATGTTCAATGTCCTTAGTCATCAAAGAAGTGTAAATTAAAATAACCTTGAGATTTCACCTTACACCCATCAGAATGTGTAAGAGCAAAACCTCAAGTGACAACACATGCTAGAGAGGATGTGTTCACCATTGCTGGTGAGAATGTACACTTATAAAAATCACTTTGGAAATCTATCTGGTGCTTTCTCAGAAAATCAGGAGTAGTGCTACCTCAAGATCTAGCTATACCATTCCTAGGCAACTATCCAAAAAATGTTGAACCATACAACAAGGACATTTGCTCAACAATGTTCATAACAACTCTATTTGTAATAGCCAGAATCTGGAAACAACCCAGATGTCCCTCAACAGAGGAATGGATACAGAAATTGTGGTACATTTATTTACACAACGGAATACTACTCAACAATTAAAAAGAAGGAAATCATGAAATTTGCAGGCAAATGGTGGGAACCAGAAAAGATCATCATGAGTGAGGTATCCTGGAAACAGAAAGACACATGTTATATATACTCAGTTATAAATGGATACTAGACATATAGTATAGGGTAAACATATTAAAATCTGTATATCTAAAGAAGCTAATTAAGATGGAGGACCCTGGGGAAGATTCTTAAGCCTCATTCAGAAAGGCAAATGGGATAGACACTGGAAGAGGAGAAAACAGGGACAGGAGCCTACCACAGAGGCCTCTAAAGACTCTACCCAGCAGCATATCGAAGCAGATGGTGAGACTCATAGCCAAACTTTGCGGAGAGTGCAGAGTATCTTATGAAAGAAGGGGGAGATAGACAGACCTGCAGGGGACAGGAGTTCCATAAGGAGAGCAACAGAACCAAAATATCTGGGCTCAGGGATCTTTTCTGAGACTGATACTCCAACCAAGGACCATGCATGAAGATTACCTAGAACCCCTGCACAGATGTATCCCATGGCACCTCAGTCTCCAGGTAGCTTCCTTTGGAACAGGGACTATCTCTGACATGAACTCAGGGGCTGTCTTGTTGATTACCTCCCCATGAGTGAGGTTGGGGTCAGCCTTACCAGGCCACAGAGGAAGACATTGTAGCTGGCTTGGGTCAGAGGGAAAGGGAGGAGGCCCTCCTCTATCAGTGGACTAGGGGAAGGGACATAGGACAAGAAGAGGGAGGTAGGGTTGGATTAGGAGGGGACAAAGGAGGGTTTACATCTGGGATGCAAAGTGAATAAATTGTAATAAATAAAAAGTAAAAAAGAAATTTATTGTTTAATGTACAACTTAATTAGTACTTTTAAAAACTTCTTTCTCAGATTTCTAAAACTTCCGTTTCCAAAAAATCTTGTTAAAAAATAGGACATACTGATTCTAAGTTCTATTTTATAAATCAAGATTTAATGAATAGAAAATATTAAGTTCTGAAAAAAATACAAATTTAAGTGCTTAATTTAAATATACATGGTGTGAATCCTCCTAGAGTCATATTGAAGTGTGACCTTGCATACTGAGAGATAAAATCAAAGCTGTGCAAGGTTACTACGTCAATATGGCTCCTTCCCTACAAATTAATCTGTTCATGGATCAGTGCTTTACAAGAGTGTTTAATGGCTTATCTGTATTACAGAAGGTAGTCTATTTCTGTTTCTTGTAATGGACTTTCTTCTCTGTAATGATTTGGGATGTCTATGCTCTCTGTAATCTTGGTTTGGAAAAAGATACTACCAGGTGCAACCCTTCATCTTCAATATCCAACAGTCCAGAGAAAGACACTACTACAATTTAATTTTCTATAAATAACCCAGTCTCTGGTATTTCAATTATAGAAATGTAAATAAATTATAACACACATGTACACACACACACACAATTTAATTTTCTATAAATAACCCAGTCTCTGGTATTTCAATTATAGAAATGTAAATAAATTATAACACACATGTACACACACACACACACACACACACACAAAACAAGGGGCTATTAATATATGCCAGACAAGTGACTTATAATCTCTGCTTATTGGCCTATCTCTTTAATATAATCATGAATGAAGTACAGAATATTTCTACAGAAAAGTTACATACAAACCTGAATGACAAATTGAAATTTGTTCCAAGATTTTCAAAATGACTAGAGGTCTTCAAAACATCCTAGATTTTTTTTTAAAGATTTTAGTCACAAAATTTTATAATTAAATTTAACATATTGAAAAACAGCAGGATTGTAATATATTAGACAATGGTGGACACTCTCTATATAAAATAGATTATAGAGACATAAGAAATGGAGAGTTTTATTATTAAATTGAATGTGTAAAAGTGAAGTCAGTAAACAAATTCACATATGAGAGAGGGGAGGGAGGAATGAAAAGAGGGAGGGAAGGAGAAAGAGGAGGGAGAGTGAGACTGAGACAGATAGACAGAGAAAGAGAGAATGGCTGTTTAAATTTTTTTGAGATAGGGTCAGGCTGACCTGAACTTGGTATGTAGCTTGTCCTGAACTCATCCATGTCCTCCTGCTTCTGCCTTCTGAGAGCTTGTATGACAAGTCTGTGCTGTTTCTTGGTTTGTTTTCTCTAGTCTTTTATTTTGACTTGCCCTTGGTAAAAATTTTCTGAAATAAATAATTTAGAATTTTAAGAGTTAGAAAAAAACTCAAGAGTTTATTTTTAGCGATTTAAATGACATTTCTAATGTCACACCATAAAAAGTATGATATAAATAATAAAGGAGTTTTATTTTTTAATTATATGTATTGTACAAGATATTATAAAGTAGGAATGTGGGTGTTAATTGCAACTTTAGGCTTCCCACTGAACCCTTTTGGTTTCTTGGACTCTGAATCAAAAGACATGTCTTTATCTATTTAATTATTTTTTATTTTTTATTTATACAGTGTTGTGCCTGCATGTGCGTCTGCTTGCCAGAAGAGGGCTTCAAATCTCATTACAGATGGTTGTGAGCCTCCATGTCCTTGCGGAGATAGAACTCAAGATCATTTTTATTTTCTCTCTCCCTCCTGGCAGCTTCCAAGACTTTCAGTCAGCCTCTTTGTTTATTTCCTCTCATATTCCAACTAAACACTCCTCTAGGCTTTCTGGTTGATTAATAAATTCTATCAAAAAGACTGAAAATGTACAAAAGGAATCTGATTCACCAGCAACATACTTAGCTATTATAACATTGTTTAAAGCAAAATATAAGCTCTCTGAGCTTATCCAATTTCCACACTGACAAAAAAAATGCTTTTTCCAAATGGGTAAGACCTAAAAATCATGGAAAATTATACCCATTATATTAAATTATATATTATATTAAAATTATATTAAATTATATATTAATTTTAAACTTCGTGTTTGTCTAGCACAAAGAAGCTTAGAGCATTTTTTCTCAGTGTTTAAACTAAGTATATCTTAAACATTTAATCGCTTATACAAATCTCTTCTATTAATCTGCCTTCAGATATTTTCCCTTTACCTCAGTTTTCAGAAGTAACTTTTGAAATTACAAGATTCAAAGTATTTGAAGGAAGTAAGCTCAAAATCAACATATCAATTAGTTTGTATTTTAAATTAACCTGTTGAAGGTAAAGATTAGTAAAAACCAATTTCTGTTTTGTTGTTTTTGTGTTAAATGCAGCTGTGCTAGATCTTTGCATTAACTGATAGGCTTATTCCTGCAACATGACATGGTTACAACTTTGTATTCTTTGATCTACATATCCACATGAAATAGATCCATAGTGAATATAAACTGCAAGTATCACTTGCAGTTGGATTCATGCTCTAAAAGTAGTTTCATGGAGATAATATAAAAAAAACCAAAACATTAAATAAACATTATGTACATATATTTGTATGTTCATGTATCTACAGATGTAGTTGTGGATACAATTTTAATAGGAACTGTGATGAATCACGTTGCTTTTATTCTGAATCTTTAAGTTGTACTCTTAAGTTGTACTCTGTAATCTTTAAAATCTTATTCCTTCAAAAATGATTATAGTAAGTTTATTATGATGCTTTAAAAAAATCCAGTGGTTACATTGACTGGGATTCTCAAATACATTTTAAACTATCTGAAAGAAGAAAATATATTTTAGACTATCTGAAAGAAGATGATACATTTTTAGATAATCTGAAAGAAGAAAATACATTTTAGACTATCTGAAAGAAGAAGATACAAGATGGTTAGTTTTTATGTCAATGTGACACAAGCTAGAGTCATCTGAGAGTCATTTTCTCAATTAAAAAAAATGCCTCCATTTAGGTCAGGTGTGGTGGCACACACTTTTAATCTGGCACTCAGAGGGCAAAGAAAGAGAGATCTTTGTGAGTTCTAAGCCACCCTGCTATACTTAATGGGTTTCAGTACAATTGGGGCTTATGTAGAGAAATCATGTTTCAAAAAAAATTAGTGTAATAAAAGTAATAATAATAATAATAAACTAGACTACAGAGAAATGTGTAGGGCAATATCTTTTTTTATTAAATTTTTAATTTTTTAATATTAGTTACAGTTTATTAACTTTGTATCCCAGCTGTATCCTGCTCCCTCATTCCCTCCCAATGCCATCCTCCCTCCCTCACCTTCTCCCTACCCATCTCTAAGTCCACTGACAGGGGAGGACCTTCTCCCCTTTCAACTGATCCTACTTTATCAGGTATCTTCAGGCCTGGCTGCAAAGTCCTCCTCTGTAGCCTAGCAGAGCTGCCCCTCCCTCAAGTGGGGAGGGTGAGAGGTCAAAGAGCCTGCCATTGAGTTCATGTCAGAAATAGTCCCTGTTCCCTTTACTAGGGTACCTACTTGGATACTGAGCTACCATGGGCTACCTTTAGGTTATATCCATACATGGTCCTTGGTTGGAGATACAGTCTCACAAAAGACCCATGTGCCCAAATATATTTGGTTCTTGTAGTGCTCCTGTCCTCTACAGGTCATACTAACTCCCCCTTCTTTCTTATGATTTCCTGTACTCTGCCGAAGGTTTGGTTATGATTCTCAGTATCTGCTTTTATATACTGTTAGGTAGAGACTTTCAGAGGCCCTCAGTGGTAGGCTCCTGTCCTGTTACTTGTTTTCTCCTACATCCAATGTCCATCACATTTGTCTTTCTAAGTGAGAGTTGATCATCTTACCCTGGGTCCTCTTAATTGTTTCTCTTCTTTAGGTGTACAGATTTCAGTAGGTGTATACTATCTTATTGGTCTAGTACCCACTTATAAGTGAGTATATACTGTGTGTGTCTTTTGGTAGGGCAATATCTTAATTAAAGTTTAATGTGGGAAGATCCATCTGTTGTGGGTGGTGCCATACCTGAGTTGTTGGCATTCTATAACAAAGCAGGCTGAACAAGCAATGAGGAACAAGTCAGTAAGCAACAATCCTCCATGTTCTCTGCAACAGCTCCTGCCTCCAGGTTCCTCTCCTTTTACCTGTCCTGACTTCCCTCAGTGATGAACTGTTACCTGGAAATACCAGTCAAATAAACCTGTTCCTTCCTACCAAAATTAGATTTCAGAGTGCAGAGCATAGAGACAAAAGTCAGGAAAGAAACCAGAATATGACTTCGACAGATGAGACTGTTTACTAGCATACCCAGTGTAAGGTAGCCTCTCTTTAGTGGGAAAGGAAGTGTCTGAAAAAGGGAAGAGAATACAGGAGGTTTATACAGAGGTGTGGGCATGAGGAAGTTGGTGTAGCTATAAAGGGGTAAGGGCAGTTCTGTAGTGTCTCCTTCTTGGTGCTGTGTATTCAGGAAAGATTGTCTTGGGAGCCAGGCAGTCTCCGCAAACATTACTCTCTGGATTATGGCTGACCGTTAACGGTTTAGCAAAGTCAGCTGTAATGTAATAGGAATTTTGTTTGTACAACTGAGGCACTCTGTCACAAAACAACAACAACAACAAAAAATTCATAAAGATATAGACAATTGCATACATCAAATTAAAAGTCATCAGCTGCCATGTAGAATCTGTTTTTTACCTCTGGGTCATGTTTTTTCTATAATGTGATGTAATTCATGAACTGAGACTTTCCATAAAGAACAGAGAAAAAGAAGAAACCATATATATATGGAGATAGCCATGTTTAAATGATCTGTTAATAACGAATGTTAAAATAAAAGCAACCTTTAAAGAATTATGCTATGTGAAATAAATAATCCAGCCTCAGGACAAAAAGGTAGCATCAAGAAACCAAACAAGGTTTGGACTGTCTTTCATATTAAAATCTTCCAATTGAGTGATTCCGGGGAAGTGCTGTTATGCTTCCTTTAATCAGTTAATGAAGCTTTTCCAGAACATTTAACATGCATAATTTGTTTTTCCAACACTTCATATATATATATATATATATATATATATATATATATATATATATATACATACACATATATATTCCATTGTTTGTTTGTACATGTTCATGTGTGGGTGAACATGTGTGAAAGAGTGACTTTGTGTGCACATGTGTGCACGAGGAAACCAGAATTTGATGACAAATTTCTTCCTCAATTTCTTTCTACTTTATTTTATTTTTATTGTTTTGAAAGGGTCAATCACTGAACCAGGAATTCCTGATTATCTAGATTTGCTAGTTAGCTGCAGGAGAGATTTTCCCCTCTCTGCCTCCCCAGTGCTGAAACTATAGGCAAGATCACTGGCCCTAACTTTCTTTATGGGCACTGGGATCTGAATTTAGGTCATTATGTTTTCCCAGTGAGTGTGTTAATGACTGAGCCATCCCCCAAGCTCTTTGTTTTTATATTTTAGTTAAAAAATTTAAAGCACTTAAAAGAAAGAACATGTATATCACAGATTATCTGTAAAATATTATTTGCAAATTATATGAACAGTGAATTAGCAGAGAATAGTAATAGTAATCACTTTTAATAATTTCAATAAAGAGAAAATGAGAGAAGAGATCAGCAGGTCCAAATATAAAGTAAAACAAACAGTCATCAAGAGCTAACAACAGCGAAAGGATTTCATTTTTAAATATGTTCCTGTTTCCGGTAATCATTTCTAAAATTATTGGTGCCTATGAAATTTTTTCGTGTCCTTGAGATTATTTTGTATATCCTGCTACTGAGTGCATTCAGTTCTCAATTAAACTATAAATATATACTATTTTATTTTATGAGATTTGTTTCTCATGGACTTTGCTTTCATAAAGCATACTTTACATAGTATTGGGAATAGTTTTTCATCAGTGGGGGGCCTTGAAACCATTTAGCTTGTTAGGCATTTTCTATTGAAAAATGTAACCATTACTGAAAACAAGATTCAGGGAAATAAGGCTTCTAATTTTCTGTAGCACTTAGTTTGTTCAAAGGACTGTAGCAATTTCAAGAGGTGCTAAAATATGCATGCATACGGCTTGATCGTGCTAACAATGAAGAAAAAGTATAATGAGCATTGATTTGAATAGAAAAGTTTCAAAAGGATGCAAATTAGTATCTTATCTAAAAGGATAAGAAATATCCCATCAAGTTAAAGAGCATTTTCACAGATTCTAAGCTTATGAGTATTTTAAAAAACAGCCTGTATTTACTACTGTTGAGAGCAACTTATGTCATATCATTCCCCAATGAGAGAGCACTTCAGACCTATCAAGGACTCTCAACTCATAACAAAGTGTGTAAGTGAAGGAGAAGGGGTGATGGGAATAACTGTGAAATGTCACTGTGGAAAATAAAATGTAAATTTAACTGTCAATCTTAAGAGCAAGAGATGCCATTCATATCTATACTTGGGAGTTTTCCGTTACTGTGTATTGAGTTGCTCCAAACTCGTTTTCTTAAAACAGTAGACTTTATTCTGGGACAGTTTTGTAAGACATCTAGGGAGACTTCTGTAAGCTGCTTGCTTTTGATTTCCTAGGAGGATAGTCAGGATACCAGGTAGAACTGACTCACATGGAAGCTCTGGGAAGGAACTGTATCTCAAGATCATTGCGGTTAGAAAATTCAGTTCCCTGAAGCTGTGGACCGAGGAGGAGCAGAAAAGTCTCGAGGGCTGGGGGGAGTTGTTTATTTTTGTTTGTTTGTTGTGTTTGTTTGTTTCTCCCCTATGATTCCAATTGGACATTCTATACCAGACCCTCCTTCATGCTTTCTGCAGAAGCAATTATTAACTGAATGTCATTTAAAAGTGCTCTCTCTCTCTCTCTCCCATGTGCAGTACACGTGTGTGATGTATGATGTCTGCACATTCATGTGTGCAGGTACACAGGTTTGAACACATGCATTCAGGGGCTAGTGTGCTTGACATTCCCTCTTCGTTAGTCACTTGAGACAGCGTCTCCCTCGGACCCTGAAAATAGACTGGTATCAAACCCTAAAGCCCTAGCCATCTTCCTGGCTGTGTGTTTCATAGAACAGGGTTTGCATGTGTCCGTGCCTATAATTTATGGTGGTGTTGGCATCTGAACTCAGGTCCCCATTCTTGTACTGTTACCCACTTAAGCACTACCAGCTCCTCAAAACCTCGTGTTAGTGTGACAGATTTAGAAAAAAATACAATTTTCACGTTTTGAATTTCAGAGTGGCTGATACGCTTATACAGCCATCTCTATTAGCAGTAATGACACAAAAATCATTATTTCACCAACTGACAAAAGAGAAGAAACTGACTACAATACAGTGAGGGTTTCAGTTTACTATATGAGATGCATGAATGAGGAAGCAGTAGAATTGAGGCTTTTGCTCTTTCTTCTTGATCACCGAACAGACAGAAAGCTCCATCTAGTACTATTCTTACAGACTGAAATAGAGACAGATGCCAAACACATTTTCACAGCTTATAGATTTGCAAATTTGTGACAATATTATACTGTAAGGAAATTTTTATCAGGTTATTTTCAAACAATAAAGTTCTAAACCACAACTGTTGCTTTTGTTGGTGGCATACTACTGGCCTCTCCAAATTCTGGGATCTTCTGCTGCACACCTTCACAGTTTTTCTTGGGCTCTCTTCAGGAACTCTGACACTGAAACATGATAGCAAGCCTCAATTTCCCTCCATGACTCCTTCAATTCTGTGGATTCGAAATTGCAACTGAGGCTGTATTTTTACCAGCTGTCCTTTCCTGTCCTCTCTACATCATGCTTCAGTTTCTCTCCATGGCTCCTTTACGGCTTCAAAACCAGAAGACTCTCATACAGTCTCAAATTCAGCTGCCACAAAGTATAAATAGTCTAGGACTGCTCTGTACCACAACTCTTATGTGTTAACTCCAATGCTGATGTTTTCATAATCTCAGCTGAGTCTTCAGCCCCATGTATTCAACAAGTGATCAAATTATAGTTCTTGCTTTTTTTTCTTTTTTCTTCCAGATGCTATATTGACCAAATCAGTCATTTCTACGACAGAGAAGAAATCAGAAGCCTTTCTTTCACAAATGTTCTTAACATTTTAAACATCTCTGTCAGTTAAGATAAATACGAAATTTAAAGAAGGGGATTTTAAGAATGCTAATTATAGTGATACCCCAAATATCTTAAACAGAAAAAGGCTGATTAAATAAAGTCACAGTTTGGCATCACAAGATGCCTATAAATGTGACTGTTCTTAAAGAGAAAGCACAAAAGAGTTAGCAGGAGAATCAGAGGACTAATCCACCTCCAGTGTGAGAACACTTCCAACATTGTAACACACACAAAAGACTAATTTACAGGGTCAGGAAATGTGACATTAGCAGAGTGAGCATTAAAAGCAACCAAAGAAGTTGTCAAATGGTAAAAGGCTTCAGCCAAACAAAATATTTTAAAATAGATAATAGCAGAGAGAAATGGTACTCAGCCATGATCCTATTTTAGAAGATTTAACTGTTAATGATTAAAGACAAGAAACATGGCCTTTTATAAAATATGGATTAAATAAAAATTTCACACTGTTAGCAAATTCATAAAAAACTAAAATTAAAGCTAACTTAACAAGATTACAGCATGAAAGACTGCTCAACAATAGTTCTTTAATAAGTGGCATGGAAAGCCTGTAAGGAAGTGTGATAAGAGGAAACAAAGCAGAAAAATTAAATGATCACTTGTACAGGTGTTGGACATCTGGGAAGATCATCTTCTGGTATATACTTAGAAGCCTTAAATATATATTGAAGGCGATATAAGAAGTATAAAGTACCTTGGTGTAACCCTAACCAAGCAAGTCAAAGACTTGTATGAAAAAAATTTCAAGTCTCTGAAGAAAGAATTAGAAGAAGATATGAGAAGATGGAAAGATTTCTCATGCTCATGGCTTGGCAGGATTAACACAGTAAAAATGGCCATCTTACCAAAACCAATCTACAGATTTAATGCAATTCCCATCAAATTGTCAACACAATTCTTTACAGACCTGAAAAGAAAAATTCTTAACTTCATATGGAATAACAAGAAACCCAGAATTGCGAAAACAATCCTCTACAATAACAGATCTTCTGGAGGTATCTCCATCCCTGATCTTAAGCTGTACTATAGAGCAACAGTTATAAAAATTGCATGGTACTGGCATAGAAACAGAATGGTGGATCAATGGAACCGAACAGAAGACCCAGAAGTAAACCCACACACTTATGGACACCTGATTTTTGACAAAGGTGCCAAAACCATACAATGGAAAAAAGATAGCATCTTCAACAAATGGTGCTGGTCCAAATGGATGGCTACAGGTAGAAAAATGAAAATAGATCCATACTTATCACCCTGCACAAAACTGAAGTCCAAGTGGATCAAAGACCTCAACATAAAACCAGACATATTAAATCAGCTAGAAAAAAAAATTAGGGAATACCTTAGAACTCATTGGCACAGGAGACAACTTCCTGAACAGAACACCAACAGCACAGGCTCTAAGAGCAACAATCAATAAATGAGACCTCATGAAACTGAAAAGCTTTTGTAAATCAAAGGTCACCTTCATCAAAACAAAACGACTGCCTACAGATTGGGAAAGAATCTTCACTAACCCTTTATCTGACAGAGGGCTAATATCCAGCATATATAAAGAACTAAACAAGCTGAAACGCAACAAACCAAGTAATCCAATTAAAAAAATGGGGAACAGAGCTAAAGAGAGAATTCTCTGTAGAGAAATATCGAATGGCAGAGAAACACTTGAAGAAAATGCTCAACCTCATTAGCCATTAGGGAAATGCAAATCAAAACAATCCTAAGATTTCACTTTACACCCATCAGAATGGACAAGATGAAAAACTCGAGTGACAATATATGTTGGAGAGGTTGTGGAGAAAGGGGAACCCTCCTCCACTGCTGGTGGGAATGTAAATTTGTACCACAACTCTGGATATCAATCTGGCACTTTCTCAGACAACTAGGGATAGCGCTTCCTCAAGATCCAGCCATACCACTCCTAGGCATATATCCAAAAGAGGCTCAAGTACACAATAAGGACATTTGCTCAACCATGTTTGTATCAGCCTTATTTGCAATAGCCAGAAGCTGGAAACTGCCCAGATGCCCCTCAACTGAAGAGTCGATGCAGAAATTGTGGTACATCTACACAATGGAGTATTACTTTGCAATGAAAAATAAGGAAATCATGCAATTTGCAGGTAAATGGTGGGACCTGGAAAGGATCATCCTGAGTGAGCTGTTCCAGAAGCAGAAAGATACACATGGTACATACTCACTCATAGACTTATAGGATAAACCTAAAATCTGTCCATCTAAAGAAACTAATCAAGAGAGAGGACCCTGACTAAAATGCTCAATCCCCATCCTGAAAGGCAAAGAGGATGGACATCAGAAGAAGAAGAAAGCAGGAAACAACCTAGGAACCTGCCACAGAGAGCCTCTGAAAGCCTCTGCCCTGCAGACTATTAAAGCAGATGCTGAGACTTTAGGGCCAACTGTTGGGCAGAGTGCATGGAATCTTATGAAAGAAGTGGGAAATAGTAGGTTATGGAGAGGACAGGAACCCCACAAGGAGAGCAACAGAACTAGAAGATTTGAACACAGGGGTCTTCCCAGAGACCCATACTCCAAGTACCAGGCATGGGGATAACCTAGAACCCCTGTGCAGATGTAATCCATGGCAGTTTAGTGTCTAAGTGGGTTACATAGTAATGGGAAGAGGGACTGCCTCCAACACAGTCTGATAGGCCTGCTCTTTGATCACTTCCCCCTGAGGGGAGAGCCATCCTACCAGGCCACAGAAGATGACAATGCAGCCACTCTGGATGTGATCTGATAGACTAAGATCAGAAGGAAGGAGAGGAGGACCTCCCCTATCAGTGGACTGGGGGAGGGGCATGCATGAAGATGGGGAAGGAAGGGTGGGATCAGGAGGGGAGGAGGGAGGGGCTTATGGGGGAATACAAAGTGAATAAAGTGTAAAAAAAACAATAACAAAAAAGAAGTATACAGGTGGGAAAGTTGTACAAATTTAACATTACATATGTTGGTAATTAAAAAAAGAGAAAGTAATATAATACTAAAAGTAGAAATCTTACACATTATGTGTTTAAAATAACATTGAAGTCCATTTTTTTTATTAATTACACTTCATTCATTTTGTATCCCCCCATAAGCCCCTCCCACCTTTCCTCCCGATCCCACCCTCCCTCCCCTTTCTGCATGCATGCCACTCCCCAAGTCCACTGATAGGGGAGGTTCTCCTCTCCTTTCTGATCTTAGTCTTTCAGTTCTCATCAAAAGTGGCTGCATTGTCCTCTACCATGGCCTGGTAAGGCTGCTCCCCCCTCAGGGGGAGGTGATCAACGAGCAGGCCAATCAGATTATGTCAGAGGCAGTCCCTCTTCCCATTACTATGGAACCCACTTGGACACTGAACTGCCATGGGCTACACCTGTGCAGGGGTTCCAGGTCATCTCCACGAATAGTCCTTGGTCGGAGTATGAGTCTCTGGGAAGTTCCCTGTGTTCAAATTATCTTGTTCTGTTGCTCTCTTTGTGGAGTTCTGGTCCCCTCCAGCTCTTACTATTTCCCACTTCTTACATAAAATTCCATTCACTCTGCCCATCAGTTGGCCATCAGGCTCAGCATCTGCTTTGACAGTCTATACTGCAGAAGCTTTCAGAGGCCCTCTGTGGCAGGTTTCAAGGTTGTTTCCTGTTTTCTTCTGGCTTTCAGAGGCCCTCTGTAGCAGGTTCCGAGGTTGTTTCCTATTTTCTTTATCTTCTGATGTCCATTTTGATGAAAGCCAACAGTGTTTCTTTCAAACTACTTTCCGTTTGACTTCAACTGCTTAGACTAGTTCTTTACATTTTAATATATTACAATTGGTCAGCACCGTGCAAAAGGTTTCAACCATCATCGCCAAGTAACTTTTCATTTGTTTGTCAGTATCTTTTTTTCTGGATGTGATATTTTATTCTGGACACTCCTTGTGAGGCATGGAGTTCCCTGCAAGTGCCACTGTCAGCAGAGAAGTGATCTATGGGAGGTAGGAAGGAAGGCTGCATCAAACTTCTGGAGTCTGACACAAGGCAAGGAATTTTTCGAAAAATAAAAAGTTTTCTGGTAACAGCTATCTCAATCCCACAAGTAAGTTATGCTTAAGGCATAACTATATTGAAACTCTTTTGCAAAATACATGTGACCACTACCATGAAAACGGGTTCTATAGCCTAAGGGCCTAGGATCTGGTATGATCTCTGACCAAGATACCATAGAGGTCAGAAGGCTATAAAGTGTATGTGATATATTTCTTAAAGATGGGTTTATTGCCTGAAACACAAAGATAAAGATATAAGTCTAGGAGGGGACAGTTTGGGATAGACATTCTGGGGAACTTGTTTAAGACCTGGGCCTATAGATAAACAAGGTCACCAGGTTATTAACACCATCCACCTCCAGCATTCTGGGTAATGAATGGGTATAAATTTCCTGCGTTGTGGAGAAAATCCATCATGATTAACAATCCTGGTATCTCTAGTGCACATCTGTAAGACATGATGCTGGTTGCAGTACTCACGCCAGTAATCTAAGATCTCAGAGAAGCTGGGGAAAACAGATCTCTGTGAATTCAAGGACAGCCTGGTCTACAGCTCAAGTCCAGGAAAGCCAGGGCTGCACAGGATGAAGATGCACCATTATGTCAACCTCCATTTTCAGGTAGGCTTTATGCTACTTCTTCAGTGTCTGGAACAGGCAACTTCGGGGGGGGGGGATTTAATTTTCTAGATGATTGGCCAACCCATTTGGATTAACTCCTGAGAAAAGGATAATGATAAATATTTGTGGGTTTTTTTTTTAATTAGTAAGCTTCTAGCTATTAATAATCATATAGTCTTTCAAGAAAGTTAAAATGTTCTGTCACATGTTTGGATAGAGAAATTATTCAGGTATCACTGTTCTGAGGAATAATCAAAGTTCTGCAATTTCAGTTACTGGCTTCAAAGAAGCTGATTAGGAGTGGGGATGGGGCTTTCCATCCTTAATGACGTTAGTAATGGAAACATATGGCTAGTTTTCTGGCAATTTGAACGATCCTACTTGTAAACTAACCACAGTATTTTGCTTAAATACTGTCTTAGATATTTTTATTTTTGTTCTTGATTTTGTTTTCTTATTAATTAATGATTTACATAGAACATAATATACCTTTACTATGGACTTCTCACTGGCTGTGATGCAAGAAAACATTTTAAATAGAATGTAAAGATCATAGCATGGGATAGTGAGATATGTCATCAGAACATTTGTGTGGCATTAAATTGAAGATTCCTACAGCTAAGATAGAAGCTTTTTCTGAGTCTGCAACTTATTGAAACACTTTTCTGATACTTCACAAAAATCACCCAACTTAATGCTCACAAATAGCTATATTAGGAAGAAAATATGGCCTCCATTTTATAGTTATAAATTGTAGGAACAGAGTAACTTTCATATGGCTTTATTAAACCTTTCTTTAAAACTCATCTTTGAAACCAATGGAGAAATGTATCAGTACCAAAATAAGTGCCTTACAACATACATTATTATAAACATTTTCTATTAAGATTTAGCTAAACTAATGTTGGCCTGCTCTTTGATTACCTCCTCCTGAGGGGGGGAACAGTCTTACCAGGCCATAGAGGAAGACAATGCAGCCACTCCTGATGAGACCTGATAGACTAGGATCAGAGGGAATTGGAGGAGGACCTTCCTTATCAGTGGACTGGGGGAGGGGTGTGGATGGGGAAGAGGAAGGGAGGGTGAGGTTGAGAGGGGAGGAGGGAGGGTGCTACGGGGGGGGGGATACAAAGTGAATAAACTGTAATTAATAAAAATAAAAATAACTTAAAAAATTGTTCAAAGTTTATACTGGGGTCACGACTTGAAAGAGAATGAAGGAACGAATAAGCCTGAAGTGTATAAAAGTTAGGAAAAATCCTCTGTTTAAACCAACTCTTTTTAGGCTTTAGCCACAGTTGGCTAGACACTGCAGCAAGGATTTCTTCCTCCATCTCTAAGTATGCAGATTAGAAGCATATTATTTCTATATAGTGAAAATTTCTAATTTCCTAACTTCGGACAATGTAACAGCTTTGAAGCATACTTTTTATGTGTTTTGTAGACTATTCTTGTTATCTGTGACTGTAGACTGGTGAAGAATTGGGAGAAAAGATGTCAGAGATAAAAGGCCACTCTCAAGTCTTTAGGTCAAGGGGTTACATTGCAATGTGATACATATAAACTTTATTTTTCCTTTAATAAGGAAAAATTCTTGTTTTACTTATTGGTCTCCTCTTTTTTATTTCTTGAAGACAATCATGTCTGTTCCTTCCCCACATTAGATCATGTGTTATTTAATCCTGTATCCCTCAAAATAATATCTTGCATAGAAGAAACATTTGATCAGGATCACCAAAGTGCTAACATAGTCTAAGAAACATTAAATATTAATCTTTTCCATCTAAAATTGTAAATTTGTTTAGGACTAGGATTCAAATCTCCTTTACCTCCCCCATCTTCTAAAAATCTTTATATAAGTGTTGTAATTTACTTCTCCCCTCCCAATGTAAAAAAAAAAAAAAAAAAAAAAAAAGTCACAGAAATGCCCTTTTGCTTTTGTTTTTTTTTGTTGTTGTTGTTGTTGTTGTTTTCACTGTTGTTGTTTTGGTTTTTTGTTTGTTTGATTTTTAGGATGTTAAGGACTTAAGTGCTCCATTGTTTCTTTCTTTTCATCCTTTACTTTTCTCCCATTCTTTTAAACCTAGTCAAATACAAAACACTGTGAAGTCAGACCCCAGGCAATGGGTTAAAAAAAAAAAAAGTCAACACCTGTGTTAGGAGAAAAATATCCAAGAGGACTTTCTGTCCCTAGTGTACCTGCTAAGTGGACTTGGTACATACTTTCTGCAAAAAAAAAAAAAAAAAAAATCATCTTGTTGCACTGCTTTCACATTATTCCTATGTTCTTTTTGACACTGAGATAATTCTTTTTTCTAGCAATGGCAGCAGTAGGAAGAAATGTAACATTTCTACCCATGCACAGCTTCAGGGAGGACAGATAGTAGTTGCTGCGTGTTTTTGGCTGGTTATCTGAGCTGCTCTTAACTCTGACAGTCCATCCAGACTATGTTGAACACACCATTGAAGGCTCTAATCATCACTTCAGGTAGTGATTGTCTGGTTTCTCCACTGAAAAAATAATCATATTTTTTTCTTCAGTTGTATCTCATGTTATACAAGAGTACTCTACATGTACCCACGTTTATGGAATAAGAAGAAATGTCTTTAAGGGAAGAGTATGTGGTTAATTGAAATCTGTATAATCTTCATTGAAAAATATCCTAATCTCCAAATATATATTTATATTCATCCAATAAATCATTATTATACAAGTATAGAATTATAGATTGGGACTGTTTATAGTTTGCTATTAATTTTCTTATTGTTAAAATTGGAGCAGGTAAAATACCTGTGTGTATTATCTCTGTAGTACCTCTATTATTTTTTGCTTTATTTTTTTAATATTTCTTTGCCCTTTTGACACCATGATTCTCATTATATTTGTATTTTCACACTCAATCTTTGAATAAGTCATTTATCCAAGAGTCTTTGTTTTCAAATTTTTCTCAGTGGTAACAAAAAAAATAAAAATATATGTATTTCTAATATACATGTGCATGAAGAAAAATTTAGGTGTTAAGCATGAATATTATGTCTTAGTTCTTCCAATTGAAAAGAAGAGATAGATAGATACGTGTGTGCTATAACATATGTACCTCTAATTATGTGTGTCAGTCTGCATTTATTTAACCATGAGTCTATGTTATTTTTCCAATGCTAACCAGTTAACACATGATCTTTCTCATCATATCCTATTTATAACCTTTCTTTACATCACCAAGATATTCAACTTCACTTTCTCCTGTGTACCTCATAATTACTCAGTTTTAATATAAATTATGCAGGTATCAAAATTGATCCATATTTTCATTGGAAACATCTATATAACTTACAGGATAATATTTACATATGGTTTCTTTAGCCTTTAGACCTTATAAAGTTCACTCACATCTATGGGTATGTAAGATAATATTGTCACACTCACCAGTTATATTACTTTGTGTGTTTTATTTTTTATTTTGTGACTCCTCTTCCTGCTAAGCATTTCTTTATAATTATGTATATATGCTGACGTTTTCTTTGCATTGTAAAATTTTATGTTTTAAAAGCTACATGATGTTATCTAATGACCAGTGTATCTAAGTTCCACCACCTTAAAAAAATTCCCTATTCACAGAATCAACTTCCTTTACCGCTTAGTACCTAACTGTATGGACACCTTTATTACAGCTGAAGTTTTTTTTTTTTTTTTTCCTCTACAGAATGTGATATGATCAGAATTATAAAATATGTCACCTTTTCAAACAGGATTGCTTCATTTAGTGAAAAAAATATAAACTACCAATTTTTGAGCATAAGATTATACATGGCTGTCTTTCATATCTAAATATTATTTCATTGTGTTGATATAGTTGTTAAAGAACATATTATTCAATTGAAGTTATTCATGATTGTAAATAGAGCAGGTGTGGGGATGCAGGTATGTGAAATAGCGCCTACTGAACACATATGCACAAGACCCTGAGTTTCAGTCCATCCCCTACATACCATAAAATGTAGTTACTGTAAGCACTCACTTTTAGAAATTTGTGAGAAACATGAATGTTTCAATACATGAGCTTTTACACTATTACCCAGCAAACACAGAACTCATGTACAGATTTATAATCTGCAAACACAAAATATGATCTCTCTGAGGATCACAAGCAACATGGCAACATGTCGAAGTACTATGATACCTTTTCATGGCTTGTCTCACACACTTGACAAATCAGGGACACTTCAATAGAAAGCAACACAAACTTTATAAAGAATCATTCAACCTGGGAATGGGGTTGGGACACTACTTAAGCATGAACCCCTTTAAGCATTAAGGTCTAAGCCACATAAGAGAGCAGAATAAATAAGCAGGCTTTTATTGAGCAATACAAGGGAGAAAGAAGTAGAAGAATTGGTCGCTTTTGCTTGTGTACCTAGCACCAATGATTTACAAATTCTTCCCAAGAGCTCTCTCAGCATAAGTACAAGGCCTTTAAAATATAATATTTTAAATTAAAAGTGGTAAACATGCAGGGATGTGACTTTTGTACCCTATGAAAAAGCAAGTTTTGTGTTCTGCAAAACTGCCAAAGTGTGTTCTGAAGTGGCTGTATTGCATATCTTTTATACCAAAACACAATAAAAAGTTCTTTGACAGACACTCACATAATCATTCATACACTATCACATGAAGAAGATGTTTATATACACAGCAATCTGAATGAATCTCCAGGAATTGATGTTGAATGAAAATCAAATTCTAAAAAATATTTATTGTATTATTCCATTTATAAGAGATTCTTAAAAATAAAATATATGAGAAAAAATGACAAGATTCCTGGTTTCTGTATGTCAAGGAAGAGATGGAAAGGTATATAAATCTGTTTTGTTTGAAAGGAAAACTTAAATAGTTATTATTAATTACAATATTGTATGTGTATTTTACAAGATGTTAGCATTGGGGATAACAATGTAAAGAGGTCATTGATTATCTGTATAATTTCGTATACATGTGTATAAATCTATATCCCAAAATAATTTAAACACAGGAGAGTAGTAGCTTTAAAAAATCAGTGACTGAAATAATCGAATATGAAGAAGAAATAGAGTATGAGAATTCTTCAAAGATGAGTACTAAGTATTGGGAAAAGCATGAGTGTGGACATTATGCCTTCAGAGGTCAGTTTATGGCTTTCTGTTTCACCTTCAAAATTAAAAAGAAAACTTTCTAAACCCCACCTTGACTTTTTAGAGACCAGACCACAGAATCACACCATATTAAAACACATGAACAGCAAGCCAGAGTTTAAGAAAAGAATGCAACATCATCTTTTGTCATTATGGAGTTGGTGTCAAAATCTAGAGCAATTTTAGATTTTTTTTTTTTTTTTTTTAGATGACATGGCCTTAGTAAACCAGTGCAAAAAGACTGTTAGGAGCTCAAAGACTATTCCTCTATTATGCTTGCAAATGTTTGTAACAAGGAAACTCTTTTCTTTATAGAGCAATCACCATATCTGTGATGTGTTTGTTAGTGTGCATTTTGCTACCATAACAAATACAGTGCCCTGTTAACTACTTGTTTCGAAAGACTTGAAACAGCAGGACAGACAGCGTACAGCCTGAGGGAATGACAGCCAATGTACAAAATAAAATTAAAAGTACAATAAAGCAAAACTGTAATATGAGCTTATTTAGGCATGACATAAAAAGGGAAAGTAGTATTCCTTGCCAGCACATGTAATTAGAATCTAGGCATTTATTTGATGTTGTAACCAGTTCCTTTAATTAAATCTCAAATTCTTTTTTATTTGTTTTATTTTGTTTTGTTTCATGAGAAATTGCAGGTAAGAATGTCGTCAATGAAAATAAGGAACAATGATTGTATTCTCATCTGAATGCAAAGTGTTTTCTAGTAACACATAACAGAAAGGTATGCATAAAATTTTTTTCTCATTAGAGTAAAACTATACACTTTAGTGTCTTCATGCTTATATCAGAAACTATACATGAAGAAGTAACTACTAAAATTGCATAAGTTCATTTTCAACTGGGAAAAAGTTACCACCCATACATATTCACACACATATATATTAAAACATGAGATTTTATTGCTTCTTGAAAATGAAATCACCACAGCACAGGCTCTAAAATGAACAATCAATAAATGGGACCTCATGAAACTGAAAAGCTTCTGTAAAGCAAAGCACACTCTCATCAGAAAAACAAACAAACAAACAAACAAACAAAAAAAAAAAAACCCCGACATCCTACAGTCTGGAAAAGGATCTTTGCCAACCCTCTATCTGACAGAGGGCTAATATCCAGAATATATAAAGGAGTTAGAAAGCAATAAATCAAGTAATCCAATTAAAAATGGGGTACAGAGCTAAACTGAGAATTCTCAATAGAGGAATATCGAATGACAGAGAAACAGTTAAAGAAATGCTCAATATCCTTAGTAATCAGGGAAATACAAATCAAACAACCCTGAGATTTTACCTTACACCCATCAGAATGGCTAAGATAAAAAAAACTCAAGTGACAAACATGCTAGAGAGGATATAGAGAAAGGGTAACCCTCCTCCACTGCTGGTGGGAGTGTAAACTTGTACAACCACTTCAGAAATCAACCTGGACCTTTCACAGACAATTAGAAATAGTGCTACCTCAAGATCAGGCCATACACTTTGAGGCATATATCCAAAATATGCCTAAGTATACAACAAGGACATTTGCTCAACCGTGTTTGCAGCAGCTTTATTCATAATAGCCAGAAGCTGGAAATAACCCAGATGTCCCTCGCTGAAGAATGGATACAGAAATTTTGGTACTTTTCTACAATGGAATACTACTCAGCAAGTAAAAACAAGAAAATCATGAAATTTGCAGGCAAAATGGTAGGAACTTGAAACTTCTGGGATACCTCCTAAGTGAGGTATCCCAGAAACAGAGAGACACACATGGTATATAGTCACCAAAATCTGTACACCTAAAGAAGCTAAGCAAGAAGTAGGACCCTGGGAAAGATGATCAATCTTCATTCAGAAAGGCAAACAAGACAGACATCAGAAGAGGGAAAAAACAGGGAACAGGACAGAAGCCTACCACAGAGAGACTCTGAAAGACTCTACCCAGCAGGGTATCAAAGCAGATGCTGAGACTCATAGCCAAACTTTGGCAAAGTTCAGGGAATCTTATGAAAGAAGTAGGAGATGGAAAGACCTGGAGAGGACAGGAGCCCCACAAAAAGAGTAACAGAACCAAAAAATCTGGCCACAGGTGTCTTTTCAGAGACTGATACTCCAATCAAAGATCATGCATGGAGAAAACCCAGAACCCCTGCACAGATGTAGCCCATGGCAGCTCAGTATCCAAGTGCGTACCCTAGTAAGGGGAACAGAGACAGTCCCTGACATGAACTCAGTGGCTGGCTCTTTGATCACCTCCCCTTGAGTGGGAAGTAGCCTTACTAGCCCACAGAGGAAAACAATGCATCCAGTCCTGATGAGACCTGATAGGCTAGGGTCAGATGGAAGGGGAAGAGGACCTCCCCTATCAGTGGATTTAAGGAGGGCCATGGGAGGAGATGAGGGAGGGAGGGTAAAGTTAAGAGGGGACAAGGGAAGGGGCTACAGCTGGGATAAAAATTGAATAAACTGTAATTAATAAAAAATACATTTTAAAAAAGATAATGAAAATAAATTTGGGCAGTAAATATTAACTTTAGTAGATGTAACACAAAACTTTAAGTTAATGCAAAATTTTAAATTTCATACATTCTACTGATTCAGAGTATTTCTATCTCAGTCAGTTTGGACCATAATAATAGAATATCATGGAGTGTGTCACTCATATACAACAGAAATTAATTTCCAATCCATCCTATTACTTGAGGATGCTGAGTGGCTTTTTCCATTCCCTCAGAAAAGATGCAAAGAATCTAAGCCTTCCTTTAATCCTTCAGATACCATCTCTAATCCTTTTGCTGAGTTTGGAAGACTAATAATTACCTCCTCAGGGTGATACAACTATTTTATTTTTATTTATTGATACTTGTTGGAATAGTTTTAAAAAAAACCCTCTTATTTACATTTCTTATTTCTCTTTTTCCCTACCTGACCCCAATCCCTTCCAAGACCCCAATACCAGGTAGGAGAGAGAAAGGGTTAGTGGGAGAAGGCACATAGTTCTCTTAGCTGATTCCTGCTGGTTAGAGTCATCAAGTTCCTTAGAGCCAGTCCAATCATTGTTTCAGGAGATCTCTAACTTCTTGTCTCACAATAGCAACCAGGAGCAAAATGGGGAAACAGCACCAACCCTGTTCTTTCTCAGAGCTACTCACTCTCTGGGTTCAAGCATTTATTCTCTCTCCAGAGTCCTCAGATTTAAACTGACAACTGGCCTAAGCTCTTCTCAGAGCCCACATGAGGCAAATAATCTGCTGCTGGGGACCATCTGAATCAGTCCCACATTACACATCTGGGACCAAACCAAAAAATATATACAACAGATACTCTTATCAGATGAATTTTAATCATGAATACTAAAGATAAGAATATTGTAAAGGTAGTAGTTACCACAAACATTCTAATTTGAGATTACCAAGAACCCTGAGTTAGAAAAAAAAAGTTGTGTCCTTCTAGAATGAGACACATCCTTAATAAAATATAGTGTTATGCCTAGATCATGAGACCCCCAAGAGACCACCAAGAACACAAGTCCAATGCAAACGCAAGAGAATCTTTTTATTGCAAGCTTGAGCCTGTGTCACAATCCTTCCTGACAAAGCAGGTTGGGAGAACAACCTGAGGTCTGGGGAGACAGGGTATTTTTTATTAAATTTTTATTTTTTAAATATTAGTTACAGTTTATTAACTTTGTATCCCAGCTGTAGTCTACTCCCTCATTCCCTGTCAATTCACCCTCCCTCTCTCATTTTCCCCCTGCCCCTTTCCAAGTCCACTGACAGGGGAGGACCTGCTCCTCTTTCATTTGACCCTAGTTTATCAGGTATCTTCAGGACTGGCTGCAAGTCCTCCTCTGTGGCCTAGCAAGGCTGCTCTTCCCTTGAGTGGGTATGGGGAGGTCAAAGAGCCAGCCATTGAGTTCTTGTCAAAAATAGTCACTGCTCCACTTACTAGGGTACCCACTTGGTTAACTGAGCTACCATGAGCTACATCTGAGCAGGGGTTTTAGGTTATATCTATACATGATCCTTATTTGGAGATACAATCTCAGAAAAGACCCCTGTGCCCTGATATATTTGGTCCTTGTGGAGCTCCTGTCCTCTACAGGTCATACTAACTCCCCCTTCTTTCTTATGATTCCCTGCACTGTCAAAGATTTGGTTATGATTCTCAGTATCTGCTTTGATACACTGCTAGGTAGAGTCTTTCAGAGGCCCTCTGTGGTAGGCTCCTGTCCTGTTACTTGTTTTCTCCAACATCCAATATCCATCCCATTTGTCTTTCTAAGTGAGGGTTGATCGTCTTACCCAGGGTCCTCTTTCTTGTTTATCTTCTTAAGGTGTACAGATTTCACTATGTTTATCCTATCTAGTACCCATTTATAAGTGAGTATATACTGTGTGTGTCTTTCTCTTTGTGGGATACCTCACTCAGAATTATCTTTTCTATTCAAATTTCTATTCAAATTATCATTTGTCTGCAAAGCTCATGATTTCCTTGTTTTTAATTACTGAGTAGCATTCCATTGTGTAAAAGTGTGGAGGGCCTTCTGGTACCTTGCTGCCCCAAAATTCTTGGCATTTGGTTTAATGACAATAGTGCATTCCTGGCTGACCTGGGGCTTGGGATAAAGGTCTTCTTCCTGAAACACCGTAAACTCTACCCCCCACCCCTGGGGCTTCCCGAGTAACACGTCTGAGGAACCTTCCAAACAATCGTTATTAACACTACTTGTGACTCGTTTGTTGAGTCGTCCTGCGATAAACCGATATTAACACATCTTGTGACTCTGGTGAGTCATCCTGTGACTTCTAGTCACTTAGTAACCCTGTCAAAGGCAATTACATTCCTTTCACCCTACCTATATAAAGGCTACACTAAAAATAATAAACCAAGACCTTGATCAGAGAAATTGTCTTGGTCTTCATTTCTCGGTCTCTTGTCCCACCCCATTCTCACCCCTCTCTTTGAGTCTCCTTCAACTGACCTATGGGCCGGGTCATAAAAGTACCACAATTTCTGTATCCATTCCTCCGTTGTTGGACATCTGGGTTGTTTCCAGGTTCTGGCTATTACGAATAAAGCTGCTACAAACATGGTTGAGCAAATGTCCTTGTGTACTTGAGCATCTTTTGGATATATGCCTAAGAGTGGTATAGCTGGATTTTGAAGAAGCACCATTCCTAATTGTCTGAGAAAGCGCCAGATTGATTTCCAAAGTGGTTGTACAAGTTTACATTCCCACCAGCAATGGAGGAGGGTTCCCCTTTCTCCACAACCTCTCCAGCATGTATTATCACTTGACTTTTTGATCTAAGCCATTCTGATGGGTGTAAGGTGAAATCTCACGGTCATTTTGATTTGCATCTCTCTGATGGCTAAAGGTGTTGAGTATCTCTTTAAGTGTTTCTCTGCCATTCTATATTCTTCTACAGAGAATTCTCTGTTTAGCTCAGTACCCCATTTTTTCCAGAAATAAATGCACACACTTATGGATACTGATTTTTGACAAATAGCCAAAAACATTCAATGGAAAAAAGACAGCATCTTCAACAAATGATGCTGTTCCAACTGGATGTCTACATGCTGAAAAATGAAAATAGATCCATATTCATCACCCTGCACAAAACTAAAGTCCAAGTGGATCAAAGACCTCAACATAAAACCAGATACTCTAAATTGGTTAGAAGAAAAAGTGGAGAAGTACCTAGAACTCATTGGCACAAGAGACAACTTCCTGAACAGAACACCAACAGCACAGGCTCTAAGAGCAACAATCAATAAATGGGACCTCATGAAACTGAAAAGCTTCTGTAAAGCAAAGGACACTCTCGTCAGAACAAAATGACAGCCTACAGACTGGGAAAGGATCATAACCAACCCTATGTCTGACAGAGGGCTGATATACAGCATATATAAAGAACTAAAGAAGTTAAAAAGTAATAAATCAAGCAATCCAATTAATAAATGGAGACAGGGTTCTTAAAGAAAAAAGAAGCAAGCAGGGACCTCCAAGCCTTGGCGGTACATGATTGGACAAAGTGGCAAAGCAATGCAATGAACTATGAATAAATTGGTTAACCACATCTGATCAAACCACAAAGAGAACAGCTTGCCAAGAGGAACACTGCAGCCCTAGGAACAACTTCTGTTTTCTTCACCAACCCTGTGTTTATGGTCTGCCTCAGTTTCTATGTCTAGCTGCAAATAGCTGCAAGCTGCTGAGAACTTTGTGATTTTTTTTTTCCTCAGAACTTGAGAGTGGGAACAAAGATACTTCAGAGACAAGCTAACCTTGTATGGAGTTTGAGAAAGAACATAGCATTAGTTCTAATTTAACCATTCAATATACTGGTATGTCTTAGGTTACATAAAGTCGTAAATAATATTATAATCAATTTTTTTCTTTCTTTCTTTCTTTCTTTCTTTCTTTCTTTCTTTCTTTCTTTCTTTCTTTCTTTCTTTCTTTCTTTCTTTCTTTTAGAGACAGGGCTTTACTATATAGCCGTGGCTGTCCTGAACTCACTTTGTAGACCAGGCTGGCCTCAAACTCACAGCAAAGTACCATGAGGGGTCTTGAGAGCTGAAAAAACCAGACTTGCCTTTCCTTACCCCACAACATACATCAGCTCTGCAGGATATAGTTTGTCCCATTGACCATTGCAACAAATTGCACCATTTTTCTTGTTAATGCCAGAATCTATATTTAAACCCTGGGTCAGAACTTAATTGTTCATTGACCTTAGGCAATAAAATTAGAAGTAATTCTATAGAGTTTTTGTAAAGAATCAATCCACAGAGATTTGCCTCAGGCTAACAGTACAACACAGTGGTAGTATATGATTTCAATCCCTGTGGAAAAAAATAAGAAGTGAGCAGAAGAGTGCCTAGAGTATTTAACAAAGATATATAAGTCAATGAATGATTGTGCTCACCATCATGGCTCTGTTTTTAATTTATTTTATTTTATTTATTTTTAATTTAAGCATTATTTTTTATTTTTTAATATTAATTATAGGTTATTCAATTTGTATACCAGCTCAGCCCCCTCCTTCATTCCCTCCCAATCCCACCCTTTCTCCCTTTTCTCCTTCCATGCCCATCCATACAGTCCACTGATAAGGGCAGTCCTTCTCCCCTTCCATTTGACCTTGGCCTATCAGATCTCATCAGGACTGGATGCATTGTCTTCCTCTGTGGCCTGGTAAAGCTGCACCCCTTCAGGGGAGGTGATCAAAGAGCCAACCACTGAGTTCATGTCAGAGACAGTCCTTGTTCCACTTACTAGTGAACCCACTTGGATACTGAGCTGCCATGGGCTATATCTGTACATGGTCCTTGGTTGGAGTATCAGTCTCAGAAAAGCTCTCTGTGCCCAGATTTTTTGGTTCTGTTGCTCTCCTTGTGGAGCTCCTGTCCCCTCCAGGTCTTTCTATCTACCCCTTCTTTCATAAGATTCCCTGAACTCTGCCCAAAGTTTGGCTATGAGCCTCAGCATCTGTTTTGATATCCTGCTGGGTAGAGTCTTTCAGAGTCCCTCTCTCATAGGCTTCTGTCCTGTTCCCTGTTTTCTCCCTCTTCTGATGTCTGTCCTGTTTGCCTTTCTGAGTAAGGATTTATCACCTTGCCCAGGGTCCTCCCTCTTGTTTCACTCCTTTAGATGTACAGATTTTAGTATGTTTATCTTATATTATTTGTCTAGCATCCATGCACAAGTGAGGATATACCATGTATGCCTTTCTGCTTCTGGGATAATTTCTTACTTTAACTTCATATACAGTTATATTTTGTGTTAATTGACAAAGGATATATGCTATTTTCATATACAATGATAAGAGTCCAGGTTAGCAGTATAAATGCTATGTATAACTGCTTTTTATATTAGGAGATAAGCTGCAACATTTTGATAAAAGAGTGTACAAAATAACAAGTGAAGAACACATGTATGTGAAGGAAGTACTCCTGGGATATAGACCTACTGCTAATTCCCTTCATTTCCCTCTTTTATGAAGTTCTGAACTCTTTATAAATTGTTATTTAAATTGTATTTCATTCATTACTCACATTTTCCTTCAAATACTCATCATATGAGCACAGTTCCACATTATCCATATTTCTGCTGCCCAAATACTTATTATATCTCAAATTTAGACCTAAGTGCTATAGAAACTGAACAAGCCTTGAAATTTTATTAATATTTATCTGGGGTTGGTAGGATGTGAAATTTTTATTCATGATTCAAAAAGCTTCTGATGATAAATTATATGACCTTTAAATAATAATAAGACTAGTAATCTCACTGCAGTGATTAGGGTTTGGACTTTTGACCCCAATCTTTGCATGATCCCTTTGAGCTGAAACTTGTATCTTTTGAGAAAACTTTTACATTCTAACAGTGCTGCTTCAAATTCTTGGGATCACAGCAATAATTCTGTACAGGGTGCTATGAGTTGCAGAGGATAACAGACTTTGCTCTTGTACAAGTAAGATGGAGAGTCTTGGCTGAATACAGAGTAAAACCCTACCAAACAATGAATGCCTTAAAAAGATATTAACCAGGCATGGAAAAAGTGATTCTAGAGTATCATGTGTGAATAAGAGTGTAAGGGAAAATCTATGAGCAGTTATCATGAACTGATGCTATGTATCTGACAAGGATCAACCACTACCACTGCCCCATTAACACCCTGATACTCACCTGTTCAACTATAGCCACTGTCACTAATCAAGACAAATCTAGAGACTGAACATTGTTATACAATTTGAAGAGGGGAATAGATTTTGTAGTGAACATTTGCTGCAAGCCAAATGTTTAACAAAATCTGCCTTTCAAATACTTCATGAATTAACTAATCCTAAACAACAACATATTACTTACTGCTTTTTTTATACTCATTTCTTTGCCCCACAGTCCAAGTAACAAGGTGATTAACATGACTTGCCCAGCTGGACTTCCAAAGCTTGTTATGCTCTTCCATGGCTGCTTTCATATTCTCTCCTGCCATATATCACACAGAGAAAGCAAATACAGCAAGAATACTACATTATTCTGTGAGGATATCTAGAGCTAACAGGCTCTTGAAGAAAGAAAACTACTAAGGAGTCATCTGTGAATAAGCAAGCTGGCATCTTTCCCCACACTGAATACAAATCTGAAAACAGTGAGTACCTGACATAATAAGGCAAATGCACTTCCACATAGCTATGAATGTCCTCTTCTATCTTTAATCATTGTATTTGTAATTTCAGGCAATGATAAGAAACTCAGATTTTTGGAGAATGCATTATATTTGACACATATATGTAGCAGTTTGGGTTGTCTCCTAACTGCACACAATTAACACCCTGTGTCCAGCTGTGATCCCACCATGATTGGATTCAGAAGAACATGCAAACTCAGAAAGTTTTATGGGTGTGAAATCTGTTATTTCTAGAGTGATAATATTTTGATACATCACTAAGGCTGTGATTTACTTTTTAAAATGTGAGGAAATATGGAAAGAGGAGAGCTACAGATCATAGAGCCTATTAAAGAAGTAACCTACCTGAAAAGTATGATCTTGATGGGATTGAGCACACCTTCCACTGCATCATACCTGTGAATCCATATGTGTGAATATATATTTTTTTCCTTAAATATAATAACATTGATGATTTTCACAACATCTTCAATGGCTAAAAGATGACCTGTAATTGATAATTTATATGGCTATAGTGTATGTTACTACTGTCTTTTCATCTTATAATTCATAGTTATCTCTAAAAATTATACCACTGTGTACCAGATTTAGTTTTTTTTTAATGTTCCCACTTATGTTTTCTTTCCTTTGTAAGGAATTTCGAAGGAAGATGGCCTTTCAGGTTTAGGGAATATTGGAGAAGTAGAAGATGTAGAAAGTGTTAGATTATTATTTATGACTAAATAATATCTGCTTTTAATATTATTACTCCATTCATTAAATTTAACCTCACAATAACCCCTAAGCTAGCTGAAAGTCATTTCAATTGTAAAGATAAAGAACATGCTCAGGAAAGCCAACTTAATGATTTCTTTTTTGGTAGAGTAAGTGGAAATTGCATGGTTATTTTAGCAAATGCAGCATTTTGAGACTAAAACTAACAGAAGATTAAAGATAATTTTTAGTATTTGAAATTCAGCAAATTCTATTTTGGATATTATTTTATTACTTTAAATAACTATTAAAATGCTTTAATAAGCCACCATAAAATGAAACTTGCTAGTACTTTTGAAGTCCCAAGTTATACTTAAAAGCTTGAAAGTAATTCCTCTTGCTACAAAAAGAAAAAAAAAGGAGAAGTTAAAATTAAAAATTTTTTGGACTCCCATCACAGAATAGAGATCATGCATCAAACCTCTGACCACTACCCGCCCTGTCAAGAAATTATAGACATGAGAATAAGAGGAATTATTTCTTATTTTTGTATTTATTTTTCTTTTCCTAAAATTAAGTTTATTTTTTATTAATTACAATTTATTCACTTTGTAGACCAGTTGTACCCCCCTCCTTCATCCCCTCCCAAATCCCATTCTTTCTCCCTTTTCTCCTTCCATGTCTCTCCATACAGTCCCATATCTCCTCCCTTCCCCCACACCCTCCCCTTTTCCTCAGAAAAAGGGTGCTCCCTTTCCCACCCAGCACAGCTCAACAAGTTACATCAGAACTGAGCATGTCCTCTTCCCTTGTAGCTTAGCAAGACAGTCCCCCAGAAGAAAGTGATCAAAAAGCTAGCAAGTGAGTGCTTGTCCCATGCAATCCCGTCTTCCCTTATTAGAGGATCCACATGAAGCCTAAGCTGCCCATCTGTTAAATCTTTATAGGGGACCTAGATCCTGTTCATGCATGGTCCTTGGTTCATGCTTCAATATCAGCAAGCACCTCTGGGTTTTAGTTAGTTGGCTCTGTTGTTGGTCTTCTTGTGAAGCTCCTGTAACCTCCAGGATCTTTTCACTTTTTTTTCCCTTTTTTTTTTTTTTTTTTTTTTTTTCCCACAAGACTCCCTTTGCATTACCCAATGTTTGGCTGTGAATCTCAGCATCTGTTTTGAGGCGCTCCTGAGTAAAATCATTAGAGGACAACTCTGTCAAGCTTTTGTCTGCAAGTTTAGCAGAGTATTACTCATAGTGTCAGGGGTTGGCATTCTCTGATAAGGTGGATCTTTGGTTGGGTCAGGCACTGGTTGGGCAGTCCCTCAATCACTGTTCAGTCTGCTCTGTCATTATCCCTGCACATCTATTAGGCAGGGCCAGGAATTAATTTTTTTCCTAGAAAATAGCTTCAAGGAATATTAAATGCTAATTGATGTGTAGCTGGATGGTGATTAATTAATTTTAAAGAAAAAGTATTCTAAGTATTCTCCATGAAATGTAGCAAATAAGCTCTATTAAAAATTAAAGTTATTGTTATTGTTTATTATTATTTATTATTGTTTTGCACTTGTGTATGTGTGTGCATATGCTTATACCTGTGTGTTTGTGTATTTGTGTGTCTCAGTGTATAAGTTTAGTGTGTGTGTGTGTGTGGGTGTGTGTGTGGGTGTGTGTGTGTGTGTGTGTATGTGTATGCTTGAGTACAGGCATGTGAAAGCCAGGGCATGAGTACAACACTACTTTAGAGGATTTAGAGGACAACACTGCTTTCAGGTTTCACTTATCTCTTTCCCTGTGGGTTCATCAGGCATCGCAAATGCTTCTACTTGCAGAACTTGAGAAGGTTCCTTCTCAATGCCTCCCCCACGCCATAGATTTTAATAGTGAAAATCCATGTCATGTTTAGGAGTGTTAGAAGTATATTTTGAAATATAATCAGAAATTTTTGTTTGCTCCTTTAAACACGACTATCATAAAATGTTAACAACTTCATTAGAACTTGTCTAATATGAGGGAGGGGATATACAAAACTAAAGTTCTTTTGAAATATCTTCTCTCTACTAAAAAAAAAAAGATAAATATAAAACAAATTAGTAAACACCTCTTCAGTGATTGATAGAGCAGGATTATACTTTCAGCAGCATCTGAGAATAGAGCAGCAAGCCACACTGGTCCTCAATTATTTATATAAAATAGCATTGTCTTTATGGGGCTATGAACTATGATTTTAAGTTATCCTCTTCATTCCTCCAACTCGCCCTCCTTTACTTGTCTCCTATTCTTCCAATAATTTAACTGTTTTGGAGAGAGGTATCTGACCTACATTTGTCTTTTTCTTGTATATTTGAAGCAAATACCTTTCCTTCAAGTATCATGGTTTGCAGATGTTGAATATTTTGTTCTGTGATAAATCAAATTCTGATACTCACCTCTAATGGATTAGGTGATAAGTCTGTGGATTTGTAGATACTACTAGAATAATAAAAGAAAAAAATGTGGGTAACATTGAAAGGGATGAACATATTTTGCCAAGAAGAATCAATTTGAGGAAGCCAGAGAGTCAAAGAGTAGATTATTGATAACTGAGGTATACCTCTAATATATGTATTAAATAACTTTCTACAATATATGTTCCTGTGGTGTTTTAACAAAATAGACTCTGCAACTATATTAAAATAATCCGTTCGGTAAGACTAGTCAACTACAACTTTTAGAAGAAAAACCCTGAGATACAACACTGAAAGAGAAGATAGTTCCATGGGAAAACAAAGATATAGGGATGAGACAGCTATGCAAATATAAGTTTGAGACAAGACCGACGCTGCCATAAACCAGCAGAAGCTGGAAATGCATTAAAACATTCTCCCCTGGCGGTTTGTTGAAACCATACTTCTATCAAAATTTAATTTACACTTCTAGTACGGCAAGCTGTGAAAGAATACATTAAATTGCATAATTTAATTTGTTGCAGCCATCCCAAAAGTTTAAATCAATATATTTACAGAATTTGTATTTTCTGTTTTATCCAACCAAGCTAATCTTAACATAATTCTATATCAAATAAAAACTTAGAAATAAAAGAAAATTAACAATTAATAACTTTCATTAAGAAAAGATGGAAATTTGAAATATTTGCAATTAAATTCAAATTTTCAAACCTATGATATTATCAAATCAGATTTTTCTGAGAAGCAATGAAGGCTTAAAATTAAATCTGCAAGTCGGTAGAATTGTCCTTTTCACCTAACTAGATATAGAAATCATGTGATTATATTAAATAGTACAATAACAATCATATGATAAGACCCAGTCTTCACTGAGGATTAAAAATTCAGCTAAATAATTTTAACAAAACATCTAGACCTAACACAGTTTGTAGTAATGATGAGCTGGTTACTTTCCTTCTAAGACAAAAAAAAAAAAAAGGCTGATATTATATCTGTCAAAACTCTTGACATTTTTGTTGCAAATAATTACATTGAAATGGAAATAAAAACATAAATTACAGTATGTGGAGTTGGAAGAACTAAGAGATAAAACTATCATTATTTGCCAAAATAGTGATTTATGCAGGAAACTAAAATCTATCAAAAAGCTCTGAGAACCTCTGAGAAATTAGAGTAAACAATGTGTAACATATGAAAAAGTACACTGGGGAGGGAGAAATGACTCATTTGTTAAGAGCAGTGGCTGTTCTTCCAGAGGATTCTGGTTCAATTCTGAGTACCCATCTGGCAGCTCACAACCATATCTAACTCCAGTCCCAGGAAATCTGATACCATTGGTTGGCCTCTGAGGAGATCATGCTCACATAGAGTGTACAAACATCCATGAAGACAAAATGCTCATACTCATAAAATAAATAAAACTAAAACACTAAAAACATAAATATATAAAAGCAAATTTCCTTTGTATATACAGAATTGAATGTCTCATTTAAAAAATAAAATAGACATTATTATCATGCTAACTATGTAAATATGTAATAAAACATATATAATTTGTATCCTGAAAACTAAAGTCCTTAAAGTTGAGGATAAACATAAAATTGAAGGATATATCATGCTCAGTATTAACAAACAATTTATTAAGGTCAACTATACCCAAATTATAAATCATTTAAGCAACACTCTATCACTAAATTTCAGGAAATTATCTTTTGGGTATCAATAATCTAATTGAAATTTTTCACGGAGGACAAAAAGGCTCAGCATGTACAAAAGGCCTCTTAGTACAGAACAGTGTTTGGGTCTAGAAGACGCTTAAAGTATGATCCTAGACTCAAGTAGCAAGCAAGTAACAAAAGGAATTTATTCTGCAGAAGACCAGCATGCTGAGGCCACCATCCACACAGAAGGGTGACTCTAGACAAAGGCATGCAGGCCTTTTTATAGGAAACTAGGGGAATTCTAGCAAGGGTATGAGTGCTTTGATGATTGGTTAGGGCTAGCTTGGGCATAATTATGGTTTGGCTCTCTCTAAACTGATTCAAACAGACCCAAAGTCATGGGTTCTGAAGAGGTTACAAGGGTCAACTCCTGGCTGGCTTGCATCCAGTTGGTTGGTGGGCCGAATTTCTTAAGATAAGGCTGCTCAGCATGGATGCCCCATCCTGAGATAAGATATCGTCCCATTTTTGTGATTATCTCCAGCTTATTCCTTGAGTAGGGTATTTTATGGTATATTCCTGGAATTGGTGACCTATGGCCTAGTTTCTCAGATTGATGACATTTTTTGGAGGGTGTGGGGGAGTTGGAAGGAGTGAGGGTGGGAATGGGGGGGTGGGGGTTCTCTGGCCTGGTCCTCTCAACAGGAATACTGGAAACTATTACAACCTACATTTAATGCTTACCACTGAGTGGATCAGGCCTGACACAAACAAAGGTTACTAGGAACTAGGCCTAAACAAGTCACCAATAACTAGTGACCCCACTCCAAGATCACCAGGATTGAGGTCATAGGTCGCCACTTCCACAAACAAGGTCATAAGATTCCCTACCCAAGGTACAGCCTGAGGATAACCACAAGAATGGGAGGGTACCTTATCTCAGGGTGGGGCATTTGTGCTGAGCACCCCACCAACTTGCAGGAAAACATTTCACGGCACAGAAAATACCTAACATTCCTGAGGGCTATAAAGATAGCTCCCTCAAAGTTAGTAAAGTTAGTTAGCCAATCACTTTGTAACAAGCTTGTCCTTGCTGAATGTTACTCAATCATTTAACTGTTAAGCAGGAAAGTTCTGGTCCTTCCTCAAACCCCAATAAAATCCCTACCATGCAGGTGCTTGGGGCTCTCCTCTCTCTGATCCACTGTGTTGGTAACAATGAAGAGACTGAGTTGAGCCCTAATGAAGCTCTTTGCTCTTGCATACATGGTCCAGCTCCTGGTGGTCTTTGGGGACCTTAAGACCTGGGTTAAACATAAGACAGAATGTTAATACTATAAAAGATGAAAAACACATCCATGGAACTGCTATTAGACATCAAAGAAAATAATACCCCATAAGATCAATCAATCATTTTCTAAAGATCAACTTAATTCATAGAGGAAAGATAGTCTTTAATGCTTGTTGTTGAAAATAGATATCTTAATTAAAAACAACAACAAAAAACAACAACAAAAACACAAACAGACCTTCTATAGTAAAGTATGTCATTCAGATTTCTTTACTAAATCTGAGGTAAAAGCCCAATGAAGAAAAAATGTTTATTTAATGTATGTTCATAATCGGTTGGCTTGGTATATTTGGGATTATAAATTAGCACATGATACTGTCAGCATATGGTAAACCCACTTCAACAGGGAGTGTGGCATAGGAAGAAATGGCTGAGGTCCTACTGTTGGAATTGTGCCATATTTGTGAGTCACCAAAAGACCACCAGGAGACTAGTCAGTTGCAAAACACATGAGGACCATTGTATTTACAAGCTATTGCTTGGACTCACACACCCTCACAACCATAATGTTTGAGAGCAGAGAGCCTCATGCTCAGATTAGGTGGTTGATTTAAAGAGTCCAGTACCTCCTAGCAGGAAAATTCCTGCCTGGCAAGCATCTATTGGTTGAAACACAAAAGCGAATGTTCCATTTTGAAGTGATTGGCTATCAGAAGGCCCCCAAACCATTAATGGTCTAGCTTCCCTTGTTTGGCCACCCTAGTGGGAAGAGGGGTTATCTAGGCCAGTTTCCTAGCAACTGTATCTCTAGCCTGGTAGGAAAAGAATGCAGTAAGGTTCCTTCCTTCCTCCCTGCAAGTGGCTGGAACATGTCTCCATCTGTCTGGCTTTTGTTCAGGCTTTTATTTTAAACTTGAATTCAATAACCCCAAAAAAGCTAATTTTTAATTCTTTAGTCTTTTAGAGTGACCCACAAATATTGTATCTTTTGCCTATGAAAAAGTGTGTTGTTATTTGAAGCCAGTAAAGCCTGATTAGCAGGATATGTAAATGTCACTTCTTCAACTGACTTTAAAAGTAAAGCAAGCTGCTACTGGGAAGGTGACCTTTCCCAGCCTACTAGTTAAGTAAGGAATGTGGCTTTTTCCACAATAAAGAGCTGTTGGCTGCAGCTGAGGCAAGAAGTACAGGAAGAACTTCCAGGCCGAGGGAAACACAGGACTTAGTCAGACACCAGACAGAAGAGAGACAGATCAGACCCAGGAAATGAAGTGAGAATCATGTGTAGGGACACAGTGATAAATTAAGTTAGAAGCTAGCTTGGATACTACCCAGCAAAAGGCCAAACCATGTACATGTCTCTGTGTCTTAATTAAAACTCAAGAGGGATCCATGAAAGTCCTGCAATATCTGAAACACCAGTGTGGGGCCCAAGGTCCAGATTATGGAAGAGATACAAGTTTACACAGAATCCAGATTAGCCACAAATTCCAGGCACAAGAGCCAGAGTAAAGAATCCAGGCACTCAAATTTGGAGCAGAATGTCTGAAGTCAGAGCAGCTGAAATCCTAGACTTCAGAGCGGATAATGTATGTTCAAAGCAGAAAATGCCCATAGGACAGTTTAGAGAACCTTAAGTACAAAAATAAATATTAAGTTTGGAAGCTGTAAAGGAGAAATCAGTGGAAATATTTCTTACTTATGCATAGATACAAAAAAAGGAAAGAACCTGAATATAGACAGTCATAGAAAGAAACATTGAATGTGAATATAATAAAGTCTCCAAAAGAATGAGTCAACAAGTTTTAAAATATATGTATATATTTTCTATATTTAAAAAATACAAAACATTATAGAGAGATCATTTGTGCTAGGATTGTGTAGCAAAGTTACGTGGCAGATTCACAAATCACTCCACAGGACTGGTTCCATGTGAGAGGTTTTATTAAGGGAAGGGGGAAGAGGTCACAGAGACTGCCTCTGGGCAGGGTAGGAGACAGAGAGAGAATGCAGGTGGTGCAAGTTCTTTTATAAGGTGACCCAGAGAATGCACAGGTAGGTGGTCCATAGTGGCCTCACAGATGCCTGATATCTGGTTTGTCAGGTGTCTTGGGGCTGACCATAGAGAACTACAAATAATTTGGTCCCCATAGAGTTTTGTTTTAGTTATCAATATAGGACTAGTTATAATTTGCTTGAGAGTCATCACAGTTTTTATGTCCTTTCTAAGAGAATATTTTTTAAAAGATAAAAAAGAGAGAATCTCCTTGTCCTTCTCCCTCAAATTTACATAAAATAGACTTAGATAAGGAAAGGACTGTAAGTATGTAGAATGCTATCTTAGAAGTGGTAGAATAGAAATTAAAACAAAATTTAAAACAATATAAAGTTAAACAATATAAAGAAAATTTTAAAGTCAGTACAAAAGAATTTGATCTAAAGGCTAAGGTACCACCTTAAAACAAAATTGCAGATTGGAATGCTAGACACGTGGAAAAAAAACAAAAAACAAAAAAACCCCTACATTTTCCAGCTACTGTAAGACAATAACAAGATTATGATGAATTTGGGTGTCAGTCCATAGAGATGCTAGATCTAAAAAGATGTAAAAAGTCAATTGTAGCCTATGGTATGCACTTGCCTTATGTGAAACAGGTACTAAATAACTGGGCCAAACAAAATTATATAATTCTAAAAGATAGGAAAGATTTAATATCAGCTATCTTAGAAGCTGGCCCTCAACTACAGGGGCTGATGTGGTGGAGAGAAGAGGCTTCAATTATGGATCTACATAATAGGACTACATTCTTGACTATTAATATTGTCAAGAATCAGTTTGATAGGATTGTGCAAAAGAGTTACACAGTGGATTCACAAATCATACCACGAGACTGATTCCACATGGGAGGTTTATTAGGGGAAGGGGCTAGAGAGATCATCTCTGGACAGGGCAGGAGAGAAAGAGAGAGGGAGGAGGGGCTTTGAGTTCTCTAATAAGAAGACCCAGAGTATGTGCAGGTAGTTTCAGGTAGTCCTCAGGTGGTCTGGTGGTCTGCAGGTGGCCTCACAGATGCAAGGCTACCAGTTTGTCAGGTCTCTTGGGGCTGGCTGTAGAGATGCCTGCTTACTGATCCCAACATTCCTCCCTTTGTGTTTTGTTAAAAAGTGAGGAACTAGGAAGGGGTGATGGTGGGGGGAGGGCATAGGGGCGACCTTTGCTCTTCAGACTACGTTCTGCTGATTAGGGGCCTTGTCATTCTCAGGTTATAGCTGGTGTCCACCATCAGAGTCAATTGGAGGGTCATTGTCATCTGGTTCTGTGGGCAGAGGTTGATAATCCTGTAAGAGTGACTGATTAATAGTTTGGTTAAAGAATTTTTGTATTTGTTGTTGGAGGAATGTAGAGAGGAAGTTAATTAAGCAAGGCTCAAAAAGCAAAAGCAGAAAGATGAACAGAAGAGGTGTGAGGAAGGGCAGAATCCATTTCCATATGGGGTTCTTGAAGGCCCAAGAGCTAGAGGCCTCAAGTTGTTCCCTTCATTTTTGTAAACCTGTCTGGAGTTGTTGGATTTTGTCTTTTATTATACCCTACTGGTTGACATAAAAACAGCATTCTTCCTGGAGGAAGATGCAAAGACCACCTTCTTTAGCTGTGAGGAGATCCAACCCATGTCAGTTTTGAAGTACTACTGCTGCCAGCTAGTCAATCTGTCCTTGATGGGTTAGTATTGTCTGAGCAACTTGATGAAGGTCCTGGATGACCTGGGAAGAAAGCTGATAATACAGAGTTAGTGAAGTGGCTAGTCCTGCTGTCCTAGTCAGAGAGCTGCCGTGATTCCTGCAACAGCCATGAGGGGCAGGATTTGAATTGCCCTCTTATCCTGCTGGGCAGCTATTGGGTCCACGACCAAGACTGGTAGGCGCTCCTTTTCATTTATCACCCCCAGCTCAGGGAAGAAGATTACCTGTTAGGACTAATTAGTATATGATGAGGCTTACAACAGATTTTCTATGCAAGAGGTTTATTAGGTGGATATGAAGAGAAGGAGAGAAGGACATGATGGGGAGAAAGAGAGAGAGATGGGGCACCCCGATAGAGAAAGGACCCAGCAAGCAAGAGAAGAGAGTCCAAGAGAGAGCAAGAGAGTGAACACGTGACAAGTTGTCCCTTTAAGGGGCAAGGTAACCATGCCTTCCAGGTGTGGCCACCTGGCCTGCCACACATGATGACATCATAAGTTGCTAGGCAACCGAGAAGCAAGTTTTGTTCAAAAATCCTAACAGCACCAGCATGCAAACTCATGACCAACCAGTAGGCAGACGATGGTAGACCTGAGTGCCACAAAGAATGAAGGTATTATTAATAGTAGGGCATTGGGGTTGATATCAAGGATTATAGTTTTATTACATTCTAAGAAACTTAGCATTCCTACAGTGTGTCCCAGATGCCTTGAAACAGCTTGCCATGCCAAAGAGGGTGATATGAAAAAGGTAGGGGGTTGTGGCAACATCAAAGTCAGGGTGGTTAGTAAATGGTGAAGTAAGGTTACTTGACAGAGTCACCGGAGAAGCTGTCAGCAGTAGTTCTGAGTTGGTCCCAGGTGGTACACACAGCCAGCAAGCTTTAAAATGGCCCAGTTGGGTCACATTAAGGAGCTTGTAGGCCGAGGTCAGAGTCTGAAGTAGGAGATGAAATGACAGGTTTATATTATTTAGGAGAGGAGATGTTAGAGAGTTAAGAACCATAGAAGAGTGTTTAATTACCTTCTCTACTTCTCCCATCCCTAGGGAGTCAGTAATTGGGATGTATTTTTTCTGGATATGGATAGTACTTATCAGTAAATCGGGTATGTAGCAGCAGTAGAGTTTTCCAACGACACCTGCTTCCTATCTGAGATCCCAAGGGTCTTGGATGAATAAGTAGAGAGTCCTTTTGTACAAGTGAAGGAGCTTCTTTTGTGCTGGTATGTGGATTTGGCAAAACCAATATGGGCAGCCTCCATACCTGTCAGGCCATTTTTTTGCAATAATCCTTTGTTTGATCAAAGAGGAAGCAAACAAAAAATTCTATCAAATAAGAGAGGAGGTATAGATATTGTTAGTATTTTGGAACACAACCTGCTCCTGTGTTACCCAGAACTTATGATGTCATCATGTGTCACTGGCCAGATGGCCACACCTGGAAGGTGTGGTTACCTTGCCCCTTAAAGGGCCAACCCGGACAGGTGGTCTCTCTCTTACACTCTCTTTCTCTCTCTCTCTCTCTCTCTCTCTCTCTCTCTCTCTCTCTCCCTCTCTCTCTTGCGGCGCTCCCCTTTCCCATTCCCTTTCCCTCCTGTTCTCCCACTCCCTCCATACCCTCCTAATAAACTCCCTGCATAGAATATCAGTTGACCAGCCTCATGCTTCAGATGGCTGTGGGAAGGTGGGAGACTTCTAGCATGGCCATAATTGGGTCTGCATTGGTTACAGATCTGCCCTTTGCTGTAATACATGCTCTCTCAGTTGGCAGCATGGGAGAGAAGACTATGAAAGGCACATTTAGAGTCTGTGTAGATATTAAGAGATCGTCCCTGGGCCAACTGGAAGGCAAGGATAAAAGCTATTAGTTTGGCCTATTGATTAGTGGTGTGGGCAGGAAGGGCTTGTGCCTCAGTATCCGACACTATGGCATAACCTGCTTTTCGAGCTCCCTCATGTACAAAGGAGTTGCCATCTATATACCAGTATAGACGGCCTGAAGTAATGTGCCCCCCTCCCCGTATGTGTGAGGGTGGGGTAATAGTTCCTCTAAAGTTTCAATGCAAGAATGAGACGGGGAATAGTCAGAGTTAGGTCGAGGAAGAAGGTTTGAAATATTAAGAGGTGGGCATGGTAGAAAAGTAAGGGTAGAGTCTTCTATTAGCGCCACCTGGAGGGAAAGGACCCTGGAAGGAGGTAAAGTTTGTAAGCCTTTATATGTTAAAAGGTGAGACAGATTGTGAGAAGAGAAGACAGTAATAGGTGACCCAAAAGTTAGTTTTTTTGGACTCTCAAATAAGGAGCTCCACAGCTGCTAAGTTATGAAGGCAGGGTGCCCATCCCTGGATTGTCAGGTCTAATTTTTTTGATAGGTGTGCTACAGGTGCAAAGAAGGGTCCCAGTTGGTGACATAGGGCTGCAAGGGTATATCCTTCTTTCTCTTTTACATAGAGGGAGAAGGGATGGGCAACGTCTGGAAAATGTAGGGCTGGGGCCTCAAGAAGAGCCTGTTGTGCCTGTGAAAGGGCTTAGTAATGGGCTTAAGAAGGGGTTCCTGCAAAGGGCCTTAGGCTGCCTCTTATAAGGGATGGACAAGAAGGGGAAAAGGAGGGGACCCAGGACTGTAAGAAATCAGCCATTCTCAGAAATGATAAAATTTCTTCTTTATTAGAGGGAACTGCCAGAGACTGTATTAGATCTTTTCTATCTAGGGTGATGCCCTTGTGAGTTGGGGTTATTGTTAGTCCCAGGTAAGTGACCTCAGAGGTAGACAATTAGACCTGATAACCCCTGCTGGATAGGAAATTTAGAAGAGCAGAAGTGTTAGTTTGCCTAACTTGAAGGGATGGGCTGCATACTGTAAAAGTTTAGATTTAGGGAGAAATAAGGAGAGTAGATCGGAGGCTCTGGCTTGGCAAAAAAGGTGTGGGCTGTCCCAGAATCCCTGGGGTAGAACAGTCCAGGTAAGCTGAGTAGAAACAAGGGTGTCAGGGTCAGTCCAGGTGAAGTCAAAGATATTTTGTGACTGGGTGTCTAAAGGAACAGAGAAAATTTCATCCTTGAGATCCAGAACTGAGAAATGGGAAGTGTCTGAGGGGATGGTAGAGAGGAGAGTATAGGGACTAGCTACAACAGGGTGGAGGGGGACAACAGCAGAATTGAGAAGCCAGAGGTCTTGAACCAAGCGATAGGTTCCATTTGGATTTTTAACTGCAAGTATAAAGGTGTTAAAAGGAAAGGAAGTGGGACAGAGAAATTTTTTTTCTTAGAAGGTGAACAATAATAAGCACTCTGCCGAGGGTTTGGTTATGAGTCTTAGTGTCTGCTTTGAAACACTGCTAGGTAGAGTCTTTCAGATGCCTTTTGTGGTAGACTCCTGTCATAAGTTCAATGCACATCCCATTTGTTTTCTAAATGAGGATTAATCACCTTCGCCTGTGTCCACTTTCTTGATTATCTTCTTTAGGTGTGTAGATTTCATTATGTTTATCATATCTTGTAGGTCTATATAAGCGAGTATATACCAAGTTTGTCTTTCTCCTTCTGGGATACTTCACTCAGAACGATCTTTTCTAGATCCCACCACTTGCCTGCAAATTTCATGATTTTCCACTCTGTGGTATCCTGTAGCTGAATGACTACAGGGGAATGGTGCTTAGCCACAGAGGGGTTTTGGACATCCCAGACTTGGGGACCCACTTGAAAGGCTGATAAAGGAAGCAACATGTCACAACCGGTAGGTAGGGTGGCTAGGAGAAGGAGAGAAGATGATGGTGAGCTTGGGGTCAGGCAAATGGGTGGAGTAAAGAAGATAGAGGCTCCCACTTTGACTAAAAAGTCCCTTCCCATTAAGGGAAATGGACAGGATGGCATTACTAAAAAGGAATTGTGATACCAGAATCACAGGACCCTCAGAGACCACCAGGAGACAATTTGATGCAAGAGAGCTTTATTACAAGAGTAATCTAACTCCGGACCCAAGTCTCACGGATGCAGCAGTAGAGAAGTGGGATATTGAGCTCTGAGTGAGCAGGATTTTAAAAGGAAAAGTCTGTGAGTAGGGAGTTTCCATGGCAGCAAGCTGGGTACACAAGCCTTGGCGTTACAGGATTGGGTAAAAGTTAGATGGGTGAGGTGACCTTCTCTGAGGCACATAATCACAATTGTTAAGGCAAATAATCACAATGCCTATTCTTCTAAACTATATCTGAAACATTGGGGAGAATTTTCCCACCGATTCCAAACCAATTCTCATTAATTACTGCCAGGGAGATTGTCTTTATTTTCTTTTTTTGTTTGTTTGTTTCTTTCTTTCTTTTTTTCTTCATTAATTACACTTTATTTACTTTGTATTCCCCCTTTGGTTCTCTCCCTCCTCCTGTCCCAATCCCTCCCTTCCTCCACCCTCTGCATGCATGCTCCTCTCCAAGTGCACTGATAGGAGAGGTCTTCTTTTCCTTCCTTCTGATCCTAGTCAATTAGGTCTCATCAAGAGTGGTTGCATTGTCTTCTTCTGTGGCCTAGTAATGCTGCTTCATCCTCAGGGGGAGGTAATTAAAGAGCAGGCCAATCAGTTCATGTCAGAGACAGTCCCTGTTCTTATTACAATGGAACCCACTTGGATACTGAACTGCCATGGGTTACATCTGTGCAGGGGTCTTAGGTTATCTCCATGCATAGTCCTTGGTTGGAGTATCAGTCTCAGGAAAGACCCATGTGCTCAGAATTTTTGGTTCTGTTGCTCTCCTTGTGGAATTCCTGCCCTCTCCAGATCTTACTGTTTCCCACTTCTTTCCTAAGATTCCCTGCACTCTGCCCAAAGGTTGCCCATAAGTCTCAGCATCTGCATTGATAGTGTGCAGGGCAGAGCCTTTCCAATAGCCACAAAGGACATAAAGTACCTTGGTGTGAACCTAACCAAGCAAGTCAAAGACTTGTATGAAAAAATATTTTTAGACTTTTAAGATAATTGTTTTCTTGACTCAGTAAGTGCAATTTTTCAGATTTTATTTGTATAAATATTACTTTAAGATGTTTAAATTTGTTCCTATTACAATGGAACCCACTTGGATACTGAACTGCCATGGGAGACATCTGTGCAGTATCTTAGGTTATCTCCATGCATAGTCCTTGGTTAGAATAGCAGTCTCAGGAAAGACCCCTGTGCTCAGATTTTTTCTATGAAGCATTTATTCTGTATTATTTCCTAGAGGCTGTTTCTAGGAGAGATAACTTTGTTTTCTGCCAAGCGTACATTCTGTGATATTTCCTAGTACCTGAATTCAGCTCCTAGTCAAGATGGCTTTGTATTTCAAAATGGAGTTATACCCAGGCTGACTTAAACTCTTCACAATGAGTCAAGGGAACACCCCTGAATATACAATTAAGTGGTAGACTCTGGCAAGGCTGGCAAGGCTGTTCCCCTACCCCAACAATAGAGGAACTACAAGGAGAGGTTGGTCCCCAATATTCTGTTAGGACTAAGTAAGTGGCTCCGGTGTCCACAAGAAAGAAGATGGCCCGCCCTGATATCATGATAATTACCCATGGCTCCTTCTAGTGATGGCAGTGTAGGGAACGCAGGCACCTTCAGTTGTCCATAGCCAGGCCTAGGATATTGGCAGGAGAGCGCTCTGGGAATTACACCCTCATATCATGGGAGAAACGGTGGCAGTCAACACTCCAATGTCTCTCTTGGTGGCATGTTGGACATGGCCCCAGTGGCTTGCTGGGGATAGGACAAGCCCAGGCCCAGTGACCTTTTTGACCACATTTGAAACAGGAACCTAGTAGTCCTCATGCCTTAGGAGGCAAGGGAGCTTAGGTAGTGGCTGAGGCCAGTCGAATGGCCTTGGCCAGCATTTGGTATTTTTGCTTGTGGGTCTTTTCATCTCTCCAGTGGTACACCTTAAAAGCCAGTGCTAAGGCTTCTGCCTGTGGAGTCAGAGGTCCCCTCTCCAATCATTTAAGCTTAGCTCTGATGTTGGGGTAACTTTGGGAGAAAAAATAGTTCATCAGAAGTTGCCTACCCTCTGTACTTCTGGGGTCTAGATTAGTATGTTGTAAGAGGGCCTTTGTCAGGCACTATTTGTCAGGAATTGAGATGGGTCTTCTTTCCTGTCCTGAATGACTTCCTGGAGCTATTCAGAATTAACTGGCTTAAGGGCTGCCTTGTGGAGACCAGCCAGGAGGCAGGTTGTGAACTGATCTCTGGCTAAAATGCCTTCTGGAGTATTATAACCCCATTGTGGATCCTGGTCTGGCACCTCCTCAGCCCCAATCAGGTGTGAAGCATTTGTTTGGTAAACCTTTTCTGCATGCCTTCTAGCCTGTTCCCAAACTCACCTGCATTCCTCAGGTAATAGGTTATTGGTAAGAATCATATATATATCATGGAGGTGAGACTATAAGATTGAGTGAGATATTGAAATTATTTAATGGAAGTAGAAGGATTAGAGGTATAGGATCCTAATCTCTTTTCTTCTTGAGAAAATTCAGTTAATGAGAGGGGAACATGCACCCTAATTAAGCTGTCTACATGGCCATCTCCTGCAAGGGAAGAATTGAGGCTGCCTTATGCTGAGTAGAATAAGGGGGCTTTGCTATAGAGTGAAAATGGGTAGTAGGGGGGCTAATAGTTGTCGGTGGGGGGGGAAAGTGGGTGTCAGAGTAGGACAGACGACTAGAACAGCCTGTTGCTGGGGAGAGAGAGATGGGTAAGGTTTCTGGAGAAGCCAAAGAGGAAGGAGAGGAAGTAGAGTAGGAGGTGGAAGATGCTAGAGATTGGGAAGAAGCTGAGGATTGAGATCGACAAGGTGGAGGTTCATCTGCAGGGTCAAAGGTAGAGAACTCTTGAAGTTGAAAATTTATAGCTAGAAGAAGTTGGGTAGGAGGACAGGAAGAGCAGAAAGAAGGTGTAGGGCAGAGAAGAGAGAAAGCTTGAACATGATACCTCCTTCCATTTACCAGATCACTGACAGTAATTAAAAAGATCCTGTAAAATATTGGGATTTAATTGGCCAATTTGAACCATTATCTATAGAATATGTAGGCCAAGTTTTATTACAGAGGTGTATGAGCTTTAACTCAGGCTCCATGCATAATGTTTTAAAATTCTCCAGAAGACATCCCAGTGGGGACCCTAGAGGAACGGATGTCTGGGGGTTTTCCATTGGTAGGATGGAAGTCAGTGACCTCACAGAGGTGTCCCAAAGGCAGGGTATGACCCAGTAGTTATGATCCTACCTGATCCAATACCTCATCAGCTTTTGGTCAAAGACCAAGGGCACAGTTGCCCGAAGAGGCACAGTTCACCTGGAGCTAGGATTTTTGTAGGCGAGCATAAGGAGGGGGAGAGAGAGGGAAGGAACTGTGTATGTAGGGGAAAAAAATCTCTCTCAAGGGAAAGGGAAGCCCTAAATGCAAGTCAGCAAGAAAGGTCAACCATAGCCAGTGAAGACCATGGTTGGGGGTTCCTCTGCTCCAAAGGGTACTGGGAAGTTGCTGGACTCTCAACAGTCAATCTTCCCTTACCCAGAGAATCGTTTATGCTGACCAATGTGGGGAACTCACCAATCCAGCTGGTATTGAATGCAGCAGATAGTGATCTATTTGCCGGAAAGTGGGTCACAGGTGAATTTGGAATGAAATAGGTTTCCAGTGGCTCCAGTGGGGTGCCGGCAACCACCACAGGGTGTGGCCACTGGAGGTACCTATTCCCGGCCCAATGCACCAAAGATAGGGTTGTGCAAGAGTTTCACGGTAGGTTCACAAATCACACCAAGAGACTGGTTCCACATGGGAGGTTTATTAGGGGAAGAAGCTGAAGAGATCATCTCTGGACAGGGCAGGAGAGAAAGAGAGAGAGGAAGGGCTTTGAGTTCTCTTATAAGGTGACCCAGAGTATGCGCAGGTAGTTTCAGGTGGTCTGAAGCTGGTCTGGTGTTCTGCAGGTGGCCTCACAGATGCAGGGCAACCAATTCATCGGGTCCCTTGGGGCTGGCTGTAGAGATGCCTGCTTACTGATCCCAACACGATTGCTTTATCAAGATCAATATACTGATTTATGAATGTAGATTATGTTTACTGATGCCACCTTACAGCAATGTTGTACAGTAGCTTTAAATGCATGGGACAAGGTTGAACTACAGGGAAAATGATGTAAACCATTTACCAAGATAACACATGGCTCAGATGAATCCTTTACTGACATTTTACAAAGATTTACTGCAGCTGTAAATAGAGCAATATCAGATCCAGATACAAGGGAAGTTTTAACTGAGTATTGAGCTTTTGAGAATGCTAATGTTGATGCAAAAAGGCTGTTAGATCTTTAAAGACCATATCTATGCCAATGTATGAATGGACTAAAGCTATTGCAGATTCAATACTGCTGTGTTAGCACAGGCAAATGCTAAAAGTATGAAAGCTGAAAATGTCTGATGCTTTGGTTTTGGAAGACCACGTTGTTTCCTAAAGGACTGAAGGCAAACAGTTCCTAAGAATAATAGTTTTTGTAATGATAATCCATGGGAAAAAAACTTCCTGGATATGTAGAAAGGGCTTTTGAATATAGATCATCCAGAGATATTTGAGGAAATTATTTTCAATCTATATACTTCTAAAGAGGCTTTGCTCAGACCCCACTTAGAAAAAGAGAAACAAAAAACAAAACAAAACAAACAAACAAAAAAAACATGAACCATTCATTTTCAAGAAGCCAAGAAGAGACTGTTCTAGGGAAAGCCAGGAAAAAAATTAGTGGCTAAATGACAGACTATGCTGTTCTAAGCATAACTACTCTGATGGATAGAACTATAGATTTTAGATGTACCAGAAAACAAATATTTTAGCAAACTGTTATAAATGATCAGAGACTAAAGTTGAAATTACAAGCAGAATTGAGATTGAAGGCCTAGTCTATTCTGGAGCAGATATAACAATAATTTCACAAGATTATTGGGATCCAACTTACCTACTTTGAAAGGTATCTTCAGAGCTCCTAGGAATTGAGATATTGTCTCAGGTAAAGCAAAGTCTAAAATGGATTTATTGTATAGGACCAGAAGGTAACATATAAAGACTAAAGACATATGTAGCAGATACAGTCATGAATTATGGGGAAGAGATTTATTGCAACGTTTGAAAACACAAAGTAGCATTCTTTCAACTTCAGGAACAAAACATAATATAGGAGATAATCCTGATAAAGGTACTAGAAAATGTTATCAAAGACAGTTACAGATCATCCAGGCTGTTCATTGGCAGGATACAAAAAAGTTGGTTCTCCAAATATGTATGGGGAGGCCATTGCTGATAAAGGACCAACTGCCCTTCCATTAAAATGGCTAACTAAAATCATGTTTGGAGAAAGTAATGGCCCTTAAGGAAAGGAAATTTATAGGCCCTAGAACAGCTGGTCTAAGAGCAGCTGGAGGTTCAACATATAAAAGAGTTCAACAACCCTTAGAACTCTTCTATATTGGTCATATAAAAGAAATCTGGAAAATGGAGGACATCAACAGATCTGAGAACCATTAAAAAAGTAATTCGCCTATGGGTTCCTTACAACCTGGAATCCCTTTAATTTCTTTATTAACTAAGGTATCTCTTATTATAGTGACTAATTTGTTTTTCTTTCAATACCCCTATAGAAACAAGATAGAGATGTTTACTTTCACTGTGTCTACATTCATCCATCAGCAACTATTAGAAAGTAGCAGTGGAAGGTTTTGCCACAACAGATGTCAAGCAGTAGAACCTTCTGTCAATATTTTGTACAACACTCATTAAAGATAATTCATAAACAATTTCCCCAATCAATAATTTATTATTATATAGATGATATCTTACTGACTGATTCCTGTTGGTTTTAAACATGGAATCACAATCATTTGATTTTACCAATGAATACTCAGGAGCCACATGCGGCGGGTGAAGCCTATTAACTCAGAGAGGCAGAGAAGGCACGCAGCTGATATTTCAACTCTACAACATCCTAGAAGAAAAAAGCCCTTTCTTCTTTTCCATGAGGTATTAAATGCACTCAATTCAATGTCCATCCTTTCTGTTTACTCCTTGTCAGCTAGATGGTTGTTCTGCCTCTTGACATTATTTATCTCTTGGATTAAAGGTGTGTGAAAGGGCTGAGCCATACAAGTACATGTTTACTGTATTCAGAAAGCTCTAGGATCAAAGAGTGAGCAAAATGACAGTTAGAAACAGTTTTTTTACAGTTCACAATATCGGGGTGTTGTACAAGGATCACGAGAACCTCAGAGACCACCAAGAGATGATTCAATGCAAGAGCAAGAGAGCTTTATTATGAGAGCGATCGAACTCGGGACCCAAGTATCACTGACACAGCAGTAGAGAAGTGGAACCCCAATCTTTGAGTGAGCAGGATTTTTAAAGGGAAAAACTGCAAGCAGGGGGTGTTCCATGACAGCAAGCAGGGGTTTCATGCATTGACATTACAGGATTGGGTAAAAGCCATAAGGGTGAGGTAACCTTCTACATAATCACAATTGCCATTCTTCTAAACTACATTTAGAACATTGGGGAGAATTTTCCCAACTGATTCTCATTGATTATTGCCAGGTAAATTGTCTCTACTTTCTTTCAAATATTTATTCTGTGATAGTTCCTGGAGGCTGTTGCTAGGAGAGTTAACTTTGTTTTCTGCCAAGTGTACATTCTGTGATACTTCCTGGTACCTGAGTTCAGCTCCCCATCAAGATGGCTCCTCATTTCAAAATGGAGTCACCCAGGCTTACTTAAACTCTTCAGGGATGGTTGGAGATTTAGCTCAGTGGTAGAGTGCTTGCCTAGCAAGCGCAAGGCCCTGGGTTCAGTCCTCAGTTCTGGAAAAAAAAATAACAAAAAGACCAAAAAAAAACAAAAACAAAAACAAAAACAAAAACAACCAAGGTAACTAGCACAAACTCTTCAGGGGTTCACAGTATGATCAAATTTCATGCAACAGATTCCAATACAGATACCTTAGAAAAAAAATATTTGTTAAAGTAAGAAAAAATTTTGTCTTTTTGGGGATTACAAATTGCTCATGAAAAAAAAAATATATCAAAAACACAGATTCTATCAATTATCTAGGATATATGATAGGTTTACAGAAAATCCATCCACAGAAAGTACAGATCAGAAAAGATCAGTTACAAACACTTAATGATTTTCAAAAATTGCTGGGAGATGTTAATTGGTTATAATCTATAGTTGGATTAATTTATAAAAAGTTATATAATTTATTTCAAATTTAGCATGGTGACTCAGACTTCAATAGTCCAAGAAAACATCAGATTAAGCTGAAAGACAGTTTGCTTTGGAAGAAGAAAAGATCATAAGATCCACAAGTGGATTGTTTGGATCCCAAGCTTAATTGTATTTTAGTTATTTTGCCTCTACTCATTCTCCCACAGGAATTCTTATGCAGAGAGAAGACACTATCTTAGAATGGATATTTTAAATATATAAACAAAGTAAAAAAATAAGAATGTATATAGAAATGGTTTCTAAATTGATTGTGGAAGGAAGAATAAGACTTCATCAATTAACAGGAACAGTCTTGGCAGAGATTATAACGCCTTATACTAATGCTGAATTTACCTCATTATGAGTAATTATTGAAGAGTGGCAAGGACCTTAATTTGGGGGAAGAAATTAATACCAACTACCCCAAAAGGAAGTGACCTCAGTTTATTAAAAGAATTATTTAGATTCTTCCTTGTATAGTAAGAGAAACACTAATTTATAAAACTCCGACATTTGGTACAGATTGCAATAAATTAGGAAATAGAGGTTATAAGTCAGGAAATACAAGTAAATTAATTGAAAGTCCACATGCTTCAGTTCAAAACTCAGCACTATATACTATGCTCATAGTTCTATTGGATTTTTCAGACTCTCTTAATATAATTACTGACTCTCAATATGTAAAAATAGTTGTTTTGCATATAGAAACTACTGACCTTATTCCAGATGATTGAGAATTAATTGTTATCTATACAACTATACAAGAGGTAATTTGAAACAGAGATTATTTGATATATAAAACCCATATTCAGTTTCATATAAGTTTTCCAGGCTCAACTGGTACTAGGAAAAGAGAAATTAGATCACATTAGTAGAAAATGTATTAGAAGCTTGATTTTTTTTTTTTATGAAAAGCATCATGTAAATAGTAGTTCAAAGAATTTTTTTTCTATAACCTAACAACAAGCCAAGGAAATTATAAAAAGCTGTCCTACTTGTTCTCTATTATCCAGCTCCATTAAGTGCCAGAAGTAATCCTAAGTGCATCCAAAGAAATGAACTTTGGCAAATGGATATATTTAATTTGCAGACTTTGAAAAATTAAAGCATGTACCTATTCAGAATGCCAATGGACTTCTGCCTTGAGTTCTGATTCTGTAATTCACATTTATTAGAAGTGATAGCTATCCTAGGGTTGCTTACAGATTAAAACTGATAATGCTTTTTCATATGTACCCAGTAAAATAAAACAATTTTAAAAATATTACAGCATAAAGTTTGGTACAGGTATAACTTACAATCATATAGGTCAAGCAATTGTGGAAATATCTAATTGCACTTTTAAAAAGATGCTCAATAAATAGAAGAGGAATATGAGGCCTCCCAAAGCTAAATTACATAATGTTTTATTAACTATATTTTTTTTAAATGTCAATGAGACAAGTAGCATAGCTGCTGAAAAAAAAAACTTGATTTTAGAAATTACTGTTGAATTAAAACAGACTGTATTTTAAGGATGTGCTAATCTCAGAATGGAAGTCAGGAAATGTGTTGTATTGTGGAAGAGGCTAAGTGTCTCCACAAGATACAAAAAACTTGGATTCCTCCAGGTTTATAAAGATTATATTTAACCATTGGAGTCCTCCTGAAAATTGACATGGAAGATGCCAAGGAAGTGACCCAGAAGAGAAACAAAAAAAGATGTCATGAATGCTGATCATCCTATATTGGAACAGCTCAGAAGACAAGCTGAGACATGGATGTCTCTGCAGTAGCCAATAAATCTTTTTGGCTTCTGCATCCTCACGACTTATTATTACATTCCATCTTTTATGTGGCGTGGATGTGGATTTATAAGATCCTATTGTGGTTTGGTTATGCAGTCCAAATGGACTTACAGTGTGACAGATGCCTTTCACTTGCTCAAACACAGAGCAGAGAATCATCATTAGCTGGTTTGTGCACTCTGCACATACCTGAGTTAATGCAAAAATGTCCCTACAATGTTAATTTTAAAAGTGTGTTTGTTTTCAGAGCAAAAGGGCCAGACACAAATGAAGAGAAAGCAGATAGCCTCAGGTGGTCCAAACTCACAGACTGCTTCAGCCAGGACTTTAATTAGGCCTTGAGCTTTTCTAGCTCGAGATGATCCTATAAAGCCTGGACATGGAGTAAAACAGTAAGCTTTCCAAGGACTTTGCTAGTATCCACATTTTCTTAGAGTCCCCAAAAGATGCCATTGCCCTCAGACAGCAAGATGCAATCAAAAAAACACAACACCTTCATTTCTAAGAGGTGTTTGTTGTCATTTAGCAAGACAAGTTCCTATTGGTCATGGTGAGGCAGAAAACAAAGGAAAGATTAGATTCAGGGATCTCTCTGTTTCTGTCTCTTTCTGTTTCTGTGTGTCTCTGTTTATCTCTGTCTCTCTGTCTCTTTGTCTTTCTGTTTCTCTTTCTCTCCCTATGTCTCTCTGTCACCCTTTCTCTTCTATATTTCTTTCTCTCTTATCTAGTGTTAAGAAGTAAAAGGAGGGGGGTTACAGGAGGGGGGAAAGGGATGAAAGACAAAGAAGGGTGAATTATTGTATCTCCTTTTAGACTAGAGAACAAGAAGTCTTTAGATTGGTATGGATTTTTGTATGATGGTAGAAATTTAAGATTATATTTGCTATAACAAACTTTTGTATGCTTCAGCCCTTGTTTAAGGTGTATGTGTATATGCAGCTCATTTACAAATTAAATATAAAGTCCTAGTCCTATGAAAGCTACTATCACAAACTATTAAGGATAATTTAAAAATACAAGTTAGCTTGGTGGTGGTAGCACGTGCTTTTAATCCCAGCACTGAGGAGGCAGAGATATGTACATCTCTGTGAGTTCCAGGCCAGCCTGGTCTATAGAGTGAATTCCAGGACAGCCAAGGCCACACAAAAAAAGCCTGTCTCAAAATGAAAAAACAAAACGAACAAACCAAAAAAAGAATGAAATACAAGTTAGTATAAGTTACCTATAAGTAATCATATCCTTTAATGCGTTCAGAAGTATACTTGTACTGTTAGGTGTTAGTTTAGTTAATTACATAAATAAGCTTTATTTAGCCTCCTGTATATTGTTCTGAAAGTTAATTAGAAAGTAAGTAGCTAGAAACAAGCAACATTTGTCTACTTAGATATACTTTAGATAGACAAGTGGTCCTTAAACATTTCAGAGATCTCCATAATATGCCGTTTAAGATGTTTTAATAATAAAACTCTTCTCATGACAGAGAGAAACATCAGCTCTTAGCAGAACCCCTAATCTCCTGCAAAGCTAGCCACTGGAGAATAAACTTATGCTTTGCCTCAATTGCTGACAGCAGGATGTCCAAAGTGTAGGAAAGCAGGACATCAGGAAGTTGATTGACTCACTTTGAATAGCAAAGATGTACATTCTGCCCAAGTTCTCTCTTCATTAAAAAAAAAAAAAAAAAAAGTCTGACATGCCTTATGGGCCTGCTGCATGAAGATGGGTGCCCCACTAACACAAAGGAACCTTGAGAAACTGTCCAGGTAGCCATTAATTCTCTGTCATTTTTATAGATTTGGAAGCTAGTTACTCTGCACTTCCTATTTACTCAGATAAAATTTCTCTTTCTCAGATCTCTCATAGGGTTGAAGACTAATAGTTTTACAATTTTCTTTATTATTAGTTTCAAAAAAGAAAACTCACAAAAGGGGTATAAAGTTTATAAAAATTAAAACATAAAAAAACAGCTTAAGTTGCTAAGGATCAAAGAAAGTGTTTTAGAGTCTAAGAAGATATTTCAAGGTTGGTAAATACAAATTGTGAATGTCATACAATGTAAAGCCTTAAATGTCGATAAGAGAATTATTTAAGATGAAAAATAGGAATTAAATATTTCAGATATATAGTGGAATATTTTCTCCAAAGTTGTCAAATACAGATGGTCTAAACATGGTGAGTGTACTTCCTACCCTGAGAGTACTCATAACTGTTTTTAGTGTATACAGTTTACTCTTGTTAGAGTTAAAACTATTTCTTGAACCAAAATGGGGAAATGTTGGAGTGACCTCAAAATATTGTATTTTTGGCTTTGAAAACGTGTGTTCTTATATGAAGCTGTCAACTCCTCCATAGCAGGATATGTAAATGTCACTTCCTCATCTGCCTTTAAAAGAAAGGCAAGCTGCCACAGGGAAGGTGACCTTCAAGGAATGTGTTTTTTTACACAATAAAGAGCTGGGGCAGGAAGTACTGGAGGGCCTTCTGGGCAGAGGGACACACTGAAATTCAAGGCACAAATTGATGCAGAAGGAAGACAAAAGAGAGACAGAATAGAGCAGGGAGGTAGGCACTAGGAAACACGTGATGACAATGGAGGAGAAGTTAAGTTAGAAGCTGGTTGGAAGACTGCCCCAGCTTCAACAGCTTTAAACTATCTAAGTATATTCTTGTTCTACCTCAAGAGGGATCTAGGAAAGTCCTTCAACATTCTTTAGGATTTATTTCTTGAAGTTTCTACCACCTTCCAATGGCACAATCACTATGATTACCATGCTTTAACACATGTAACTTTGAGAAAGAAAATTTAATTACAAACTAGAATTCTGTCTCTAGTACTGTGTAGTCTGTGTATATTTAATTTAATTTCTTTCTTTATATATTTTTTTTTTTTTTTTTTTTTTTTTTTCCCAGCAGGGTTTCTCTGTGTATCCTTGGCTATCCTGGACTTGTTTTGTAGAGGAGGCTGGGTTTGAACTCACAGAGATAAACCTGTTGGGATCCTTAAGCAGGCATCTCTGCGGCCAGCCCCAAGGGACCTGACACACGGAATATCAGGCATCTATGATGCCACGTATGGACCACCTGAAACCACCTGCACATGCTCTGGGTCAGCTTATAAGAGAACTCACACTACTTCTAATCTCTTTCTCTCAGAGACAGTCTCTATAACCTCTTCCACCTTTCTTTAATAACCCTCCCACTTAGAACCAGTCATGTGGCATGATTTATGAACCTTCCCACCCCCGGGTAACTTTGCTGCACAATCCTAACAAAACCTGCATCTGCACAAACTCAAAGCAAACTCAGCTGTGTGCTGACTCTCCAGTTTCCATATTCTGTGTATGGGATTGAAAGTATTAATCACTGTGCCTGGATCACCATTCCATTTTAATCTATTTAGGATCTCCCATTGTAGTTTTGTAGCACCGGAAACTTATCCTATATGGTTAATAATTTGGTCACAATTGCACAAGGCAGAAATTAATTGATAAAAATATAAATTATTTTTCTTAAAAATTAACCAGACATGATAAAAAGGCTCAGTGGGTGAAGGCACTTGACCTGAAAAGCTGACAACTTGAGCCCAATCTCTCCACTCCCTACATATTCGATGAAAACAAAACACAGCAAAAAGAACAAAACAAAACCTTTTCTAAAAAGTTTCTCACTTCAGGAATAAATTCTAATATTTCCATGTATGATAAAGAAAAATATATTCTCATTATAGGGGAAATTTTTTATGATGACTTAAACTTACGCCTCTTTCAATGTTTCCAAGAAAAAAACTAAAATTCTTCTAAGAAGAATTTCCTCAATTTTACTTTAATTTATTTTCAAATAACTTTTCATGAGTTTAATTTATATAATATGATAGAATTTGTAATTGCTTATATTGTTAGTAATTTCCTAAATTTTTATTACTTTTATCACTACAGTACTTATCTCCATCCAAGATGCAATACACTTCCGTAAACACCTAGTTTTCAAATGACAGATGCCAATGTATTGTTCCTGCTAATGTTAAAAATATTTTCTGATGAAAATTATTCTGATATCATTTGTAATTTCTCCACATCTATTTGACAAACATAGAATGCTGTCATTTCTAATACTGTTTAACACCACTTTAAAAGATTAGAGGTAACTATAAGGGCTAAGCCTAAAATTAGGGTTCTACTTTGTAAAAAGTACTGACCCAAGAATGACCCTCCACCCACCCAGTTGCAGGAAAAACCACAGGATGTACAAACATGTAACCGCCAAATTGGACCACATGTTCTTGTAGATATGCTTACTTGCCTCAGCAATTCTGCCAGATGTTTCCTGTACGTATGCTTACCCTCAGCATCTCTGCCAGATGTTTGCTGAGGATATGCTTACTTCCTTCAGCAACTCTGCCAGATGTTTGCTATAGATATGTTTACTTCCCTTGGCAACTCTGCCAGATGGCACCCACCAATAGCAGGAAAGGTCACTTCACTTGCTCAACCCTGCAGGAGCCTACCTGCAGAGTCGAACAGTTCTTGAGTTGGGAGTGAGGATTGAAAGAAAATTAAAAAAAAACCCAGTACACATGGGTTCAGTTTGAGAGAGCTGCCAGCAGAAAAAGTCACACCAGTTTATCCCACAATCCCTTTTCAAAGTCAGAGCAAAGCACCTCAGTACAATGAAGGAATTCATGGAGAAGTCAAAGTTATTTATCTTGACCACCTGTCTATGTGATCCTCACACAAACAAAATGAAGTCAACTTGGAAAAATATCCTGCCTATCCCTGACTCCAGGTGAAGGCCAGGGTGAAAACATGCTTTTCACTGAGAGCTCAATAACAAAGCAGCCTGACAAACAAGCAGCTCTCCACTCAACCCTTACCAAATCCTGTAACACCAAGGTTTAGAATTCCCCGTCAGAGGGAAGGGGAGGAGGACCTCCCCTATCAGTGGACTTGGAGAGGGCCATGGGAGGAGATGCAGGAGGCAGGGTAGGGTTGGGAAGGGCTGAGAGACGGGTCTATAGCTGGAATACAAAGTGAATAAACTGTAATTAATAAAAAAACAAATAATAAAAAAACTATACTATATTCTTCAAGCCTAGAAAAAGAGAGAGAGAGAAATAATTCCCTACTTGTGTTTTTTTTTCCCCTTTAAAAACTCTGCTCTCTTAACCTGCTGCAACCGGGGCAGTTTATGGCCCAAGTTCGAGATTGTAATACAAAGATTCTCATGTGTTTTACAATGGACTCTATTCCTGGCAGTCTTTTGGGGTCTCAAAAACCAGACACAACATAACCAAAATAGATAGCACAATAGGTAAAAAGTCACACAGAATGCCACTGTGCTTTGCCAAGTTGCAACATTCATATTGTTCCTGATTCACAAGACCCCAAAAGACCACCAGGAGTAGAGTCCATTGCAAAACACATGAGGATCTAATAATTACAAGCTATAGCTTGGGCTCACACCCTCACCACAGTGGGTGAGCACAGAGAGCCTTGTGATCAGGATAGGTGGCTGAGTTAAAGATTCCAATTCCTCTCAGCATGCCCAAAACAGGGGAATTCCTGCCTGACAACCATCTATTGGTCGAAACACAGAAGGATGCTGCAGTTTAAACTGATTGGCTATAGAAAGGCCCTCAAACCATTAATGGTCTGGTTTCCCTTGTTTGGCTCTCCTAGGGGACAGGGACCATCTGGGCCAGTTTCTTAGCAACTGATCTAGTGGGCAGGAAAAGAATGCAGTAAGGCTGTTTCCTCACCACAGGAGGTAGCTGGACATGTCGCCACCTGTCTGGCCTTTGTTCAGGCTTGTGCTTTAAACTTTTATTCAATAACACAAGAAAATCTAATTTTTAATTCTTTGATCTCTCATTCTGTCTTTTTCATGCCCATTTGAAGACCAAATCTTGGGTCTTCCAGCTATGACCTCTGGTGTCCTCCTGATTTACCTTTACACAATGGGATCTGAGTACTACTAACTGTATTGTTCTGAAGCATTCCTTCATGAAAGCCATCAAGCAAGGCCTAAAAGTAAAAATAAAATGAGTAGGGGTCATGTCAGGGTAGTAAGCAATGAAGAACTATTATACTAGGATTTAAATCATCCTCTGGAATCCTCTCTTTCTAGCATCTCTGCAGGTTTTTCTTCCAGTTGCTACTCCAGGTAAACAGGTGCCAAAGAAAATAGCTAATGTCAGCGATCCCCATTTGATTTAGCATTTCAGCCTGTTAGGTGAGATTATGGGGTAAGGTCTCTTCTTCTGAAAGTGTTTCAGTTTTAACAATGGGACCTGTCGGGAGCCGCTCCCGCCATTACAAGATGGCGCCGGCTTCCTGCTTCCTGGTTCTTCTTGCCAGCATTTTCGCGCTTCTTGCCTGCGCCGCCCTGCAGTTTACGCATGCGCAGCTTTATGCTAATGAGGGTTTAGGCTGCACTCCAATTGCCAGCCATATGCTTATGAAGACTTGAACAGAGCACCAATTACAGACGGACAGGTCGCGCTGCTGGCTATTTAAGCAGAGCACAACCCGGGGTTTGGGTCCTTCACCATCTGCAAGAAAGAGCTGTACAATAAACTTGCCGCTGAAGAAATCCTCGGTTGTTGCGTCGTCCTTATCGGCAAAGGCCGCGCGCGACAGGGACCATTGGCATCAGGAGCTCAGAAGGCTGAAATGCCAGCCAAAAGCTGAGTAATGTGGGAGTTCTCAGAAGTGTCTAGTTAGCTGATCCACCTAAAGAGACAGGGAGCATGTCAGCATCCAACAAGTCCAGATTTCAGCTTGCAGTCCATAGCTGATCCCCGAACAGATTCTGTCAGCCAGCTGAAAATCTGCTGAGACAAATTCAGACTAGAGACAGAAGTTAAAATTTGTCTAGTAAATCAGGAAATTGAGAAATCCCAAGACCAAGGGAAAAACCCATTGGGAGTCCCTTTGAACTATGACAGATCCAAGCCCCATGACATTTTGGTTTCCTGAAACTTGTATAAATTTCAGTTACAAAAGGAAGTATTTTAGTATTATCATCGTATTGATATCCATACTTTAGAAAAAGTAGTTGACAGGTATCGACAAGACAGCAGAAACAGAGTCATGCCATTAATACCTAGTAAAAGCTTTAGCTTTTCTGTCAGATAACACATTTGACAGATGTTTTTAGCATGATGAGAAGCATGTCTGTCTCCAGAAGACAACCAAAAGGAAATTAAAATCTCAAGTTTAAACCGGATAATAAGTAGTCAGTGCTCCACCAGCTTCTCAGAACTCTATTGATCAATGTCATAACTCTGAACTTCTGAAATCTTATAACAACATAAGCATGACAATAACATAGAGGGGGAAAAATCTGAAATATTTCCCATTTTTAATATGCCTCAAATTATTTTCTTATATCATTACAACTTACATTCACATGCCTTAAAACACCTACTACCTAAACCCTCCAATAATGTTTCTTGCATTTAGCAAATTTGAAACATTTTCTATACCCTTAAACAATTTTTTATATCCTCATAACTTAAACTTTAATACTCTTTGACCCTTAAATATATCCAGTTATTCACTGTAAGACACAGACAATTAACATGAAGCCTGTGAGTAAGGCAAAACTTTTTGCCTTTCTAAATAAAAGATTTAGTATCTAGTAGTTCTTACTAGCTAATGAATTGACCAATGAACTAACAGTGGATCTAATTGTCTGCTCTTTAGCTGCAAAGCTACCATTAGCTTAGCCTAGCAGTCAATATGATCAGAGATGTGAGAAGAAAAAATTATAAGGTTAATAAATTTACCAATCTACGTACCAATCAAAATGACAGATATAACTAATCAGTCCATCACACAGGCAGTTGTCCCTGGATCCTGTGGTCTCATGGCATCATGAACAAAGGCAGTCTGTCCATCAGGCACAGAAGATCAGAGCCTGTTTCCATGGAAAAAAGCACATGAGAGATTGATCTCACCTTGCCTTCAGGACTGTGAAACAATGGCTCTCTAGGTGTCCACAACCTTGCCCACTGTTTAGGCTGGGCCCTAGCAGCAGGCCAGAGGTTAGCATACCACAATCCAGAGTTAAAGTCATCTATTGTGCCCAAATCTTCTCGGAGACCTTGGTGAGCTACTGCCAGGATTTTGGGACTCTTTGTGATAATAAGCTTACATATGCTATATTCCACAGATCTCTGACAAACTTGAGGGCCAGCATATGAGTTACTCTTTATCCATATTTAGTTATCTACTCTAAATTACATCTTGTAAAACAGAATGCAATAATCTCTAAATCTGGCATATTCTTTAGATAAGTGTTTTAGGACCATATCTATTTTAAGTAGATCTACATAGGCAAACATCCTAAGCTTAGGTTTGAAAACATAACCAAGAGACTAGGTAAAGCTCAATCTTGTAACCAACTGCAGTAATTAGTTTAACTTTAAATATATTTCTGAACTTCTTTCAATCAGATACAGTTCATAGATCAGCAAATCTTGCTGATCCTACTATATTGCATTAAAACTGAATAGCAAAAAAGCTTAAAGGACAGAAGTTCCACATAGCACTCAACAGGGAACTGAACACAGCTGGCAGCCCTCAGCAAGGATGGTGGTAAAACCACAGCTTTACCCTCTTTATCCCTGAACCAATATGGCAGCTAGCCACATGTTTTTACAGGCTGTGGCTGGCAATTTAAAATACAGCCTTTAGGTGTCCCTGATGGTGTTGCTGCCTCCCACAGTATAGCACTATGGAACACTTAAAGTTTTCCATAACCAAGTTTTAAGATTGTAATCAAATGAGTTTTAGAAGAAACTGCATAACAGAACAGTATAGAATAATTTTAAACTGTACTTGAACTATTCTGGTCATACCAAATCTATCAGCTAGAAAGAAACAGCATTAATCCATTCATTCAGGATCTGGCAAAAACATAGGCAACTAGGCACACTTCAAATCAACCTGTTAAATCTGAATAGATTTAACAAACCAGGGCTGAATCACATACAGCATCCTGCAAAAACACAACCTGAATTCAATAAATACATATTATTATTAAATACATAGCCTTAAACACATTTTTAGAAGAAATCTGTTTTTTTTTTCAATATCAAAATAAAGTACCTTTTTTTTAGGAGTGAAATCACAAAGCATAACCATAATTTTAAAAGTCAAAACGAAATTTTACCAGTGTAACCAATCCAATCTCTAAAATCAATACCAACTTAAAATGAGACTTGTTTTCTTAGTCTAAAAGGAGATAGGATGATAAAAAGAATTCATTGAAACTAGAGTCTGTGTAACTTTTTTTTACCCTGTCCTATACCATGTGACAATTTCAAGATGCCAAAGTCACATCACATGGCAAATCACATGGTTACTATTTTAAAACATCTGTGCTTCTGTAGATCTTACAAATGCATATGCACATGTACATGTTATAAACATGAATTTGAATTTAACCTTTAAAAATATTCATTTTTTATTAATTACAGTTTATTCAATTTGTATCCCAGCTGTAGCCCCCTTTCCCATCCCCCCCAACCTCATCCTCCCTCTCTCCTCTCCTCCCATGCTCCTCCCCAAGTCCACTGATAGAGGAGGACCTTCCCTCTGACTCTAGCTTATCAGGTCTCATCAGGACTGGCTGCATTGTCCTTCTCTTTGGCCTAGTAAGGCTGCTCCCCCATCAGGGGGAGGTGAACAAAGAGCAAGCCACTGAGTTCATGTCAAAGACAGTCCCTGTTCCCATTATTAGGGAACCCACTTGGATACTGAGCTTCCATGGGCTACATCTGAGCAGGGGTTCTAGGTTATCTCCATGCATAGTCCTTGGTTGGAGTATCAGTAGTAACTTAAAATTTTCTAAAAGTACTTAGCAGGATTGTTGGGTATTAAACCATCACTGCAAAGCATATTTTAAAAGCCCAAAACTTAACTTGAATCTTAGTGGTTCATATAACTGTTTACATGACTTTGCTTCATCAATTTGTACTTGAGATTTTTAAGCCACACAATCCAGACACAAATAATTCTTACATCATAGTGAGAACTCTTGTGTAGTCATTCAAAAGGCAGCTATTGAGTCCTTAGAGGTGGATCTCTGCTTAAAAGTACATTCAGTTCTTCCAAAAAGAATTGTTTGGTTCCCAACATTCATATCTGGTGACTCATAGCCTATAACTCCTCTAGCAAACCCAATTCCTTTGAATTTAGCCTTTAAACGTATCCAATAAATGTAAATTCTTAACCAAGACATACAGAGTATATTAACCATTTATGATCAGTCAGAAATAAGCATGTGATAGCTATACATTTCTTTAAACAGACAAACAAAACTTTTCTTACTCCACCCAGCTGTAATTTCAAGCACTTTATTATCTGTTAAATCTATGAGGGAGTTTGGGACTTGCAGGCAGTGTTTCACCAGCGTGCCACAAGATGCAGCCATCCCCTGGCATGCCTCCCCTCCTCTGCCCTCTCAGGCTGATCCTGGAAGAGTCATGGGCACCTCTATTGTCATTTCCTCCTCCCATAAGGCAGGCTTGTACAAGTGGAGCCCATCTAAGCAGCGAGAGTTCCATATGTCAGCCCTCCAGGTGGAAATGTGCCCATCAGCCTGGCAAGCTTGTTCTGCTTGCCCTTCTCTTGGCTTCTCTCTACCTCTCTGCCCCTGGCATGTTCCCACCAGTGACCAGAGGTGCCCCAGCGTGTAGTGCTGGGAGCATGGGGCAGGAAAAGTCACCATGGTGTAGAACTGGTTGGTCACCTGCCCACTGAGACTATAATAAACAAACCATAAAAGGACAACACAAGAAACCAATGTACTGTACAATGAGTGCAAAAAGAAAGGAAGAGGAGGAAAAATAACCCAAAAGAACAAAAGTCCATTTTTCATTGGTTCTGTCCTGTTCCATTATGGATGACCTGCCCCCAAATCGAGCTCCACCCACTTACACCAGAGCTAGGACCAAATGGTCGAACGCTGTTGCCAGGATGAAGGTGTGCTCAGTAGGGGCCTCTACTTGGCCAGGAGCAGTCCTGGACAATTTCATTCCTGGCCTCACCCTTGCTTCCCCAACCACCCCATGCCTACTGCAAAGTCTGTCCCATAGTGTATATTATAGTCCAATACAAATGAAAGTTCACAAACACAAAGAACAAAACAACAAGACAACAAGACCCACTTTCTAAGCCTATCAAACAGACTTGGGACTCTGTGTCCCTCACAGTGGTATTGGACAATCTTGTCCCTGCCTGGATCTGGGGCATTTCCCAAGTCCCTGTGGCCACTGCCTGTCAGCTCTTCAGCTAATGTACTATCTACTCGACCGCTCCCTGGCCACCCACTGTGTACTACCTTGAGATCTTAAAAATACCCAGAATGACAGAACAGAGATACAGAACTTGGCCAAGACAAAAGGGCTTACCCTGCTCTGGGGTCCTGCGAGGTCTTGGGGATTCCAGTGAGCTTGCAAGTATGTTGTGCCCTATTACTGAGATCCCAAAAGACCACCAGGAGTCGGGTCCATTGAAAAACATATGAAGATATATTAATTACAAGCTTGGGCTCACACCCTCACCACCACCACCTTGTGATCAGGATAGGTGGCTGAGTTAAAGATTCCAATCCCTCCCAGCATGCCTAAAACAGGGGAATTCCTGCCTGACAACCATCTATTGGTTGAAACATAAAAGAGGATATTGCATTTTGAACTGATTGGCTATAGAAAGGCCCTCAAATCATTAATGGTCTGGCTTCCCTTGCTTGGCTGTCCTAGGGGAGTGGGGCTGTCTGGGCCGTTTTTTTCCTTTCCTTCCTTCCTTCCTTCCTTCCTTCCTTCCTTCCTTCCTTCCTTCCTTTCTTTCTTTCTTTCTTTCTTTTATTAATTAGTTTATTTGCTTTGTATCCCAGCTGTACCCCCCTCCCTCATTCCCTCCAATTTCACCCTCCTTCCCTCTTCTCCTCCCATGCCCCTCTCCAAGTCCACTGATAGGGGAGGTCCTCCTCTCCTTCCGTCTGACCTTAGCTTATCAGGTCTCATCAGGACAGACTGCATTGTCCTCCTCTTTGGACTGGCAAGGCTGTTCCCCCCCTCAGGGGAAGGTGGTCAAAGAACGAGCCACAGAGTTTATGCCAGAGACAGTTCCTGTTCCCATTACTAGGGAACTCACTTGGACACTTAGCTGCCATGTGCTACATCTGAGCAGGGGTTCTAGGTTATCTCCATGCATTGTCCTTGGTTGGAGTATCAGTTTCAGAAAAGACCCCTGTGCCCAGATAGTTTGGTACTGTTGCTCTCCTTATGGAATCTTATGAAAGAAGAGGGAGTTAGTAAGACCTGGGCTGGTTTCTTAGCAACTGTATCTCTAGTGGGCAGGAAAGAATGCAGTAAGGCTGGTTCCTCCTCAGAGGTATCTGGACATGTCTCCCCCTGTCTTGGCCTTTGTTCAGGCTTACACTTTAAATTTTAATTCAATAACTCAAAAAAAAATAATTTTGAATTCTTTGGTCTTTCAATCTTTATCCATGTTTTTTTTTTTTCTCTCAAACAAACACTATGAACTTAAAGGTATATGAAGAATACTTTTTTCCAAAATCACACATAGCTATTTATAATCAAAGTAAGCTAAAAAGGTATTTTGTTTTCTTCTGAGATATAAACAGCACTTCAAAATGTGAACTCATATTTTATTTTTATTGGTATTCAGATTTTTCATAAATAAAAATAGTTTATAAATAAGTTATATAGTTGCCTGAAGGATATCTATTACCGTGTCTGCAGTAAGAACACACTAGCTCATTACAAAAACAAAAATTAAAAAAAGCTTTAAAAATCAATTCAGTTAAAAACAATCTTTCCAAATCAGACAAAATACATTCACCATTTATACTTTTAAAATTTGTGACTAAATCACATTGCTTATGTAATTTGGCTAAAATTATAATTATATTGCTCTTACAAGTTTTGTTTTACAATCATGAATCAATTAAGTAATAGTTTTCATGTTATTTTTGGGGGGTTTGGCTCTGTTTTTCTGTCTATTATATTTCAGCTGTTCTGATCACAAAATAGACATTATTTTAATTACATACATGTTAGGTAAAATTATATCTCATGAAAAGTAATTTTTAAATTTATAACTTCTACATGGGAATTTCTCAATTATGTTCTTCAGAGTAAAAATGATATTAACTAACAGATGATGGAATTAACAAGTCATTTCAATTACCGTGGGTTCATTTTTCTAGGAGAACTGATTTTCTGCAGTAGATCCCAATGAAATGTGAAAAGCAATTTGTTTAGAATTGGAGTAGAATTCCTAAATTAGTGAATTTTAATGTTAGGATACATTTGTCTAGATTTTCTTAATTTTCTGTCTTGCTTCATGTCTTTCTGAAACTTTGAAATGGTGAAAACAAATGTATTTCATTTTGTCATTCTACAGTAAAAATTTCTTGTGTTATGATATGATTTAAACTAATTTTTTAAGCTCAAATTACTTGCCAATAAAACATTCTGTCTGGGCTGATCTGCTCCATCAGGCCTTGTCTTCTTTATCTATCTTTTTTTTCCTCCTTTTCTCTTCCACTTCTTTAGGCTTGTGGTCCCTCCTTGGGACCCCCAGCCTGGGGACCAAATCTGTGTCTACTCCTACTCTGCCCAGCTAACGGCTCCAGAAGGTTTACACAATGTCATTCAGTGTATGTGAGACTGTATTTCTCTGGATAGGAACCATATCTTGGTGGGTAGTATTTAGTATCTGAATACACAGTAGATCCAGACCAACCCCCAATAGTCTACAGCTAGTAGAGCCAAAAGAAAAAAAAATAGTCTGAAAACAGCCAAAATATTTTTTTTTCTTTCTTGTCATAGTAACACAAGTGTGATACCATGGGTTCTTTATTTGGAAAAAAATGCATATGTTGATTATAAACACCAACAATTTCTATTGTGACATTTTCATGCATGCACGTAATAGCTGCCAATCAAGTTCACACTGTTTCCATTCACATCTATGACTCAGTTCTGATAAAATTTTTCTTTTTCCCCAAACAGCCTTACTTTTGCTTTCATGTCTTTATTTTCTTCAGTAAGCCAATGAGGTCAGTGAGGCTTTCTGACAAAAGCATGCATGAAGGCTTGTTCCTAACAGCATGGGCCAGTGTCAATGGTTACATCAGTTGAAAAAGTATTTTCGATCTTATCAAACAGCAGGGGTTCTTTACACAGGTGGAAACAACTTAGGAAATTATTGTTGGCATTTCAGTTTGGAATAGCTTTTTCTTTCTCTCTGAAATTCTCCATCAATCAAATGATACTGACATTCTAAATGCTCCCTTGGGTCTTTGTGTGACATGATTAATGATGATAAATTGTGCTAAAAATAAAAGATTTCTCTTTAAAATAAGTGTTACCAGTCCCCCCCTTGGCTTCCTTTCCCTTGTGATTCCCATTGAACAACTCCAGAGGAACATTGAAGAGAGACAGCACATTGCCCCATAGAAGATAGCACTTTCTCCAAAAGTGAGACTAACAACAATGTCTAAAGAGAACACAGTGCCAACCTACATTTTAGGTAAGTTTTGCACTGTTTTAATGTATGTGGATAAATGGCCTTCCATGACAAAATTTTCTTATTTAGGTGATTGACAGGATCATTCTGATTAACTCTTAGAAGTAGGTGACAATGGTATATCCTTGTTTCTTATTAGAAAACCTCTCTCTGGAGAGTAGTCGTTAGGCCTCGTATATCTCTACTGGCCTAAAGATATGACTCTTATAGCATTCTTTTGAACAGTATCTGAAGTTCTGAGGTTTTTGTTCCTGGTTCCATAAACTATTGACACAAAAGGGAGATGTCCACCCACAATGGACTTCAAGCCTGAAAAGCTAGGTAACCAATTAAAACAAGAAAAATGCCTTAACAAAGACTTTGTCTTTTGAGGAAATTCACTTTCATCACTGTATGGCTATCTCTGAACTTATACATAATTGTCCAAAATGGGGGAGGACAGGCATTTCTTTTGCCCCATTATATAAATGATGTAGCTTGTCTTGTTTTTCACTTTCACAAAATGAAAGCAGCATCCCCTTTGATTCATTAATTTAAAAAGTGGCATGACAAAAGTTGAATCACCGGACAGATTAATGAAGAATTACAGGATACTCTGCAGATGTCAATTAGAATATCTGGCACAGTGTTGCTTCCTGCTAGTAGAAACTTCTGTAAGAGAGAACACATAAATTAAACTCTAAGGTTTTGAAAACTTAAAGATTAGAAACTTTTAAGTGAAATTCTTGTTGAAAAAAACCCAAATGTGACAAAATCATTTAGCCATTTTAATGCATGCAAGGGAAATGTGATTTACCTAGAAAATGTTAATTTTGTTTTTATTAGCAGAAAGAAAGTTCATATGCTTACAACAATAGAATTTGTAAGCATAAAGCAATTAATTTTTATTCTGGATGAAAGGTCTTTTAATATTCTAGCTCTAGACAAAGATTTGCACCACAGTACTTCTTCAAGGATTTTTAGGAAATTTGGATTTTATTATAAAATTTTCTTTGGCATTTAAGTATTTTCCCATTAGGGTGGCTTTTCTTTTTCCCCCCCACTAAGGGTTATTTTCAATGCAAAATCATTCTTATGTCGTATTTTTTTCTACTTTTGTTTACAAAGATGCAGACATTTGTATTTTTCAGTGGTTGAAGTATCATTATTAAATTTCATAATGGCTCTTTTACATAATACTTAGATAAACTATAACAAAAATAACTTTCAACAAATGAGGATATTTATTTTAGTTGATGTTCAAGGTAGTCCAAATGATTCCTAAAGCATTAAGAGTTATTATTAGTCGTGTTTGGTGGCCTTTCAGAAGTTGAAGGTAAGTGCCTATTTCTGAAGAGTCCTTGCACTTTCAAAAATGTTTTGAAAATTTTTTCTTTTATTATTATTATTTTCTTATTTTTTTTAACAATTTAATCATTGTATATCCTGATTGTAGCCTCCTCCCTCAACTCCTCCTGGTTCCACTTTCCCTCCCTCTTCCCTCCTTTCCCCTTCCCCTAGTCACTGAAAAGGGGAGTTTTCCTCCCCTGACATCTGCCCCTAGCTCATCAAGTCTCATCAGGACTGCCTGGATCCTTTTCTTCTGTGGCCTGGAAAGGCTGCATTGACATTTGCTCAACTATGTTCATAGCTGCTTTATTGTAACAGCCAGAATCTGGAAACAACCTAGATGTCCCTCAACAGAAGGTATAAATGTATACATATATATGTACGTATTTCTAAATATAACCTGCTTGTTTGTATACTGTCACTTGTATGTATGTTTTCAGGGCTTTTTGTTTAGCACTGAATGAACAATTGGTGTGCTCTTCTCTGGGAAGACCACTTCTCCTACTCAGCCTTCTTCAGTTGTCCAGAGATCTCTGTGTAGGATTGGGCTTTTCCCCACTTGGCATGTCTGTGAATGTTGTTATTGTTAAGTTCTTATTTGAGTATTCAGGTTGGTGAGACTTTATGTTTATCTTCTCTCATTACTATGATAAACAATCTCACAGCAAACTCAGTGATCCCCGGGTTCTTACACTCTTTCCAGTGTTCCCTGAGCCTTAAGTGTGAGAATGCTTTGTAAATATATCCACTGAGACTGGGCTCCACAACTCCACATTTTGATTGGTGTGTCTGTCTCTTGTGTCAAAGCAATGGAGTCAGGTAACTATAGACTGAACCCTTTATTACCATGAGAAATACTCCAGTTTTTCTATTTTAAATTGATGATTTGCCAAATATCAAGTATTCAGAGGTATGTGGGTTTATTTCTGGATCTTCTATGCGGTTCCATTGATCCTCCTTTCTGTTTTTATGCAAACACCATGCAGATGTTATTACTATTGCTTTGTAGTACAACTTGAGATCGGGGATGGCGATACCTCCAGATGATCTGTTGTTGTACAGGATTGTTTTGGAGATTCTGGGTTTTTTGTTTCTCCATATGAAGCTGAGAATCTTTTTTTCAAGGTCTGTAAAGAATTGAGTTGGTATTTTGATGGGAATTGCATTGAATCTGTAGATTGCTTTTGGCAGGATGGCCATTTTCACAATGTTAATCCTACCAATCCATGAGCATGGGAGATCTTTCCATCTTCTGAGATCTTCTTCAATTTCTTTCTTCAGAGACTTGAAGTTTTTCTCAAACAGGTCTTTCACTTGCTTGGTGAGTGTCATCCCAAGGTACTTTATGTGATTAGTGGCTATTGTGAAGGGTGTTGTTTCCCTAATTTCTTTGTCGGCCATTTTGTCTTTGGTATACAGGAGGGCTTCTGATTTTTTTGAGTTGATTTTGTATCCTGCCACTTTGATGAAGGTGTTTATCAACTGGATGAGTTCTCAGGTTGAATTTTTGGGGTCGCTCATATATAATATCATATCATCTGCGAAAAGTGAAACTTTGACCTCTTCCTTTCTGATTTGTATCCCTTTGGTCTCCTTTAGTTGTCTTATTGCTCTGGCTAGGACTTCAAGTACTATGTTGAAGAGGTAGGGAGAGAGTGAGCAGCCTTGTCTTGTCCCTGATTTCAGTGGGATTGATTTAAGTTTCTCGCCATTGAGTTTGATGTTGGCTATAGGCTTGCTGTATATTGCTTTTACTATGTTTAGATATGTGCCTTGTATTCCTGATCTCTCCAAGACTTTAAACATGAATGGGTGTTGGACTTTGTCAAATGCTTTTTCAGCATCTAAGGAGATGATCATGTGGTTTTTCTCCTTCATTTTGTTTATGTGGTGGATTACATTGATGGATTTCCTTATGTTGAATCATCCTTGCATGCCTGGGATGAAGCCTACTTGGTCGTGGTGGATGATATCTTTGATGTGTTCTTGGATTCGGTTTGCAAGTATTTTATTGAGTATTTTTGCGTCAATGTTCATAAGAGAGATAGGTCTGAAGTTCTCTTTTTTTGTTGGGTCTTTGTGTGGTTTAGGTATCAGGGTGACTGTGGCTTCATAGAATGAGTTTGGTAATGTACCTTCTGTTTCTATTTTGTGGAATAGTTTGAGGAGAATTGGTGTGAGCACTTCTTTGAAGGTCTTGTAGAATTCCGCGCTGAAACCATCTGGCCCAGGGCTTTTTTTGGAGGGGAGACTGTGAATGACTGCTTCAATCTCCTTGGGGGATATAGGGCTGTTCAGTCTTTCTACCTGATCTTGACTTAATGTTGGAAGATGGAATCTATCAAGAAAATTGTCCATTTCTTTTAGATTTTCAAATTTTGTAGCATATAGACTTTTGTAGTATGACCTAATGATTGTTTGAATTTCCTCTGTGTCTGTAGTTATGTCACCCTTTTCATCTCTGATTTTGTTGATTTGTATAGATTCTCTCTGCTTTTTAGTTAGTTTGACTAAGGGTTTGTCTATCTTGTTGATTTTCTCAAAGAACCAGCTTTTTGTTTCATTGATTCTGTGAATAGTTTTATTTGTTTCTAATTGATTGATTTCAGCCCTGAGTTTGATTATTTCCAGCCTTCTGCTCCTCTTGGGTGTATCTGTTTCTTTTTTTTCTAGGGTTTTCAGTTGGGCCATTAAGTTGTTTGTATGAGATGTTACGAATTTCTTCTTGCAGGCACTTAGTGCTATAAAATTTCCCCTGAGCACTGCTTTCAGTGTGTCCCATAAATTTGGGTATGTTGTGCCTTCATTTGCATTGAATTCTAGGAAGTCTTTAATTTCTTTCTTTATTTCTTCCTTAACCCAGCTGTCGTTGAGTAACAGGTTGTTCAGTTTCCATGTACGTGTAGGCAGTTTGTTATTTCTGTTGTTGTTGAGGTCCAGCTTAAGTCCATGGTGGTCAGATAGAATACAAGGGATTATTTCAATCTTTTTGTGTCTGTTGAGGCTTTCTTTATGACCAACTATATGGTCTATTTTGGAGAAGGTTCCATGTGGTGCTGAAAAGAAGGTATACTCTTTTGAGTTTGGATGAAAAGATCTGTAGACGTCTATTAGGTCCATTTGATTTAGATGCCAAAACCATTCAATGGAAAAAAGACAGCATCTTCAACAAATGGTGCTGGTCCAACTGGATGTCTACATGCAGAAAAATGAAAATAGATCTCTATTTATCACCCTGCACAAAACTAAAGTCCAAGTGGATCAAAGACCTCAACATAAAACCAGATACTCTAAATCTGTTAGAAGAAAAAGTGGGGAACAGCCTAGAACTCCTTGGCACAGGAGACAACTTCCTGAACAGAACACCAACAGTACAGGCTCTAAGAGCAACAATCAATAAATGGGACCTCATGAAACTGAAAAGCTTCTGTAAAGCAAAGGACACTGTCATCAAAACAAAACGACTGCCTACAGATTGGGAAAGAATCTTCACTAACCCTGACAGAGGACTAATATCCAGTATATATAAAGAACTAAAGAAGCTGAAAAGCAGCAAACCAAGTAATCCACTTAAAAAATGGGAAACAGAGCTAAACAGAGAATTCTCTGTAGAGGAATATCGAATGGCAGAGATACACTTAAAGAAATGCTCATCCTCATTAGCCATCAGGGAAATGCAAATCAAAACGACCCTGAGATATCACCTTACACCCATCAGAATGGCCAAGATGAAAAACTCAAGGGACAACACATGCTGGAGAGGTTGTGGAGAAAGGGGAACCCTCCTCCTCTGCTGGTGGGAATGTAAACTGGTACAACCACTCTGGAAATCTATCTGGCGCTTTCTAAGACAATTAGGAATAGTGCTTCCTCAAGACCCAGCTATACCACTGCTAGGTATATACCCAAAGTTTGCTCACGTACACAAAAGGGATATTTGCTCAACCATGTTTATAGCAGCTTTATTTGTAATAGCCAGAACCTGGAAACAACCCAGATGTCCATCAAAGGAGGAATGGATACAGAAATTGTGGTATTTTTACACAATGGAATACTACTCAGCAATCAAAAAGGAGGAAATCATGAAATTTGCAGGCAAATGGTGGGACCTAGAAAAGATCATCCTGAGTGAAATATCCCAGAAGGAGAAAGACAAACACGGTATATACTTACTTATATAGACCTATAAGATATAATAAACATAATGAAATCTGTACACCTAAAAAAGATAATCAAGAGAGTGGACATGGGGTAAGATGATCAATCCTCATTTAGAATGACAGATGGGATGTGCATTGAACGTATGACAGGAGTCTACTGAGCGCATTGGAAAGACTCTAACTAGCAGTGTTTTCAAAGCAAAGACTCATGACCAAACCTTTGGCAGAGTACAGGGAATCATAAGAAAGAAGGGGAGTTAGTCTGATGAGGAAAGGATAGGAGCTCCACAAGGACCAAAGATATCTGGGCACAGGGTCTTTTCTGAGACTGACATGCAACCAAGAACCATGTATGAATGTAACCTAGAACCTCTGCTCAGATGTAGCCTATGGTAGCTCAGTAACCAATTGGTTTCCCATAGTGAGGGGAACAAGGACTATTTCTAACAGAAAATCAATGACTGGCTCTTTGGCATCCCCACCCCCCAAGGGAGGAGCAGTCCTGTTAGGCCACAGAGGAGAGCTTTGCAGCCAGTCCTGAAGATACCTGATAAAACAGGATCAGATGAATGGGGAGGAGGTCCCCCCTATCAGTGGACTTGGCAAGGGGCACGGTGGAGAGGAGGGAGGGAGGGAGGAACTGGGAGTGAATGAGGGATCGGGACAAGGCTGGGGTACAGAGTTAATAAAATGTAACTGATAAGAAAAAAATAAAATACAAAAAAATAAAAATAAATAAATAAATAAATTGATGATTTGCTCAAACATTTTGTCTTTGTGGCAGAAAGTTGGCTCACACAGAATAATAACCACATTTGAGAGAAATAATTGTAACACTCCCATAATCTTAAATATAAACTAACATTGATTGAAAAATGTGAGAAATAAAATGTTTTAATATCCCAAAATAGTATATTTTAAAGATTTTAAAATTATAGTTGTCTTTAAACAAGTGTGCATTTAGATATTGTGCTTTATTTTTCTAAATAGAAAAATCAATGCAAAATGCCTAAAAAACATTCCTTATTTCTGCTAGTAACACTAGATTAAATTTTCCATTATTATCACACTAAATTCAGAATGTACAGATTTCCTCACTGTTTTGATGGCTCTTCTTGTCAAGCCATGATGAGTTTGGTGCATCCAGCTATCAAAGATCATCTCAGCTGGGCTTGTTCATTGTTTATACTATTTACCCCCACCCAAGTGTTTACTGTCCCTTATCAACTGGAATATACATATGTATTATAATATATGTATATAATATATAATATATTATATGATATAGTATATATATATATATATTCATATGGAGGAAGGCAAGGGGAGAGAGGGAAGTTCATCTACTTGGACACAGGAAATGGGATTGTGCAGTTCCCTGCTGAATAAGGCGTCCAGATGTGGCAGTTGTGGGAGGAGTGGTCGCTCTCTACAAGTAATCTTTTACCTATTTCCTGAAAGGAAACCTTTTAAACTCATTGGGTTTTCAGCATGAAGTTTGATCAAATTGTGGACCAGTTTGACATTGTGATCTTAGAAGGAGTAGACATGGCTCTCCCTGGGAAAGGCTTTTATCATCATCACTCTGTGTATGTTTGTGTGGAGGAAAGGTTATATGCATGTGTGGATGGATGTGTATGTGGGTGGTTGTGTTATGAGATCATATGTGTCAATCTCAGGTTCATACACATTGTTTTAAGACAGGTTATATCATCTGGCGTGCAGTTCACTGACTATATTAGGCAGGCTGGCCAGTGACCTCCAGAAACCTCTCTGTCTCTGCCTTTTCAGTACTAGGGTCTTGACACCATGCTCAGCTCTTTTACATGATTTAGAGATCAATTTCAGGTCTTCAAGCTCTGCTGGCAATAATTTTTTTTTAATATTTATTTTTTTCTTCTTCACAATTTATTCATTAGATATCCAGATTGAAGCCCCCTGCTCTAACTCCCCCAGTCTCACCCTTCCTCCCTCTTCCCCACATCCCCTTCCCCTAGTCCACTGAAAGGGGGAGTTCTCTACTATTGCCATCTGCCCATAGCTTAAGTCTCATCAGGACTGCCTGGATCCTCTTCCTCTGTGGCCTGGCATGGCTGCATCATCAGGGGGTAGTTATTAAAGAGCAGTCAACTGAGTTCATGATAGAGGCAGCCCCTGCTCCCCTCACTCAGATCCACATGGAGACTGAGCTGCCAATTGGCCACATCTGAGCAGGGGTCTAGGTCCTCTTCATGCATGGTCTTCTGCTGGGTTCATCAGTCTCTGCAGGACCCTCTAGCAGGCAATAATTTTAATTAATGAGTCATTTTCCTTGGCCTAGTCATATTTTTTTTAAAAAAATCTATTAAATTAATGATTTGTAGACAAATATCATATTTTGCATCCAAAATATGCTGTAAAATTTACCCATAACTGGGTGGTACTACTAATGGTAATTATTATAACTTTACATTAGCTGCTGTTTAATCTTTAGACAAAAATAAAATTTTCTTTCTTTTTTTTTTTTTTTTTTTTTTTTGGAAGTGATGGGGATCAAACTTAAGGCCTCATAATTGCCACACAAGTGCTCAATCACCAAAGTATAATCCTTAACCCTTAAAATAATATTTTTGGCAGTTACTATGAATGAGAATCAGGGCTTCAAGCATACTATGCAAGTACCTTATCACTAAGCTACTTTCCTACTATGATAACTTCTTAAGGTTACCCCTTTTCTTCATTAATCCCATATCTCCTCTCTTGACCAACAGAATCCTAGGAATTGAATAATCATGTCTTAAAGTTAGCAAGCATATTTAACACAATGAAACAAACAAATATTTGACAAATAGTCAGTAATTACTCGTATCCTTTACTTAGGTTCAATTTAAAAATTAAAATATACTTTGGTTTGGTGGACACACCTACATTACATCCCTGGGAAGAGAGAGGAAGGAGCATCATGTGTTTGAAGCCTGACTTAGGCTTACTGTGAGACCGTGTCAAAAATATAACAAAAAGAAAATAATATAACGTATGTAGCTAAATATAACCATGCCAATAGGAAAGTGTTTTATGACTTCAGAGTTCACTCCTAAGAATTTAAATTTCTCCACAGCCTCTCCAGCCTGTGTTGTCACTCGAGGTTTTCATCTTGGCCATTCAGATGGGTGTAAGGTGAAATCTCAGGGTCGTTTTGATTTGCATTTCCCTGATGGCTAATGAGGTTGAGCATTTCTTTAAGTGTTTCTCTGCCATTCAATATTCCTCTACAGAGAATTCTCTGTTTAGCTCTGTCCCCATTTTTTAAATTGGATTACTTGGTTTGCTGCTTTTCAGCTTCTTTAGTTCTTTATATATACTGGATATTAGCCCTCTGTCGGAAAAAGGGTTGGTGCAGATTCTTTTCCAATCTGTAGGCAGTTGTTTTGTTTTGATGATGGTGTCCTTTGCTTTACAGAAGCTTTTCAGTTTCATGAGGTCCCATTTATTGATTGTTGCTCTTAGAGTCTGTGCTGTTGGTTTCTGTTCAGGAAGTTGTCTCCTGAACCAATGAGTTCTAGGATGTTCCCCAGTTTTTCTTCTAACCTATTTAATGTGTTTGGTTTTATGGTTTTATGTTGAGGTCTTTGATCCACTTGGACTTTAGTTTTGTGCAGGGTGATAAGTATGGATCTATTTGCATTTTTCTACATGTAAACATCCAGTTGGATCAGCATCATTTCATTGTATGATTTTGGCATCTTTGTCAGAGATCAGGTGTCCATAAGTGTGTGGGTTTATTTCTGGGTCTTCTGTTTGGTTCCATTGATCTACCATTCTGTTTCTTCCACTGCTGGTAGGAATGTGAACTTGGACAACCACTTTGGAAATCAATCTGGCACTTTCTTAGACAACTAAGAATAGTGCTTCCTCAAGATCCAGCCATACCACTTCTAGGCATATATCCAAAAGAGGCTCAAGTACACAATAAGGACATTTGCTCAACCATGTTTGTAGCAGCTTTATTTGTGATAGCCAAAAGCTGGAAACAGCCCAGATCCCCTCAACTGAAGAATGGATACAGAAATTGTGGTACATCTACACAATGGAATATTACTCAGTAATGAAAAATAAGGAAATCATGAAATTTGCGGGTAAATGGTGGGACCTGGAAAGGATCATCCTGAGTGAGCTGTCCTAGAAGCAGAAAGGCAAACACGGTATTTCCTCACTCATATAGACATGTAATATAGGATAAACCTACTAAAATCTGTCCATCTAAAGAAACTAAACAAGAGAGAGGACCCTGAATAATATGCTCAATCCCCATCCTGAAAGGCAAAGAAGAAGGACATCAGAAGAAAAAGAAAACAGGAAAAAAGCTAGAAACCCACCATGGAGGTCCTCTGAAAGGCTCTACCCTGCAGACTATCAAAGCAGATGCTGAGACTTATGACCAACAGTTGGGCAATGTGCATGGAATCTTATGTAAAAAGTGGAAAATAATAAGATATGGAGTGGGCAGGAACTCCATAAAGAGAGCAACAGAACCAGAAATTTGAACATAGGGGTCTTCCCAGAGACTCATGCTCCAACCAGGTACCATGCATGGAGATAACCTAGAACCCTTGCACAGATGTAGTCCATGGCAGTTTAGGGTCCAAGTGGGTTACATAGTAATGGGAAGAGGGACTGCCTCTGACATGAACTGATTGGCCTGCTCTTTGATCACCTCCCCTGAGGGGGGAGCAGCCTTACCAGGCCACAGAAGATGACAATGCAACCACTCCTGATGAGATCTGATAGACTAAGATCAGAAGGAAGGAGAGGAGGACCTTCCCTATCAGTGGACTTAGGGAAGGGCATGTGTGAAGAAGGAGGAGGGAGGGTGGAACTGGGAGGGAAGGAGGGAGGGCCTTATGGGGGGATACAAAGTGAATAAAGTGTAATTAATAAAAAATAAAAATAAAAAAGAAATTTTAGATTAAAAAAACAAAAAAAGAATTTAAATTTATTTTCTTGAAGGAAATGTAACACTCTAGATTATACTTAATTCATTAAAAAACAACTTTAATAAACAATTTTGCTCAGTGTAAATTGTGAAGTTTTAATATATATGTATAATATTTGTTAGAATAAAAATTAATGACAATTTCAAGAATTAAAGATGGAAGGAAACTGGTCTATTTTAACATTTTAAGGATTCAGAGAAGAAGTCAAAAGGAAGGAGAGGGCTTGTCAAACAGCCAGCCATGACCTCTAGATGTCATGGTACATGATCTTCCACAATGCTGCTGAGCAGAATTGAAAAGACACCCTGTGCTTACTGAACATACATTTGATATTCAATGCCAGACAGGCATGAGTCAAGTACATCCTCTCAAAATCTGCCAAGGAGACCCTGAGGTCACTTTGGTCAACAGACACTGTGTGTGAGTAAAGGATAAAGGAGTCAGGACATAGTCAATCCTGGTGTCTACCAGCTCATTCTATTTAGTCAACACAGAAGTTGCAGTTAGCGAGAAGATACTTCATTAAATTGATTGCTTTTCAAGCACAATCTGAAACATTTTAAGTAGCTTAAAATGTTAGAATTTTCCACTAGTTTCCAAGCAATTATTTTTTTTAATCTTTATTTTTATTTATATTACTATGTGAGTCAGGTGTGTGTGTGTTTAAGAGGGAAAGTCAGAGAATGCTCACTCGTGGAGAACAAAGGATAAGTTTTAGGAGCTGTTTTTCTTCCATTGTTGGTTGTAGGTTCCAGGCATCTTACTCAATGTGGTTATGTCTGTGTGGCAAGTGTTTTTAACCTCTGAGCGAGACCCTGTCTTATTTTTTATTCAGCCCTGGAAAAAAAAAATTAGCATCTCCTCTCTTTATAAAGACAAGGGAAAAAAAATCCCAGCAGTGTTGGCAATACCTAGTCTTTGCCAGCAGAAAAAAATAACAGATTTTCTGTTTATTTCACAGATATTGATATTATCACCAAGAATTACTTGTGTTCATTTTATTTCTTTTTTTTTCTTTTGAAGCAGTGATGGGGTCTGTATTTGATCTTATTCTTCTAGGTAACAGTCTATCACTGTGGGAAGTCAGGGAAGGAAACTTGAGAAAAAGTGATCCCGAGGCTGATGGAGGAACGCAGCATACTGTTTTTTGTTTTTTGTTTTTTCTTTTTTCTGTTTTTTTTTTTTTTTTTTCAGGAGTTGATCAGCCTTGTATTATTGTTATTGTTGCTGTTTTTCCTCTTTTTTAATTAAAAATGTTTATATAATATATTCTGAGCATGCTTTTCTCCACCCACACCTCCTCCAAGATCTATCCTACTTCCTTAGCCACCAAACACCCTGCTCTCTCTCTCTGCCTTTAAAAAGCAACAAAACAAAACAAAAACAAAAACAAAAACAAGAAGTACAGAGAGAGAGAGACAGGGAAAGAAAAACACAAAATCACAAAACAAAATATACAAGTAAAAGACCAATAAGACAAAAAAATGCACAAAGAAAGCAATTTTGTGAGACAAATAGTCTACAAAAGCATCACTTGAATTAGTTTTGTGCAGGCCAAGTACTCCTGAGCATGGGCCTGCCCTGAAGGGTAGTTAATATACCCAGTGACATTCCAATGGAGAAATCTAATTTTTTCTTAACAAATACCAGTGACAGAGATCTTCTTGACTAGGAGTGGGAGCCAATCTTCATTTCCCCATCGCAGTGCTGGAACCTCACTTGGCACAAACTGGTGCAGATCTTGTGCACCCTGGCACAATCGCTATGAGTTCATATATGTACCAGTCATATTTTGCCTGGAGAATGCTGTTTTATTTGATTCATCCATCTTTGACTTCATTCATCTTTGAATAAGGAAAGAATTAAATTAATAGGATATTATGGAAAAATAGTAAACTTGGGAAATGATAAATTACTCCCTAAAAGTGGGATTGGAAGGTAAAGAAGGGATTATTGTTCAAGCACTGTTTTCTGTTTTTACTTACAAAATTTGACATGATACTGTTTTTTTTTAAGTTTTAAAACTTTTTTTTTCAGATTAGTACACAAAGTAACAGGTTTCACCAAGGTGTCTTCTAATATATGTGTTTCATTATTGTTTCCCCCCTCTTCGTCCCCTCATTTAATGTCCTCTTTGATGCTTGCACCTCCTTTTGACTGGTTCCATAGTCCAGTTAATCACATCCTCTATTTTTGCCTTCTTATCATGTGTATTGCATCATCTTCTCTGTTTTCCACTTTCAATAAGGTTTATTCATCCCCTTAGGGATGTCCATTTTAGTTCCATGACACACACCCACACATACACACACACACACACACACACACACACACACACACACACACACACACA
>NW_026596100.1:9411431-9446114 GCF_907164565.1 Psammomys obesus | reverse complement strand
ACACACACACACACACACACACACACACACACACACACACACACACATACACACACAACCAGCCACCACAAAACAAATAAACAAAACTCAAGCTATTTAAAATCAGGGTTTATGATTATACTACAATGCCTTATTTACTAAAAGCATTTTTGAGCCCTAAATCTTTTACCATATCAGTTTTTAGAACATAATTCTTCTCGTAGGAAGGTAAGTTAAAGAGGTAATACTATAGTTTTCTGTACTTCGTGCTTCTTCATCTTTGTGACCATTGCAATCATCCATGGTCAAAATAGTTCTAAATGCCATGTTCTTATAATTCGATATGTCAGGATGAACCAAGTCATTAGCATATTTAAAAATAAAGAAGGATGATAAATTTGTTTCAACATTAGTTTATTCATCTAAGAATTCTGGGTCTCATGACTCAGGGAACCCATAACTAGCAAAAAGAGAGGGAACTTTTCCAAAGTACATGGTTTTTCTTGTTTTTGCTCATGTGAAGTTTTTCCTGCTGTTATTGTGATTTTTATCATGTTCATAATAGAAATTGAATTATGCTAATCCTTCCTGTAATAGCTAAATTACTTAAGAGACCACCTTACCAAACAAAAAAAGATTAATATATGTAGTGATGAAGCAAGCAGTTTACATGTGCTGCTTTATTAAAAAATATATTATATGCTTGGAGTTATTGATTTTACAACTTGTGGTTTGAATGTGATATGACCCATGGGCTCACAGGCCTGAACACATGGTTCCTAGTTTATGTTGCCTTTTTAAAGAAATAATTATTTAACAAATAGAGTTTTTCTGGAAGAGATATGTTAAAGCAGGTGGGTTCTGAGGTTTTGTAACATAATCTTACTTTATGCTTTTTATGCTAATATAAAACATGATCTGTTTATACTGTTTCCTTCCTGTCAGGATAACCATGGGATTTGGCTGCTTCATCTTTCCTGCACTGATAGACTGGACCTCTCTGAACTGTGAGTTGCTATAAAGACCTTTCTCCTCCATGTTGCTTTTTGTCAGAGTAGTCTATAACAACAGCAGAATTAATACACAACTAAGTCCACAATAATCTTCATATATGTGTTTGATCCAGATTTTGCAATCACCTCAGTCAAGAAACATTTCCAAATAGTGTTCTTTATCTAGATTTCCACAATATATACTCATAGCAGTGAAACACTTGAGTTTTAAGTTTTTGATGCTTTTTTTTGAAATATTCCTCAGCAGAGCAATCATCTGGAATTAGATTAGATCTTAATTAAAAATGGTCTCAAAGATTAGACATGAATTTTATTGAATGTATAAATGTAAAAGTAAGTTTTTTTCTATGCCTGCCCTGCTTCTAAGTAATGACACAGAGACCTATTATTTTTATTATCAAGCTTCAGGCACTGTTGCTGGGCAGATACTTTGTTATTTTAAACAACTATGCTTGCCTATGCTACTTTCCAGCCACATGGCACATTGCCTGCCATCTTAGTCTCTCTGTGGTTGTTCCTTATTCATCCATGTCCTCATGGTGACTCCTTTATGGCAACTCTCTCTGGTGCCACCTGAAACGCCCCCCTCTCTCTCTGTGACCAGAAGTTCCTCCTTATCTTCTCCTGCCCAGCTACTGGCTGTTCAGCTCTTTCTTAACAAATCAGATGTTATGGTGAACTATTTTTACACATTCAGACAGGAGATGCCTCATAGTAATGCCAATGCCAGTGTCTGGACTTCAACCAGATCTCTGGGTACAGAAATCATCATTTCAACACACAGTGTACCAAAAAACGTCTTCCAACATGCAAATTAAGGAGTATTTAATTAAAAGTACGCAACAAAGAAACTCACAAATTTAAAGACACTAAATATGCTAATTTGACATATGGCTGACTTATGTCTTTAGAACTCCTTCTTTCTCTCTACCCCTCTCTCAATTCCTCCTCTATAGGGTGGCCACACTGAATAAGTATACTCTCTGGTTTCCACTAGTACTTACCTACCCAGCCTATTGATGAAGAATTGTTAAGGCCTGACAAAGTCCTGCCTTGATTTCAATAATAATAGTGAGGCCCAAAGGAGCAGTTCATTGTTGTAGTGAATTGTCATCATGGCATCCAAACATGAGAAAATTTGAAATAGGAATTGAGAAGATCAACAACCATTGGAATATAAATTTGAGTATTATTAAAGCCAGTGCAGAATTAGCACTAAACAAAGTGAAGCAGTGAGTTTTAAAATTTATTTAATGTTATTCCATGTCATTCAAATTTTATTCAAACCTGTTGGCACAGAGGAGAGAAGAGTAGGACTCAGACATGTGTAATGATTTGGTGATGGAGAAAAATTGTTCTCTATCATTTCTGATTGGTTAATAAGGAACTGAATAACCAATAGCTAGCTGGGCATCAAAGAGGGACTTCTGGGCAGAGAGAGAAAGAAAGGGAGAGAGAGAGTGTGTGTGTTAAGAGTTACATGGATAGTCCTTGGTTGGAGTATGAGTCTCTGGGAAGTTCCCTGTGTTCAAATTTTCTTGTTCTGTTGCTCTCCTTGTGGAGTTCCTGTCCTCTCCAGATCTTACTATTTCCCACTTCTTACATAAAATTCCATTCACTCTGCCTGACAGTTGGCCATCAGGCTCAGCATCTGCTTTGATAGTCTGCAGGGCAGAGGCTTTCAGAGGACCTCTGTAGCAGGTTCCTAGGTTGTTTCCTGTTTTCTTCTTCTTCTGATGTCTATCCACTATTCATGGAGATAACCTAGAACCCCTTCACAGATGTAGCCCATGGCAGGTCAGTGTCCAAGTGGGTTACCTAGTAATGGGAAGAGTGACTGCCTCTGACATAATCTGATTGGCCTGCTCTTTGATCACCTCCCCCTGAGGGGGGGGCAGCCTTACCAGGCCTCAGAAGAGGACAATGCAGGCAGTTTTGATGAGAACTGATAGACTAAAATCAGAAAGGAGAGGAGAACCTCCCCTATCAGTGGACTTGGGGAGGGGCATGCATGCAGAAAGGGGAGGGAGGGTGGGATCGGGAAGGGAGGAGGGAGGGGCTTATGGGGGGATACAAAATGAATAAAGTGTAATTAATAAAAAATAAAAAAAGTTAAAAAAAGAGTTACATGGAAACAAAGAGTCATTATGAAGGCTTAACCATGAATACATGGATGAAAGAGGAACAGCCAGAGACAGACAAAAATAGCAAGTAATGCACCACGTACCTGAGAAGTAAACCAGCCCAGCATAGTTGGGTCAGAATAGCACAGTATCTGCCCAGCTATAGCTAAAATGCCTGAAGCTTCATTTCATAACTGTGATGCAATGAATATCAGTAGACTCTTTTAAAAATATTATTATTATTATTAATTACAATTTATTCACTTTTTATCAGTAGACACTTAAAAGCTATGGTAAAGCTAGAATGCTAGGCCACTAGCGTTTTTTAAGTATTTTGACCTAGTGTAAAAGTGAACATCATGTCTTCTGGGCATCAAGCAGTTTCTGACAGAGATTCCTAGGAAAGGAATAGAGACTGAAAAATAGGATATTGGTATTGGGTCATTTTAAAAGACTTTACTGAGTTAAAAATCTGTCAGACAGCATTGTAAAAAAAAATATAGCTTGAAGATGCAAAAGCAATATTTTATAATTAAATCCTGTAAACCAATAGAAATTAGGGCCTAGTGATAGCAATAAATCTGTTAAAATTTTAGTTAACTGGGAGGAAAGCTGTAGTTCTTTTGTTCAACATAAGGCTAATAAAATATAGAGTGAATGAAATTACAGGGCATTAAAGATCAGAAAAAGGTTTTAAAAACATGCTACTTAAATAAACAATCAAAAATAAGTACAAGGAAAGTAGAAAAATTAAAAATAAAGATGAGACATATTCAGATTTATTCAGAAAATTGGATGTCAGAAACAACAAATGTGAAGTTAGGAAACTATCCTGAAAAAAATCATCTTATGAATCAAAACAGGAAAATATACAGAGTAAAAACTGATGGCATTTTGTTTCAGGTTGGCAAGTTTGGCAGGCACGTACAAAATGACCCTGTAAAAGGTCATAAAAAAGGAATTTAATTTAGGATGAGAAACTTTGAACAGATTTGATGCTGTATGTGTGTGTGGGGATATACTGACTGAAAAAATACAAGGTAGAATTTTAGATTCTTTTTTTTTTTAAATTAAGGTTATAAAATACTGCAGTAAAGAGGTACAAAAAACTATGGATGAAGAGAATTTGATTTCTATTTCATAAAACAGTTAGGCTGTGAGACATTTGTGTGCAGCTTTCCCATTCTCTACATGTGACAGCCATTGATGTACAGGAGAGCTTTTGTAACTCTTCCCTCCTGATCATTAAGGGAGAGAAAAGACTCAGAATCTACAATTTTTAAGCTAGTTCCAGAAATAGTCCTCATCACTTTCATTTCACCTTCCACTCAGCGAAACATCTGAGGATTAGCAGAAGCATGCAGTGTAATTTAGACAGCACTCTAACTCTGACTCCTAATGCACTGACATTGTAATAACCCACCTATCTGATAGGTTGCTCGGTGCTTTCAAGGTCTCATCCTCCAAAGACATTGTTTCAACGTATGTTTAGGGGCTATTTGCTCTACTTGAAACTCACATAAGACGCTTGGATGTTTTTCTTTGATTAAGATAAAAGTACGATATGCTCCCAGCACATGCTTCTCTTCTCAGATGCCTGTGACTAACACAGATATGGTCCTCCAACCATTTCATTCTTCCTCAAATTCTAAAGGAAGAATACTCTTAATGTTTCATTGCACTGCTCTATTTGACTTCTGGGTTTCAGATCGATTCTTTACTTAATAACAGATTACTTACTTTTTCTCTTTGATCTCTTCTTACTGATATTATATGAGAATGCACAAATAGGACTTGAGTTAGTTAAATGTGACAAGACGTTGGAAATAAATGATATTTAATGTCTAAAGATCTCCCAGCTGTACATATTCCAAAAAAAAAAAAAACTTAAGAGAGTGATGTGCAGGTTCACAAAAGATTAAATTGTATCAGAAGACTTCAGCTTGAATGCTAAGTGACTTTGAGAAAGAGTGTATGTCTTCCAATTACTTCTTTAGTATCAGATACATATAAATATGTTATGTTTATAAATTTATACCCACATTTTAATTAAAATCATGATTCACTGACATGGTAATATTAGTAACAACCCACTATGTTAACTAATTACACTCAGTATGGTTAATGTGGTTTAACATTTTTTCATTAATTAATATTAGATACTTCAGTTTATAGAGTAGAAAATAGGCATAGAAATTATAAATCATGTTCAAGGTCAAGTGATTAGTAGAAACTCTTTAAAATGTTACATTTTAAAAGAACAGATTGTTTTTGTCCTAGTTAGGTTTACCGTTGATAAAACGCCATAACCAAAGCAACCTGGGGAGAAAAGGGAGGCTTCCAAATCAGTGTTCTCTTTGAAGAAAGTCAAGATAGGAACTCAAATAGGGCAGAAACCTGGAGGCAGGAGCTAATGCATATGTTATGGATGGGTGCTGTGTACTGACTTGGTTTTTAAGACTGCCTTTCTTCTGGTACCCAGGACCACCAGCTCAGGGATGACCCCACCTGCAATGGGCTGGGCCCTCTCTCATAATCACTAATTAAGGTTGGCCTAAACCCTTAATCACTAAACTGAGGCTCCCTCCCCTGATGACTCTAGCTATGTCATAACTAAGCAGTGCAGATTGTATTTCATAATTGTAAGCTAAATGGCATTTCGAATCTCCAAATACAAGTAAACATGAAAATTGAAAGAAATATTAAGCAATATTGTATTGATTATTTTTAATTCAGTAGCTTATGAGATAAACAAGTAATTCAGTTTCTAAAGACACAAAATAGATTCATTTTGAATTTAATTATAATTCTCATTTTTTGTTTTTCAGACTTCCAGTACTCAGTGAGTTAAAGCATATTGAAAATATTATGTAACTAATAAAACCATACTTAAGTTATTCACACTCAGAACATATATATATATATATGACTGATTTTGTACATGGAATTTTGGTGAACTTCTGTTTATTTTATTGCTTGTTTTATGTAGAATACTCCTCTGATCATAAAGTTAACACAATTTTTAATAAAGAATAGCAAAACAAAATGACAATTTTAAAAACAAATTTAAACATCTTAAAGTAATATTTATAAAAATAAAATCAGAAAAATTGCAATTACTGAGTCAAGAAAACAATTATCCTAAAAGTCTAAAAATATTTTTTCATACAAGTCTTTGACTTGTTTGGTTAGGTTCACACCAAGGTACTTTATGTCCTTTGTGGCTATTGGAAAGGCTCTGCCCTGCACACTATCAATGCAGATGCTGAGACTTATGGGCAACCTTTTGACAGAGTGCAGGGAATCTTAGGAAAGAAGTGGGAAACAGTAAGATCTGGAGAGGGCAGGAATTCCACAAGGAGAGCAACAGAACCAAAAATTCTGAGCACATGGGTCTTTCCTGAGACTGATACTCCAACCAAGGACTATGCATGGAGATAACCTAAGACCCCTGCACAGATCTAACCCATGGCAGTTCAGTATCCAAGTGGGTTCCATTGTAATAGGAACAGGGACTGTCTCTGACATGAACTGATTGGCCTGCTCTTTAATTACCTCCCCTTGTGGATGAAGCAGCATAACTAGGCCACAGAAGAAAACAATGCAACCACTCCTGATGAGACCTAATTGACTAGGATCAGAAGGAAAGAAAGTCCTATCAGTGGACTTGGGGAGGGGCAAGCATGCAGAGGGTGGAGGAAGGGAGGGATTGGGACTGGAGGAGAGAGGAAACCACAGGGGGGATACAAAGTGAATAAAGTATAATTAATAAATATTTTAAAAAGAAGGATTCACAAAAAGAAGAAAAAAGTCTAAAATTATCAATCCTAAAGCCTATCTATGTGTTAAGAATCTTGTGAATGACCTTGAAACAAAGGAATGCAAATAAGAAATGAGGGGGGGAAAGGGATAAAACAAAATTAAGAAAAAAGAAAAACTCTTAACCATACTCAGTGGCGTTAGTTAACATTTTTAAGTCAATGCTAAAGTTTTAGCCATGTTGAGAAAAAGCCCAGTTAGTGAAATATGAGTCACAAAAAATGTTTAAAGAATTAAAATTACAAAACTAAACTTATCAACTACAAGTAAGCAAAGTGTCAATATAGTTAAGAGCTAAGCTAAACCAAACTCTAACAATCAAAATCTAATTCATTTAAAACAATAAAAGAAGATTATATAATGTAATGTCACACTAGATATTATAAATATATAAAATATATAAATAACAATGGCTAAAATTGGGAGGGGCCAAGATGGCAGCGCCTGGAGAACACCATGTTTAAGAAGCAGTACAACAAACTCCGTGCAGCGACCAGGAGACTGAACTCTGGGCCCTAAAACAACAGCGATCGATCTTGTTTCCCACGGTGTGGGAAGCGGTTGGGTCCACTCTCGGCTGCCCAGCCAGAACCTGGAAGAGAACCCGGCTAACACGGGTTTGGGTCTCCGGGCTGGTGCTGCAAGTCTGTGTGTCCTGATCACTTTCCCAGGCTGATTGGTGGGCACAAGAGTGCCTGAGACTGAGAGTCCCAGTCGCAAAAAAACCCCACGGGGAAGGAAAGTTGCCAGACTGGTCACAGTCACTCAGTCTTTCCCTGGAAGGTCTCTCCAACCACGAGTACCTGCCGCCATCACTACTGAGCTCCTGCCACGCACAGAGAGAAGCTGCGCACCCAGCTCAAAATCCCTACTCCCTCTTGGGAGGAGGCAAAAGGCAGCCAGCAGAATCTGCCACAGACCACATTGTCTATGCCCCAACCCGAGATCGGGGCTGAGAAAACCCAATCCTTTCGGGCACTCCCCCAAACGCCGCCATCACCCTGCTGCAGCAGAGCAGAAGGATAAAGAGGCACACAGCGGCTTCACAGTGCCGGAACTCCAGTGCTGCCGGCCGCTCCTAGCAAACAAACTACAGCTTGGGATCTGGGACTGTGGTCATTCTACACATCCTGAGATTCTCCTGGGTCCAGCGAAATAAGGTCTAGCAGCAAGTTCTATCACCGGCGCCCCCCCCCCCCCCCCCCGCCGACCCCTGCCAGAGAAACGCCTGCTCAGGATCCGACTGAGAAGCCCAAACACCTGCTGCCACTCCCCTGAGAGCACCTCCATAAGCTTGCCCTAGCAGAGGGGAAGGTCAAAGGAGAAGGACAGAGAGGCAGCCTGCCAAGGACACAGCACCCTCTCTCCAGCTCACCCAGCGACCCCTAGCAGAGAAACCCAAGCTCAGGATCTGAGGACACTCAACCCTACCTGGTACTCTCTCGAGATCAGCAAACATAGATTCTACTGCCAGGCTGCTTCTGGCAGAGAGATCTGGGCTGGGGATCTGGGATTGAGTACACTCAACCTAACTCTTTCCCGCACCACCCAGGGACCAGTTAACATAACCGCTCCTGGCAGAGGGAAAGGACAAAGAGGCAGCATACAGGAAAGGTGGACACCGAGTCCTGTGGCCATAGTGTCGCAGAGCTGACTGTGCACTTCCGCAGCAGGACCAAATCAGAGAGTAGTGAGCAAGGGGAACCCCTGAGCATTTCAGCTGGCCCTGCAAGAGAGTGAGTGAGCCTTCTAGGGAGAGATTGCCCCAGACCCAGGGCCTCTCCACAGAAGCAACCAGACGAGATCCCTGCCACCCACACCCCTAGTTTGGGCATAATAAGGATTCTTGGGAGAGCGACCTCACCATTGAAGCCTCTGCCTTGCGGGTCCACCAGTGTAATCCAGGCAAACAATCCCTGGATCTCAGTCAGAACTGTGTAATAGTGGCTTGCAGGCCACTGCAATAGTCAGAGAATCCACGCATGCACAGTGCGCCCGCTAAAAGCACACGCGAATAGCACCAGTGTCACATTCCTTACTTAGGCAAAACTGAAACCACAGCGCACATTCCCAAACCAGTGAACCTCTCTCATCTTCCTGAAAAAAAAAAAAAAAAAAAACGGTCCAGAAAACAGAAAGAGAGGATCATAGCCTGAACTACAATCTCGAGAAACAAACTGTGAGGATTATAAATAACCAGATGGCTAGAGGCAGACGTAAGAACACTCCCAACAAAATCAGGACATAATGACCTCACCAGCAACCCCACAAAACAATGGACACTTCAATTCACTAGACATACAAGAAAATGACCTCAAAACTATGTTTCTCCAGCTATTAGAGGCCCATAAAGATGAAATGAACAAAGCCCTCAGAGAAATAACCAAAGAAATCAAGACTAACCAAGAGGAAACAAATCGTGCTCTCAGAGAAATGACCACAAAAATTGAGGCAAACAGAGAAGAAATGCACAAAGCTCTCAAAGAAATGTCCACACAAATGAAGGCAAATAAAGAAGAAATAAACAAAGCTCTCATAGAAATACAGGCAATTATACCCAAAGAAGTAGAGGCACAATTAGTGATACATAGAGAGGAAATGGACAAAAAAATAGAAGCTATCATTGAAAAGCGGGTCTCCACATTCAAACAGATGAAGGAAATGGTGCAAGACATGAAAACAGAATTAGAATCAATAAAGAAAACACAAATAGAGAAAAACCAGGAGCTGGAGAACATAGAGAAAACATCAGGCACTACAAAGGTAAGCATCACCAACAGAATACAAGAGATGGAAGAAAGAATCTCAGGAGCCGAAGATACACTTGCGGAAATTGACACGTCTCTCAAAGAAAAAATAAAATCAGTAAAGTTCCAAACACAAAACATCCAAGAAATCAAGGACACCATGAAAAGACAAAACCTAAGAATAATAGGAGTAGAAGAAAAAGAAGACATCAGGCTCAAAGGTCCGGAAAATATTTTCAAGAAAATTATAGAAGAAAACTTTCCCAACTTAAAGAAGGAGATGGCCATAAACATACAAGAGGCTTACAGAACACCAAGTAGCCTAGACCAGAAAAGAAATTATTCACATCACATCATAATCAAAACACTGAACCTACAGAACAAAGAAAAAATTCTAAAAGCAGCAAGAGAAAAAGGCCAAGTAACATATGAAGGTAGACCTATCAGAATCACACCAGATTTCTCAACAGAAACTATGAAAGCCAGAAGGACCTGGACAGAAATCATACAGTCCTTAAGGGACCACAGATTCCAACCTAGACTACTATACCCAGCAAAACTTTCAGTCAACATAGACGGAAAATTCAAAATATTCCAAGACAAAACCAAATTTAAACAATATCTACATAGTAACCAAGCTCTACAGAAGTTACTAGAAGGGAAACTCCAAACCAAAGAAAACAACTACATCGAAGGAAACAGAGGAAATAGATAACTACACAACAAAAAAAACAAAAGAAGACAAGCAATGAAACTCAGTGACACCACCAACACCACATCTAAAGTAAGTAACAATTGTTGGTCACTAGTTAGTTTCTATCAACATCAACGAACTCAACTCCCCAATTAAAAGACACAGACTAACAGAATGGTTGCGGAAACAGGATCCATTATTTTGTTGCATCCAAGAAACACACCTATGCAACAAAGATAATCACTACCTCAGAGTAAAGGGCTGGAAAAATGTCGTTCAAGCAAATGGTTCCAGAAAACAAGCAGGAGTAGCCATCCTAATATCTAATAAAATAGACTTTCAACCCAAGTTAATAAAAAATGATAAGGACGGCCACTATATTCTCATCAAAGGAAAAATCCAACAAGAGGACATCACAATTTTGAATATCTATGCCCCAAATACAAGAGCACCTACATTTGTAAATGAAACAATATTAAAGCTTAAATCACACAATTGATCCTAAAACCCTAATAGTGGGAGACTTCAACACTCCACTCTCACCAAGGGACAGATCAACTAGACAGAAAACAAATAGGAAAATAAAAATATTTACAGAGACCCTAAAACAAATGGACCTAATAGACTTCTACAGATCTTTTTATCCAAACTCAAAAGAGTATACCTTTTTTTCAGCACTGCATGGAACCTTCTCTAAAATAGACTATATAGTTCGTCATAAAGCAAGCCTCAACAGTTACAAAAAGATTGAAATAATCCCTTGTATTCTATCTGACCACCATGGACTTAAGCTGGACCTCAACAACAACAGAAATAACAAACAGCCTACACTCACATGGATACTGAACAACTTGTTACTCAATGACAGCTGGGTTAAGGAAGAAATAAAGAAATAAAGACTTCCTAGAATTCAATGAAAATGAATGCACAACATACCCAAATTTATGGGACACATTGAAAGCAGTGCTCAGGGGAAAATTTATAGCACTAAGTGCCTGCAAGAAGAAATTTGTAACATCACATACAAAGAACATAATCGCACAACTGAAAATCCTAGAAAAAAAAGAAGCAGATACACCCAAGAGGAGCAGACGGCTGGAAATAATCAAACTCAGGGCTGAAATCAATCAATTAGAAACAAATAAAACTATTCAAAGAATCAATGAAACAAAAGGCTTTTTCTTTGAGAAAATCAACAAGATAGACCAACCCTTAGCCAAACTAACTAAAAAGCAGAAAGAATCTATCCAAATCAACAAAATCAGAGATGAAAAGGGTGACATAACTACAGACACAGAGGAAATTCAAACAATCATTAGGTCATACTACAAAAGCCTATATGCCACAAAATTTGAAAACCTAAAAGAAATGGACAATTTTCTTCATAGATTCCATCTTCCAACATTAAGTCAAGATCAGGTAGAAAGACTGAACAGCCGTATATCCTCCATGGAAATTGAAACAGCCTTTAACAGTCTCCCCTCCAAAAAAAAGCCCTGGGCCATATGGCTTCAGCGCAGAATTCTACCAGACCTTCAAAGAAGTGCTCACACCAATTCTCTTCAAACTATTCCACAAAATAGAAACAGAAGCTACATTACCAAACTCATTTTATGAAGCCACAGTCACCCTGATACCTAAACCACACAAAGACCCAACAAAAAAAGAAAACTTCAGACCTATCTCTCTTATGAACATTGACGCAAAAATACTCAATAAAATATTGCAAACCGAATCCAAGAACACATCAAAGATATCATCCACCATGACCACGTAGGCTTCATCCCAGGCATGCAAGGGTGGTTCAACATACAGAAATCCATCAATGTAATTCACCACATAAACAAACTGAAGGAGAAAAACCACATGATCATCTCCTTAGATGCTGAAAAAGCATTTGACAAAGTCCAACACCCATTCATGTTTAAAGTCTTGGAGAAATCAGGAATACAAGGCACATATCTAAACATAGTAAAGGCAATATACAGCAAGCCTATAGCCAACATCAAACTCAATGGAGAGAAACTTAAATCATTCCCACTGAAATCAGGGACAAGACAAGGCTGCCCACTCTCTCCATACCTCTTCAACATAGTACTTGAAGTCCTAGCCAGAGCAATAAGACAATTAAAGGAGATCAAGGGGATATAAATCGGAAAGGAAGAGGTCAAAGTGTCACTATTCGCAGATGACATGATAGTAAATATGAACGACCCCAAAAATTCAACCAGAAAACTCCTCCAGTTGTAAACACCTTCAGCAAAGTGGCAGGATACAAAATCAACTCAAAAAAATCAAGCCCTCCTGTATACCAAAGACAAAAGGGCCGAGAAAGAAATTAGGGAAACAACACCCTTCACAATAGCCACTAATAACATAAAGTACCTTGGGGTGACACTAACCAAGCAAGTGAAAGACCTGTTTGAGAAAAACTTCAAGTCTCTGAAGAAAGAAATTGAAGAAGATCTCAGAAGATGGAAAGATCTCCTGTGCTCATGGATTGGTAGGATTAACATTGTGAAAATGGCCATCCTGCCAAAAGCAATCTACAGATTCAATGCAATTCCTATCAAAATACCAACTCAATTCTTTACAGACCTTGAAAAAAAGGTTCTCAACTTCATATGGAGAAACAAAAAAAACCCAGAATCTCCAAAACAATCCTGTACAACTACAGATCATCTGGAGGTATATCCATCCCCGATCTCAAGTTGTACTACAGAGCAATAGCAATAAATAATGCATGGTATTGGCATAGAAACAGAAAGGAGGATCAATGGAACCACATAGAAGATCCAGAAATAAACCCACACACCTATGAATACTCAATTTTTGATAAAGAAGCCAAAACCCTTCAATGGAAAAAAGACAGCATCTTCAACAAATGGTGCTGGTACAGCTGGATGTCCACATGCAGAAAAATGAAAATAGATCTATATTTATTACCCTGCACAAAACTAAAGTCCAAGTGGATCAAAGACCTCAACAGAAAACCAGATACTCTAAATCTGTTAGAAGAAAAAGCGGGGAACATCCTAGAACTCATTGGCACAGGAGACAACTTCCTGTACAGAACACCAACAGCACAGGCTCTAAGAGCAACAATCAATAAATGGGACCTCATGAAACTGAACAGCTTCTGTAAAGCAAAGGACACTGTCAACAAAACAAAACGCCTGCCTACAGATTGGGAAAGAATCTTCACTAACCCTTTATCTGACAGAGGATTAATATCGAGTATATACAAAGAACTAAAGAAGCTGAAAAGCAGCAAACCAAGTAATCCAATTAAAAAATGGGGAACAAAGCTAAACAGAGAATTCTCTGTAGAGGAATATCGAATGGCAGAGAAACACTTAAAGAAATGCTCATCCTCATTAGCCATCAGGGAAATGCAAATCAAAACGACCCTGAGATTTTACCTTACACCCATCAGAATGGCCAAGATGAAAAACTCAAGGGACAACACATGCTGGAGAGGTTGTGGAGAAAGGGGAACCCTCCTCCTCTGCTGGTGGGAAGGTAAACTGGTACAACCACTCTGGAAATCTATCTGGCACTTTCTCAGACAATTAGGAATAGTGCTTCCTCAAGACCCAGCTATACCACTGCTAGGTATATACCCAAAGTTTGCTCACGTACACAAAAGGGATATTTGCTCAACCATGTTCATAGCAGCTTTATTTGTAATAGCCAGAACCTGGAAACAACCCAAATGTCCATCAACGGAGGAATGGATACAGAAATTGTGGTATTTTTACACAATGGAATACTACTCAGCAATCAAAAAGGAGGAAATCATGAAAATTTCAGGCAAATGGTGGGATCTAGAAAAGATCATCCTGAGTGAAATATCCCAGAAGGAGAAAGACAAACATCGTATATACTCACTTACCTAGACCTATAAGATATGATAAACATAATGAAATCTGTACACATAAAAAAGATAATCAAGAGAGCAGACATGGGGTGAGATGATCAATCCTCATTTAGAAAGACAGATGGGATGTGCATTGAACGTATGACAGGAGTCTACTGAGCACATTTGAAAGACTCTAACTAGCAGTGTTTTCAAAGCAATGACTCATGACCAAACCTTTGGCAGAGTACAGGGAATCATAAGAAAGAAGGGGAGTTAGTCTGATGAGGAAAGGATAGGAGCCTCACAAGGACCAAATATATCTGGGCACAGGGTCTTTTCTGAGATTGACATTCAACCAAGGACCATATATGAATATAACCTAGAACCTCTGCTCAGATGTAGCCTATGGTAGCTCAGTAACCAATTGGTTTCCCATAGTGAGGGGAACAAGGACTATTTCTAACAGGAACTCAATGACTGCCTCTTTTTCCTCCCCACCCCCCAAGGGAGGAGCAGTCCTGTTAGGCCACAGAGGAGAGCTTTGCAGCCAGTCCTGAAGATACCTGATAAAACAGGATCAGATGAATGGGGAGGATGTCCCCCTTATCAGGGGAGTTGGAAAGGGCCTCGGTGGAGATGAGGGAGGGAGGGAGGGACTGGGAGGGAATGAGGGATCGGGACACGGCTGGGATACAGAGTTAATAAAATGTAACTGATAAGAAAAAAATAAAAAAGAAAAAAGAAATCTAGCAAAAAAAAAAGATAAAAAATAGTAGCAATTCAGATTCATAATAAATAAAATGAAAGTAAATAAAAAAAAACAATGGCTAAAATTAAATTATACATTTCATATAACACAATAATAAACTGAACTGTGTAGTAGGATATAAGTTATCATATTTATAATACACAGTTTATTTTTTAATTTATTTATTTTTTATTATTAGTTACATTTTATTAACTCTGTATCCCAGCTGTATCCAGCTCCCTCATTCCCCGCCAACCTCTCCCTCCCTCCCTCCCTTATCTCCTCCCTGCTCCTTTCCAAGTCCCCTGATTGCGAAGGACCTCCTCCCCTTTCATCTGACCCTGTTTTATCAGGTATCTTCAGGACTGGCTGCAAAGTCCTTCTTTGTGGCCTAGCAGGACTGCTCCTCCCTTGGGGGTTGGGGAGGTCAAAGAGCCTGCCATTTTGTTCTTGTCAGAAGTAGTCCCTGTTCCCCTTACTATGGGAAACCAATTGGTTACTGAGCTGCCACAGGCTTCATCTGAGCAGTTTCTAGGTTATATCCACACATGGTCCTTGGTGGAGTGTCAGTCTCAGAAAAGACCCCTGTACCCAGATATATTTGGTCCTTGTGGGGCTCCTATCCTTTTCATGTAATACAAACTCCCCCTTCTTTCATATGATTCCCTGCACTCTGCTGAAGGTTTAGTTATGAGTCTTAGTATCTGCTTTGATACACTGCTAGGTAGAGTCTTTCAGGGGTCCTCTGCTGTAGGTTCCTGTCCTGTTACATGTTTTCTTTTACATCCAATGCACCTCCCATTTGTCTTTCTAAGTGAGGATTGATCATCTAACCCTGGGGCCTCTTTCTTGTTTATCTTCTTTAGGTGTATATATTTCATTATGTTTATCATATCTTATAGGACTATTTGTGTGAGTATATATCATGTGTGTCTTTCTCCTTCTGGGATACCTCACTCTGAATGATCTTTTCTAGTACCCACCATTTGCCGGAAAATGTCATGATTTCCTTGTTTTTGATTCCTGAGTAGTATTCCATTGTGTAAAAATACCACAATTTCTGTATCCATTCCTCCGTTGATGGACATTTGGGTTGTTTCCAGGTTCTGGCTATTACAAATAAAGCTGCTATAAACATGGTTGAGCAAATGTCCTTTTTGTGTACTTGAGCAAGTTTTGGGTATATGCCTAGGAGTGGTATAGCTGGGTCTTGAGGAAGCACTATTCCTAATTGTGTGAGAAAGCACCAGTTTGATTTCCAAAGTGGTTGTACCAGTTTACATTCCCAACGGCAATGAAAAAGGGTTCCCCTTTCTCCACAACCTCTCCAGCATGAATACACAGTTTCTTTATTAATATATATATTATATATATAATATATATATATATTTTATATAGTACTTGTGTCTATATTGTATATACATTTAATACCTTTCTCTAAGAGTAGAAAGTTTGTAGTTTAAGCAATATTTCTATGGGTATAACATATTGGAAGTGTTGATTGTACTATTACAAATCCTGTGACTTAAGCGTCAACTATATTAAGTAAATATTATTAAAAATTGGTCATGAGAATGATTTAAGTTAAAAAAATCAACTTTTGGTAACATACGTCCTAATAACTTACTTTTTGCTATTCTTGTATTTTGGTTTAATTCTTTTTGTTTTCTTTTTTTTTTAAATTATCTATCTATCTATCTATCTATCTATCTATCTATCTATCTATCTAGTTATTTCAATTTAGTCACTTTGTAGTCCCTCTGCAGCCTTCTCCCTCCTGTCCTCCCAGTGCCATTCACCCTCCCTCTTCTCCCCCTATGCCCTTTCCTGATAGGGAAGGACCTCCTGCCCTTCCCTCTGACCCTAGCCTATCAGGTCTCATCAGGGCTGGCTGCACTATCTTCCTCTGTGGCCTCCCCAAGGGGTGGATGATCAAAGAGTCAGTCACTGAATTCATGCCAGAGAAAGCCCCTGATCCCCTTACTAGGGAACTCACTTGGAGACTGAACAGCCCATGGCCTTCCTCTGAAAAGAGGGTCTAAAACTTCTCCATGCATGGTCCTTGGTTGTAGTCTCAGTTTCTGCAAGCCCCTCTGGGCCCAGAGATATTGGCTCTGTTCTTCTTGTGGAGTTTCTGTCCCTCCAGGTCTTTTTACTATTAAACAAATATACACTCATTGGTGTAAGCTAACTATGTATTTACTTTTTTCTTTAAACCTGGATGCTTTCAGTTCTGTGAGGTCATTTTCTCATCTCTTTATTCTGTTTTAGTCTATTTGATAAAGTTTCCATTTAAATATAATATATATTTTATGTTTTATTATTATCATATCTTTTTATAACACTAGTGTCCAGAAAGCATGAATTCTTTTTATCATGGCTGTCTTCATAGCCAACAACATTACCTGTCACACAGGTGAGTAGGAAGGTGTTAACAGGTTACCATTGATACATTTTGATATGTGATGGAAATTTTATTTATTTATCTTGTTTTTTTTTTTTGTTTTTTTTTTTTTTTTTTTTTTTTTTACAATTTTTAGAAAAAGTGTATAAATTCCATGTGAATGCAATATCTGTAGAGGCCAGAAGAAGGTGTCAAATCCAAGGGACAGTGGTCAAATGGTGTTTTGAAGCACCCATTTTTGGGAGTAGGAAAAGAACACCTTGAGAGCACAGCAAATGCTCTAGCCCGGCGTCATCTCTTTAGGCATTTTTATTTATCTAATTTACAATTAAAATCAAGTTTCCTTTTACTGAAAACAAACTTTTGGAAGTAGGGAATTAAAATTATAGGCAATGATTAATTACTTTTGATAAAAGAAAAGATTTCACTTTAGGGATTATTGAAGAAAGAAAGAAAACAACAAAGTGCTAGTAGTTCATAGAAAGAATATTGAGAAGTTATTTTAATAACGAAAGCCTTGAAGTTCCACAGTGATATTTCTTTTCAGGCATGGGATGGAGAAATAATTATAGTAATTCTTTTGTGCTTTCATATACTACACAACTGAAAAACCAAGTCTGAATCAGACATGGGATATTCATCAGTAGAACTGACAAATAAAAGTCTATTGATGTTTTAGGAATAGAAACTTCAGCGATTAAGTTTTACAAACTAGAGGAAAGAAACATTAGAACTTATGGGTACAATTAAAAAAAATTTAAATTACATTGCAAAGATATGGTCTGATGTAGACAGAATAAGGATTAGGAAATTATGTTTGACTACAGATGAGTTTCAGTTTTATTTTTAATATGCTAAAGAGGCCCAAGGAAAAGGACATATTTATGGTATAGTTTAGTTGGGAAAATTATCAAGCTGTGCTTGTGACCTGGGTAGGAGTGGGTGGATATGAGATAGTAAGTAGGAGTTGATGCTTAAGTGAAGTTCAATGTTTTTATTTTTTTAATTTTAATTTTTATATTAATTACAATTTATTCACTTTGTATCCCAGCTGCAGCCCCTTCCCTCATTCCCTCTCAATCTTACCCTCCCTTTCTCATCTCCTCCTGAGCCCCTCTCCAAGTCCACTGATAGGTGAGGTCCTCCTCCCTTCCATCTGACCTGTGACTCGCACTACTGTCTCGCCAGCAAGAACGACACGATACACACAGGATCCTTCTGCAGTAAAGCTTTAATACATCCTGAGAGGGAGAGCAAAGCTTACACCAATCAAAAGCGGAGACCCCAGACAACGAGAAACCCATCCCTAATATAGGTAACTGCTCTCCGCCTAGGACTTGTCAGTCCCCAATTGGAGGTCGCTCATCACCCGTTATGACGCCACGGGAGAGGCAGAGCACAGACTGTGGCAAGTCCCCTTGCACATGCTCAAATTACTTTTTGTCTGTTCGGAACATAGGAAATCAGCGCCATCTTGTAATGGCGACAGTGAGTGCGGCTCCTCACACTGACCCTAGCCTATCTCATCAGGACTGGCTGCATTGTCTTCCTCCTAGTGGCCTGGTAAGGCTGCTTCCTTTTTCTTACCAAGAGCAGATCCAGTGTACTCACACTGTGGGAACGGACTGTCTGATACAGAGACACACACAGATGGAATGCGAATCCAAGTTAACACATGTGCAAAGGATCTTCCGATTGTCTCATAATTGGAGAAATAGTAAGCAGAGCCCAACTTAAATTGAGAATGGGACAGGAAAACAAACTATTGGTAGTTGGGGAAGGAGAAGAATACATGACATTGCTTGAAAGTGAGAGACTAAATGACCCAGTAATAAAAATATTTTATTTCTCTGTGACTTCAACACACCCTTGAATTTTGTGACTGTGAAATAAAAGTGATACTAGATAACATGTTGTTTTGTTTTCTTCATGCATGCTTTACTGCAAGGCTGCAAGGAAGAGATAAGTAGTTAATTTTACTTTAACCTAATCATGAATTTTACAGGCAAGTGTGGTAAGTATGTATAGTAGAAGGCTTGTAAGGATTTCTACTACGGAATTTAATGTGAGGAATTAAAAATGCAGAAATGAGTGGACAAGTATTTAAAACATAATAAGAATCATACGTGCAGGAGAATTTTTGCATAACTTTTGCAATATTATGACTTATTACCTCTAGAAAAAATAGTCCTTGTAAATTACTCTAAGGTTGCACATGTTTTCAGCTAAGTCATTTGAGGTTTTAGAATTGATGTTATTCTACAATGTTATATACTTGCCATTCTTTAAATGTCAACAAAAATTCTAAATAAAGATACATTAATATTTTTGCATAATAATTTAAAGAAAATTTATAGAAAATGCAGGCAATATTATACAAATTGAAATGGTAAGATGTCAAGAGTGATATTGAGAGAAATTTTAGTTGTATACTATGTAATGTTTATTAAGAATTATTTTAAAATATTAATGTATTTAAACAATATAGTACATATTATCATGAGGTAAATTATTAAATCACCCACAAATTTTTAATAATAAATATATTTGTTTATACTACATGAGTAATACAATAACTTTAACTGAATGCTCAATTTAAAATTCCAACTTTCCTCATTTAATTTTATTTTTCTTTATGATATCAATATTATTAAATACATATAAAACATTAAGATAATTTAATGTACTTTTTAAATCAATACCTGATTTCTTTTAATTGCTTTTTATTTTTTAAGGATTTCATAAGTTAGGACTGTATGTACATCATTGCTGCTCTTCCTGTCTCCCTGGCAAATTCCATGTCATTATTCCATCCATTCTCAATTTATCGAACTTTCCTTCTTAAAGTATTTTATACACACATACACAAACAACTTATTGGATACATGCAACTTATATTACATAACTTACTGAAGCATTCAATCTTAAGAGGAGAGACTCTCACTTTCTCAACAGTCATTAATTACATGTAGCTATCCATATGCAGCTAAGGCCTTGTGAGATGTCTCCACCTGCATTGTCATGTCAATTGATGATGTCATTGTGCAGGTCTCATTTAGGACCCCCTATTTCTGAGATTCGATGGGTATTGCTTCTGTGTCATGTTTAAATGAAGCTAGCTCAGAATAGATAGCCCATCATTCTGGCTATACCAGTCTTTCTGCCCCTTTTCAGCCATGTTCCTTGAGGCTCCAGTGTAGAGGTAACTGTATACTGTTATATTTTGTAATTACATTTTACACAATCACATTGGTAAATATTTTTCATGTGAATTTGGAAACCATACATCTTGTTACTTTGATATTTGTTTTGTTTTTGTTTTTTGTTCTTTTTTGAGAAAGAGAAGATTTCTTTGTGCTGTCCTCCTTGTGTAGACCAAGCTGGCCTCTAACTCACACAGATCCACCTGCTTCTGCCTCTCTGAGTGCTGGAATTATAGGTGTGTGTCACCATGCTCAGCTGACATTTGTGAATATTTGATTGTTATAGAAGGTCATTACTCTTAAGAGAGGATCAACAAAAAAATAATATTTTTTTCTCATTTTATTTGCTATATGTATTGATGTAGATGATCTGTTTCATTCAATGCTGTACTTCTTTTCCCAAATACAAAATAAAATGATTAAGTCAATGTGGCCCCCAGGAATGGCACTAGGATAGTAACAGGATTTATTAGATGATAATTGATGCATTTAGCTATCAGAATGGAAATAGAAAACTTCAGCCACCATTTTTTTCCAAAAATAAAAAATATGATTATAAAACTAGTGTTAAAATGTCATTAAGCTGTGATGTAAAGTAAAACCAATCAAATAAATTTAGCCTCATATTTCTTGATTCAGCATTTTATCAAACAATAGACAGAAAATTGTGACATGCCTTACAGATCTACACTAAGACTTCCTAAGTCAATAATTATTCCCACTGAGAAGAACAAATCATGTTGCGATAACAGGATATTTCATCAGCACCCCAGAGCTAATGCTGAGAGAGAATTGGTGGCTATAGAAAAGTAGGAAGGTACAATCAACAAAATGGATAAAATATGGTAAAATAAATATTGTATAATTCAGGAGGCAGAATAAAGTTATAGACAGTCTTTGCATGATCAAGGGGAAGAGTTCAAACTAATCACAGCCTCTTTGGAGGCTAAGTGTGTATTTAGTTGATGCCTATGTTCACACATAGGCAAAATACGTATGTCAAGAAATATTCATTTTATGATCAGTAGTAAAATTAAGTATTTAGAAACTACCTGTTAGCCTTTTACTGATTGGAAAAATTTATATTTATTTCATAATTAAAAATACTGTGTTATTCGTATAATATAGGACCGCTATCTACAGTCTTAAAGAAGCTAAACACCAAAGAGGACCCTAGGGAGGATGCTTAAATCTTATTCAGAATGGCAAAAAGGATAGACACCGAAGTGGTGGAAAAGAAGAAACAGGATAGGAGTCTACTATAGAGGGTCCTCTGAAAGGATTCACCCATCTGGGGATTGAAGCACATGCTGTGACTCATGGTCAAACTTTGGACAGAGTCTAGGGAGTCTTATGGAGAAAGAGAGGAGGTGGGATTAGAGGGACATGCAGGGAACAGGAGCCCCACAAGGAGACCAACAAAACTAAAAGATCTGAGCCCAGGGGGTCCTGCAGAGACTGATGCACCAAAGAAGGACCATGCATGGAGAAGAGCTATACCCACTTCTCAGAAGTGGCCTATTGGTTGCTCAGTCTCCGTGTGGATATCTGAGTGAGGGGAGCAGGGGCTGTCTCTATCATAAACTCAGTTGATTGCTCTCTGATCACTTGCCCCTGATGATGCAATCTTGCCAGGCCACGGAGTAAGAGGATCCAGGCAGTCCTGATGAGACTGAACAAGCTATGGATAGATGACAATAGTGAAGAACTCTCCCATTCAGTGAACTAGGGAAAGGGTATGTGGAGAAGAGGGAGGGAGGGTGGGACTGGGGAATTAAGGGAGAGGCCTTCAATGGGATATATTGTTAAAATGTATGAAAAAATTAATTTTCAGTTATATATCATAGTAAAGAATAAAAATGTGGTCTGGAGTGGTGGTGGAGGCCTGTAATCCCAGCACTTGGGGAGGCAGAGGCAGCAGATCTCTGTGAGTCCAAAGCCAGCCTGATTTACAAAGAGAGTCCAGGACAGCCAGGACCAAGACTGCCTAATACATTGTAGTACCTGAAAAAAAAAAAAGAAGCATGTGGAGTCATTATTATTTTTTCCCCAAGATGATATCTGTGTATTCATAGACTCTACTGGAGAAAATATTATAATAATATGAGCAATTACAGTAGGAGGACATTGAAGAATGAAAGCTAAGTTGAAAAGTCTGTCTTTTCACCTCCTGAATCCAGTATGATTTTAAGGTTTTATTTATGAGTGTGTATATTGGATCTTCTAAATAAGTGAAATTTAGAATATTACCATTTGAAGTTAATATTCTAATATCATGATGACATAAGGGAAAATAAAATTAAGAGTTTTTTTCTGTTTACAGAGTGTCAATTTATATTACTTCAAATATGTTATAAATGGTGTGTGGCAGTTTTGCCAGTGGGGTTGAGGATTTTTTTCATGCATGAGGATGGCCTTTCCATCTTTTTGATGAGGATAAGTGAAGTATTAGTGAAAGTCAGCAGCACAAGGCTAGTCATTCATTCCTCTTCTTACATGTTCATTGGCCTGCTTCACAGGAAGCCTTATTTAAAAGACGACTCAGATTTGAAGAAAAACTAACAAAAGGAAATGGGTTCCAAGAGGCACAGCTCTGTGTCAGCTCACTGTGCTATTTAGTCACGCTTGTCTCTGTGAGCCCCAGAGAGAAAGTTGCTTCCTTATCAGCTTCCAAACAGCACAGAGCTCTGAGTGCTGCTTCCATCCCTATCACCCATGAGAAAGCCAGTAATCTTCTCTCTGTCACAAAGCACTTCAGCACCTTTTTTCCATTGTTACATTTATCATCTTTCTTCCCCTCATTGTAACTTTAGTTCATATTCCCTACTCTGAAACTTTGCATCAAGAAATATTAAGAAGTGACCAACTATAATTCTATTCTTTAAACTACACTTTATATTACTTGCTATACAATTAATTTACTTTGATAGAGTAGAGAGAAAATAATCAATGTTGAAGAACCAAAAATACCATGCTATTGAAGTTCAGAGAGATAAAACACCATCAGAGAGTACATTTGATTTTTTAAACAAAATTTAAAATATCTTTATTTGGTATGTTATTATTTTTAAACTTTTTTTTGAGAACCTCAAAAAGAACTTTTAGATACAAGATGAACTATAAGTTCTTTTAGATCAAACTCCTCCTTTGGCCTTCCATCATCAAATTCTTGGCCTTTTCTTCTGTATTTGTGTGAATAATATGAATATATATTTGTCTATTGAGTCCATTTAGAATTACTCATATATGCATGGTATTTAGGATGACTAGGAATAGACATTCTATGTGGAAGCTAGAGAAAGCTTTTTCTTCTTTCAGCAGCCACTGACCACCTGCTGCTCTTCATCTAGGAGTGGGACCTTATGGAAATTTGCCTGTCCTTGTTTACAAGTCAACTGGTGCTATAATAATGCTGCTCATGTTCAGTTAACTGTATTGTTGAGATTTCATGGATGTCTATTTTTTGTACAATGCCTAGGTAGGTTTACAAATTGTTGTGACCACAATGGAGCATTCTCATAAAGCTAAAAGTAAATCTGTTGTACAATCCACTTGCACCACTGATTGGCATAAACCAAAAAGATTCACTATTCTATTCTAGAGATACGTGTTCGTTCATGTTCACTGGTAAACTATTTATAATTGCTAAGGAACAGAAACAAATTAAATTCCCTTCAACTGATGAGTGGGAAATGAAAACATGGAACAAAGTTTATTACCACTGTGAGCTACTTTAACAGCCATAGCTGGGGTAGAGATGGTTCATTCCTGCATGCGCCTGCTCAGCAGCCAAGTATGGTTTTTGAAGAGACACTGGCAGTGGCTGTAATGTTTTGCTGGCTAAATGTCTGCTAGACCAAACCAGGTAGAAGCTCATGCATTTCAAAGGTGGCTAAACACTAGTGTAGCTCAAATGTGGTGGGCGTAGCAGTGGACAGTGATTAATGCAGGCACATGAAACTGGTCAAATGCAAATAAGCATCTGTGGAGTGCTCAGCTATAAACTGGACATCCATATCATATTTCCTCCCCACAAGGGTCAGAGAATATCCTGGAAGAAGAAGTTGAAATATTACAAGAGACAGAGGTCAGGTAGAGCTAGAGTAAACCTGTCTTCTGGACATGGTAGGCTTGTGACCTCTTAGCAGCTATATTTATCAACATAAATCCTGCACAAGATAAAGACAGTCAACTCTCTGGTTCTCTGTCACTTCCTTGGCTTTGCCCTCTCTCTTTCTGTCTTCCTGGTCCTCCACACTTGTTCTATATTCTCTCTCTATCCACCCCCTTCTACAATAAATCTTATATCATAAATAAAAAAAGAGAGAGATCAAGACAGTCAACATTTCAGCATGGAGAAGAGAGGGATTCAGGAGGCCAAGTATTAACAAGATTCACTAGAATAAAATGTACAATCACAAGGACAAGTTGCCCAGGCCAAAAACATGTTTTCCATAGAGACATAAAAATAAATAATTAACAATATGCATTTGTAATGAATAATCTGAAATGAACTCGCCCCTAACTGCTACTCCAGGAAAAAACATGAAAGCAAACTTAAAGAACAAACCACATTATGGAGGAAAAGAGATTATTAAGACTCTGGTCTTGTTTACTTGGAGTTTTCTTACAAGCTCTTCTCTCACATCTTGGTTCATGGACCATGTTCTGACATGAGTCACTTAGAAAATTTTACCAATATCCAAACATTTGACAGTTTTTAATGGTATTGATAAACAAACTCCAAATATATATATTTTTAAATTAAGTAAGGAAATTCTGTGAATTGTCTTGATTTTCATTGAAACTGTGTATTGCCTTTATTTTTGTGAAGAGTGACAGAGAGGTTGTGGCAAAATGACATTGCATTCAATTGTGGGAAATGTTTATAATATTGATAAAATAAAATGAATGAAATTTTTTTAAAAGGGAAATCTACCAAAAAATTGGTTTGCATGGAACTATTTTGTCCTCAAATGAAGTTGCTGTAAAAGCAGCAAAACCCATGTGCCTTTTGGTTTACTTCACTCTAGTATACACACTCCCTATCTATGGGTAATACTGAACTCACCATCCTCAAAAAAGCCATGGTATTTTAGTAGAATAGTTTTTATTCTTCTCTTCAATACTTCACAGTTTCACCATGTACACATCAAAATTCTCCTAAGTCACTTAGAAACACATGCTTCTAGTTCTAAGAAACATGCTTCTTCCACTTTCACTTACATGACAGGTTCCCAAAATACTGTATTCAGTTTTGACAACTCTGAAATGATTTTAAAAGTGGAATCAGAATGTATTGTATAAAAAAACTATTTTCAATAAAATAAAAGCTAATTCATTTGCATGTATAATATACCAATTTGGAGTGTCTCTGTATTATGCATTTCAACACACTTTACTTTTAATATTATTCCATTTATAAAATTTAAATTAGATTTTTTTCTGCATAATTATATTTAATGAAAAGTTTCTTGCCAATTTCAAGGAATGCATGATCTGTACTTATTTTTGAAACATCAGGATTTCTGAGTATCTGTAGTACATTCATACTTGCAAAAAGGATAAGTTAATAACAAAGAAACCAAACTTGTTTTTCTATTACTTGGAAAATACGAATTACAAACCTAACTTCCTGCTGTAAAATCTTACAACATCTGGATAAAGTAGAGTTGACAATTCTTTACAGATAGCAGGTAACACTGTATATACTATTGCTATGTGTTTACAAAAATTTTCAAAAATGATTACACAGGAAAGAAAACCCCATCAGACAGTAGCAAGATAAGAAGTTGCAATTGTGCATGAGTGAAAGAGGTTACTGAGATTTGTGATCAAATGCTGAGAAGAGACTAGTCTCTTCTCACTTTGGTTACCGATTGTTTTATGAATTGTTCAAAGGAAAGATCATCTCTGGAAATTCTAGCAAAGAACAATACTGAGAGATGAAAGCAGGGAAATTTCAGAAGCATAGTAGAACTTGTAGTTCTAACCCAAACAATGTAGACTTTTAATTGAAATTTCAGAAACAACATAACTTAAAAATGAGAATCACTTTATAAGGATAACATCCTAGAGGTAAATGGGAAACTTATATATAGAATCACCATAAGATATTCAAGCACCAAACAATGACCTACTGGTTGAGTATATTGTAAGAAATAATAAACACTTGTTTTTAAGGAATGAACAGCCAAGACTTCACTATATGGCTATGCATAGTGGGAAGAAGTGATGTAAAGTTAATGGACAGAAGAAACATCAGTAAGATAACTGATAAAAATAAAATAGCAAAGGTAATCAAGGATGACCCAGACTTGAACTACTCAGTAAAGCTCCATTAGTCAAATTTGCACAATTGGTTCATGCTTGCAGAGGGTTCAGCCTTTGTCCATCTGGCTGAGGGGAAGCACGACATTATAATGGGAATATATAGTTGAGGAACTACTCACATTATGGCAACTAGCAAAGGAAGAGAGAGAGAGAGACAAAGGAAAGATTGTCAATATTCTCTTTAAGATTATGTTCCTAATCACCTCACTTTGTTACATGAGCCATATCTATTAATAGTTTCCCTGCCTCCCAAGAGAACATTGACTGGGACCAGCCTCCACCCCATGGGCTTCAAAACACAAACTGCATATACGTTAGTATATACCAAGAGTGTCTTTCTGTTTCTGGGTTACCTCAGTCAGGATGATCTTTTCTAGTTCCATCCATTTGGCTGTAAATTTAATGATTTCCTTGTTTTTCATAGCTGAGTAGCATTCCATTGTGTAAAAGTGCCACAGTTTCTGTATTCATTCTTTGGTTGAGGGACATCTATGTTGTTTCCAGTTTCTGGCTACCAGGAAAAAAGCTGCTATCAATTTGGTTGGGCAAATGTCCTTGTTGTATGAGAGAGCATCTTTAGGGTGTTTTTTTTTTCATTATACCTCTTAGATTTGTAACTTCCTTATTAATATAGGATATATTTACACCAAATCTGACCTTTCTCCATCAACAGTTTTCTTCTCTAAGAGTTTCTTTCCTGTTTTCAAGATATATTAAAGTGTCAAACAATGAAAATTGGAAATACAGTAAAAGTAGAATTGTTCCAGTGTGTATTCCTTTTGAGTAGTTGAAGTGTTTTACTTGAAGAAAGGCATTCCACACTGAAATCTGCAAACAGCCAAAGGCACAAGCCAATGTTTAAATTTGACATGCTTTCTTCTTTTTATTCTCCTTTGTATAAAAATTTCTACATTATTTTTCAGAATTATACATTTCAAATACAGAGGTTATCAGAAACATTGATAAGAAGAACTTTCTGGCCAAAAAGATTAAAAATGTATTTTGGAACTATTATCAAATCAATAATCAGTGTATAGAACAGCCATATCCTTTAACTTGTGGAACAGAGCCATGTAAATTCAAGCACATTTACCAAGAAAAGCTGCTGTTTAATACACAATCAAAAATTGCCTGACATTGCTTGTTTTTAAAATCTTCACCCACCCACCTCTTATGCCTTAACCTAGTGTTTTCTTTTCTTTTTCTTTTTTTTTTTAAGCTAGTCTTTCAATCCTGCCACAACAAAAACTATAATTCAAGAGTCTTTATCCCTGTTAGAATATCCAGGCCCAGGGTGTAATTCTATATAGCAGAGATTATGAATGTAGTCAGACCATTTCTGTAAGCTTTTTTGTTTGTTTGTTTGTTTTTGTTTTTGTTTTTATTAACCATGCACACAAAAGTAAATTCAGCGTCTTAAAAAATAGGAAGGGGAAAGTGGTTTGGGAAAAAGAACTACAAATCAAGCAAATGACCATGGTAACTCTGGACTTAATTGTCATTCCCAGTTTTGGACATTCTTCATACATACAGGAGGGGGCTGCCTGCTTTTCCTACACTCACACCTCTGACATTTTGGACCTTTCCAAGCTCAGGGTTTAAACAAAACAAAACAAAACAAAAACAAAACAAAACACAAAACACACAAACAATGAAAACAAAAGAAAAATGCTTTTGTTTTAATACCCTGAAATTATTTAATACAGTCTACATTTAGGCTGATTTTCAGAATGTAAAATTTGAATGTATTTCATTTAGGGAATCATTGCTTGTTTCTCATAAAGGAAGTAGGCTTATACAATTTTAATCTTTTTATTACGTTAAACAAGTAAAATTTTGTTTACAATATATATTACTTTCTTTTAAAAAAACCTTTTCACATCATGTACACCAACCCCATTCATATCCCTTTCCATGCATACCCACCCTCTACTTCTTCCCAAAAGAGAAAAAAAAAAAATCTCATTGTGGAATGTGAACTGTGACACAGTGTGTCCCACAGCATTCTCTTTTATCCACACTTCTTTACTTGCAAATGTTCTTTACAATAAGTCATTGGTGGTTTAAGGCTTCTGGCTTCTGTGGCAAACCTTGGGCCTACATCCTTCTGTTTCTGGCCATTTGCTGATGTATGTAATGACTTATTACCATAAAGTATTCTCACCCATTCGTTGCTAAAAACGATTGCCACGATTTCTATTCCTCTATGATATGGCTTACCTTAAAAATACCTGAAAGCTGTCAATTGAAGTCTGAACCAGATATCAGACGATACTTTTGACTTTCAAAGATTCAGACAATTTCATAAGATGGAAAGACAATTAGTCTGAATTTCCCAACCCTCATATCTGTTTTCTCTTTCATTTCCTGTCCTTTATTCTCTGAAATCCCTCCTCTTGTTTCTTTATTTTTCTATTTTGAACCTGCCCACACTATACATACTCCCTCTTCATATAGCCATACTATCCTAAATATATTGTCTAAAGAAAAAAGGTGTAAAAAAAATCAATATTTGATCTGCAAAATCATGGGATGTCTACAGGGATTCCTGCCCTGATGGAAACTAGATTCATTTTATCATGGGACTAAATTCACCTTAAGCAGAAAGCAACCATGTGATTTGCTGCCATATTGACTAAGAAACATCATCAAATGAAAATGGCTATGTGACATGGCTACCATCTTTGTTAATGATATCATAAAGAAGGAAATGCCATGTGACTTCATTAAAATTATCTGGAATAAGGGTAGGAATAAAGATGAAGCAGAGATTGAGAGAATGACCCAACAATGACTGACCTGACTTGAAACCCACCACATGGGAGAGCGCCAACTCCTGTCACTATTAATAATATACTGCTTTCCTTATGGACAGGAGCCTGGCATAACTGTCTTATGAGAGGGTTCATCCAGCAGCTGATGGATACAGATACAGAGACCCATAGCCAAACAATAGGAGGAGCTCGGAATGTCTTGTGGAAGAGTTGAGGGTCAAGGACATGACAAGAAGACCTACAGAGTAAACAAACTTTGGCCGATGGGGGTCCCAGAGACTGAAACACCAACAAAAGATCATACATGTGCTAGACCTAGTCCTCCTACACACATGTAGCGAATGTGCAGCTTGTTCTTCATGTGGGTCTCCTAAGAATGCGAATAAAGTCTGTCTCTGACTCTTGCCTACATTTGAATGCCTTTCCCCTAGCTTGGCTGCCTTGTCTGGCCTCACTGAGAGAGGATGTGCTAAGTCCTGCTGTGAATTGATATGCCAGAGTGGGCTGGCACCCATGGGAGACCTTGTTTTCTCTGAGGAGAAGGGGAAAGGGTAGTGGGGGAGGGGTGTGAGAGTGGGACTGGAAGGAGAGGAGAGAGATGCCTGCAATCAGGCTCTAAAGTGATTTTAAAATTAAAATAATGAAGAAAAATTATCTGGGAATGGGGATTTGATTCAGAACTTGAAAAAGTTTAGGAGTTTAAGCTAATATGCATTCTTATACTCATCTAATTTACTTCTATGCTATTTATTCCTGAATGGAAAAAAATAAAGTGCTATATTATCTAAACTTCTTTTTTTTACTGCAACTTATCATAGTGATGGTATAATATTTGACATTGAATGCATATTTATAGGACTCTGCTGCCTAACAATAAAGGCAAGAGCTAGTGAATAGTAACAGATTGCTGTCTAAAATACAGTCTTATTAGAAAAACATGGTGAGAATACATAATACACATTACCTCTAAAGGTAAGAAGATGGACAGAAATATATCCTATTTTGTATAAATCAAGAATAAGAAAGACACTTTAATACTAGGATACTTACCCTAGCAAAGTGTCAATGATAAAATAGCAAAGGAGGAAATGCCTACAATGTTCTTTACAGGTGCAGGCATTTGAACATTTAGCTTTTAGATAGCTATACTGTAGAGGTTTAGGAGACATGGTCTTGCTGAAGGAAGTATATATGTGTAGGTGTCCTTTAAGAGTTCAAATACTGAAAGACACTACCCTGCAGGGTATCAAAGCAGAGGCTGAGACTCATAGCCAAACTTTGGGCAGAGTGCAGGGAATCTTATGAAAGAAAGGGGAGCTAGAAAGACCTGGAGGGGATAGGAGCGCCACAAGGAGACAAAAAAAAAAAAAAAAAAAAAAAAAAAATCTGTGGTCTTTCCTGAGACTGATAGATACTCCAACCAAGTACCATACATGGAGATAATCTAGAACCCCTGCACAGATGTAGCCCATGGCAGCTCAGTGTCCAAGTGGGCTTCCTAGTAAAGGGAACAGGCATTTTCTCTGACATGAACTCAGTGGCTTGCTCTTTGATTACCTCCCCCTGAGGGGAGTCCAGCTTTACCAGGCCACAGAGGAAAACAATGCAACCACTCCTGATGAGACCTGATAGGCTAGGATCAGATGCAAGGGGAGGAGGACCTACCTTATCAGTGGACTGGGGGATTGCCATAGGTAGAGAAGAGGGAGGGAGAATAAGATTAGGAAGGGACGAGGGAGGGGCTACAGCTCTGATAAAAAAAGAATAAGCTATAATTACTAGAAAACAAATTGTAAAAAAGAGTTCAAAGCTTTTTCCCACTTCAATTCACTCTGCTTAGTTCTTGTAGTTGAGGTTATATCTCAGTTTCCTGCTTTTGCCTCCATGTGTGTCTGCTTCTATCTTCTCCTTCATTATGTACTCTCTTCTATTCTCTGGAAAAATAAGCCCATATAAATTCATCTATTACAATGCTTTTGGGCATAGTGTTTTATCACAGAAACAGAAATGTTACTAAGACAGTGGAATAACAAAATCACAACGAAAATGAAAAGGTTCTGATAAAACAGGACCGGATGAATGGGAAGGAGGTCCCCCCCTATCAGTGGACTTGGAAAGGGGCAGGGTGGAGATGAGGGAGGGAAGGTGGGATTGGGAGGGAATGAGGGAGAGGGATACAGCTGGGATACAGAGTTAATGAAATGTAACTGATAAGAAAAAATAAAATAATAAAAAAAGAAAACATGTTCAAACTAAAAGTTGTACACAAATGCTCAAAGATCAATGTTCATAACAAAACACTAGAAACAATTTTAATATTCAGCCACTGATGAAATAAAATGTGGTATACAGGCAAAAAAAAAAAAAAGAAAAAGAAAATGAAAAGGTTCAGGAACTTGGGCCTGAAAGATGACAACTGCTCCTATATTCAAACATGGTGGACAGAAAATTATAAAAAAAACACCCACTTATTTATAATGTTGATAACACTATATTAACTTTATTACAAAGAACTTGAGAAGGAAATGAGGAACCATTTTATGGGTGGACATGCTTGAATGCTAGATATCCACACAGACATGGATTAGATTGTGAAGCTATTGCAGTTACTATTCCTGGAAGGGAAGACACTTAAAATTTTTGTAAGTATTAGAAAAAAAAATCTAACACTCTTTCAATAACTTATGAAGTCTGGACCATGTTCAGGGTTCCTCAGTTCCTAAAAAATAAAATAAAATAAAAAATAAAAAAACTGAACAGAAGCATTTTCACTTATTGGACTTATCAGTAATTTTTATATCAAAAGGAGGAAGTATTAAAGGTAAGGAGAAAAACTTTAGACTACTCAAAACTGACAAGAGAATGTAACTGTGTCTAATCACTCAGATAAAATATGGAATAATTACTATCAACATTGTTTACTGCTTAATGAGTTACAAATAACTAGCTCCAAACTTATAACTGAAAAGATTACAGTTTCAACTTTCATTTTCTGCTGTAGTAAAAAAAATAGATTTTAGTAGTTATTAATGCAAAATACTGTCATGCTCTAAATTCTACAGTAATAAAGAAAGGCTTTTAGGAATTTAATAGTTTTTTCAGACTGTAATTGCCATATGAATGTTAATAGTCATCTGTCAATTAATATAATAATAAGGTTATATATACATCATTTTATTTTAGAAATAACTAAAGTCAAACAGATCACATCTATTTATTAGCCAACCAGCTATTGGAGTGTTGATGTGTTTAGTAATTTAATATGATTAAGTACTATAAAAACTCTATTTATGATTAAGACTCATCATGATATATATCACAAATAACAATAGAATACTAAATGTATTAGAAATGATATGTATCATTTCATCAATTTGATATATTACAAATTATCAGAAACATATTTTGCTCTTTAGAGTAAGGCTTTGTGGTGCATGCAAACATGATGAAAGCATATTCTGCATTATACCATATACACAGCATATTGAGAGGACATAAGAGAGACACAGCACTGTGTTACACAAAAAAATGATTCAGTGTTTATTATAGATATAAGACAGGTCATGATTGGGATCTGCAGTATTTTACAGAAATGTGGTTAAAGGCTTGATCCGTAAATTTGTATCACAACTCATATAAGGTAATAGTTAATCAATAAGACTCATGATCATGTCAAATACTAGTCTATTTGATCACAGAAATATACATCTTATTTTGAACAGATAGTAAATATCTAGAAACAAGTAATGTTTGCCTATTTATATTTATAACAGATGGAAAGATAGATAGATAGGTAGATAGATAGATAGATAGATAGATAGATAGATAGATAGATAGATAAGATTATAGTCTAGTTAAATATAAATGTAAATAGATAGATGGTCCTTGAAAAACCTCAGTGACCTACAGAATATGACATTCAAAGATATTTTTTTATTAATGTAAGGCTTTTTTGACTTGAGGCATGTCAGCTCCTGGAACACCCAAGGCTTACCTCAACAAACACGATGAGCATCATAAAATCTCCTTTTTGAGACAGCTTCATTAATGGCAAGCTAGTCACAGGGCAAAAATGCCCCAGTTCTCTTACAGACACTATACTCTCCAAAATGGATAAGACGTGGACCCAGACTGGGTTTACTGCCAAGCTTTGCCAAGACAGGGTAGGCAAATCTTTTATATTTTTTGCTTCAAAATTAAGTCTGCCAGATTTACTAGGCCAAAAGGTTGACAGTGATGCTTCAATGTTATATTGAGAGAATGGGTACCTGACCAGGTAGTAAGAGATATCTCTGTCATCTCTTAGTTTTGAAAGCTGCTTATCTAGTTTCTACTTAAATAATAATTTTATCCCTTCTCATGTCTCTTATGTGGTTAAAGACTAGACAGTTGCAGTTTCAGTTAGGCCTAAGTTGTTTAGAATTTAAGAAAATCATTTAAGGTCTGAAAAGATGATTTTTAAGTTGATGAGTATGAGATATGATAGAGAATGATTTAGCAACACCTAGATAGGATAGATAATATTTTCTTCAAGGTTGCCAAATACAAATGAGTTAAACATTTTGAATATATAGAACTTTTTATGTAACTTTTACATAAGGTCATCCTGATTGTTTTATAACTGTTATTACTGCATGTAAAAATAACTTCTGTTCACCTGTTTCAGTTGTTGTCTTAGAGGCCGACTGGATCTGATTGATAACCTAGGCCTAGTTCTGGAAGCTTCTAGCCTCCATAAACTCTAACCTAAGCCTTGAATATTTTAATCCTCTGAGACTTACTGCTGAATAAGCTCACTCTTTCTTGTTCTTACTGAGTTCTATACTGGCTGGTTCTACTCAGTTGTACTGGCTGAAACTCCTCTCCTAGCTAACTTATTCAATCTGGCTTTTCTCTTGGCCTCTGCTTCAGACTAACTCCAGCATTTATCTATCTATCTATCTATCTATCTATCTATCTATCTATCTATCTATCTATCTATCTA
>NW_026596100.1:9308116-9411421 GCF_907164565.1 Psammomys obesus | reverse complement strand
CTATCTATCTATCTATCTATCTATCTATCTATCTATCTATCTATCTACCTATTTATTTATTCATTCATTCATTCATTTATTTATCTATCTGTTTATTTATTTATTTATATATTAAACACAGGTTATTTACTTTGTATCCCAGCAGTAGCCCACTCCCTCATTCCTTCCCTATTCCACCCTCTCTTCCTCATCTTCTTCCTGCCCCTTTCCAAGTCCACTGCTAAGGGAGGACCTCCTCCCCTTCCATCTGACCCTAGCTTATCAGGTATCTTTAGGACTGGCTGCCATGTCCTCCTCTGTGGCCTAGCAAGACTGTTCCTCTCTCGGGGTGTGTGTGTGTGGGTAAAGGAGCCAGTTGTTGAGTTCATGTCAGCAATAGATCCTGTTCCCCTTACTAGGGAAACCCACTTGGTTACTGAGCTACCATGGGCTACATCTGAGCAGGGGTTCTAGGTTATATTCATATATGGTCCTTGGTTGGAGAAACAGTCTCATAGAGGGCCCCTGTGCCCTGATATATTTTGTTCTTTTGGAGCTTTTTTTTAATTTTTTTTTAATTTCCTGGCTCCTTCTCATGCTCTGGTTCATTCTGTCTTCACATGTGTCTAGGTTGTTCTCTCATTAAAGCTCTCCCTGTAAAACCCTCCAAGTAAAACTGCCTCCTCTCTTTCATTCTCGGTTGCTCTCTTAACTGGCTTCCCTTTCCTCTGTTCTCAGGAGAGTTGGGAGTATCTTATTCTGTCAAATCTTTCTCTGATTCATCATTTTTTCTGCCACTTAATTAGACCTCACTTTCAAACATGGACACTTCTTTCTGCAAATTAACTTTACCTTCATTTGTTGGAAGGACCCTGCGTTTGAGGTTGCATTCTGAGCTTGGCTTTAAGGTGCAGTGCCCCCTCTCCCAAGCAGAGCCTCCTACTCTCTACCTGACTTCATCTGGAGAGTGTCTTTAGCCATAGATGCCCCTAACTACACTTGATATATAGCTTTTGACACAGCTCCTTGTTAGCTCTTCCCTCTCTAAACCTATAGGAAAAGTAGGTACTGTGTTCCTGTTCATTTGCTAGGAGCCTGTTATTTAATGCAAATCAAGCATCTACAATGTACTTAGTTTTAAACAGTTATGTACACTTACCATTGGAAACCCCAAGACACTCCCCAAGTGGTACACAGTCTTTGTTCTCTGGAGTTAGTGTTGAACTAACTACTTTAAATGATTCCCTGAGTGTCTGTTCTCCATCATGCTTGCTGGCCTTCTAATCTCTCCACCTTGTCTTCTGCCCTTCTGGCCTTCATGGGCTAGTGGGAAACCTCATCCATGGGAATGCACATTGTTTGCGAATAAAGGTATGTTTCACCATACCTGGACCTACCTTTTCTTTACCTTAAACTTGTTCTCCAGCAGACTGGCCTTGAACTCAGATCAGCTTGCCTATATCTCCTGGATTAAAAGCATGTCTATTTTTTTAGCTGGATCATGCAGACTAGAAGGTCTTTGGATATGATCTCTTGCCAGAACAGCCATGTTTTGAATTAAAAGTCCTCTACAACTATATGTAGTTTATTATTAATAAACTACAAATACAAAAATTAAAAAACCTGGGTTCTAATTGAAGGACTCCTTATCACTGTGTGCATGTCCTTGAATTGAATAATGCAATCCCAATGACTTCATTTCTCCCTCTTTCATTTTCACTAGGTTTTAATCTGCCATGTGCTCCCATTGTAATGTGAAAACTTGTGAAAAGCAACAAAGCCAACAGATCACAATCTGAAATTAAATCAGCTGTGAGTCAATAATTTCTTTATTTTTCAAGTTGATTATCTAGGGAGTTTGGAATAGTAATAAACAATAAGCTACAACAAGTTATATAAGAACACAACAATGGTAGAATTAACATGACCCAAGAATACACATATGTATGTAGCCTTTGTGAGAGTATTTCAACATTTCAAAAAGCCTGATGCATAAGAGAGAGTAGATGCACTGACAAGGACATTGTTAATATAAAATGCATGAAAACAGCTTAATGGTTCATTATTAGAAGAATATTACAAAGAAGTGACAATGCTGAGACTGTAAGGTTCATGATTCTGTGCATGCACGGATAGTTGAAATCTAGTCCATGATAGCTGTAAAGTCAAAGAAGAAGGCTACCAAAGCTCGTAATAAGAAAGGCGCAGTGGCCTAACTAATATCCCAGCAGTAAAAAGCCTGAGAGAACCAAATTTCTTGAACATAGGGCTTGAAGACCAGTCTAGAATAAATAGTGAGAGCATGTCTGAAAATAAAAAGCATAGCAACTGATGTCTTTTGGTAATTGTATTAATATATAAGGACATGTAGATAAATAAGAGTACACAAGTACACATATTAAGATTATTAGTGTATTAGTCACACTGGATAGATACTAAAGACAATTTCTAAATACATATTGTATATTTTATAGCATGATAATATTATCTTTATTATAACAGTGGTAAGGGGAAGGTATCTTGACTTTGTATCCAAATAGCTAAAAAAATGCACATTAACTTTGTATAAAATCATTTCTTGGAGGAACCAATACTTTTTCATGACCTCTTATCTCTTTCCCAGAATAAACATGATTTTTTTCCCATTGGCTTCAATTTTTGGGGGTGTCATTTCCCAAAGAGGGAGTTTTGCATTTCTCTTCATAGAATCCTCATTTCCCCCCTCCCTTTTAAAGCCTTCAGAGAAATTACCTAATAAATAATGAATGATGAGGTATAAATGTGAAGAAACAAATAACACTACACCGTAATTAAACATGGGCTAAAATGAGAAGCTGATTCAAAACAAACAAATCTCCTTATTGCATCTCAGCTGAAATTCGTATATCAATATAAAGTGCTAGCAGTCTTAGAAACAAAACAAAATCCTCCAATAATATTTCATAGCCAGTGCTTGAAAGGCTCACATATCGAAGAGGTGAATATGCGGTGTCTCTACAGTAGCATGACACAAGGCAAATTTCTGCATATGCAACTCAAACGCTCAGAAGTTCTTCATCCAGACAACTACTGGGAACCTTTAAGAAAATACTAGCAGAAACATTTGGTTAAAATGCTAATCTGACATGATTTATACTTTTGTAAGTTGTGTGAGTATGGTAAGCCTATAAACAGAGATGAATTTAGCAGGTTTTACCTATTCACTTGGTAGCATAATTGTTGTTTTTGCAAAAAAAAAAAAAACAAGCTTTAACCTGACTAGCCATAGTTTGAAAGACAGAAATGTGTCATAGTTATTTTAAATTAACTACACTTAATAAGAAGTAAAACGAAACAATCAGTGTAAGTTACTTTGCAAGACCTATAGGGAGTTACCCTGGAAAGGGAGGGATGGCAGTTGAGTTGAAATTTTAAAGAAAATTATTCTATCAAGTGAATAGTTGAAACCTGCTAAACTCATCTCCCTTTAGAAGTTAACCATAATCATACAATTTACAGAAGTATAGATCATGTCAAAATAACATTTTTTCTTTTTAATTAACTGCTCTTTTTTCTTCTTTATCATCATCATCATTATTATTACTGAGAATTTATTCACTTTGTATTCCAGTTGTAGCCTCCTCCCTTATCTCCTCTCGGTACCACCCTCTCTCCCCATCCCTACTCTATCCTTCTTCCCTAGTTCAATGATAGGATATGTCCTTCTGTCCCCTCCTGGTCTTTTTATATCCCCCTTCTTCCATAAAATTCCTGCATTCTGTCCAAAGTTTGGCTGTGAGTCTTTCCATTTGTTTTTATCCCCTTCTTTTTTTAATTTTAATTTTATATTTATATTAATCACAGGTTGTTTACTTTGTTCCCACCCTCATTCCCTCCCAATCCCCCCACCTTCTCTCCCTCATCTCCTCGTTGCTCATTTCCAAGCCCACTGCTAGGGGAGGACCTCCTCCCTTTCCATCTGACCCTACCTTATCAGGCAGGTATCTCCAGGACTGGCTGCAAAGCCCTCCTCTGTGGCCTAGAAAGACTTTTCCTCCCTCAGGGGTGGGGCAGGTAAAGGAGCCAGTCATTGAGTTCATGTCAGCAATAAATACTGTTCCTCTTGCTAGGGAAACCCACTTGGTTACTGAGCTATCGTGGGCTATATCCGAGCAGGGGTTCTAGGTTATGTCCATAGATGATCCTTGGTTGGAGAAACAGTCACATAGAGGACCCCGTTGCCCTGATATATTTTGTCCTTGTGGAGCTCCTACACTCTCTAGGTCATACTAACTCCCCCTTCTTTCATATGATTCTCTGTACTCTGCCCAAGCTTTGGTTATGAGTCTCTGCATCTACTTTGATACACTGCTGGATAGTCTTTCAGAGGCCCTCTGCAGTAGGCTTCTGTCCTGTTACTTGTTTTCTCTGACTGCCCCTGTCCATCCCATTTGTCTGTCTAAGTGAGGATTGATCATCTTACTCCGGGTCCTCTTTCTTGTTTATCTTCTTTAGGTGCACATATTTTAGTATATTTATTCTATGTTGTATGTCTATATAAGTGAGTATACACTGTATGTGTCCTTCTGCTCCTGAGATACCTCCGTAAGGATGATCTTTTCTAGATCCCACCATTTACCTGCAAATTTCAAGATTTCATTGTTCTTAATTGCTGAGTAGTATTCCATTGTGTAAATGTACCACAGTTTCTGTATCCATTCCTCAGTTGATGGACATCTGGGTTGTTTCCAGGTTCTGGCTATTACAAATAAAACTGCTACAAACATGTTTCAGCAAATGTCCTTGTTGTGTACTTGAGCATCTTTTGGATATATGGCTAGGAGTGGTATAGCTGGATCTTGAGGTAGCACCATTCCTTATTGTCTGAGAAAGTGCCAGGTTGATTTCCAAAGTGGTTGTACAAGTACACAATCCCACCAGCAATGGAGGAGTATTCCTCTTTCTCCACATCCTCTCCAGCATGTGTTGTCACTTGAGTTTTTAAACTTTGCCATTCTGAGGGATGTAAGGTGAAATCTCAGGGTCATTTTGACTTGAAACTCTGACATCTAAGGACATCTCTTTAGATGTTTCTCTGTCATTCTATATTCTTCTACAGAGAATTCTCTGTTTAGCTCCATACACCATTTCTTAATTGGATTGCTTGATTTATTGCTTTTTCATTTCTTTAGTTCTTTATATATTCTGGATATCAGCCCTCTGTCAGATATAGGGTTGGTGAAGATCCTTTCCCAGTCTGTAGGCTGTCAGTTTGTTCTGACGACAGTGTCCTTTGCTTTACAGAAGCTTTTCCATTTCATGAGGTCCCATTTATTGATTGTTGCTCTTAGAGCCTGTGCTGTTGGTGTTCTGTTCAGGAAGTTGTCTCCTGTGCCAATGAATTCCAGGCTCTTCCCCACGTTTTCTTCTAACTTATTTATTGTATCTGGTTTTATTATACTGAGGTCTTTGATCCATTTGGACTTTAGTTTTGTGCAGGGTGATGAATATGGATCTATTTTCATTTTTCAACATGTAGACATCCAGTTGGAACAGCATCATTTTTTGAAGATGCTGTCTTTTTTCCGTTGAATGGTTTTGGCTTCTTTGTCGAAAATAAAATATTCATAGGTGTGAGGGTTTATTTCTGGGTCTTCTATTCAGTTCCATTGATCCACCACTCAGCTTCTATGCCAATGCCATGCTTTTTTTTTTTTTTTTTTATTACCATTGCTTTGTAGTACAGCTTGAGATCAGGGATGGAGATAATTACAGATGATCTATTGTTGTACAGGATTGTTTCAGAAATTCTGGGTTTTTTATTTCTCCATATGAAGTTGATAATTTTTCTTTCAAAGTCTGTAAAGAACTGCATTGTTATTTTGATGGGAATTGCATTGAATCTGTAGATTGCTTTTGGCAGGATGGTCATTTTTACTATGTTAATCCTATCAATCCATAAGCATTGGAAATCTTTCCATCTTCTGATATCTTCCTCAATTTCTTTCTTCAGAGACTTGAAGTTTTTTTTCAAACAGGTCTTTCATTTGCTTGGTTAAAGTCACCCCACAGTACTTTATGTTATTCGTCACTATTGTGAAGGCTGTTGTTTCACTGATTTCTTTCTCAACCATTTTCTCTTGGGTATACAGGAGGGCTTCTGATTTTTTTTTTAAATTAATTTTGTACCCAGCCACTTTACTGAAGGTGTTTATCAGCTGAAGGAGTTCTCTGGTTAGATTTTTGGGGTTGCTCATGTATACTATCATATCATCTGTGAATAGTGAAAGTTTAACCTCTTCATTTCCAATTTGTATTCTCTTGATCTCCTTTACTTATCTTATTGCTCTAGCTAGGACTTCAAGTACTATGTTGAAGAGATATGGAGAGAGCGGGCAGCCTTGCCTTGTCCCTGATTTCAGTGCGATTGATTTAAGTTTCTCTCCATTGAGTTTGATGTTGGCTATAGGCTTGCTGTATATTGTCTTTACTATGTTTAGGTCAGTGCCTTGTATTCTTGATCTCTCTAAGACTTTAAACATGAATGGATGTTGGACTTTGTCAAATGTTTTTGGGCATCTAATGAGATGACCATGTGGTTTTTCTCCTTCAGTTTGTTTATATGGTGGATTACATTGATAGATTTCCATATATTGAACCATCCTTGTATGCCTGGGATGAATCCTACTTGGTCATGGCGAATGATATCTTTTATGTTTTCTCGAATTTGGCTTGCATATATTTTATTGATTATTTTTGCATCATTGTTCATAATAGAGACAGGTCTGAAGTTCTCTCTTTTTGTTGGGTCTTTGTGTGGTTTATGTATCAGGTTGACTGTGGCTTCATAGAATGAGTTTAGTAAAGTACCTTCTGTTTCTATTTTGTGGAATAATTGAAGAGAATTTGAATTAGCACTTCTCTGAAATTCTCTGGTAGAATTCTACCCTGAAACCATCTGCTCCAGGGCTTTTTTTGGAAGGAAGACTGTTGATGATTGTTTTGTTTTCCTTGGGGGATATAGGGCTATTCAATCTTTCTCCCTGATCTTGACTTAATTTTGGCACATGGACTATATCAAGAAAATTGTCCATTTCTTTTAGATTTTCAAATTTTGTAGCATATCGAAATACCTAATGATTGTTTGGATTTCCTCAGTGTCTGTAGTTATGCCCCCCTTTTCACTTCTGATTTTGCTGATTTGGATAGTTTCTCTCTGCCTTTTAGTTAGTTTGGCTAAGGGTTTCTCTATCTTGTTGATTTTCCCCAAGAACCAGCTCTTGGTTTCATTGATTCTTTGAATAATTTTATTTATTTCTAATTGATTGATTTTGTTCTGGAGTTTGATTATTTCCAGCAGTCTGCTCCTCTTGGGTGTATCTGCTTTTTTTTTTTTCCTAGGACTTTCAGTTGGGCCATTAAGTTACTTGTATGAGATGTTACATATTTCTTCTTGAAAGCATTAGTGCCATCAATTTTCCTCTGAACACTCCTTTCTTTGTGTCCCATAAATTAGGGTATGTTGTACCTTCATTTTCATGGAATTCTAGGAAGTCTTTAATTTTTTTCTTTATTTCTTCCTTATTCCAGCTCTCATTGAGTAGCAAGTTGTTTAGTTTCCATGTGTGTGTAGGCTTTATGTTATTTCTATTGTTGTTGAGGTCCAGCTTTAGAATACAGGGAATTATTTCAATTTTCTTGTATCTGTTGAGGCTTGCTTTGTAACAAACTATATGGTCTATTTTGGAGAAGGTTCCATGAGGTGCTGAAAAGAAGGTATACTCTTTTGAGTTTAGGTGAAAAGTTCTATGGACATCTACTACGTCCTTTTGATTTAGGACATCTGTAAGTGCCTTTATTTCTTTATTAGGCTTCTGTCTAGATGATCTGTCCTTTGGTGAGAGTGGGGTGTTAAAGTTTCCCACCATTAAGGTGTTGGGATCAATTTGTGATTTAAGTTTTAATAATATATTCTTTACAAATGTAAGCATTCTTATATTTGGGGCATACATATTCAGGATTGTGATGTATTCTTGGTGGGTTTTTCCTTTGATGAGAATGTAGTGCACTTTCTCATCTTTTTTGATTAATTTTGGTTGAAAGTCTATTTTATTAAATATTAGGATAGCTACCCCAGCTTGTTTTCTGGGTCCATTTGCTTGAAAAACATTTTTCCTTCCTTTTACTCTGAGGTAGTGTTTATCTTTGTTGCAAAGGTGCATTTCTTTTTTTTTTTTTTTTTTCTTTAATTCTTTATTAATTACACTTTATTCACTTTGTATTCCCCCATGTGGTTCCCTAACCCTCTTGTCCCAATCCTTCCCTTCCTCCACCCTCTGCATGCATGCCCCTCCCCAAGTCCACTGATAGGGGAGGTCTTCTTTTCCTTCCTTCTGATCCTAGTCAATTAGGTTTCTTTTTTTTTTTTTTTTATTTTTTCTTTTTAGTTACATTTTCTTAACTCCGTGTCCCAGCTGTATCCCGCTCCCTCATTCCCTCCCCAACCCCACACTCCCTCCCTGGTCTCCTCCCTGCCCCTTTCCAAGTCCCCTGATAGGGGAGGACCTCCTCCCCTTTCATCTGTCCCTGTTTTATCAGGTATCTTCAGGGCTGGCTGCAAAGTCCTCCTCTGTGGCCTAACAGACTGCTCCTCCCCTGGGGGGAGGTGTCAAACAGCCTGCCCTTGAGATCCTGTTAGAAATAGTCCGTGTCCCCCTTACTTTGGAAAACTACTTGGTTACTGAGCTACCACAGGCCACATCCGAGCAGAAGTTCTAGGTTATATCCATAGATGGTCCTTGGTTGAGTTTCAGTCTCAGAAAAGACCCTGTGCCCAGATATATTTGGTCCTTGTAGAGCTCCTATCCTTTCCATATCATACTAACTTCCCTTCTTTCATATGATTCCCTGCACTCTGCCGAGGGTTTGGTTATGAGTCTTAGTGTCTGCTTTGAAACACTGCTAGGTAGAGTCTTTCAGATGCCTTTTGTGGTAGACTCCTGTCATAAGTTCAATGCACATCCCATTTGTCTTTCTAAATGAGGATTAATCACCTTCACCTGTGTCTACTTTCTTGATTATCTTCTTTAGGTGTGTAGATTTCATTATGTTTATCATATCTTGTAGGTCTATATAAGCGAGTATATACCAAGTTTGTCTTTCTCCTTCTGGGATACTTCACTCAGAATGATCTTTTCTAGATCCCACCACTTGCCTGCAAATTTCATGATTTTCTCCTTTTTGATTGCTGAGTAGTATTCCATTGTGTAAAAATACCACAATTTCTGTATCCATTCCTCCGTTGATGGACATCTGGGTTGTTTCCAAGTTCTGGCTATTACAAATAAAGCTGCTACGAACATGGTTGAACAAATGTCCTTGTTGTGTACTTGAGCAAATTTTGGGTATATACCTAGGAGTGGTATAGCTGGGTCTTGAGGTAGCACTACTCCTAGTTGTCTGAGAAAGCGCCAGATTGACTTCCAGAGTGGTTGAACCAGTTTACATTCCCACCAGCAATGGAGGAGGGTTCCCTTTTCTCCACAACCTCTCCAGCATGTGCTATCACTTGAGTTTTTCATCTTGGCCATTCTGATGGGTGTAAGGTGAAATCTCAGGGTCGTTTTGATTTGCATTTCCCTAATGGCTAATGAGGTTGAGCATTTCTTTAAGTGTTTCTCTGCCATTCGACGCTCCTCTTTCGAGAATTCTCTGTTTAGCTCTGTTCCCCATTTTTTAAATGGATTACTTGGTTTGTTGCTTTTCTGCTTCTTTAGTTCTTTCTATATACTGGATATTAGCCCTCTGTCAGATAAAGGGTTGGTGAAGATTCTTTCCCAATCTGTAGGCTGTCTATTTGTTTTGATGACAGTGTCTTTTGCTTTACAGAAGCTTTTCAGTTTCATGAGGTCCCATTTATTGATTGTTGCTCTTAGAGCCTGTGCTGTTGGTGTTCTGTTCAGGATGTTGTCTCCTGTGCCAATGAATTCTAGGCTGTTTCCCACTTTTTTTTTTTCAGCTGATTTAGAGTATCTGGTTTTATGTTGAGGTCCTTGATCCTCTTGGACTTCAGTTTTGTGCAGGGTGATAAATATGGATCTATTTCGCTTTTTCATGGAGTCTTTGATTTCTTAGATGTTTTGTGTTTTGGACTTTTCTGATTTTACTTTTTCTTTGATTGAAGTATCAATCTGCAAGCGTATCTTCAGCACCAGAGATTCTCTCTTTCCTGTCTTGTATTCTGTCCTTTTTGTTCCCTGATCTTTTTTCTAAGTTCTCCAGCTCCAGGGTTTTCTCTGTTTGTGTTTTCTTTATTGATTCTATTTCTATTTTCATGTCTTGTACCATTTCCTTCATCTCTTTGAATGTAGCTTCCTGACTCTGTATGATGGCTTCTATTTTTTTATTTGTTTCTTCTATATATGCCACTAATTTTGCCTCTACTTGTGCCTCTGTTTGTTTGGCTATATTTGTCTGTGTTTCTTTTGAAACTTTGTGCAGTTCCTCTCTCTTAGCCTCCACCTGGGAGATTAATTCTTTGAGAGATTTGTTCATTTCCTCTTTATCTATCTGGATTTCCTTGGCTCTTTCTCTGAGAGATTTGCTTGTTTCCTCTTTATGTGACTCTAATAACTGCATAAACATATCTTTAAGATCATTTTTCTGTGTTTCTGATGAATTGGAGTATCCATTGATTTTGGGAGTTGCTGGTGAAGCCATAATTTCCTGATTTTTGTTGGGTGTGTTCTTTCGCCTACCTCTGGCCATTTGCTTAACCGTAATCTGCACTGTTTGTTCTTGGGTTCTGCAGTTCAGATTGGTACCATCTTTCTCTAGCATCTGGAGAATTCTTCAGGGAGATGAGGGAGGTCCAATGGTTTCAGTGTGTGCATTGGTGCTTCAGCTGTACCTGTGGGAAGAATGTCCACTGGCGCAGATGGACAAATGGGAGCTAGCATATGCATGTGCATGGAAGTTTGCCTTGAAGGACAGGGTGCTCGAGAATGTAGAGGCCTTCAGTGAAAGGGAGAGGCACCTTGTGGTCACTGAAGGGATCGTGGGAGCTGAAGTTTTCACATGTGCTGGTGATGATTGCTTAGGTAAATTCTCTGAGTAAGTCAGTGGCTTACAGACTACTGGGAATTGTCTCTAACTGAGCTCCAGGAGTTATTTGCCTAAACTCCACTGGTAGCTCCACAGAGCTAGGGCTTCCTTGTCCCAAGAAACCCTCTGTTTCCCACAGTTGATGTGGGGGTTGGACATTTTTGACGTCTGGCTGCTAGCTTAGAAGCACCCTGGATCTGGGGCTCTGCAGGCACTTGGGGTGCACTCACTCTCTATCAGGTCAAATTGAAATGCACAGGGGTTCCTCCTATTCTCTACTGGCAGATTTGGTCCTGCCGAGGCAAATGTGCACTCAGACAGCTCAATGGTGTTGCAGCCCCTGTATCCAGGAATCCAGTTTTGGCTGCAGAACTGGGGTGTCCAGGTGCCTGGGCAGAAGTCTTGTGTAGCCCCTACTGAGGCTCTGTGCTTGGTGCCCCTGGGTGGTTTTGCAGGTCTCCTGGACTTTGGTAGCTGCACAGCCTGCTGTGCTGTCCATGACTGAGGGACTAAGCAGCTCATGCAGTCAGGCTCTGAGGAGTTGGTAAGGCTGGCTGCTCACAGGCATGGGACCCAAGCAGGATTATACCGTGGATCTCGGGCTCTGGACGTGGGTGATGCTGGCTGTTGAGGCTGCGGTGCTAGTATTACCCCTCTGCTGTCTCAGTTCTTAGGCAGCAAGATCTGTGCCACTGGGGCTGTGGCTCAGCTTCTCCGAGGAGGAGGGAGGTCCAAAGAAGGAAAGCGCCCCTCTCCTTTCACAGAGAAGTCTGTATCTGACCAGAATCAAAAAGTTCTCCGCTCCTGTGGTGTCCCGCCTCCTTCAGGGAGCCACAATGTCGATTTTCTGCTTTCAGTTGTGCCTCCACTCACCAATTTAGGAGTTTCAAATGCTCTGCCTTTCATAAATGGTGTGTACTGATTGCTCCATCTTAGATCCTGCTTTTATCCCCTTCTGGGTGGAGTATTTTAGAGGACATCTGTTGTAGGCTCTAGTCCTGTTTCTTCTCTTCTACCACTTCTGGTTTCTATCATATTTTTCCTTTTGAGTGAGATTTCAGCACCTCCCCTAGGATCCTCCTTGTCATTTAGCTTCTTTAGGTCTGTAGGTTTTAGTATGTTCATCCTATATTATATGTCTAATATCCACTTATAAGTGAGTATACACCAGGCATGTCTCTCTGTTTCTGGGATACTTCACTCAGGAAAATCTTTTCTTCTTCCATCCATTTGTCTGCAAATTTCGTGATTTCCTTGTTTTTAATTGCTAAGTAGTATTCCATTGTATAAATGTGCCACAATTTCTGCAACTATTCTTTGTTTGAGGGACATCTAGGTTTTTTCCAGTTTCTGGTTATTATGAATAAAGCTGCTATGAGCATACCTGAGCAAAATTCCTTGTACGGTGAAGCGTCATTATAATATATGCCCAGGAGTGGTATAGTTTGGGTCTTGAGGTAGCACTATTCCCAGAATTCTGAGAAAGCATCAGATTGATTTACAAAGTGGTTGTACAAGTTTATATTCCACCATCAATGCAGGAGGATTCCACTTTCTTCACATCCTCTCCAGCATGTGTTATCACTTGAGTTTTTGATCTTAGCTATCCTGATGGATATGAGACAGAATCTCACTTTAACATGTGCTTTAATCAGGAAATTTGTAGGTGTCAATTTTTTTTGAGGTGACTGAAAAATGAAGCTTTGAAGAAAAGAATTAATTTAATTTGCTTATTATCTTGAAGGTGTAAAATTATGTGAATATGTGAATAATAATGTGAAATTACTGTTACAAAAATGGTAAATTTGAATTAGGCAGTCTGTGGGTACAGATACCATTTTGTAGATCATTATTTAGGAAGCTCAGCTTACTTTTCTCACCCAGAAACCATATTAATCTGTAGAAAGCGTTAAAATTGTATCATCCAAAATGAAATTCATGGAAATTTGATAAAGAAACCTAAAAGATTATGTAAATTTGCAAATGATATTTGAAAATCTGTATTGCTTTAAACATCTTATTAGTTAATTAAGAGCCAGCCTCTGACATGAACTCCTTGCCTGCTTCTTGGTGGAGATACCTAGCCAGCCCACAGAGGAAGAAGATCCAAGCAATCATGATGGAACCTGATAGGCTAGGATCAGACAGTAAGGTAGAAACACTTCCCCTATTAGTGAACTAGGGAAGGGGGAGAAGGGAGAAAGAAGAAGGAAGGGAAGGATCAGGAGAAGATGAGGGAGAGGGCTACAACTGGAATACAAAGTGAAACATTTTAAATAATAATAATAAATTTTATATCAAAAGGACATTAAAAATACGTCCCTCACCAAACTAGAAAACCTTTAAGAAATAGAAAATTTCTTCATATATGTAACATGACATAAAGTTAATTTAAAATGAAATAAGAAATTTTAACAGATTCATAATTCCTAGTGAAACAGAACCAAAAAATTAATGTTTCAACCCACCCTGCAAAATCCCAAGCCCAGATGGATTCATTACACAATTCTACTTCACCCTCTAATAATTACCATCAATATTCCTCAAACTGTTCTACAAATTAGAAGTAGAAAGAACATCTTATAATTCTTTTTGTGAGATTGCACTTAACTCTGATTTGTAAACCAAAAAAAGACCTGAAAGAGAGCAAATTACAGAACAGTTTTCCTTAAGAATGAAGATGGATGCCTCAATGTTTGTAAATGTATAAATGTTATAGATCATATAAACAAACTGTAACATAAAAAACTACATGATCATCTCATTAAATGCAGAAGAGGCTTTTGACTAAATCCAATACCTTTAATGATAAAAGTCCCGGAAGATTAGGGATTCAAGAAACATACCTTAACATAATTAATGCAGTTTTACAACAAGCCCATAGTTAACATCAACTTAAATAGAAAGATTCCCACAACAGTTCAACCACCATAAGGAACAAAACAAGGTTTTCCACTTTCTTCGTAACTATTTAATATAGTCTCCAACGTCTTAGCTACAGCAGTAAGATAAGTGAAAGAGATCAGTGGATAAAAACAAGAAAGGAAGAATTCAAAGGATTTTCCCCCCAAAGGATGTGATTTCATACATAAAAGACCCTAAAAGCTCTACCTGGAAATGCCTACAGCTGACAAACACTTTCAACAAAGTAGTAGGATACAAAAATAACACATAGAATCAGTAGTCTTTCTACAAAGAAATGAAAGACTGAGAAAAAAATTTGGTAAACAGTACCTCTCACAATATCTTCAGAAAATACCTTGGGATAACTAACCAAACAACTGAAAGAGTTATATAATAAAAACTTTAAGACATTGAAGAAGAAAATTGAAGAAGATATCAGAAGATGAAGAGACCTCCCAAGCTCATGGATCATTAGCATTAATATAGTGAAAATGACCATGCTACAAAAAGCAGGTTCAATGCAATCCCTATCAAAATTGCAAGACAATCCTTCACAGATTTTGAAAGGGCAAAAATTTAGGTCTATAAGGAATCACACACACACACACACACACAAATATATTGTTAAAAACAATCTTAAATAATGAAAGAACTGCTGTAGAAGTATCATTATATCCAATTTCAAGTTGTCGTAAAGAGCTAAAATAATAAATCCAGTATGGTATTTGCATAAAAATAGACAAATTGATCGATGGATCTGAACAGAAGAAGTGTACATAAAAATCACAAAACTATGGAAAACTTACTTTGACAAAGAAACCAAACATACACACTGGATAAAGATACCATCTTCAACTAACAACAATGCAGATCAAGCTGAATGGGTTCATATAGAAAAATGTAAATAGACCCACATTTATCACTCTAAACAAATGAATTAAGGACCTCAAAATAAGGCCAGATTCCCTGAATCTGACAGAAGAGAGAGTGGAATAATTTTGAAGAGTTTTCCCTATGAAAAATCTGTCTGAATGGGACACTAGAAACACAGGCACCACAACCAACAATTAATATATGGAATTTCAGAAACTGAAAAGTTTCTGTTAGACAAAGGACAAAACAAATCAAATTGCAGGCTAAAGAATTGAAAAATGACGTTCGCAGGTACACATTCAATAGAGACTTGATATGTAAAATATATAAAGAACTAACAAAACTAAATAACAAAATAACAAATAATCCAATTACAACTGGAATATAGAACTAAAAAGAGAGCTCTCAAAATATGAAGTGCAACAGACTAAGAAACATGTAACTAAGTTCAATGTTTTTTAGTCATCAGAAAAAAATGTAAATCCTTTTTGTTCTTTTCTCTTGAACTTTGGTCTTTTTTCTGTTTTTCCTATTTATTTATTTTTTCAGGCAAAATTATTATAAATGTAAAAACAATTAAAATTAATATAAATTTAGTTAACAAATGAAATGAATCAATGTGTTTGTAAGGTAGAACCTTTTTTTGCAGTTTTTTAATTTTTTTATTAATTACACTTTATTCACTTTGTATCCCCCACATAAGCCCCTCCCTCCTCCCCTCCCGATCCCACCCTCCCTCACCCTTCTTCACACATGACCCTCCCCAAGTCCACTGAGAGGGAAGGTCCTCTTCTCCTTCCTGCTGATCTTAGTCTATCAGATCACATCAGGAGTGGATGCACTGTTATCTTCTGTGGCCTGGTAAGGCTGCTCCCCCTCAGGGGGAGGTGATCAAAGAACAGGCCAATTAGATTATGTCAGAGGCAGTCCCTCTTCCCATCACTATGTAACCCACTTGGACACTGAACTGTCATTTGCTAGATCTGTGCATGGGTTCTAGGTTATCTCCATGAGTAGTCCTTGGTTGGAGTATGAGTCTCTGGGAAGCTCCCTGTGTTCAAATTTTCTGGTTCTGTTGCTCACCTTGTGTGGTTCCCATCCTCTCCAGCTCTTACTATTTCCCACTTCTTACAAAAGATCCCATGCACTCTGCCCGACAGTTGGCCATAAGTCTCAGCGTCTGCTTTGATAGTCTGCAGGGCAGAGGTTTTTAGAAGCACTCTGTGGCAGGTTCCTAAGTTGTTTCCTGTTTTCTTCTTCTTCTGATGTCCATCCTCTTTGCCTTTCAGGATGGGGATTGAGCGTTTTAGTCAGGGTCCTCTCTCTTGATTAGTTTCTTTACATGTACAGATTTTAGTAGGTTTATCCTATGTTATGTGTCTATATGAGTGAGTATACACTGTGTGTGTCTTTCTGCTTCTGACACGGCTCACTCAGGATGATCCTTTCTAGGTTCTACCATTTTCCTGCAAATTTTATGATTTCCTTATTTTTCAATGCTGAGTAATACTCCATTGTGTAGATGTACTACAATTTCTGCATCCATTCTTCAGTTGAGGGGCATCTGGGCTGTTTCCACCTTCTGGCTATTACAAATAAAGATGCTACAAACATGGTTGAGTAAATGTCCTTATTGTGTACTTGAGCCTCTTTTGGATGGTATGGCTGGATCTTGAGGAAGCACTATTCTTAGTTGTCTGAGAAAGCGCCAGATTGATTTCTAGAGTGGTTGTAAAAGTTTGCATTCCCACTAACAGTGGAGGAGAGTTCCCTTTTCTCTACAACCACTCCAGCACATGTTGTCACAGAGTTATTGTTCTTGGCCATTCTGATGGGTGTAAGGTGAAAACTCAGGGTCGTTTTGATTTGCATTTCCCTAATGGCTAATGAGGCTGAGCATTTATTTAAGTGTTTCTCTGCCATTCAATATTCCTGTACAGAGAATTCTCTGTTTAGCTCTGTACCCCAGTTTTTAAGTGGATTACTTGGTTTGCTGTTTTTCAGCTTCTTTAGTTCTTTATATATACTGGATATTAGTCCTCTGTCAGATAAAGGGTTGGTGAAGATTCTTTCCCGATCTGTAGGCAGTCGTTTTGTTTTGATGACCGTGTCCTTTGCTTTACAGAAGCTTTTCAGTTTCATGAGATCCCATTTACTGATTGTTGCTCTTAGACCCTGTGCTGTTGGTGTTCTGTTCAGGAAGTTGTCTCCTGTGCCAATGAGTTCAAGGGTATTCCCAACTTTTTTTTTTCTAACCGATTTAATGTGTTTGGTTTTATGTTGAGGTCTTTGATCCACTTCAAATTCCGTATTCTACAGGGTGAAAAGTATGGATCTATCTTCATTTTTCTACATGTAGACATCCAGTTAGACCAGCACCATTTGTTGAAGATGCCATTTTTTTTTCTATTGTATGGTTTTGGCATCTTTGTCAAAGATCAGGTGTGGGTTTATTTCGGGGTCCTCTGTTCGGTTCCATTGATCCACCATTCTGTTTCTATGCCAGTACCATGCAGTTTTTATAACTGTTGCTCTATAATACACCTTAAGATCAGGGATGGAGATACCTCCAGAAGATCTTTTATTGTAGAGGATTGTTTAGCAATTCTGGGTTTCTTGTTATTCCATATGAAGTTGAAAATTTTTCTTTCTAGGTCTGTAAAGAATTCTGTTCTTAATTTGATAGAAATTGCATTGAATATGTAGATTGCTTTTGAAAAGATGGCCATTTTACTATGTTAATCCTGCCAAGCCATGAGCATGGGAGAACTTTCAATCTTCTCATATCTTCTTCTAATTATTTCTTCAGAGACTTGAAATTTTTTTCACACAAGTCTTTGACTTGCTTGGTTAGGGTTACTCCAAGGTACTGTATGTCATTTTTGGCTATTGTGAAGGGTGTTGTTTCCCTAATTTCTTTCTCAGCCCTTTTGTCTTTTGTACACAGGAGGGCTACTGATTTTTTTGAGTTAATTTTGTATCCTGCCACTTTGCTGAAGGTGTTTATCAGCTGTAGGATTTCCCTCGTTGAGTTTTTGGTGTCATTCATGTATACTATCATATCATCTGCAAATAGTGATAATTTGACTTCTTCCTTTCCAATTTGTATCCCCTTGATCTCCTTCAACTGTGTTATTGCTCTAGCAAGGACTTCCAGAACTATGTTGAAGAGATATGGAGAGAGTGGGCAGCCTTGTCTTGTCCCTGATTTCAGTGGGATTGCTTTAAGTTTCTCTCTATGCAGTTTGATGTAGGCTATAGGCTTGCCGTATATTGCCTTTACTATGTTTAGATATGTGCCTGGCATCCCTGATCTCTCCAATACTTTAAACGTGAATGGATGTTGGATTTTGTCAAATGCTTTTTCAGCATCTAGGGAGATTATCATGTGTGTGTTTTTTTTGTTTGTTTGTTTGTTAATATGGTGGATCACATTGATGGATTTCCGTATATTGAACCACCCCTGCATACCTGGAATGAAGCCTACTTGGTCATAGTGGATGATATCTTTGATGTGTTTTTGTATTCAGTTTGCAAGTATTTTGTTGAGTATTTTTGCATCAATGTTCATAAGGGAGATTGCTGTGAAATTCTCTTTCTTTCTTGGGTCTTTGTGTGGCTTACTACCAAGGTGACTGTGGCTTCATAAAATGAGTTTGGTAATTTTCCTTCTGTTTCTATTTTGTGGAATAGTTTGATGAGAATTGGAGTTAGCTCTTCTTTGAAGGTCTGGTAGAATTCTGCACTGAAACTGTCTGGTCCTGGGTTTTTTTTTTTTTTTTTTTTTTGAATGGGAGACTTTCGATGTCCGCTTCTACTTCCTTGAGGGTTATAGGACTATTTAATTGATTTACCTGGTCCTGATTCAGGTTTGGTAAGTCGAATCGATCAAGAAAATTGTCCATTTCATTTAGATTTTCAAATTTTGTGGCATAGACACTTTTGAAATAAGTCCTAATGATTGTTTGGATTTCCTCAGTGTCTGTAGTTATGTCCCCCTTTTAACTTCTGATTTTGTTGATTTGGGTGGTGTCTCTCTGCCTTTTAGTTAGCTTGGCTAAGGGTTTGTCTAGCTTGTTGATTTTCTCAACGAACCAGCTTTTGGTTTCATTTATTCTTTGAATTATTTTGTTTCTAATTGATTGATTTCAGCCCTGAGTTTGGTTATTTTCAGCCTGCTTCTTCTTTTGGTGTGTCTGCTTCTTCTTTTTCTAGGGTTTTTAATTGAACCATTAAGTTGCTTAAATCAGATGTCTTGAATTTCTTTTTGAAGGCACTTAGTGCTATGAACTTTCCTCTTAGCACTGCTTTCATTGTGTCCCATAAGTTTGAGTGTGTTGTGTCTTCATTTTCATTGAGTTCTAGAAAGACTTTAATTTCTTTCTTTATTTCTTCCCTGACCCCTGTCATTTAGTAGCAAGTTTTTCAGTTTTCATGTGTGTGTAGGCTTTTTCCTATTTCTGTTGTTTTTGAGATCCAGCTTTATTCCATGGTGCTCAAATAGATTACAAGGGATTATTTCAATCTTCTTGTATCTGTTGAGGCTTGCTTTCTGACCAACGATATCATCTATTTTGGAGAAGGTTCCATGAGGTGCTAAGAAAAAGGTAAATTCTTTTGTGTTTGGGTGTAAGGTTCTGTAAATGTCTATCAGATCAATTTGATTCATGACCTCTGTTAGAGACATTGTTTCTTTGTTTAATTTTGGTTTTGTTGACCTGTCCATTTTTCAGAGTGGGGTGTTGATGTCTCACACTATTAATGTGTGGGGATCTACATGTGGTTTAAGTTTTATCAATGTTTCTTTTACAAATGTGGGTGCCCTTGTATTTGGGGCATAGATGTTCAGGATTGTGATGTCTTCTTGTTGGAATTTTCCCTTGGAGAGTATGAAGTGTCCTTCCCCATCTCTTTTTATTAATTTTGGTTGAAAGTCTATTTTATCAGATATTAGAATGGCTACTCCTGCTTGCTTCTTGGGTTTATTTGCTTGAAAAGCTGTCTTCCAAACCTTTACCCTCAGGTCATAACTATCTTTGTGCCTTAGGGGTGTTTCTTGTATGCAACAGATTGCTAGGTTTTGTTTATGCATCCATTTTGTCAGTCTGTGTCTTTTTATTGGAGAATTGAGTCCATTGATGTTGAGAGAGATTAATAAGCAGGGGCTGTTAGATCCTTTGATTTTGATGTTGGCTGTGGTCATAAGTTTGTGTGCTTGGTTGCTTTTTGTTTTACTGTAGTGAGGTTAATTATTTCTGTGTTTTCTTGAAAGTAGCTAGTTTCCTTGGGTTGTATTTTCCCTTCTAGCGTCTTCTGTAACGCTAGATTTGTATGTAGGTATTGTTGATTTGATTTTTTCATTGAATATTTTGTGTTTTTTTTTTTTTTTTTGTGTGTGTATGAGGACTGAGAGTTTTGCTGGTTATAGTAGCCTGGGCTGACATCTGTGTTCTCTTAGGGTCTGCATTATATCTGTCCAGGCCCTTCTGTCTTTCATAGTCTCTGTTGAGAATTCAGGTGTGATTCTATTTGGTTTGCCATTATATGTTACTTGGCCTTTTTCCCTTGCAGCTTTTAGTAGTTTTTCTTTGTTTTATACACTTACTGTTTTTATTATTATGTGGTGGGAGGATTTTCTTTTCTGGTCTAATTTATTGGGTGTTCTGTAGGTCTCTTGTATTCTTATTGCCTCTCCTTTAAGTTGGGGAAATTTTCTTCAATGATTTTTTTGAAAATATTTCCTGTTCCTTGGAGCAGGGAGTCTTCTTTTTCCTCTACTCCTATTATTCTTAGGGTCTGTGTTTTTATGTTGTCTTGAATTACTTGGACGGTCTGTGTCAGGAATTTTTTAGATTTAACATTTTCTTTGACAGATATACATCGACTTATTCCATTGTATCTTCCCCACCCGAGATTCTTGCTTCCATCTCTTGTAGTCTATTGGTTATGCTAACCTCAGTAGTTCCTGTTTTCTTCCCTAAGTTCTTTCTCTCCACAATTTCCTCCATTTGTGTTTTCTTTAAGTTTTCCAATTCTATCTTCAGGTCTTGAGCCATTCTTTTGATTTCTTTCATCTGTCTGACTGTATTTTCCTTCAATTCCTTCAGCTGTTTGTTTGAACAATCCTCTATTTCTTTTATTTCATTCAGTGATATAAGCATTTCCTCTCTATAGGCCACAAACTGTGTGGCTGCAACTTCCTCTATTTCTTTATGGATGGCCATAATCTTTTTGCTTTTATCTTCCTCTATTTCTTTACACATTTTATTTTTTTTTCCTCTGCTATCCTCTTCATGATCATAGATGTTAGGTCATCTTCTTGAATTTCAATTATGCTGTGGTATCTAGGGCTATTTGCCCTGGATAACTGGGTTCTGGAGATGCCATATTGCTCTGGCTTTTGTTGGTTGAACTTTTACACTAGCCTCTACTCATTGGGTTATCTTAGATGTTTGGATTTAGTTTCTGGTGGTTCCTGGAATCCTGTGGTGGAGAGAATCCCTTTGGCAGGAAGATGTTTTTTCCTGAAGGAAGCCTTCTCAGGTTTTTGGGTATAGTCACTGGATGGCTGGTGTTTTTCAGGAGTTGCCATTGCTTACCTCAGGCATAGAGACCTGAATGATAATTCTGGTCCTTGTTAGTCGTGAGGGCTCTCCTCTCACCGGCAGAAGACTGAAGACAGCTGCCCTATTTCTTGCTGTGAATTTAGTGATCTGCTGCTGTAACCTCTGTGTCCTGTGGTTTGGGCAGTTTTGTTAGGGATAACTGGTTCTCCCTTGGAGCAGTATTTGGGGGTTGATCTTGGGAATCCTGGGCTTTTGTAGGTCTGAGGTTGAGGCTCTGTGCCCCAGTACCCAAGCAGTAATCTGTGGTAGGTGAGTACTGCTCTCCTGATAACAGCAAGCTATCTGGTGCACAGCAGGTTCCTGGTTTGTTCCAGTCTGCAGGACCTTTTCTGGGGATATACTGGGTGGTTTAAGTCCATCCCCTTTGCTTCATTCCCTGTGAAGATTTCTCCAGACAGTGACTCTAAGTCTCTGGTGTCCTGGGTTGCACAGTTTTGTCTGTGAGGAATAGTTGGTACAAAGTAGGTCTCTGGGCTGGCGGCACACCAGAGTTCAGTCTCTTGGTTGCTATACAGAAAATGTTGTCCTGCTCCTCAGATGCAGTGTTCTCCTTGTGCCGCCGTCTTGGCCCCCCGGGCAAGGTGGAACTTTTTAAAAAAATATTTATACATTTATTTAATTATCTATCTATCTATCTATCTATCTATCTATCTATCTATCTATCTATCTATTTATTTCGATTTATTCACTTTGTATCTCTGCTGCAACTCCCTCCCTCCTCTCCACCTAGTCCCACCCTACCTCCTTCTTCTAGCCCTTTGCTCTTTCCCTAGTCCACTGATAGGGGAGGTCCTCCTCCCCTTCTATCTGACTCTAGCTTACCAGGTCTCATCAAGGCTGACTGCATTATCTTTCTCTGTGGCCTGGTAAGCCTGCACCCCCCCCCAAGGGGGACGCGATCAGAGAGCATGCCATGGAGTTCATATCAGAGACAACCCTTTATACCCCTTATTAGGAAACCCACTTGAAAACTGCTTTTGCAGGTCAAGAAGAAGAAAGACACATAAGGTATATACTTACTTATAAGTGGATAGTAAATATTAGCCTTATAATATAGGATAAACTTACTAAAACCTATTGTCCTAAAGAAGCTAAACAACAAGGAAGACCCTAAGGAAGAGGATGAAACCTCACTCAGAAGGGCAAACAGAATAGACATCGGAAGTAGGAGAAGACAAGGAACAGGACACAAGCCTTCCACAGGGGACCTCTGAAATACTCTACCCACCATGGTATCCAAGGAAATAAGGAGACTCATAGCAAAACTTTGGGGAGAGTACAGGAAACCTTATGAAAGAAGACATAGAAAGACCTCCGGGGGGGGGGGGGGTTACAGGAACACTAGAACACAGTCAAAAAAATCTAGACCCATGTGGTCCTGCAGATACTGATACTCCAATCAAGGACCATACATGGAGACGATCTAGATCCCCTGCTCAGAGGAACATAGGCTGCTCAGTTTCTAAGTGGGTTCCCTAGTAAGTGGATCAGGGGTTGTCTCTGGCATGAACACAGTGGTAGGTTCTTTGATCACCCACCCCTTTTGTGTGTGGGGATGCAGCCTTGCCAGGCTACAGAGGGAGATGGTGCAACTAGCCTTGATGAGACCTGAGGGAGGGGGCTGCAGTGGGAACACAAAGTGAATAAATTGTAATAGATAGATAGATAGATAGATAGATAGATAGATAGATAGATAGATAGATAAAAAAAAAAGAAAGTTTGGAATTTGCCTGTTGATTCTTCTGGCACTGGCATTACACGTGTTCTCACAAGTTCATGGCCTTTACATACATGCTTGGGACTAGAACTTTGGTCCCATTGCTAGTGAAACAAGCCTTTTATGATCCATCTGCTAAGGCTGTAACAATTCTTCAGTAATGTGACTTAGTCAAATAAGACTGATCTGTATGCTAAGGTTCATTGACATCAAAGGAACTATTTTGTGAGGCTAGAAAAATACTCTTTGTTTTTTGTCATAAAGGATTATTTATAAATCCTTTCTGCACTTTATACAATGTCATGAATTTTGCTATGCACAGGCTTTTAGTTATTTAGATAAAAATTCATCCTCACTTCAGACTTCCCTTCACCAGCTTGTTTTCCAGAGCAAAGGAACATTATTCTTTCTGTTTTGTTTTATTTGTTTGGGCCTTTATTTTGTTTTATTCTTCATCTTAGGACTGATTTACTGACTATTCTGTCCTATTGTTGATTTTTCTTTATCTTGTCAACTTATTTAAAAATTTTAATTAACCTTTATGCCTGTGGAAGGAACAACTGGGCCAAGGCATATATTCAGGTCATAGGAACCGTGAGGTTGCTGGTTTTCCAATCCATTTTATAGATTCTAGATACCAAACTCAGGATAGATTCTAGATACCAAACTTAGCAGGAAGTGCTTCTGCCCGCTAGGCAATCTCATCTGCCTTATAGCCTCTAAATTTTAAACATTAAGCTATGGCAGGATCAGAAGTTTTGTTTATAGCTACTATCAATGTCACTAATGTAGCTCTCATTCTAAACAAGATATTTGTGCATGGTCATACATTTATATTTGCATCCCTGCCTTCATCTAGAAAGTATTGTGTTACAAATATTGGCCTACTTGACATCTCTACTTAGGTGTTGAAAAAGTATGTCTAATGAAATAGTTGTGCCATGGTTTCTCATCTCTCAAACTTTTCTTTTAATACTACTCTTCTCAATAACAGATATTCACACAGAAAAACAACAGTGTAGGACTCTTTCCTATTTTATTTTTTCACTATGTTTAATACAAATGACATCCTTGCTGTCACTTGATTATGTTTCAAAGTCCTATCTTTTAGCTGTCATGAATAGCTCCTGTTTAACTAATGCTTTTTTACATTAGCCATGATTCCATGCTATTTCAACTCTTTGTTCAAAGTTGTATATTTCATTGTGAAGAAACTCCTGTATATCACTAAGTGATTTGTCTGTATGTTCTATGTATTACAACCTGATGAATACTCAGCTGATTACTTGAAGCTCCCACCTTCTTAATCAGAATGCACACTCTAGTTATATAGTGCCTTTTCTAGTCTTTCTTGTTACTGAATTATATGTATCCTTTGGAACCAAGATAAGCACTTAACAAGTTTTCTCTGGTAGCAAATAATAAATATAGTCAATATTAAATATGCAGATAATCATCTGGTATTTTATGTAACCCCTTCAAATAAAAGGTCATATGGAATTAAAATATCAAAATGTAGATGCAAATTAACAAGTTTTCAAAATGATTATGCACAACTTTTAGTGATAAAATTAAATAGATTTCTCCTTGTGACATTGGATGAAGCCGACAGCTTTAGCTTGTACTTTCTCATTGATTTTGCTTTGTAGCATAATGGGATATTTAGAGTGAAGTAAATGTTTACTAATTATTAATATATTTTCTATTTTTACCTTAAGACTGATTTTCATTTATTCCTTAAGTATTGGCTTAACTCTGAAGTGATATATCTGCTTATTGACTTCTATGTTCTTAGTTAATAAAAGAATTCCCAAGGATACATAAAAGGGATTCAGCTTCCTCTACCCCCTGAAGATGCTAAGACAATGGATTCACAATAGACTATAAATTGTATATTTTGTTGTGTCTGTTTTGTTTCCTTTTGCTTTGCTTCAAGAAAAGCATAGTAAGTGAGGGCAAATTCTAAAAATGAATATCTTTTAAAAATGCAGTTGTTTTAGCTGGGTGGTCATGGAGCATGCCTCAAATCCCAGCATATGAGAAGCAGAGTCAGGCAGATCTTTGTGAGTTTGAGGCCAGACTGTTCTACAGAGTGAGTTTCAGAACATCCAGGGCTGCATAAAAACTGTCTTGAACACAAAATAAAATCTTGCCATAGAGGGTTAGGATTCCATTTCTTAGTGTTTCAGTCTTGTTGGAATGAGTCAGATTCATTTCTGTTTTACCATTTATTTCTTACTTTATGATGAAACTGCCATGACCTTCATCTACTTCCCCATTTAGCTTCCTTCTTCTTCTTTTAAAAAAATTATTCATTATATAATTATAGTGTATTCACACTGTATCCCAGTTGTAGCCCCCTCTCTCATCCTCTCCAAACCCCACCCGACCTTCCTCATCTACTCCCCTGCCCCTCTCCAAGTCCACTGATAGGGGATGACCTCCTCCACTTCCCTGTGACCCTAGCCTATCAGGTCTCATCATGACTGGCTACATTGTCTTTCTCTCTGGCCTGGTAAGCCTGCTACTCCCTTAGGGGGAGGTGGTCAAAGAGACAGCCACTGTGTTCATGTCAGAGACAGCTCCTCTTTCCATTACTAGGGAACCCACTTGGACACTGAGCTGCCTTAGGCTACATCTGCTTAAGGGTACTAGGTTATTTCCATACTTGGTCTTTGGTTAGAGAATCAGCTTCAGAGAAAGACCCCTGGGTACAGATTTTTTTGTTGTTGTTGTTCTGTTCCTCTGCTTGTAAAGCTCCTGTCCACTCCAGGTTGTTTTATCTTCCCCTTCTTTCATAAGATTTCCTGCACTCTGCCCAAAGTTTGGCTATGAGTCTCAGCATCTGTTTTGATACCGTAATAGGTAGAGTCATTCAGATGTTCTCTGTTGTAGGTTCTTTTCATATTCCCTGTTTTCTCCCTTTTCTGATGTCCATCCCACTTGCCTTTATGAATGAGGATTGATCATCTTACCCAAGGTCCTCCTTCTTTCAGATTTAGTGTGTCTGGTTTTATCTTGAGGTTTTTGATCCACTTGGAATTCAGTTTTGTGCAGGGTGATAAATATGGATCTATTTTCATTTTTCTACAGGTAAACATCCAGTTAGACCAGCACCATTTGTTAAAGATGCTGTCTTTCTTCCACTGTATGATTTTGGCTTCTTTGTCAAAAATCAAATATCCATAGGTGTGTGGGTTTATTTGTGGGTCTTCTATTCGATTCCATTGATCCACCATTCTGTCTCTATGCCAGCACCATACAGTTTTTACTACTAATGCTATGTAGTACAGCTTGAGATCAAGGATGGAGATACCTCCAGATGATCTGTTGTTGAACAGGATCTTTTTGGCAATTCTCGGTGTTTTTGTTTTTGTTTTTGTTTTTTTTTCATATGAAGTTGATAATTGTTCTTTTGAGATCTGTAAGAATTGAGTTGGTATTTTGATGCAAACTTCATTGAATCTGTAGATTGCTTTTGTCAGGATGGCTATTTTCACTATGTTAATCCTACTGATCCATGAGCACAGGAGATCTTTCCATCTTCTGATATCTTCTTCAATTTCTTTCTTTGGAGACTTGACGGTTTTTGTTTTTGTTTTTCAAACAGGTCTTTCACTTGCTTGGTTAGAGTCACACCATGGTACTGGGAGGCTCACCTTTGCTATCTCAGTTACCAAGCTGGGCTTGGAGCAGTGGGCATTGCAGGCTGCCTCTGCTGAGGATGGAGAAGAGAGGCTTGTCATGGGGAAGTGTGAAGGGTTGATTATTTGCCACTCTCAGTCCCTGGATATGTCCGCAGGTGACCTGGTTCCAAATGGTGTCAGCTCACAGGTTGTCCCCTCTCTTCCAGGAAGCCTCAATGTCAATGTTTTAGCTTCAACTGCCCTCTCCTCACCAATTTTGGAGTTTTGGAACCTGAGCCCTTCATATATTGTATGTGTGGTCACCGACATCTTGGCTCTCCTCTGTGATTATTTTATTGAGTATTTTGCATCAATGTTCAAAATAGAGATAGGTCTGAAGTTCTCTTTTTTTTTTGTTGGGTCTTTGTGTGGTTTAAGTATCAAGTCTTCGTTGAATGAGTTTGGTAATGTTCTTACTGTTCTATTTTGTGGGATAGTTTGAAGAAAATTGGAGTTAACTCTTCTTTTAAGATCAGGCAGAATTCTGGGCTGAAACCATCTGGCCCTGGGCTTTTTTGGAAGGGAGACTTTTGATGACTGCTTCCATTTCCTTGGGGGATATAGGACTATTTAACTTATTTACATGATCTTGATTTATTTTTGGTAAATAGAATCTATCAAGAAAATTGTCCATTTCATTTAGATTTTCAAATTTTGAGGCATATAAGCTTTTGTAGTAAGACCTAATGATTGTTTGGCTTTCCTCGGTGACTGTAGATATGTCCCCCATTTCATTTCTGATTTTGCTGATTTGGATAGTTTCTCTCTGGCTTTTAGTTATTTTGGCTAAGGGTCGGTCTATATTGTTGATTTTCTCAAAGAACCAGTGCTTGGTTTCATTGACTCTTTGAATTGTTTTCTTTGTTTCTAGTTCATTGATTTCAGCCCTGAGTTTGATTATTTTCAATTGTCTACTCCTCTTGGGTATGTCGGCTTCTTTTTTTTTTTTTTTTTTTCCCTAGGGCTTTCAGATGTGTCATTAAGTTGCTTGTATGAGATGTCTCCAACTTCTTTCTGGAGGCACTTAGTGCTATGAGCTTTCCTCTTAGCAGTGCTTTCATGGTGTCCCATAAGTTTGGGTAAGCTGTACCTTCATTTTCGTTGAATTTTAGGAAGTCTCTAATTTCTTTTTTGATTTCTTCTCTGACCAAGCTGCCATTGAGTAGAGAGTTGTTTAGTTTCCATGTGTATGTAGGATTTTTGCTATTTCTGTTCTTATTGTATTAGGCCATGATTGTCTGATAGGATGCAAGGGATTATTTTAATCTTCTTGTGTCTGTTGAGGCGTGCTTTGTGCCAGACTATATAGTCAATTTTTGAGAAGGTTCCATGAACTGCTGAAAAGAAGGTATACGCTATGAGTTTGGGTGAAAAATTCTGTATATATCTATTAGGTCCATTTGATTTAGAACCTCTGTAAGTGTCAGTATTTCACTATATAGCTCTGTCTAGATGATCTGTTCTTTGGTGAGAGTAGAGTGTTGAAGTCTCCTACTATTAAGGTGTTGGGAACAATGTGTGCTTTCAGCTTTAATAATGTTTTATTTACAAATGCAGGTACTCTTGTATTTGGGGCACAGATGTTCAGGGATATTGAATATTTGCCACTTTCACTGGAGATGTCCAGAACTGATGTGGATCCAAATTTTCCCAGCTCACCGGTTGTCCCCTTTCATGCAGGAAGCCTCAATGTTGATATTCTGGTCTCAGCTGTCCCTCTACTCACCAATTTTGGAGTTTCAGATCCTATGTGCCTCAATTATGGTGTGCACTGGTTGCTGCCATCTTGAATTCCCTTTCTTATTGTCCTTTAAATGAGAAGTGTAAATAATATTTTAACTAAATATTTACTTTTTGGAGTTTATACATTATAAGAATTGTTGAGCACTGGTGTGTTAGTCCCAGGCTAACAACTATTCCTTCCATTAAAGTGTCAATATTTTTCTATCCCAAAATAAAGCACTATGGGGTGAGGAGGCTGCAGGGGAGGTGATTTCTTTGAAGCTGAAACAACAGTTATAGCACAGATTGGTATCTTATTTTGACAGGACGTAGACAGCATTTCTAAGTTAAATAATACTTCTCTGTATATGAAAATTTTAATGCAATTAAATGTAGCTTTCCTTCCTGTGTTTTGTTACAGCAAAAGTATCATAAAACAGTCTATTTTCTGCTACAGTCTATTTATGTTACCATTTCATTAGCTATGTTGTATGCATTTTCATACTTGCTCTTATTTTTAACATCCCTTCTAAAACTCAAATCTTATAAAAAATATTGAGTCATGTCAGGAATAAATAATTGTCTTCAAAGAACACTTTGGAATAAAATACTAATTACATTGGTGTACACTAATTATAAAACTGAATCTCCTAACAAACTAATCTCTGAGCTGAACATATGAATGTTCTTAGGTATATGTAAGTATTTTTCAATGTTAGTATATATTTAATATGTTTAGGTCATATGAGCTTTAAAATAGTTGAAAATTGCTTTATGACCACATTCTATCTGCTTCTGAGGGGTATCTTTCTAGGTTCTCAGTAACTGCTGTAAAAGCTAGAAAATTCCATATTCATTAGTAATATACAAAACCAAATTAATATCAATTATAATAAAGAAGCATCTAATAAGAGTTGACTCATGCATTTGTAAATATCTGCTATATAAAATTCTAGAGATGTGATTTTATTTGCAGACCAAATACCTTTCTAACTGACTCGTAAAAAAGGAAAGTTTTTTTGCCTCATTGATAAATCTGAGCACTCTTGGGCCTTGTCTTCGTATTTCCCACTCAATGACAACTTGTTTTCATAGGACAAAGTAGACTGTAACAACGTCACCATACTCATTATATTTACCATAGTTAATGAAGAAAAAGTGATTCCTCTTAACTAACACTTTCAGTGAATCTGACAATATGTTGTCCAAACCTGATCATGTACCAGATCCCACCCAGGTCAACAAAAGTGTGTTGTTGCCTATGATAGAGAACTTGCATCCTAAAATGGAGATAGGATTATAGTCTATATATGTTCTTCAAGGACTTTGACTTAAAATGGGTAAAATGCTTCGCTAAATCATATTTTCGTCAAAGGTGAAACAGAAACCATATGTTCAGAAGAAAAAGTCATCTATCCCAGTGAAAACTCTTCCAAATTCTTCTAGGATTGTAGACAATTTACTGTTTGCTACAGACTCTATCATAAACTTGCCTTTCATATTTTCTTAACTCTATACTTCAAGCCAGGAACTAGAAGCAATTGGACTCCATCAGTGTCCCTATGCCTGGTATTATAGGTGTGGACCAGAATATCTTATTCCTTCTCTGTCTAATGCTAAATGCTTAGAAATCTAACCAATGGCAGCTGCCTTTGCATAATAACATAGAACATCTCATTAGGAAAAGAAGTCATCTAGCATTCTCTTCCTATTCTAATTTAATCTTACATACTAGTTTTTAACTATTCTCGCTTTCCAAAGAACACTATTAACCCACAAAAAAGAGTCAGTTTATCTCTTCCTTTGTCAAGAGTGGATAGCTTTCTTCTTAAATTAAGAGTTGTTATTGCAAGTGTGATTTCATGGCCAAGAGCTACCAATAAATAACTACATTGTTATCTGAGGTCAATTTTAGATAAGAACTAAAGTTCAAATTTTATCAATTAGGGCTCATTTTTGGTTATAGGTATATCTTTAATTCACTGCATGCAAAAAACACTCTGAAGACACTAAGCACCTTGATCATGAGAAACTGACCATCAAAGTGAACATTATTATCAGTGAGTCCAAAGCCAGTACACTTTCTGCATCTGAAAATCTAAAATTCAGATAAAGCTCACCAGTGTTTTGGTCATCAATTGTCCAGGCCACCAGAAAGAAGCAATGTTCTAACCTAAAAGAAACATGTTGCTCTGTTCTGCTTATTTGTACCTGTCATTTGCTCATGAAAACCAAGGCTAGTTGTACATAACCAGCTACTAATATCCTCAGAACAATAGCTTAAATGCCAAATGCTATCCCTCTTCTTTCTTGCCTTAGTTCTAAGAAAAACTCAGATCCTAGAGCTTCTCAGAGAGAAGGTGCCTTCCAAAAATGATTTTCCTCTTGCGCTCTTTGGTCATTGGTTGTAAAATGCTTCAAAACTGTTTGTTGGACTATGAAAAATGGCAAACAAAAAATATTTAAAAATCTGGGAACAGCACATGCTTGTAACATAAGCACTATAAAGACAAAAATAAGAGGATTCTTGGGAGCCTGGCAGTGGTAACACACACCTTTAATCCTAGTACTTGGGACTCAGAGGCAGGAAGATTTCTATGAGCTCGAGGCCAGTGAAGTCTACAGAGAGAGTTCCAGGAGAGCTAGAGCTATGCAGAGAAATCCTATCTCATAAAACCAAAAAGAAGAGGAGAAGGAAGAGGAGGATGAAAAGGAATAGGAGAAGGAGGAGGAGGAAGAAGAAAAAGAAGAAGGAAGAAGAAGAAGAAGGAGAAGAAGAAAAAGAAGAAGAGGAAGAAGAAGAAGGAAGAAGAAGAAGGAGAAGAAGAAAAAGAAGAAGAAGAGGAAGAAGAAGGAAGAAGAAGAAGGAGAATAATAATAATAATAATAATAATAATAATAATAATAATAATAATAATGCTGGCCAGCCAGTTTAACTAAACAGTAAGCTGCATAAGATAAGTCTTATCTCAAAATGAAAGTTGAAAAGTGAAAGTGAAAGATGCTTGACAACTTGGTTTCCACAGGCAAATGAACACATTTATACATGTATGCACAACACTTACATACTTTGTTTATTTGTGCTCTGTATTTGGTTGAGAAAAAAAAAAAACATGTAAACTTAATAGCACTCATACATGCCAGTTGTCAAAAGACAAAAGTTTCATTGTTAACATTAATGCTACAACTGAAGGATACTTGCAATTTATTACAGTGGGAACTATGAAGGAGGCAAAACTAGACATCCTGAGCTTGAATAATCGTAAAGGTCTTAGGATTAATGCATTCAGTGGTGGATAGCGAAATCACTCCATGTTTAATCATTGTACTTTTGTCAATTAAAATTTTCAATGGACAAATCTATTAGTTATTCTTTTCCTTTTGAGATTATCTAACCAAATGTGGTAGAAATCATTGTATTGGTAATTACTTTTATTATTACTATGCTTGTTCAAATATTATAAAATATTATTTCTTATTATGTGATAAACATGCAAATATATAAATAATAAACTCTACAATGTAAATATTCATTTTCAAAAACAAAAAATAATATCAACAGATAAATGCTATTAAGGGACACCAACCACCCTTTCTTGTTCTTAAAAGTTCACATTTATTTATATTAGTGATGCTATGAAGTGGTCAGGACATTCAGACATCAAGATAATCACAAAGGCATCTGTGGTGACCAGAGTAAGCAGACATAAGCAGCGCCCATCCTCCACTTCTTTCTTAGGTGCCATAATTTTCAAGTTGTATTTGGAAGAAACAGCCACTGAAAATATAACTAAAATGATCAAGAAAGAGAAGGTAAGCCATGAGAGAATTAGCCACCAAGTTTGGTTTCAGAGGGTGCTTTATAGTGACTTTGTTCTCTTGGCAGGAGGCAACAACAAACTGCCCTGTGACCCATGTTTAGTGTGAGGAATCCTGAAACTTTTGAGGCATTTAAAATGAGTGCCTCAGATACACTAGAAATATTGTTGATTTAAAAACTGTGAACATATCTTATAAAAACAGGTCTTAATATTTGCAGAATCTTAATATTTGCCCTCACTGATAAATTCAGTTTTGTATTTTCTTTATAACAACCAGTCAACCTTATTCAGAAGATGCTGAATTAATACTCATAGTCAAACTTTGTGATAGTGCAGGAAAACTTATGGAAGAAGAGGGAGATAGAAAGACCTGAAAGATAGAGGAACTCTACAAGACCAACAAAGCTCAAGGGGGGCCTGCAGAGACTGATAAGCTAACCAAGGACCATGAATGGAGAGGACCTAGACCCCCTGCTAAGTTTCCAAGTGGATTCCCTAGTAGGGGATTAGGGGCTGTATCTGACATGAACTCAGTGGACTGCTCTTTGATCACCTCCAGCTGAGGGGAGGGCAGTCTTACCAGGCCACAGAGAAAGACAGTACAGCCAGTCCTGATGAGACCTGATAGACTAGGATAAGAGGAAAGGGAAGGAGGACCTACCTCCCTTATCAGTGGACTGGGGGAGGGGCATGGATAGAGAAGAGGGAGGGAGGGTGAGATTGTGAGATTGTGAGAGGGGCGGGATACAGTTGGGAGACAAAGTGAATAAAGTGTAATTAATAAAAAATAAATTAAAATATTTTAAATTGTATATAATATTAAAAAACCATAATCATCACTCTTAATGGTCATCATATTACATTTAAAAAAGTTTATTAATTGAGCACAGGGGTCTTTCCTGAGACTCATACTCCAACCAAGTACCATGCATGGAGATAACCTAGAACCCCTGCACAGATGTAGTCCATGACAGTTCAGTGTCCAAGTGGGTTCCATAGTTATGGGAACAGGGACTGCTTCTGACATGAACTGATTGGCCTGGTCTTTGATTACCTCCCCTGAGGGGGGAGTAGCCTTACCAGGCCACAGAGGAAGACAATGCAGCCACTCCTGATGAGACCTAACAGACTAGGATCAGAAGAAAGAAAAAGAAACCGTCTCCTATCAGTGGACTTGGGGAGGGGAGTGTGTGGAGAAGGGGGAAGAAGGGAGGGATTGGGAGGGGAGGAGGGAGGGAACTAGAGGGGGGATACAAAGTAAATAAAGTATAATTTTAAAAAGTTTATTAATATTGCTAATATACCATATCAAGACAAAAATAAAATTACCTGAATATAATTATGCACAGTATATTCTTCTAAAATTATAAAATACTTTTTGTTCCCTATTATAAGCCTGCCATTCTGTCAATAGTAAACTCACCACCAAAATTTCACGTTTTGAGACATCAAACTATATTAATATCATTTGATCAATATTAGTATATTTCATCCATAGACTAATCTAGAAATGGTAATTATTACATACCAAAGAAATCATTCAGCTTAAATTTACAGACATAGTTTAGGCAAAAATACTGGATGAATTTAGCAGTAAATATGACAAAAGCAAATTTCTCTTATAGATATGTTTAGAAATGACAAAGGAAAGGCATTTACATGCCTATCAGTTATCATGGCACTTTTCTTTAATAGGGCATTTGAAATACCTGAGTAATGTGTTCTGTAGATGAAGAACTTTTTACAAGTACTTTAAAGTTCTGCTTTTAAAGGATTGATGCCAATGGATAGTCAGGTGGTTAACTCCAGGAACAAGGACTATTTATTCAGAATTTGAACACGATGCATTATGAATCAGTAATTCCAAGAAATCTGTGTAATGGTCTTAGAAGAAAAAAAAATGCCTTGTGGAGAACATTAGCAATATAGAACTGCCCTTTCCATATTATGCAACTCTACCTTACTAATGTTCAGTGTTTTTCAAATTCATCAAAAATTATCTTTAGGAATGATTAATCTATGGATTTACTAATACAGAGACTAGTTCATGAACATTTCTGCTTCAGTATTTCCTCTGAATCATTCCCTTCCCTTTTTGCTTTATCAATGTAATGCCTGAAATTAGTCTATTGTATACCAAATATCAAATATGTTATGAATCATGAGTAACAAAAGAAATTTTCAGTGCCAAAAATCAAATGTGCAAGAAGAGAAATATTCCAAAATAATGTAATCATGGAAAACAGGACAAACCATAGACAACAGCTCAGAAATGTTTTGCTGCATACCTTCTGCTATGAATTGCAGGAGCGATTTTTGAAATGGTAGTCATTCCTAGCTGGAAAATTTAATTGCCAAACTCTTCTGAATTTATGGGTAAACATGTGATACAGTTCTAAGAAGTTCAATCTAAAACAAGGCTTCTGGGAAATCATTTGACTTCAGAACTAAAACAGTGGAAGAGAAGAACACTTGCCAGTCCACTCTTCTCTCACACACACTCTCTTGCTAACATAGAAAAACAAGACTTGGACAATGTTCTCTCTGCCCTTCCACTGAGATCCTCATTAAGCAAATGCTTCCTGGAATTGTTTACATCCATAACCCAAAGTCCTGATTTCAAAGTTGGTTTTAGCTTCATCTTTGTTCTCTGTAGTTTGAAGGAGAAAGAGCTTCAGTGGGAAAATTAACCAACAGATCCTACATAGAAGGTTCTTCCCACTACAGTTCCTGGACTTTGGGTTTGTGACATATTCCGTTTTGAAAACCTTGATTGTGTGTGGCTGTGTGTGTGTGTGTGTGTGTGTGTGTGTGTGTGTGTGTGAGAGAGAGAGAGAGAGAGAGAGAGAGAGAGAGAGAGAGGGAGATTCTCTGAAATTACATTCTGTTTGCATTGTCTAAAACTTTGTTCTCTGAAGTTGGGTTAGTCTGACATTAATCACATTGTTTCATTACACTGCTCAGGAAAACATTGTTCAGTAAAAATGCATTGTTTTGAACTTAACCTTTTATTAAATCTACTTGATGAGTGGGAATTTGGTTATACATAATATCGTTTTTGTGTATGTATAGGACAAATGTGACAATTTTCTTTTTGTGGAGATATACACTTTATTTTTGTATGGTTAGAACTGGAATTATAATAAGCACATTATCCCACATATCAACAAATATTTTGGATAGTATTAAGATAAGCTTATGAGCACAGTTTCTCCCTTTTGGTTATTACATAAGCTTATGGACATTTTTCACATTTTAAATATGTAATCATATATGTTTATTTGATCTTGATGCAGCATTCTAAATTACTATTTAATTTTCCCAAAACCCCAAACAAATTGAATGTCGAAGTAGAATTGTTAAATTCAGTAAGCCTTTTGTTTATTTATTTCTTGAAACATGGTCTCATCTAGCATAGACTCATTTTGTGGTCAAGGATAACTTTAACTTTTTGATCTTTATGCTTCTACATCCTGAGTGTTGGGAATACAGGACAGAACCACCACACAGTTTAATGGTGCTGGAGATCAAACCCACAGCCCCATGCATATACGACAAGGACTTTACTAACTAAACTGCATGTTCAGTCTGAGGTTCACGAATTTTCACTAACAAAATAGATAATCTTCTCATTCTCTGAGAGGCTAGAGAAATAACTTCCTCCTGATGATTGCAGTTTTGCTTATCAAATCTTTTCAAAACGTCTTGTCAATTTGATCTAAGATATTGATGATTTATAAAATTACTAGAGAATGATTCTGATGATCATGCCAACAATTGTTTATATTATGTGTATGTTGCTTAGAATAGAGGAGCAGGAAAGAACTGACAATATATATTCTATTATATGAATAGTATTCCTATGAGCACTGTATTTTGGTGAAGGAATTGGTAACAAGTGCAGATAAGTTTACTCATTAGGGGACATAACAAATTATAATCACTTGACACAGGCATATTTATTAATAAGTACCACTTGAACATGTAGTGTATGCAGACAGGTGCCTTTGTGTGACTGGCTGCTTATTCATTTACATACAAACACGTACACTGACGAAACTATGGATGGACATAACATTCCCAGGATGGTTTTACAAATACCCATATTACCCTGTGCTTATCTCATCCTATAACACATAGGCTGGCAATGATTAAAAAAATAAGTATTTCAGAGAAATAGAATAGTTATGCAAACTTCAGGATGAACAGACCTAAAAGGAGTTCATTGTTAAGAGAAAATGAAAACATTCACAAATATATTTGATGTTTCCCCAAAATTACTTCTATATGAAAGCAGACTCCAAAATTAAGAACATCAGGAAAAATACAGAATACAAAGAAGTGTCTGTCAAGTAAATAAGTTACCCTAAGAAGAACAAAATTCAACACAGATGTTTCAAAGCCTGAGTTTTCCAAAGTGAAGAAGAGCTATTGATTAATATCCTGATAAATAAAATGCAGCAAACCTTTATACACATTTATTTACAAAGTAAGACGTTAGCACACATCATCTAAATCAGTAAAGTAATTATTCTGGAGATCAGATGACATTTTATGCAACAACTTGACAAACTCTTTGGTTTTTTCTTTTTTACTTGTTTTGTTTTTTAACTTTTTATTTATTCCCTTTACATCTCAATCATAGGCCCTCTATCCTCTCCTCCCAGTCCCACTCTTCCTCACTCTTCCCCCTCCTCTCCCTCCTTTAGTGTGTAGATAAGAAGAACCTTCCACCACAATTCTTTTTTTTTAACTTTTATTAATTACTCTTTATTCATTTTGTATCCCCCCATAAGCCGCTCCCTCCTCCCCTCCCGGTCCCACCCTCCCTCCCTTTCTGCATGCATGCCCCTCCCCAAGTCCACTGATAGGGGAGGTCCTCCTCTCCTTCTTTCTGATCTTAGTCTATCAGTTCTCATCAGAAGTGGCTGCATTGTCAGGGTTCTAGGTTATCTCCACAGATAGTCCTTGGTTGGAGTATGAGTCTCTGGGAAGTTCCCTGTGTTCAAACAATTCTTATTAAGGTGAACTTCAGCTAGTACATTATTTTAAAGTTTGACTATAGAAATATTTTAAATTTACATGCCTACCACCTAATTTTTTCATGATTGTTATAATTTTTAATTGAAGAGGTAAAGTTCATTTTCAAGAGCTCCTTTAAAGAACTTTCAATATTTGGTTTTGAATCTACAAAAGTCTCACTGCCTCTCATTTCAGGGAGTGAGACTTGAAGCCCTACACTGCTGATGACACACTGTGTGTAAATGAAAGACATAGAACTTGATATTACTCAGAGTTCAACACGGGTAGTGCCCTCCAAAGAGTGACATGAAATAATCTAGTTTAATCCTCCATATTCTCTTAGTATAATATAAATTATTCTACAAGTGCACAATAAATTAAGTAAAAATAGTTAAAGTCCTGTGAGCAGTATATATCTGGATAACAATCAATGATCCTTCTGATCCCTTCTTGCTAGTTGCTCACGATAACCTTGCTGAAGGTTGCCTACTTACTGCTCATACAAATTAACAAAATTCACCATAAAATGGGAATTATGAAGTTTAGTTGTTGCTAGAAATTAAATTACATGCTAGATAAAAATTTCAGTGGCACCTGTCCGGTTTCTTATTTTCTCCTACTTCCAATGTCTATTCCATTTGTCTTTCTAACTGAGGATTGATCATCTTACCCCAGGTTCTCCTTCTTGTTTAGCTTCTTAGGTGTACAGATTTTAGTATGTTTATCTTATCTTACAGGTCTAGTTTCCACTTATAAGTGAGTATATACCATGTGTGTCTTTCTGTTCCTGGGATACCTCACTCAGAATGATCTTTTCTAGGTCTCACCATTTGCCTGCAAATTTCATGATTTCCTCGTTTTCAATTGCTGAGTAGTATTCCATTGTGTCAAAGTACCACAATTTCTGTGTCCATTCCTCTGTTGATGGACATCTGGGTTGTTTCCAGGTTCTAGCTATTACAAAATAAAGCTGCTACAAACATGGTTGAATAAATGTCTTTGTGTACTTGAGCATATTTTAGATATATGTCTGGGAGTGGTATAGATGGATCTTGGGGAATCATTATTCTTAATTGTCTGAGAAAGCATCAGATTGATTTCCAAAGTGGTTGTACAAGTTTACATTCCCACCAGCAATGGAGGAGGGTTCCCCTTTCTCCACAGCCTTTCTAGCATGTGTTGTCACTTGAGTTTAGGATCTTAGCCATTTTGATGGGCATAAGATGAAATCTAAAGGTTGTTTTGATTTATATCTCCCTGATGGCTAATTACTTTGAACATTTCTTCAAGTGTTTCTCTGAACAAGAAACATGACAAAAGCCTACCATAAAGGGTCTTTGAAAGACTCTACCTAGCAGTGTATCAAAGCAGATGCTGAGACTCATAACCAAACTTTGGGCAGAGTGCAGGGAATCATGTGCCAGAAGGGAGAGTTAGTAAGACCTGTAGAGGACAGGAGCTCCACAAGAACCATATATATATATATATATATGGGCACAGGGGTCTTTTATGAGACTGATTCTCCAACCAAGGACCATACATGGATACAACCTAGAACCCTTGTTCAGATGTAGCCATAGCAGCTCAGTATCCAAGTGGCTTCCCTAGTAAGGGGAACAGGGACTGTGTCTGACATGAACTCAGTGTCTAGCTCTTTGACCCTTTTTCCCCTTACCACCCAAGGGAGGAGCAGCCTTGCCAGGCCACAGAGGAGGATATTGCAGCCAGTCCTGATGAGACCTGATAAGCTAGGGTCAGAAGGAAGGGGAGGAGGACCTCCCCTATCAGAGGACTTAGAGAGGGGTAAGGAAGAGATGAGGGAGAGAGGGTGGGATTGGGAAGGAATGCAGGAGAGGGATACAGCTGGGAAACAAAGTAAATAAACTGTAATTAATATAAAAAATAAAAATTGTAAACAGACACACACCAAAAAAACCTCTTTCTGTCGGTTGAGATTGACACACAAAGCAATGGAGATGAGCTAGGAGAGAATACTGAGACTGTCAGATGAAAAGAGCTAAGTTGGTCCAACATCCATGGGAGGGAGTAAAAGCCTCTTGCAAGAATTTTGATATAGAACCCAGAGGAAGTCTTTAATTTTTTGAGATTATAATATCCTAACTTTAGTTTTTTTTATATGCATGATTGCTTTGCCTATGTGTATGTGTGACATGCATGTGTTTGTGTGTGTGTGTGTGTGTGTGTGTGTGTGTGTGTGTGTGTTTGTGTGTTGTACCCTGGCACTGGAGTTATAGATTATTATTAAATACTATATACTACTGGTAGCCAAACTCAACTCCCAGACAAAGCAGCAAATGTCCTTAACTACTATATGGTTTCTTCAGTCCTGTGAGTTATTATTTTTAAGGAAATTATATTACCATTTGTCTATCTCCACCTACTTAGACATATGATAAAATCTTCAGAACATTATCCACTAGCATGCATTATTTTTAATTAATTAATTAATTAACCTTACATCCTTGTAGTAGTTCCCTCCCTCCTCTCCTCCCAGTTCCACCCTCCCTTTCCCACTGCTCTTCCCCTATTCCTCAGGAAAGGGGTACCTCCCTATCCACCTACCCCAGCTCATCAAGTCACATCAAGACTGAGTTCCCCCTCTTCCCCTGTGGCCTGGTGAGGCAGTGGAGTCAGAGAGAAGTGATGAAAAATCAGGCAACAGACTCTATGTCAGAATCAGCCCCCAAACTCATTGTTAGTGGACCCACATGAAGCCTGAGCTGCCCATTTTCAGATACATGTAGAAGACCTAGGTCCAGTCCATGCATGGTCCTTGGTTGGTGTTTCAGACTCCACAGGCCACTCTGGGGCCTGATTGGTTGGCTCTGTTAGTCTTTTGTGTGGATCTCTTTTCACCTCTAGGTCCTTCTTCTACCCACCTAATTTCCTGTTAGACTTTCTATGTTTTGCTCAGTGTTTGGCTGTGAGTCTCAGCATTTGTTTCCAACCATGACTGGATGGAACCTCTCAGAAGGCAACTCTGATAGGATCCTGTCTGCAAGCATAACAGAGTATTGTTAATATTGTCAGGGTTGGATCTCTTCCATGGGGTGAGTCTTGAGTTGGTCAAGGTATTGTTTGAACATTGTCTCAGTCTCTGCTCTATCTGTTCTATCTTTGTCTCAGTAGGTATTATAGTCAGGGTAAGTTTTGTAACAAACTTTTTGTGAGTGGGTTACTGTTCTCCTTCCTCCACTGGAAGGTCTTGTCTACCCTGAGCGTGTACTCTACACGCAAAATCTCATGATATAACAAGTAAAGAAGAAGAACTTTTTTTGTTCTATATTTCATTTATTGAAATGCATGATTTTTATTTTCTATTTTTTATTTTAAAAATTTTGTGTACACTGTATGTTTCTATTTGGAATTTTAACTTTTCTGTCTATTAAATACAAATACTGAAAGTACCCTTGAATAATATTCTATAAATATCAATGATATGCTAAAATTACTCTATTATTCAGTAGTGAAACTTTGAAATGTAAAACCCCAGGATTCTAAATCATTTGTGATATTTAAATAATTCTGCAATTGTAAGGGTATAACATATACAATATGGTTATTTGGCATCCTATTCTTAACAAGATTATTATTTTACCCATTAAATATTGCACAAGATGTTTCAAAATAACTTTCAAAGTTATTTCAAAGGGTTATGATTAGATGTCAATGTCCTTTTCTTCATCTATAGTCTGCTAGACTTGATTAAAATTATCATCACTGAATTTGTTTTAAGGTAACCCAAGAGTGTACATGATATTAACATAACAAAAAAACCCCTGACACATTACATTCTACTGAAATCTTGATATCAGTTGTTTCTAAACTCTGTCAAGACAATGATTCTAAGTGTAAATTTGGAGAGAAAACTAGTCTCACTCTTCTTATTCAATATGATAATCTCCCCAATCCTTCAGAATATTCTAAAATATAATCAACGTGAAATGAACAAAGTCCATTTTTAAGTATCAAGGTGTCTTGCATCATACCTGTCCAAATTTTCATTTTAAAACCAATGCGTTTTCATGGTCTAATAAAAATACTGTGAGCTTAATCAGTCAAATCATAAAGATATACAACTGCAGAAGCAAGTGAACCAAGCCATTATCCTATAATCTCTCTACAGTGCATTCCCAGTCTATTTCCTGGGTTCTGTGAACTATACTTGTATGCAGAGGCTGTCAATTCGGAAGGGCCATCATGTGTTCTGTCATCATGTGCAGGGTCATCAGTGTCTTCCTCATGGAAGGCTTTTCCTCTTACAATATTGTGACTCACTTTACTAATTGGTAAATAATTCATATAAATTCTCTCTATGTTTATATATAAATTATGTAAATTATCATGAAGTACAGTGTGAAACAAACCTTTACTACAACAGTATCTAAAAAACAGTCAAAGGAAAGACAATTGCTTCTCATATTAAAAACTTAAAATAGCAGGGGATTAAACTCTTATAAAACCTCAGAACTGAGTACTACATTGCATGTGTAACTAAGAACAAATGACAGGAATAATTTGAAAATTTTAACTCAATTCTCCAAACTATTAGAAAAAAAAACACATATTCTGGATTATTTACTATCACCCATATACTATTGGAATTTAATGAACATGAACTATATATTCATCATCCTGTTCCAAACATGGAACTGTCTGTTACTGCTGCAATTAAAGCAGTTCCTAGACCATCGGGAAAGGTGATGATAACATATAATACTTGGTCAGAATTTCAAATGAGTAGAGAACAGTGTTCACCCTCTACTCAAGGTAAGGAAACTGTATTGTGCAAGAGCACTTAGACTCACTTTTCCCTTTATGAGAAGAACAATAGTTTCTCTTCTTCCTCATGATCACAGTGGTACATAAACAAGAAACATGTCGGATCTGAGCTTGTACTTAGATCCTTTTCCCCAAACATTCCCAGATTTCTCCAAAGGCTCAATGAGGAAAGATGCAAATATAGAGTAGCTGTGCCCTACCAAAGAGCGGCTGTAAGTCTAATCTCTGTGAGTATAAAAATAGGGTAACTTCCATACAGATGTCCTTTATAGTTATGTGTTTCCCACCTCAGTGGATAAATTTCCTTTCTTAACTACAAGAATCAGAGCTTCATTATTGCTCTATACTTTTTTTTTGGGGGGGGGGGGACCAACTTAATGTGTCTGTCAGTCTTTACTGAACAGATAGACTACTAGCTCACTATTGCATCTCCCACCACTTGACCACAAGTTATCTCAACACATTCTCTATTTGCAGTTTTTTTCATGTGTCCTGAGATGACAGACTCTTCCTTGGTATCTTCTGGAATTTCCATCAATAGGAGGTTTTCCTGTCTATTACCTATATTTTAAGATTTTCTTTCATATTTTCCTTTAAGTGTGTATTGGCATTTCATTGAGAATTCTCTGGCAGGAAGCCTATTCACAATTCTGAAAGCTTTGAAGCTAAAGGAAGAAGGCTCATGTTTACAGCTTCATTCCCCATCATGCCCCAAGGCACTTAATATACCACTTACTATACTCAGTACTAACATTTCCCCTTTTGTATTTCAGTCCATAAAGGCATAATCATTGTCCATACTGGACAAAAATTGATCTAGAATATTCTCTATCAGAATTTATCCCTTATTTCTAAATAATTTAGAACATACATTTAGACTATTCCAAGCCTACAGGTTCATCGATTTTTTTAGATGTTTTACAGAGAGGTTGTTACTCCTATTTGGCATGGTCACTAGTAAATTGTTCTTGTCAGTATCTTTAGGCCCTTCAGCATGTCCTTTTATGGACCTCATTTTCTTATTAGCAGTCATCTTACCTTCTCCCTCCACAACTGCAGTTCTTCAACTTGCTTTTTCTCCATTGTTTTTTAAATCAGGTTGATTGACTGTTCTTCATCCCATCTTTCCAGGCCTAATTTTTAAAATAAAATTTACTTTTCATCAAAATTCTTAATGATCACTGTTTGCTTAAATATTTTTACTTTTTAAACTCTTGTAATATCTTTCATTACACAGAAAATTCAATATCTATCATATTTTAACCTATTGTATTTTCCTATTTTAGTTTTATATTTTCTTTCATATACATGTATGTAAATGTATGTTATGTACTTGTGATACTTGTTATTTTTTACATAACTGTCTAAGATTCAAGCTTCACATTTAACAGTTTCAATGTTTACATGATTTATAAGAAAAAGGCAAAATATGTCACATGGCACAGTAACTAGAATCAATGCACTTCAGTCATGAAGAATTGGCATCTTTTATGCATTCAACACTTAAATTTATTATATTTTTCATTAATGTCTGTATAACCATTTTGCTGAACTTTAGCACACAATGTATAGTAGTTTGTATTTAATCTAGGGACACCTCTTTCTTCTTTCCTCTCCCTCTCTTATCCCTTCCTTTCTCTCTCGCTCCATCCTTCCTTCCTTGTTCTTATGCATAATTCTTTCAATAAATAATAGATTTTGGTTATAACAGTGAAAGGTGATTTTCAAATAATCTCTTGGTTTATTATCATCCATAATGAGCATATTTAAGAATATTCTTTAAATTTTTAATTTTTGACAAAGTGTCTTTTTGTAGGTCAAGGTGTCACTAAATCAAGATATTCTTGCAAATAATTCCTCAGTACTGGGATTACACATATATATCATCATGCCTAGCTATAATACTACTGGCTTTAGAAATGTAATGAGCAGAGTTTTGTTATTATTGCATATGTTTCTTATTAAATATTTTTCAAAGACAGTGGTTTGGTAACTTTATTATACAACTAAAAAGTCAAGGTAAAAAATCTCTCTGGGCATATGTGAAATAAGAAGAAAGTTTCACTAAACAGAAACTAAATGACGTGATATGAAAATAACAGGACCATAAGCTAAATTATTTTCCATCTCAGGTAGAGTTCTCAGTTTAATTTAATAAGTATAAAATATAAATAACACTTCACACAAAAGAATTTTAATGAAAATTTCATTGTCAATATATTAAACAGTAGGAAGTAGATCTTTGATGCCATAGGTTCACTGAGATTATTTCAATTGGATTAGAGATAATATGTGCAGTATTTCATGAGAACTTGAAAAAAGCATGCTTTAATTTGTGCAACTTTTGGTACAGGCTTACTCTTAGTCCAAGATGAGTTCAAGCAAATGGGGTTGAGTTGACCAGCAGAACTTTTGATTGTGTCATTAAAATTTAGAAAATCACTAAGGTCTGTATCACTCTGGATGGACTGTCATTCTTATTAACAGTGCATGAATAGGAATAATGATTTATAATAAGTGGCCCATTCTTTAATAAAAGCTTCCTCAGATGGGGATAGAAAGGAGAGATTTGCTCCACAGAAACAATCATTGTCGTCCTTGGGTGTCCTCAGCACTCAGCAGAAAGGCTCAATAGAAAGAGCAGAGGAATTACATTTATCAAATTTCAATTTTTACCCCATTTTTGTTAAGCAAAGAAGGAAAAAATTATTCATTTTCTGGTATCATTTATTAGGCAATTTACAGTGTACTTTTTGAGAAACTATCCTTATGTGACAAAATTTTACTTATATTAATATGCATGTGAATTTATGTTCTTTTGGGAAATTAAAAATTATCAATTATCTTAGGCTTTCTTGACAATAAATGTACATTAAACAAGCTAAGGTAAAATTTTATATCACATATGTTATATCACATTGAATATTGTAGCTTACTACAGATAGCTAATAGATTTGAAAAGTGTGAACAGCAAACTTGAGATAGTAGTTTTTACTAACTTTGACTTTTCATTCACACATAAACACAGTCGAATTTATGTCATAATTTCTCAAGGACTATAATTTCATACTTACAAGTTATTTTTCACTCATTTTAGACAGAATCAAGCTTTATTTTTTGTAATGGTAGTTTGATGTCTTTTCTTTCATTTTCTTAGCTATTATTTTTTAGCAATTTATTCGTTGTATATCTTGGTTGTAGCCCCCTTCCTCAACTCCTTCCAATCCCACCCTCACCTCCTTTCCCCCCATCCCTTCCCCTAGACCACTGAAAGGGAGAGTCTTCCACTCCTGCCATCTGCCCCTAGCTTATCAAGTCTCATCAGTACTGCCTGGATCCTCTTCCTCTGTGGAGTCTCAAAGCTTCATTGCCAGGGGGAAGTGATCAAAGTGCAGGCAATCTAGTTCCTGGCAGAGGCAATCCTTGCTCCCCTTACTCAGAAATCCACATGGAGACTGAGATCCCCATGGGCTACATCTGAGTAGGGGTTCTAGGTCCTCTTCATGCATGGTCCTTGGTTGGTGCATTAGTCTCAGAAGGACCTCCGGCCTCAGATTTTTTTAGCTTTGTTGGTCTTTTTCTGGAAATGCTGCCTCTCAATGTTCTTCTATCTCCTCCCCCTCTTCCATAAGACACCCTGAACTCTGCCCACAATTTGGCTGTGAGTCTCATCATCTGCTTTAATCCCTTGTTGGTTGAAGCCTTTCAGAGGACTATTTATAGTTGGCTTCCAATCTGCTCCCTCTCTACAAGTGCTTCTGGTGTCTATCCTGTTTGCCATTCTAAAAGAGATTTAAGCATTCTTACTAGGGTACTCCTTCTTGTTTAGCTTCTTCAGGTCTGTAGATTTCAGTATAGTTATCCTATATTATATGGATAATATAGGATATATTATCCATATATCAGCAGGCTAATACCTGCTGATACATGAGTATATATCATGCATGTTTTTCTGCTTATAGGTTATCTCACTCAGGATGACCTTTTCTAGTTCCATCCATTTGCAAATTTCATTGTTTTTAATAGCTGAGTATAATTCATTAAGCTTTATTTAGAGTTTGAAACTATATTTTTTATGTTTTCTTTTCGTCCTTTGGACGATTTGTGGAATTTTATTAAAAAGAATGAGAAATGCTATATTAAAAGAGGGTTTTTTTTTTTAATTAGAAAACTGTAGAACAAGTATTGTAACTGAAAGAGACATATCTTGTTATTCCCCCACTACTTGGTCATGACTATGTAATTCTTACCTGCTTTCACTAGAGGAAACTAACTTCCAATTAATGGGTTTTCTTTTTCTTTCAGTGGTGCAAATATAGGCCAGATTAAAAGCAGATAAATGCATGTTTTTTAAGTACTAAACTCAGGCAGGTTCACAGGTTCTAAGGAACTAGGACAGGGAAGTGACATCCCTGGCTAAGGCAAGGTTTTATAGATCTTAGGCAAGGGGTGATGGCATATTAGGAGCTGGGACTGTGCCCACATATGGTCAGAAACTGAACTCACTCCCCTGGGTGGGCAGTCTTGGGTGAGTTGCTGGAAATGTAGAAGTGAGGAGTGATGATGTGTCCAGACTTTTCTCCTTGAGGGTTGGGAAGAGGGAAGGAGGACAGAGAGAGTTTCCCAGCTTGTTTGTGAACCAAACATCATCTGTTGAGGGGATTTAACAAACCTGTCGGACACAGTGTTTCTCTACCATTCATCTTGGTAATATCAAGATGCTTTCAATTCTGTTTGATTCATCTGAGTTTTCCTTCATTATTTAATACAATTTACTTTCATATAATATAATTTATTTTCATGAGAGTTTAACCTACTAGCTCTGTGTTTAGTTTTGTTTTTGCTCCTTTTATGTAAAATGTATTTTTTTTTCCTCATAGCATATATCCTTATTACAGTTTTCCCTTTCTTTACTCCTCCCAGACCCTCCTTGGGTTCTCTTCATTCTGGATCCACTGATCTCTGTGTTTCATTAAAAACTGAACAGGCTTTTAATAAAAAAAATGACAAAATGAAATAAAAGATAAAACCAAAACTAACACGCTGGAGTAGGAGAAAACAACCAAAAGGGGAAAATAGAGGTCAAAAAAAAAAAAGGCATAAGAAACAAATACAGATGCAGAAATCCCCTCATTCCCACATTCAGGATTCCCATAAAAACACTAAACTGGAAGGCATAATGTATACACAAAGGACCAGTAGGACAAAAGAGAGAAAAAACATTAAATATGCAAATGTAATAAAAAATAAAATAAATTTAAAAAGAAAAATCCCCCACACAACATTATAAGACAAGGAACCTCATCAAGATATTGATTTCTGTTTTGTTTTTTCGTCTACTGGCAGGTATGCAGTTCAAGCTAAGGAGTAGTTTGTTGATGCAGTGAGACAACCCACAGAGACATTTGCTCTGTGAGCTTCATTGCTATTCAAGTAGCCAGAAATTTAAACAACCTGGATGTTCCTTAACAGAAAAAAAGAATATATGGTACAGTTATACAATGGAATATTAATCAGTCATTACAATAATGACACAGTGAAATTTGCAGGTAAGTGAATGGAACTAGATTAAAAACTCACCCTGAGTGATATATACTAGACCCTGAAAGACAAACATGGTATATACTCACCGCTAAGCATATATTAGCTGTTAAGTTGATGACAACCAAGCTACAATTTGTAGGCCCACAGAGCTTGGGTATAGAGAAGGGCCTTGGGGAGAGGGCAGATGGATCTTCCTATGAAAAGTAAATAAAATAGATAGTTATGTAGAGATGTTTGGGTGGAGGGGAATAAACAAGAGGACCAAGTAGAAAGAGGGAGGGAAAATGAAAATAAGGGCCATGTGAGCCCTTGTATGGAAAGCTAATACATTAGAGCTTCCTAATATATATTTATATATATATTATATATTGCAGGTGACAAAAATGAAACCAACAAATAATGGGACAGATAGAGCCCAGACTGGCTATCTCCTCTCACCAAATGAAGTTTCCACTACCAGGATTGGATTACATCTAATTGGGCTTTTGGCCAAACCCTTCCATAGGAACTCTGAAACTACCCAAGAATATAGATTGCTTCCCACAAACATGCTAAGATTTCATTGCTGAAGACCACTTACACAACTCACTGAACATGGACACATTGAACTACTTGTTAGAACTTTCAGTACAAGATGATATTCTGCAAGCTACCAAAGGAGAAATGTATACACCAACCCAGCCACAGTCCCTTTAATCTACAATGGTGTCCTGTGCAAGATCTGATAGTGAAATGGAGGCAAAAACCTTGTGAGAGTAACCAACCAATTAATCATTTTACTGAAGGTTCACTATATGAGATGGAACCCATAACCCACAGTGCTTGTGTGACTAGATACCCCAGGGACTTAGAGTAAAACAAAAAAACTATTGGTCTAAACGACAAATATAAGCAATAAAATAATTCTCAACAACACTTTGCTATATTAATAAATCACTAACTTGCTCAACTATCACAAAGAAAGCTTTCTCCTAAAGCAGATGGGAAGAAATATAAAGACCAACAGTCAGACATTATGCAGAATGAGAGACTTTGTAACACTCAGCCTGAAATGAGATATTTCCATGAAATCCCTTTCTTCAGGGATCATGAGACTCTGAAGAAAAGTAGGCTGAAATAACATAAGAGCCAGAGGAGACATATAACATCAAAAATCAACCTCCCCTGAATTAGTAGGATAAATGAATATATGAACTCTCAAGATGTACAAAGCCTGAGCTGAACTGCACGAGTTGAAAGAAATAGAGACCTACCCACATCCCTAAGCCAGGAACAATATCTAAAAGATAACCACTTGGAGATGAATATTACTTTTCTCCTAGATACTAGCTCTTAATTTTATATATTAATATATATAATTTGTGCTAATTAATGAATAAATATTGTATAGTAAAAAAGTAATATCTCATCATAATACCATTAAAAGTTATTTAGGTAATGACCTAAACTTTGTATATCATCAAATGCTTCATCATTTCTAAAACAAAAGTGATTTAGAAATAGTTCAATTATAAATAAACTTTTAATGTAAATTCTATCTGGTAATTAAGCCATACTCGTGTACAGAATATAACTCCGCCATCTGATAGAAATTTGTATTGTTTTATATCTTGGCCAATCCTAGAATAGATATTGTTATGACAATATCTTACTGATTGGTCGTATTGCCTACAGAATGAAATGGTCCCCCAATAACTTCTAATATTAAAAAAAATATTGTGATGTGTTCTTGGATTTGGTTTGCAAGTGTTTTATTGAGTATTTTGAGTTAATGTTCATAAGGAGAATGGTCTTAATGTTTTCTTTTTTGTTCAGTATTTGTGTGGCTTAGGTATCAAGGAGGTAATGGCCTCATAGAATGAGTTTGGTAATGTTCTTTCTTTTTCTATTGTGGGAGATAGTTTGAAGAATATTGGAATTAGCTCTTCTTTGAAGGTCTGGTAGAATTCTGCACTGAAACTCTTGGGCATTTTTTATTTTTTGGATGGGAGGCTTTTGATGACAGCTCTGTATTTCCTTAGGGGATATAGGACTGCTTAATTTATTTACCTGATCTTGATTCAGCTTTGATAAATGGGATCTATCAAGAAAATTGTCCATTTCATTCAGATTTTCAAATTTTGTGGCATATAGGTTTTTGAAGGTAGACCTAATGTTTCTTTGGATTTCCTCAGTGTTTGGCATTATGTCCCCCTTTTTATTTCTGATTTTGTTGATTTGGATAGTGTCTCTCTGCCTTTTACTTTGTTAGGCTAAGGGTTTGTCTTTCTTGTTGATTCTCTTAAAGAATCGTCTCTTGGTTCTGTGGATTCATTGAATTGTATTTTTTTCTTTCTTATTTCTAATTTATTGATTTCAGCTCTGAGTTTGATTATTTGCAGCCTTCGATCCTTCTTCTGTGAGTTTGCTTCTTTTATTTTCTAGGGCTTTCAGGTGTGCTATTAAGTTGCTTGTCTCGAATTTCTTTCTTTTTTTAAGATTTCTTTATGAAGGCACTTAGTGCTATGAACTTTCCTCATAGCACTGCTTTCATTGTGTACCATAAGTTTGGGTAAGTTGTACCTTCATTTTCATATACTCAATTATAAATGAACATTTAACCATATAATATAAGATAAATATACTACAATCCACAGAACAAAAGAAGCAAACAACAAGGAGGACCCTAAGAAAGATAAGTAATTCTCATTCAGAAGGGCAAACAGGATAGACATTGAAAGCAGTAAAAAACAAGGAACAGGCTTGGCCCCCACCACAGATGTCCTCTAAAAGACTGCACTCAACAGGGGATTGAAGCAGATGCAGAGAATCACAGTCAAACTTTGGACAGAGCACAGGGAGTCTTATGGAAGAAGAGGGAGATAGAAGGACCTGGAAGTGCCAGGAGCTCCACAAGGAGACCAGCAAAGCCAGGAAAGCTGGGCCCAGGGGGGACTGCAGAGACTGATATATCAACCAAAGACTATGGATACTAAGGACCTAGACACCTTGCGTAGATATAAGCCATAAGTATCTAAGTCCCCATGGAAGCAGCTAACTTCCCTAGTAAGGGTAGAAAAGACAGTCTCTGACATTAACTCAGTTGCCTGTTCTTTGATCACTTCCCCCTGGTGGGACAACCTACCCAGCCTACAGAGGAAGAAGATCCAGGTAGTCCTGATGGCACCCGATGGGCTAGGACCAGACTCATAACCAAACCTTCGGCAGAGTGTAGGAAATCATATGATAAAAGGGGAGTTAATATGTCCAGGAGAGGATAGGAGCTCCACAAGGACAAAATATATCAGGGCACAGGGGCCCTCTATGAGACTGTTTCTCCAACCAAGGACCATTTACGGATATAATCTAGAACCCGTGCTCAGATGTAGCCCATGGTAGCTCAGTATTCAAGTGGATACCCTAGTAAGGGGAACAGGGACTATTTCTGACATGTGCTCGATGACTGGCTCCTTTACCCCCCCCCCCTCACACACACACACTCCAAGGGAGGAACAGTCTTGCTAGGCTACAGAGGAGGACATGGCAGCTAGTCCTGAAGATACCTGATAAAACAAGGTCAGATGAAAGGGGAAGAGGACCTCCCCTAGCAGTGGACTTGGAAAGGGGCAGGGAGGAGATGAGGGAGGAAGGGTGGGATTGGGAGGGAATGATGGAGGGTGCTACAACTGGGATACAAACTAAATAACCTGTGACTAATATAAAAATAATAAATAAATAAACAACAAATAAATAAAAGAATAAGAATAATATCAGTTAAATAAAACACCACCAAGACTGCCAAAAAAATACCCTCCTTTGTTATATGTCTTACAAATTGTTTTTGTTTTTCTTTTAATTTATGTGTTTTTACAGATTGTTTTTATAATCCATCCTTTTTCATTGATTTTATATACTATATGGTCAACTCAAATCAAAAGCATACTATGTTAGAATTTACTATACCAGAATGTGTTACTAGAAAGTTCTGTGACATACAATTTATAAAAAAAAAAAAAAATCCTAAGAGATAGTAAATGTTTTGTCTTTTACATGTTATTAGCTTTCACCTTTCAGCTGTCTGTTTTTCAAACACACATATAACACAGAGACCTTGTGCTTCCACATATAAAGTGTTTGTGTTAGAGGTGCCTTTGATTTTGGACATGTTTTAAAATCTCTCCATGCACACATTCCTGAAATGGAAGATTTTACAAGGTGACTTAAAATATCTACTTGGATAAACGTCGCTTCCATTAATTTGCAACTTCAGTTAGATAACTTTCACATATGTGAATATTTTAGAAACCTTATGCAGTAGTACTTTCCCACATGAAATTTCATTGTTTTTGGTGGGTAATGTTTATTTTTTAAAAATTTATGTATTTTTTATTAATCACAGTTTATTCACTTTGTATCCCAGCTGTAGCCTCCTCCCTCCCTCATCTTCTCCCATGCCTCTCCCCTCCCCTCTCACCCTAACCTTTCAGGTCTCATCAGGAATATCTGCATTGTCTTCCTCTATGACCTGGTAGGCTGCTCCCCCCTCATGGATTGGTGTCAAAGAACCAGCCACTGAATTTATGTTAGACCTTCCTTTTTCCCCATTACTACATAATCCACTTGGAGACTTAGCTTCCATCGGCTACATCTGTGCAGAGGTTCTAGATTATCTCCATGCATGGTCCTTGGTTGGAGTATCAGTCTCAGAAAAAAACCCTGTGCCCAGATATTTTGGTTCTGTTTCTCTCCTTGTGGAACTCCTGTTCCCTCCAGGTCTTTCTATCTTGCCCCTTCCATAAGAGATTTCTGGTAGTCTTACTTGAGGGAAGGGAAAACATGATCAAAATATGTTGTATGAAAATAATATTTAAATAAAAACAATTTAAACATAAAATGTTTCTAGTAATAATAAAAGAAAGCGACAAGAAAAATCTGAGTCTGTATACAAAATATACATCAATCCTGTAAGACTTCTTCCTGTCTAGATAGTGAAAATCACCACCAACCGTTTTCTGTGAATTTGTCTACTTTAGATATTCATAAAACTAGAATGATAAATAAAAAATTCTATGCCATATTATTTTTCAGTAAGTTAGCTCTTAGGCTAACTTACTAAAAGAAACATAATCCTTTGGCATGGGCAATAAAGACATACATGTTCTTTATAAACGTTATTCTTTAATAACAACTGGTCCTGATTTAAAAATGTGAGTATGGTATTATTAGAGAGTTGTTTCTTGCACTGACTCTGTAGGCCTTACTATGATCACATGTGTGTTACTGGACCCACAAGCAGAACATTTACAGTTCACTGCAGTGTATTTGTCACATCTGTACATCACAAGTTTTTTTGGTCATATATTTATGGTAATTCGAAATATTGAAAATACTTTACACTAACTTAAAGACTTCAAGTAACTGGTCTGTTCAGAAACCCCAAATCTGAAAACACCAAAAGCAATTTAGAGCTGATATGTGCTCCCATTCTTTGATTTAGTTAACAATGTTTACTAATAATGGTATATATTAAATATAAATATTTCAATAAGTTCTTTTAATTTTTGAAGTTGTAATATAATTACATCATTTTCCCCCATTTCCACCCTTTCTTGAAGCTCTCACATACATCTCTACTGGATCTCTTTCAGTTTTGGCCTCATTTTCCATGAATTATTCCTTTATATGTGTAGTAATATACATATGTCTACATATATATATATATATATATATATATATATATATGTATTCTTAAGTACACAATATAATCTGCTCATTTAATGTTACTTATTTAAATGTTTTCAGGGCTGATCACAGGGTATGGTATAACCAATTGTTGTTTTAAAAATATTGGCAGTAAAATTGGGATTTTCTTATATTTTTGCAGTTCTAACTTTCTTCTCTGGTTGTAATCAATAGCAATTTTGTTGCTGCTATTTCAGGAGAATATAATCAGTAGGAGGGATTGCCATGCATTTTTTCATAGTGGGAACAGTAATGTCAAAAGTGTCCCATGGTGTATAACGAAGCTTTTAATATGTCAACTAAAACTCATTACACTACACATGCTGAATCTGAAAAGGGGCTTTGCTTATCCTTCCTCACAGTTGAATTTTTCACTTTCATCCCTACAGTTGGCTTCTACCTTGACAATTAAAATGCCAACTAAAAGTTGAGTGCAGCAAAATACTTTACATGTCAAAATTAATCACTTTGTCCCTGAGAATGTAATAAACACCATCTTCTGTGCAACTCAAAAGCTGGGCTTATATATTTGCATTCGAAACTACTGGAAACAAGAAAATTTTTTCCTCCTATTGTTTATATTTCTGATGTGAACTAGTAGCAGTGTATTTGTTCAACTGTATATAATTTCAGGGACTAGTTCACAGAATCAGCTTCGTGTTCTCAGTAGACCTTCTATCAGAAATTTTAGATTTTTGTTCAATTCTACAACCTCCGGACACTCTGTTCTTCCTGCTTCCTTCTCTGCTGTGTACGAGGATAGCCCCAGCTCACTTGAAAGTATCAATTGTGGACTGCATCAGACCTTCCTAGTGATGGAGTCATCACACATTGAAGCTGAAAGGCAATGCCAGCAGCCGTGTCACAGAACAGAAATAAAAGCTATATGATGAGCATATGTGAACTCTAACTAGAATAAATAAAGTTTTCTCTGTCACTGCAATGCAAATTCAAGATGCCTTTCATTTTATGTCACGTTGTATGGCCAAGTGTTCTAGAACAGGAATAGTCAAATCAAGGTATAATTACCTCACTGTATTCAAAGGATCACAGAGAAGCAATTCACAGTGTTATATCTGAGAATATCCAATCCCATACTCAGTGTTTGTGCAATATCTGCTGCAGATGAACTGCAATCCTTTATAATATAGTTTGTGAGCGTGAATGTGTATGTGTATCATATACATAATATGATATATCTGATATATATATATACATATGTACATATATCAGAGATCCAGCAGTAAATCTACACACCTATGAGCACTTGTTTTTTTTTACAAAGAAGCCAAAATTATACTTAAAAAAATAAAAAATATTTATGTATATATCATATATGTATGATATATATACATGTTTATATATGTACATGTATACATATATACATGTATATATGTATGTATATTTGTGTATATGTATATATGTATATACATATATTTGTATATATCATACATATGTGTATATGTACACATGTACATATGTATACATACATATATGTGATATATGTATATATACATTTATCATATCATGTATATATGTCATATATTCCAAATATTATTGCTCAGGAATACAGCCTTAAACTAGAAAGACTGTACAATGTTCAATTTGAAAGACTGATATTGCTACTAAGAAAAAATTTTTTCTTTTTCTGTTTTCTGATTTAGAAGTAGTCAATGTATTGATTGCCAAAATCATACATACTTTTTGCTTAAATTCACATTAGAATGTGAGATTATATTTTTCCTAAGAATTCTACAGAGTCAGCATATCCTTATCAGTATTCCAATGCAATTCTTTGCAGACCTCGAAAGAATAATATTCAACTTCATATGTAAATATAAAAAAAAAAGATAGCTAAAACAATTCTTTACAATAAAAGAATGCCCAGTGGTACTACCATCCTTGATTTCAAGAAGTACTACAGAGCTATAGTAGCAAAAACAACATGCTATGGTCATGAAAACAGAGTTTGATTAATGGAAGTGAATCAAAGTTCCGGTAGAAAATGCACACACCTGTGAGCACTTGTTTGTTTGTTTTTCTTTTTACAAAGTAGCCAAAATTATACTTTTCAAAAAATAAAATAAAATATCTTCAACAAATGTTGCTGGTCTAATTGGATATCTTCATGTAGAAAACTGCAAATAGATCCATAGCTATAGCCCTACACAAATCTTTCTACTCTTTCGTGTTGTCATGCAGCACCTAAATATGTACAATGTCAGGATCTGTTGAGCTTCTCAAATGCTTTATACAGGATTGTTGGTCTTTAATACAAACATTTAGAAGGCAGAAGCAGGTAGCCTGTGTGTTTACCAAGGCTCCCTGAAAGGTTTTCACTACCTGGTTGTAAGGTGACACTCATATTCATAAAGTTTACCAACTGCAGTAAATCAAATATTTGAAAGTTCCACCTTTACTCACTGAAGCCACATCCTCACAGCTAAAACTGAGAGAGAAGACTGTCAGGTTCCCACTCCACTGCAGACAAACTTCTAAACTTCCTTCTTGATTTCACCCAGTAGTCTTATTTATAGCAAGTCATGACTAGCTTGACAGCATGCACAAAGTTCAATACTGTATACAGTCATATTTTCATTTTATTCTACTTCTACAAATGATTTATTTAATTATTTGACATTAAGGAGCAGACAATTGAGATTAGCAATGCATAAAGAGGAAATCTGTGCATATATAATAACATTTGACATTGTAGAAACAGCCTGTAATACAGAAAAAGAACATTTCCAATGTCATAATCAGATATTCTTCTTGGAATATTAGAAATTAGCATAAATGATTCTTCAGATGAGAATATGTCTTTCCCATCTATTATCTATCTTTCTTCTGAGTACTGGACAGCCCCGACACATTTCTCTGCCTTCGCCTCAGTTTAGATGCACATAGTTTCTTTCTTTCATCTTCCTTATTTAAATGTGTTTTCCCCTGTTTTCAATTTGGATAAAAGTGTGTTCCTAGATTAAATAGAGTTTTTTACATTTTTTTTTATATTCACTTTACATCCTTGCTGTAACCCTATCCCTCCTCCCCTTCCATTTCCATCCTCTCTTTCAACTCTCATCTCCTTCCCCTTTTCCTCAGAAAAGGGAGCTGCCTTTAGCTTAGCTCTTCAAGTTGCATCAGTACTGAGTATGTCCTCTTCCCCTGTGGCCTGGTAAGGCAGTCGAGCCAGGGGAAAGTGATCAAAAAGCTGGCAAGTATGTCTATGTCCAATGCAGTCCCTGCTCCCCTTAGTAGACAACCCATATGAGGCCTAAGCTGCCCATTTGCTAAATCTTTGCAGGGAACCTAGGTCCAGCTCATGCATGGTCCTTAGTTGATGCTTCAATCTCAGCAAGCCCTTCTGGACCCTAGTTAGTTGGTTCTGCTGGTCTTCTTGTGGACCTCCTGCTGCCTCCAGGTCCTTTTCTCTCTCCTACCACTTTCCACAAGACTCTCTATGCATCACCCAATGGTTGGCTGTGAGTCTCAGCATCTGTTTTCAGATGCTGCTGGCTAGATCCTTTTAGAGGACAACTCTGTCAGGCTCCTGTCTGCAAGTTTAGCAGAGTATCATTCACAGTGTCAGGGGCACTGTCTGATAGGGTAGGTCTTTGGTTGGGACAGGCATTGGTTGTGCATTCCCTCTATCTCTGATCTAACTGCTTTGTCTTTAACCCTGCACATCTTGTAGGCAGGGTAAATTGGCACATTTACACAATGGAATCCTACTTAGCCATTAAAAACAAAGAAATCATGAAATCTGCAGGCAAATGGATGGAACTAGAAAAGATTATCCTGAGTGAGGTAACCCAAACCTAGAAAGACACACGTGCTGTATACACACTTATAAGTGGATTTTAGCCATATAGTAACCGATAAGCATAATATGAGGCACAGACTCATGGCAGCTCAGTCTCTCAGTGGATTCCCTAGAAATGGGAACAAGGGCTGTCTATGACATGAACTCAATGGTAGGCTCTTTGATCACTTCCCCCTGAGGTGGGAGCAGCCTTACCAGGCCACAGAGGAAGATAATGCAGCCAGTCCTGATGAGACCTCATAGGCTAGGGTCAGATGGAAAGGGAGGAAGACCTCCCCTATCATGGACTAGGGAAAGGACATGGGAGGAGATGAGGGAGGGAGAGTGGGATTGGGAGGGGATAAAGGAGGAGGCTACTGCTGGGATACAAAATGAATAAATTGTAATAATAAATAAATAGGAAAAATAAAAAAAAGATAAATAGAGTATCCAAGGTAGGATGCAAAAATCTCACTCTGAAAGGAGGATAGAATAGACATAGGTAGTTGCTGAAGAAAAAAAAAAAAAAACATGTTAGGGGGCAGGGAAGCACAGAGTTAAGAGGGTAGAGAACACACCTGGAGAGAGCAAGGGCATTAGGACAAAGGCCTGCAGAGAAAAGAGAAACTGAGGATGGGATTATCTCTGTGACAAGCTGGAAATGTAAGTCAGGGCAGGCTCCTGGGAGGATATGAGGGGGATTCAAGCAGAGACTCCTAATAGCAGAGACCATAGAGACTGAAGAGGACACCCTCTAACTAGACTCATCTCCTACCAGAGGGAAGGGAACTCCAACCCACCCACAAAATCTTCTACCTAAATAGAATTTTTATGCCAAAGAAGGGTCACGATAGATATTTGTAAAGAGTCACTCAGAAAATAACATTTTTTAAACTTTATAAATGTTACCTATCTTAACACTGTAATTGTAAAATGTAGACTTAATAATAAATTATCATCTTTTATTTCAGTAAAATTATGAGGTGCATTAATAACAATATTTAATATATGAAAATTACATATAAGTAGAGGCAAATGTAACACAGACTTTTAAAAGATGTTGGCCAAAACAAAAATAGTTTAATGTAATTCATGTGATTACTTTGAAATACAGAAAGGCTGTATATCAAGTAACTTTGTCATGCTTTTAACAATGAAAGATAGGATGTGCTGACAAGTACATATGAAAATGTAACTTTGCACTTTATTTAACAATAGGTAAAATTTAATGAAATAATAATTGTGCTAACTGAGCTAAATTATACAGTTTTTAAGCTATTTTTTATATTTTAAGAACTTTTTAGTAATAATTCACTAGAGTTTAATACACTATTTTTATGGGAATATGAACATTTAGGACAGTCACAAATCCACTGAAAGGTAACAACTGATTAAAATACTAAATAAAACACAAAACAGTATATTAAAATTTTTGATATGTTCTCACTGTGTAACTTCGACTGGCCTAGAATTTACTATTGACATCAGGCTGACCTCAACTGCACAAAGAGCTACCTCCTTCTGCCTTCTAAATGTTGGTATTAAAGACATGTCCTCACATTAATAATTGTATAAGTTCTCTATCATGAGACATAGAAATTAAAAAGTCTAAAAAGCACATACACATTTATTTTATTTTATTCCTTAGCTCAAATATTGGAACACTGGTCCACTTAATACATAAATATGCAGGAAAAATGATCATTCTAAGACTGCAGTGCTATATATATATATATATATATATATATATATATATATATATATATATGAACTTTTAACAGCCATCTCTCTAGAAAGATACTTGATGTATCTGTGCAGTGCTCCAGGATGCACAGACTCTTTAGCATTCTTTACTGTTGCCAAATTCTTACAATCTGTTTGAACAGATAAGAATTTTCTAAACAGAACTGGGAACCCAGCAAATGGCAGGCAAGTGTCACAAAAGAGCAGTATTTTGGAAATTTTCCATTATAATTCAAAGATAAAAATAAATTCTGGCCATCCTTTCACATGAAGGCCAAAAAAAAAAAATCATGAAAGAAAAGAATAACGATTTTGGCTAAGTTAATAATATGTTCCTAAGAATAATAAATCCATACTACATTACCAGGGTCTATGAAGCTATTAGATAAAATCTATAACACATAAGAATAATACAAGAACAAAAATGAAAAATTTACCAACCTGGTGACACACACTTTTACTCTCAGCACTGGGGTTGAGGAGGTCACAACATCATTAGTTTCAAGCCAGCCTTCACTAAATGCTAAATCCAGAGAACCCCTGTTGCCAGCTTAAAGAAAAAAAAAACCGAAAGCAAATAACCTCCCACCGCCCCCAAAATGTGGTCTTAAGATATTCTCTCTTGTCTATAATGCTCAATGTCTTACTGGAGCATAAGAGCTTCTGTGAGTGGTAAATAATGCTCACCAATTAAAATCAAGTCCTACTTGGGATAACTTTAGTTAAGAGGGTAAAATATGTAATTGTTATCTTTGAACCTCACATAAAGGTTTCTGCTGAGGTCTACTGATCTTTTTTTTCAGGTCTTCTGATTTAGAGAATGTCAAGCAACTTGGCTAGATGACTGATTGTTGCTTGCACTCGCCAAAATTAGTCTTCTGTTTTAGAAAAAGAATAGAGGTGAGCAAACATGCTGAGTACCTTAGTCAGACTTGAAGTGTTTTATATCTCTGCTTAGATTCCACTACTGTAGGTAGTGTATTAAAGGTTCAAAAATAGGTGCTAAGCAGGGCTCGTCAACATGATTGCTTTTGTCATCTTGTAGCATGTATTTTACCTTCTAGAACTATAACACCAAGCGGTAGGGGTGAAACTTCCAATAGCTTAGCATTAGTTTTTTTCCTGTTCTGTGCTGTGAGTACCTAGCTCTCCAGCAATAGGGTCTTACTGTCAGATTTTTGTTTTTGCTTTAATTTGTTGAATTTTTATTTAATTCACTGTTTTATTATTTATTGTTCTTATTTTTAATATATTTTTTTATTTATTACAATTTATTCACTTTGTATCCCAGCTGTAGCCTCCTCCCTCACCTCATCCCCTCCCAATCTTAACTTTCCTCCCTCCCTCATCTCTTCCCATGCCCCTTCCCCTGTCCACTGATAGGGTGGTCTTCCTTCCCTTCCATCTGACCCTAGCCTATCAGGTCTCATCAGGCTTGTCTTTCATAGTCTTCCTCTGTGGCCTGGTAAGGCTGTCCCCTCTCCCCAGGGGGAGGTGATCAAAGAGCCAGCCACTGAGTTCATATCAGAGGTAACCCCTGTTCCCCTTACTAGGGAGCAGATAGAATTAGCAATGCCCTGTAGTGTTTGAAAACATGGTAGCACTGAGACCCTCTTTGGCTAATGTCTCAAAAAGAAGTAACCTATTCCAAATATGGAGCTTTACTTGATAGCATATGATGACCAATTCTGATACTGTCTTTTCACTGTACGGTAACTGCACTTACTTTCCACTTGTGTATGTATATACTTCAGGAAGCTTCTATAGTGGTAGGTTTTTATACAGTTTTCTAAAAGGTCTTCAGATTTAGTTATCCTTTCTTCTGGCCCTTACTAACTACTTAACCTCGGTGGTAATTCAGATAGAAACATACATATCTGAGGTTCTGAATTACTTTATTCAGGATGATTATTTCTAGCTCCATTTATTGACCTGAAAATTTCAGAATTTCTATTTTTCTTAAAAGCAGAATATTATTACATTGTTTCAATGTACCATATTTTCATTATCTACACATCAGTTAATGACATCTAAGCTATTTCCCAATATGGCAATTATGACTAGAGCATCAATGAACACGGATTAGCAAGCATTTCTGCAGTTAAATGTAGAGTTGTGGGTTACTAAGAATGGAAAGGCTGGACCTTGAGGTCAATCAAATACTTCTCTGAGTAACCACTGCCACACTGACTTTGGTAGTGGTTGTACATTTGTACTTCTCCCAGTTTCCCAGTGACAAATAATTGTTGCTTTTTGCTTGTTTGTTTATTTGGTTTTTGTTTGTTTGTTTTTGCATTCTAGCCAGCATCTTCTGTTATTTATTTTATTGATTTTGGCTGTTCTGACTGAGGTAACATAAAATCTTAAATGGTTTTAATTTGAATTTACCTGATATGGATTATGACTATTTTAAAGTGTTTCTGGGACATTTGTGTTTTGTCTCTTGGGATTCTGTTTAGTTCTATACCTCATTTTTTTCATTTTAATATAGTTAAGTTTTTCTTTCTTTTGGGGGAGTTGATTTTCTTTTTTAAAATTAAATTTTTATTTTTTTACATTAATTACATTTTATTCATTTTGCTTCCCAGCTGGAGGCCCTTCCCTCATTCCCTCCCAAACCCACCTTCCCTCCCTTATCTCCTCAAATGTCCCTCTCTAAGTCCTCTGATAGGGGAGGTCTACCTTCCCTTCCATCCAACCCTAGCTTGACAGGTCTCATCAGGACCAGCTGCAATGTCCTCCTCTGTGTCCTGGAAAGGCTGCTCCTCCCTCTGACATGACAGGGTTCATGTCAGAGACAAGCCTTCTTTCCCTTACTAGGGAACCCACTTTCACATTGAGCTACCATGGGCTACATTGAGCAGGGGTTCTAGGTTATATCCATGAATGTACATTGGTTGGAGTATCAGTCTCAGAAAATACCCCTGAGCCCAGATATTTTGGTTCTGTTGCTCTCCTTGTGTAGCTCCTGTACTCTCCAGGTCTTACAAACTACCTCTTCTATCAAATGATTCCCTGCATTCTATTCAAAGTTTGGTTATTAGTCTCAGCATCTGCTTTGATACAATGCTAGGTAGAGTCTATCAGAGGCCCTCTATGATAGGCTCCTGTCCTGTTTATTGTTTTCTACTTATTCTAATGTCCTTTTCCTTTGTCTTTCTAAGTGAGGATTGATCCTCTTACCCTGGGTACTTCTTGGTTAGCTTCTTTAGTTGTACAGATTTGAGTATGTTTATCCTATCTTACAGGTTTAGTATCCATGTATGTCTTTCTATTCCTGGGATACCTTACTCAGGATGATCTTTTCTAGTCCCCACCATATGCCTGCAAATTTCATGATTTCCTTGTTTTTAATTGCTGAGTAGTATTCCATTGTGTTAAATGTACTACAATTTCTGTATCCATTCCTCCACTGATGGATATCTGGGTTATTTCCAGGTTCTAGTTATTATGAATAAAGCTGGTACTAACTGGTAGAACAAATGTCCTTGTTTACTTGATCACCTTTTGGATATATGCCTAAGAGTGCTTTAGTTGGATCTTGAGGAAGCGTTATTCTTAATTGTCTGAGAAAGCACAAGATTGATTTCCAAAGTGGTTGTACAAGTTTACATTTCCAGCAGCAATGGAGGAGGGTTCCCCTTCTCCACAACCTTTCCAGCATGTCACTTGAGTTTTTGATCTTAGCCACTCTGATAGGTCCAAAGTGAAATCTCAGGGTTGTTTTGATTTGCATCTCCCTGATGGCTAAGGACGTTGAGCATCTCTTTATGTGTTTCTCTGCCATTCTATATTTCTTTACAGAGAATTCTTTGTTTAACTCCATAACCCATTTTTTAAATGTATTACTTGATTTGCTGTTTTTTTAACTTCTTTAGTTCTTTATATATTCTGGATATTAGTTCTCTGTCAGATAAAGGGTTAGTGAAGATTCTTTCCCAATCTGTAGGCAATTGTTTTGTTTTGATGACGGTGTCCTTTGCTTTACAGAAGATTTTCAGTTTCATGAGGTCTCATTAATTGATTGTTGCTCTTAGAGCCTGTGCTGTTGGTGTTCTTTGTTCAGGAAGTTGTCTCCTGTGCCAATGAGTTCTAGGCTGTTCCCCAATTTTTCTTCTAACCGATTTAGAGTATCTGGTTTTATGTTGAGGTCTATGATCTACTTGGACTTTAGCTTTGTGAAGGGTGATGAATATGGATCTATTTTCATTTTTCTGCATGTAGACATCCAGTTGGACCAGCACTATTTGTTGAAGATGCTGTCTTTTTTCCACTAAATGGTTTTGGCTTCATTGTCAAAATTCAAGTGTCCATAGGTGTTTGGGTTTATTTCTGGGTCTTCTATTCAATGCCATTGATCCACCATTCTGTTTCTATGCCAATACCATGAAGTTTTTATTACTATTGCTTTATACTACACCTTGAGATCAGGGAGAGAGATACCTCTGGACGATTTGTTGTTGTACAGTATCTTTTTGGAGATTCTGAGATTTTTGTTTTTCCGTATGAAATTGAGAATCTTTTTTTCAAGGTCTGTAAAGAATTGTGTTGGTATTTTGATGGGAATTGCATTGAATCTGTATATTGCTTTTGGAAGAATGGCTGTTTTCACTATATTAATTTTACCGATCCATGAGCATGAAAGAATCTTTCGATTTTCTGATATCTTCTTCAATTTCCTTCTTCAGAGACTTGAAGTTTTTTTTAAACAGGTCTTTTACTTGATTAGTTAGTGTCACCCCAATGTACATTATGTTATTAATGGCTACTGTGAAGGGTGTTGTTTCCTTAATTTCTTTCTCAGCTCCTTTGTCTTGGATATACAGGAGGGCTTCTGCTTCTTTTGAGTTAATTTTGTATTCAGCCACTTTGCTGAAGGTGTTTATCAGCTGAAGGAGTTCTCTGGTTGAAGTTTTGGGGTCACTCATGTATACTATCATATCATCTGCAAATAGTGAAACTTTGACTTCTTTTCTGATTTGTATCCACTTGATCTCCTTTACTTGTCTTATTGCTCTAGCTAGGACTTCAAGTACTATGTTGAAGAGATATAAAGAGAGTGGGCATTGGACTGATTTAAGTTTCTCTCTGTTTAGTTTGATGTTGGCTATAGTCTTGCTGTATGTTGTCTTTACCATGTTTAGGTATGTACCTTGTATCCCTGATTTCTCCAAGATTTTAAACATGAATGGATGTTGGACCTTGTCAAATGTTTTTTCAGCATCTAAGGAGATGACCATGTGTTTTTTCTCGTTCAGTTTGTTTATATGGTGGATTACATCGATGGATTTCCGTATATTGAACCATTCTTGCATGCCTGGGATGAAGCCTAATTGGTCATGGTAGATGATATCTTTTATCTGTTCTTGAATTCGGTTTGCAAGATGTTTGCATCAATGTTCAAAAGAAAAAAGGTCTGAAGTTCTCTTTTTTTTGGGGGGGTCTTTGTGTGGTTTAGGTACCAGGTTGACTGTGGCTTCATAGAATGAGTTTGGTAATGTTCCTTCTGTTTCTATTTTGTGGAATAGTTTGAAGAGAATTGGAGTTAGGTCTTCTCTGAAGGTCTGGTAGAATTCTGCACAGAAACCATCTGGCCCTGGGCTGTTTTTGGAAGGGACACTTTTGATGACTGCTTCTATTTCCTTGGGGTATATAGGACTATTTAATTGGTTTACTTGTTCTTGATTCAATTTTGGCAAATGGAAATAATCAAGAAAATTGTCCATTTCACTTAGATTTTCAAAATCTGTGCCATATAGGCTTTTGTAGTAAGACCTAATGATTATTTAGATTTCCTCCATGTTTGTTGTTATTCCCCTCCTTTTTGCTTCTGATTTTGCTGATTTGGACAGTTTCTCTCTGCTTTATAGTTAGTTTGGCTAAGGGTTCGTCTGTCTTGTTGATTTTTTTCAAAGAACCAGCTCTTGGTTTCCTTGATTCTTTGAATTGTTTTATTTGTTTTAATTTATTGATTTTTTTTCCCCTGAGCTTGAGTATTTTCAGCTGTCTACTCCTTTTGGGTGTGTCTGCTTCTTTTTTCCTAGGGCTTTCATATGAGCTATTAAGTTGCTTGTATGAGATGTTCCAAATTTCTTCTTAAAGGTGCTTAATGCTATGAACTTTTCCCTTATCACTGTTTTCATTATGTGCCATAAGTTTTGGTATGTTGTACCTTCATTTTCATTGAATTCTAGAAAGTCTTTAATTTCTTTCTTTATTTCTTCCCTAACCCAGCTGTCATTGAGTAGCAAGTTGTTCAGTTTCCATGTATGTGTAGGCTTTTTGCTATATCTGTGGTTTTTGAGGTCCATGGTGGTCAATTAGGATACAAGTGATTATTTCAATCTTCTTGTATCTAATGAGGTTTGCTTTGTGACCAACTATTTGGTCTATTTTGGAGAAGGTTCCATGAGGTGCTGAAAGAAAGTATAGTCTTTGAATTTGGGTGAAAAATTCTGTAGACATCTATTAAGTTCATTTGATTTGGGACCTCTGTAAGTGCTCTTATTTCCCTGTTTAGCTTCTGTCTGGAAGATTTGTCCCTTGATGTGAGTAGAGTGTTGAATTCCCCCACTATTAAGGTGTTGGGATCAATGTGTGATTTAAACTTTAATAATATTTCATTTACATTGTATTTGGGGCATACATGTTCAGAATTGTGATATCTCCCTGGTGGAATTTTCCTTTGATGAGAGTGAAGTGGCCCTCCTCATCTTTTTTGATTAATTTTAGTTGAAAGTCTATTTTATTAGATATTAGGATAGCTACCTCAGCTTGTTTTCTGGGTCCATTTGCTTGAAAGACATTTTTCCAGCCCTTTCCTCTGAGATAGTGTTTATCCTTGTTGCAGAGGTGTGTTTCTGGATGCAGCAGAATGTTAGATCCTCTTTCTTCACCCATTCTGTTAGTCTCTGTCTTTTTATTGGAGAGTTGAGTCCATTCATGTTGATAGATAATAGTGACTAATGACCATTATTTCCTTTTATTGTAGAGTTTATGAGGTTACTGTCCTTCATTGGTTGTTTTCTTTTCATTTTGTTGAGAGATTATCTGTATCTCATGTTTTCTAGGTGTAGTTGTTTTTGTTGGATAGGAGTTTTTCTTCTAGTATCTTCTGTAGGGCTGGCTTGCTGTGTAGATATTGCTTAAATTTAGTTGTGTCATGGAATATTTTGTTTTCTCCATCCATGTTTATTGAAAGCTTTGCTGGATGTAGTGGTCTGGGTTGACATCTGTGGTTCCTTAAAGTCTTCATGACATCTTCCCAGGCCCTTCTGGTTTTCATAGTTTCTGATGAGAAGTCCGGTGTGATTTTGATAGGTCTACTTTCGTATGTTACTTGGGCTTTTTTCTTGTTGCTTTTAATATCTTTTCTTTGTTCTGTAGATTTAGTGTTTTGAGTATGATGTGACGTGATGTGTTTCTTTTCTGGTTTAGTCTATTTGGTGTTTTGTAGGCCTCTTGCATGATTATGGACATCTCTTTCTTTAAGTTGAAAAAATTTTTTAATATTTTTTTATTTTTAAATAATTTTATATATTCACTTGTATCCCAGCTGTAGCCTTCTCCCTCTTTCCCTCCAAATCCTTCCTTCCCTCCTTCATCTCCTCCCTGCCCCCTTCTGAGTCCACTGAGAGGGGGTGTCCTCCTCTTCTTCCCTCTGGCCCTAGGTTATCAGGTATCTTCAGGATGTTTGCAATGTCCTTATCTGTGGCCTACCAAGGCTGTTCCTCCCTCAGTAGGAGGGGAAAGCTCATGAGTTCATGTCAGAAACAATTCCTGTCACCCTTACTAGAGCACCCACTCAGATACTGAGATATCATGGGCTATGTCTGAGCAGGGGTTGTAGTTTATATCCATGCATGGTCCTTGGTTGGATAAACAGTTTCATAGAAGACTCCTGTGTTCAGCTATATTTGGACCTTGTGGGGCTCCCTGTCCCCTCTAGGATATACTAATTCCTATTTCCTTCATATGATTCCCTACACTCTGCCGAAGGCTTGGTTATGGGTCTCAGCATCTGCTTTGATACACTGATAGGTAGAGTCTTTCAGGTGCCTTCTGTGGTAGGCTACTGTCCTGTTCCTTGTTTTCTCCTATTTCCAATGTTCATCCCTTTTGTCTTTCTAGATGAGGATTGATCATCTTAACCATGGACCTTTTTCTTGTTTATCTTCTTTAGGTGTACATATTTTAGTATGTATATCCTATTTCATTGTCTATATAAGTGAGGATATACCATGTGTGTCTTTCTGCTTTTGGGATACCTCACTCAGGATGATTTTTTCTACATCACACCATTTGCCTGCAAAATTCATGATTTCCTTGTTTTTAATTGCTAAGTAGTATTCCATTGTGTAAAAGTACCACAATTTCTGTATCCATTCCTCCATTGATGGACATCTGGGTTGTTTCCAGGTTCTGACTATTACGAATAAAGTTGCTACAAACATGGTTGAGCAAATGTCCTTGTTGTGTACTTGCACATCTTTCGGATATATTCCTAGGAGTAGTATAGCTGGATCTTGAAGTAGCACTATTCTTAATTGTCTGAGAAAGCACCAGATTGATTTCCATAGTGGTTGTATCAGTTGACATTCCCACAAGTCTTGGAGGAGGGTTCCCCTTTCTCCACATCCTCTCCAGAATGCATTGTCTGTTGAGTTTTTAACTGTTGCCATTCTGATGGGTGTAAGGTGAAATCTCAGGGTCATTTTGATTTGCATCTCTCTGATGGCTAGGGATGTTGAAAATCTCCTTATGTTTTTCTCTGCCATTCTATATTCTTCTACAGAGAATTCCCTGTTTAGCTCTGTACCCCATTTTTTAATTGGGTTTCTTGAATTATTGCCTTTTACCTTCTTTAGTTCTTTATATATTCCAGATATCATCCCTCTGTCAGATGTTGGGTTGGTGAAGATCCTTTCCCAACGTGTAGGCCATTGTTTTGTTCTGACGACAGTGTCTTTTGCTTTACAGAAGCTTTTTAGTTTCATGAGGTCTCATTTATTGATTGTTGCTCTTAGAGCCTGTGCTGTTGGTGTTCTATTCAGGAAGTTGTCTCCTGTACCAATGGGTTCTAGGGTTTTCCCCACTCTTCTTCTAACCGATTTAGAGTATCTGGTTTTGTATTGAGGTCTTTGATCCACTTGGACTTTAATTTTGTTCAGGGTGATAAATATGGATCTGTTGTAATTTTTCTGCATGTACACATCCAGGTGGACATCACTATTTGTTGAAGATGCTGTCTTTTTTCCATTGAATGGTTTTGACTTCTTTGTCAAAAATCAAGTATTCATAGGTGTGTGGGTTTATTTCTGGGCCTTCTATTTGGTTCCTTTGATCCACCTTTCTGTCTCTATGCTAATACTAAGCAACTTTTATTATTATTGCTCTGTAGTACAACTTGAGATGAGGGATGTAGATACCTCAAGAGGATCTGTTGTTGTGCAGGATTGTTTTGGAAACTCTGGGTTTTTTTGTTACTTTATATGAAGTTGAGAATTTTTCTTTCAAGGTCTGTAAAGAGTTGTGTTGGTATTTGGGACAATTTTCTAATATTTTCTTGAAAATATTTTCTGGACCCTTGAGCCTGGAATCTTTTTTTTTTTCATCAATTCCTATTATTCTTAGATTTCACTTTTTCATGGCATCCTTTATTTCTTGGATGTTTTGTGTTTGGGTTTTTTCTGATTTTACTTTTTCTTTGAGATAATCATTAATTTCTGCAAGTGTATCTTCAGTAAAGAGATTTGCTCTTCCATCTCTTGTATTGTATTGGTGATGCTTTCCTTTGTGGTTCCTCATCTTTTCTCTAAGTTCTCAAGTTCCAGGGTTTTCTTCTTTGTGTTTTCTTTATTGATTCTAATTCTGTTTTCATGCCTTGCACCATTTCCTTCATCTTTTTAAGTGTGGTTTCCTCTGTCTCTATGATGGACTATTTTTTTTCTTGGTTTCCTCTCCATGAGCCACTAATTGTGCCTCTATTTGTGTCTCTATTTGTTTGGCTATATTTTCTTGTGTTTCTCTGAGACTTTTGTTCATTTCCTTTTGATTTATTTCCATCTGTGTGGCTATTTCTTTGAGAGATTTGTTCTTTTCCTCTTTATGTGCATCTAATAACTGAATAAGCATAGCTTTAAAATCATTTTCCTGTGTTTTCAATAAATTGGAGTATCTGTTGTCTTTGGGGGTTGCTGGTGACTCCATGATATCCTGATTTTTGTTGGATGTATTCTTATGCCGACCTCTGGCCATTTGCTTATCTGCAACCTTCACTGTTTTTTTATTTAATTTTATTAATTGCACTTTATTCATTTTGTGTCCCCCATAAGTACCTCCCTCCTCCCCTCCCGATCCCATCCTCCCTCCTCTTTATGCATGCATGCTCCTCCCCAAGTCCACTGATAGGGGAGGTCCTCCTCTCCTTCTTTCTGATCTTAGTCTATCAGTTCTCATCAAAAGTGGCTGCATTGTCATCTTCTGTGGCCTGGTAAGGCTGCTCCCTCCTCAGGGGGAGGTGATCAAAGAGCAGGCCAATCAGATAATATAAGAGGCAGTCCCTCTTCTCATTACTATGTAACCCACTTGGATACTGAACTGCCAAGGGCTACATGTGTGCAGGGGTTCTAGGTTATCTCCATGAATAGTCCTTGGTTGGAGTATGAGTCTCTGGGAAGTTCCCTGTGTTCAAATTTTCTTGTTATGTTGCTCTCCTTGTGGAGTTCCTGTGCTCTCCAGCTCTTACTATTTCTCACCTCTTATATAAATTTCCATTCACTCTGCCCGACAGTTGGCCATTAGGCTCAGCATCTGTTTTGATAGTCTGCAGGGCAGAGGCTTTCAGAGGCCCTCTGTGGCAGGTTCCTAGGTTGTTTCCTGTTTTCTTCTTCTTCTGATGTCTATCCTCTTTGCCTTTCAGGATGGGAATTGAGTGTTTTGATTAGGGTCCTCTCCCTTGGTTAGTATCTTTAGATGTACAGATTTTAGTGGGTTTATCCTATGTTGTATGTCTATATGAGTGAACATATACCGTGTGTGTCTTTTTGCTTCTGGAACGACTCACTTAGGATGATTCTTCCCAGGTCCCACCATTTACCTGCAAACTGCATGATTTCCTTATTTTTCATTGCTGAGTAATACTCCATTGTATAGATGTACCACAATTTCTGCATCCATTCTTCAGTTGAGGGGCATCTGGGCTGTTTCCAGCTTCTGGCTATTACAAATAAAGCTGCTACAAACATGGTTGAGCAAATGTTCTTATTGTGTACTTGAGCTTCTTTTGGATATATGCCTAGGAGTGGTATGGCTGGATCTTGAGGAAACGCTATTCCTAGTTGTTTGAGAAAGTGACAGATTGATTTCCAGAGTTGTTGTACAAGTTTACATTCCCACCAGCAGTGGAGAAGGGTTCCCCTTTCTCCACAGCCTCTCCAGCATGTGTTGTCACTTGAGTTTTTGATCTTGGCCATTCTGATGGGTGTAAGGTGAAATCTCAGGGTTGTTTTGATTTGCATTTTCCTAATGGCTAATGAGGTTGAGCATTTCATTAAATGCTTCTCTGCCATTCAATATTCCTCTCCAGAGAGTTCTCTGCTTACCTCTGTTCCCCATTTTTTAAGTGGATTACTTGGTTTGCTGCTTTTCAGCTTTTTTAGTTGTTTATATATACTGGATTTGAGTCCTCTGTCAGATAAAGGGTTGGTGAAGATTCTTTTCCTATCTGTAGGCAGTTGCTTTGTCTTGATGACAGTGTCCTTTGCTTTACAGAAGTTTTTCAGCTTCATGAGGTCCCGTTTATTAATTGTTGCTCTTAGAGCCTGTGCTGTTGGTGTTCTGTTCAGGAAGTTGTCTCCTATACCAATGAGTTCTAGGTTATTCCCACATTTTTTTTCTAGCCGATTTAATGTGTCTGGTTTTATGTTGAGGTCTTTGATCCACTTAGACTTCAGTTTTGTGCAGGGTGATAAGTATGGATCTATTTTCATTTTTCTACATGTGCACATCCAGTTGGACCAGCACCATTTGTTAAAGATGCTATCTTTTTTCCATTGTATGGTTTTGGCATCTTTGTCAAAGTTCAGGTGTCCATAAGTGTGTGGGTTTATTTCTGTGTCCTCTATTTGGGTCCATTGATCCACCATTCTGTTTCTATGCCAGTACCATGCAGTTTTTAAAACTGTTGCTCTATAGTACAACTTAAGATCAGGAATGGAGATACCCCCAGAAGATCTTTCATTGTAGAGGATTGTTTTAGCAATTCTGGGTTTTTTGTTTCTCTATATGAAGTTGAGAATTTTTCTTTCCAGGTCTGTAAAGAATTGTGTTGGTAATTTGATGGGAATTGCATTGAATCTGTAGATTGCTTTTGGTAAGATGGCCATTTTTACTATGTTAATTCTGCCAAGCCATGAGCATGGGAGATCTTTCAATCTTCTCATATCTTCTTTTAATTCTTTCTTCAGAGACTTGAAATTTTTTTTCATACAAGTCTTTGACTTGCTTGGTTAGGGTTACTCCAAGGTACTTTATGTCATTTGTGGCTATTGTGAAGGGTGTTCTTTCCCTAATTTCTTTCTCAGCCCTTTTGTCTTTTGTATACAGGAGGGCTACTGATATTTTTGAGTTAATTTTGTATCCTGCCACTTTGCTGAAGGTGTTTGTCAGCTGTAGGAGTTCCCTGATAGAGTTTTTGGGGTCACTAATGTATACTATCATATCATCTGCAAATAGTGATAATTTGACTTCTTCCTTTCCAATTTGTATCCCCTTGATCTCCTTCAACTGTCTTAGTTCTCTAGCAAGGACTTCCAGAAGTATGTTGAAGAGATATGGAGAGAGTGGGCAGCCTTGTCTTGTCTCTGATTTCAGTGTGATTGCTTTAAGTTTCTCTCTGTTCAGTTTGATGTTGGCTATAGGTTTGCTCTATATCACATTTACTATGTTTAGATATGTGCCTTGTATCCCTGATCCCTCCCAATATTTTAAACATGAATGGATGTTGGTTTTTCAAATGCTTTTTTAGCATCTAGGGAGATTATAATTTTTTTTTCTTTTCTTTTTTTTTTCTGGATTTTTCAGTTCAGACTGGTTCTGTCTTTCTCTGGTCTCTGGAGAATTCTTCAGGAAGATGATAGAGGTCCAGTGGTTTGAGAGTGTGCATTGGTGATTCAGCTGTCCCTTAGAGAAGAAGATTCACTGGTGCAGCAGGACAAATATGAACAATTGTGTCAGTGTTCATGTGTGTGGAAGTGTGTTTTTAAGGACAGTGTTTTAGAGGATGTACATGCCTGAATTATGGGGCAGGGGCGCTGTGCAGGCACCAAAGGGATTGCAGGTGCATGAGGTCTTTGCAGGCGTGATTCACTTGTTCAGATTCCCTGAATACCTCAGTGGTCTACAGGTCACTGGTATTCAGCTCTGTCTGAGTTCCAGGAGATATTTGCCTGAGCTCTATTGGTAGACTAGCAGAGCAGGAGCTTCAATGTGTGTGAGAACAGTGTACCTCTATTTCCCAAAGTGTGTGTGAGGCTTGGTGGAATCTGATATCTGTTTGCTAGCTTAGAAAGACCTTAGATCTGGGGCTCTGCAGGCACTTGAAGTTGCACTCACTCTCTTGCAGGTCAAATTGGAAAGCACATGGGTTCCTTCTGTTCTCTACTCTCAGTTTTGGGCCTGCTGGATCAAATGAGGATGTAGGAGCTTTCTCAGCTTATTGGTGCAGCAGCCACCTCTGACCTTGGGAGTCCAGTCATAGCAGCAGGGAGGCTGACACAGGTGCCTGCAGGGAAGTCCTAGAGCTCCACAATAGTGGTCCATGGACCTAGGTGGTCTGGCAGTTCTGGTGTGCCTGGGTTGTTTGGTGGGTCTGTCACACCTTGGTGGCTGTACTGCCTGCTGACTGCCACTAAGCGGTTGGGCGGCCCCTTCAGTCACTGGCTGGGAGGCACTGCAGAGTCCTTACAGCTGCTCCTGGACCTGAGACTCAGATGGTTGGGGCCCTGGACCTGGTACCATGGATCCAGGACAGGGAAGGCAGGTATAGCTGGCAGCCACCACTGAGGAGCTAGGAGCTCCACCTCTGCTGTCTCAGTCTCTAGACAGTGAGTTCTGTGGGCCAGCTCTGCTGAGGAGGGAGGCCCAAAACGGGAAAGTACAAGGGGTTTGAATGTTCGCCACTCTCCATCCCCAGAGAGGTCTTCTGGTGACCTGAATCTAAATGATCTAAGCTCATGTGATGTCCCCTCTCATTCAGGAAAGCTCAATGTCGATTTTCTGGCTTTAGCTGCTCTTCCACTCACCAATTTCGGAGTATCAGATCCTCTGTCTCTCAGGTATGGTGCGAGTTGGTCTCCACCATCGTGGAACCTCTTAGTTATGTTTTTCTTGATGTTTAGTTTCTTAATCTCATTTTCTTAGATTGTCATAGGTTTCAGATACCAACCTTATGTTAGCTGTATAACTGATGAACCTTTTGTTAGATGTATAACTGATAAAGATTTTTTTTTTTTTTACCATTCTGTAGACTTCCTCTTTGTTTGAATGATATGTTCTTTGCTATACAGATCTTTTTAGTTTCAGGAGATCCCATTTTTTTATTGCTGGTCCTAGTGCCTGCATGATCAAGGTGTTGTTCAGAAATTCTTTTCCTGTGCTGGTGAGTTCAAGGCTCTTCCTCACTTTTTCTTCTCTCAAATTCAGGATCTGAAATCTTTTGTTGAACCCTTTGTTCCATTTGGTGTTGAGTTTTGAGCAGATAGACAGATATGGATCTGTTTTCATATCTAAATGCAGCTATTCAGTTTCACCAGCACAATTTGTAGCAAATGATAATGTGTTACACATGATGTAACACATCTGTGCATGTGTGCATGCCTCATCACACATATCATGTGTGCATGCCTCATCACACATATCATGTGTGATAATGGTTGCCACTGTTTCCTCATGGTAGCATGGTCATAAACATGGGATTGAGCATATAGTCAGACTTGGTGATGGAGGACCCAAATGTTCACCATCTTGATCTGAAGACAGCCAGGAAAAGTCTGTATTTGCTTTAGACTAGGAATAGCTTGAGCATTTAAGACAGGGACACACTTTCTCTAACAAGGCTGTACCTTCTCCAGCAAGGCAACATCTTCTAATAGTGCCACTTCCTATGGCTAAACACTTCAACACATGGTGACCATACATATTCAAACCTCCACAAATGATAAATATAAAAATCTAACATTGTTATTCAATAAAAGCTTTGTGTTTTCTACATCCCAACTGAGACTATGTTAGACAGTGAAGAAAATGAGACATTTTATAAATGTATTTACTAATTTTATATATTTTTGAGACATTTATTGTAACTAGTCAATTATTTAAGTTTGTAAATATTTAAAGGATATAAATGAAAAGTATAAAAGTGATTTCTCATTTTCAGCCTTGCATAATAGTGGATATTGATCCTAGGGCCTGAGTAACCTACATACAAACCCTTTGATGTAGAATAGTGGTAGCAGAATTTTAATCTAGCAATATGTTAAGGGATGAGTAGAGTTATTTTATTATATGGCAGGTATAATATCAACTTTTAGTGACATTTCAAAGTATTTTTTTAAATTGACATTTGAAGTCCCAGAAATTATCCACACACCTATTGACATTTGATTTTTTTTTTGACAAAGAAGCCAAAACCATACAATGGAATAAATAAAGCATCTTTAATAAATGATGCTAGTATAACCGGATAGCTACATGTAGAAGGACACAAATAGATTCACATTTACACACTGTATAAAACTCAAAGACGTCAATATAAAACCAGATACAATAAATCTACTAGAAGAGAAAGTGGGGAAGATCCTTGAATTCATTGGCACAGGATACAATTTCTTGAACATAACACCAACAGCTCAGCCTCTAAGAGCAACAATTAATAAATGGGACCTCTTGAAACTGAAAAAGCAACAGTCACTGTCAATGAAATGAAAAGAAAGTCTACCGATTGGGAAAATCTTCCCAAAAGAACACTTCCAACATAAATCAGGACATCAAGACTTCATCAGCAAACCCCCAAATTGATGGATACTCCAATTCATCAGAAGCACAGGAAAATGACTTTAAAGCCATGCTTACCCAATTATTTAAGGCTCATAAGGAGGAAATGAACAAATCTTTCAAAGAGTTGGCCAGTCAATTGGAGGTAAAGAAAGAAGAAATAGACAAAATCCTTAAAGAAACACAGGCAAAAATAGCCAAACAAATAGAGGCACAAGTAGAGATAAAATTAGTGGCATATAAAAAGGAAATGAACAAAGAAATAGAGAGACAGGAATTCAAATTCAAACAGATGAAAGAAATGGTGCAAGGCATGAAAACAGAATTAGAATCAATAAAAAAAACACAAACTGAGAAAACCCTTGAGCTGGAGAACTTGGAGAAAAGATCAGGAACCACAAAAGTAAGCATCACCAACAGAATACAAGAGATGGAAGATAGAATCTCTGGAGCTGAATACACATCATGGACTAAAGCTGGACATCAACAACAACAGAAACAACAAAAAGCCGACATGCACATGGAAACTGAACAACTTATTACTCAATGACAGCTGGGTTAAGGAAGAAAAAAAGAAAGAAATTAAAGACTTCCTAGAATTAAATGAAAATGAAGGCACAACATACCCAAATTTATGGGACACATTGAAAGCAGTGCTCAGAGGAAAATTTATAGCACTAAGTGCCTGCAAGAAGAAATTCGTAACATTACATACAAACAACTTAATGGCCCAACTGAAAACCCTCGAATAAAAAGAAGCAGATACACCCAAGAGGAGCAGACAGCTGAAAATAATCAAACTCAGGACTGAAATCAATCAATTAGAAACAAATAAAACTATTCAAAGAATCAATGAAACAAAAAGCTGGTTCTTTGAGAAAATTAACAAGATAGACAAACCCTTAGCCAAACTAACTAAAAAACAGAGAGAAACTATCCAAACCAGCAAAATCAGAAATGAAAATCGGGACATAACTACAGACACTGAGGAAATCCAAACAATTATTAGGTCATACTACAAAAGCCTATATGCCACAAAATTTGAAAATCTAAATGAAATGGATAATTTTCTTGACAGATTCCACCTACCAAAATTAAGTCAAGATCAGGTAGAAAGACTATCTATCATCTCCTTAGATGCTGAAAAAGCATTTGACAAAGTCCAACACCCATTCATGTTTAAAGTCTTGGAGAGATCAGGGATACAAGGCACATACCTAAAGATAGTAAAGGCAATATACAGCAAGCCTGTAGCCAACATCAAACTCAATGGAGAGAAACTTAAATCAATCTCACTGAAATCAGGGACAAGACAAGGCTGCCCATTGTCTCCATATCTCTTCAACATAGTACTTGAAGTCCTAGCCAGAACAATAAGACAACTAAAGAAGATCAAGGAGATACAAATCAGAAAGGAAGAGGTCAAAGTGTCACTATTTGCAGATGATATGATAGTATACATGAGCGACCCCAAAAATTCAACCAGAGAACTCCTTCAGCTGATAAACACCTTCGGCAAAGTGGCAGGATACAAAATCAACTCAAAAAAATCAGAAGCCCTCCTGTATACCAAAGACAAAAAGGCTGAGAAAGAAATTAGGGAAACAACACCCTTCACAATAGCCACCAATAACATAAAGTACCTTGGTGTGACTCTAATCAAGCAAGTGAAAGACCTGTTTGAGAAAAACTTCAAGTCTCTGAAGAAAGAAATCGAAGAAGATCTCAGAAGATGGAAAGATCTCCTATGCTCAGGGATTGGTAGGATTAACATTGTGAATATGGCCATCCTGCCAAAAGCAACCTACAGATTCAATGCAATTCCCATCAAAATACCAACACAATTCTTTACAGACCTTGAAAAAAAAGATTCTCAGCTTCATATGGAGAAACAAAAAACCCAGAATCTCCAAAACGATCCTGTACAACAGATCATCTGGAGGTATCTCCATCCCTGATCTCAAGCTGTACTACAGGGCAAAAGTAATAAAAACTGCATGGTATTGGCATAGAAACAGAAAAGAGGATCAATGGAACTGCATAGAAGACCCAGAAATAAACCCACACACCTATGAATACTCGATACTTGACAAAGAAGCCAAATCAATTCAATGGAAAAACACAGCATCTTCAACAAATGGTGCTGGACCAACTGGATGTCTACATGCAGAAAAATGAAAATAGATCCATATTTATCACCCTGCACAAAACTAAAGTCAAAGTGGATCAAGGACCTCAACATAAAACTGATACTCTAAATCAGTTGGGAAAAAACGTGGGGAACAGCCTAGAACTCATTGGCACAGGAGACAACTTCCTGAACAGAACACCAACAGCACAGGCTCTAAGAGCAACAATCAATAAATAGGACCTCATGAAACTGAAAAGCTTCTGCAAAGCAAAAGACACCGTCATCAAAACAAAACGACTGCCTACAGATTGGGAAAGAATCTTCACCAACCCTTTATCTGACAGAGGGCTAAAATCCAGTATATATAAAGAATTAAAGAAGCAGAAAAGGAACAAACCAAGTAATCCAATTACAAAATGGGGAACGGAGCTAAACAGAGTATTCTCAAAAGAGGAACATCGAATGGCAGAGAAACACTTAAAGAAATGCTCAACCTCATTAGCCATTAGGGAAATGCAAATCAAAAGGACCCTGAGATTTCACCTTACACCCATCAGAATGGCCAAGGTCAAAAACTCAAGAGACAATACATGCTGGAGAGGTTGTGGTGAAAGGGGAACCCTCCTCCATTGCTGGTGGGAATGTAAACTTGTACAACCACTCTGGAAGTCAATCTGGTGCTTTCTCAGACAAATAGGAGTAGTGCTACCTGAAGACCCAGCTATACCACTCTTAGGTATATACCCAAAATTTGCTCAAGTACACAACAAGGACATTTGTTCAACCATGTTTGTAGCAGCTTTATTTGTAATAGCCAGAACTTGGAAACAACAGAGGAATGGATACAGAAAGTGTGGTATTTGTACACAATGGAATACTATTCAGCAATTAAAAAGGAGGAAATCATGAAATTTGCAGGCAAATGGTGGGATCTAGAAACGATCATTCTGAGTGAAGTATCCCAGAAGGAGAAAGACAAACATGGTATATACTTGCTTATATAGACCTACACGATATGATAAACATAATGAAATATACACACCTAAAGAAGATAATCAAGAAAGTGGACACGGGCGAAGATGATCAATCCTCATTTAGAAAGACAAATGGGATGTGCATTGAACGTATGACAGGAGTCTACTGCAAAAGGCATCTGAAAGACTCTACCTAGCAGTGTTTCAAAGCAGACACTAAGACTCATAACCAAACCCTCAGCAGAGTGCAGGGAATCATATGAAAGAAGAGGAGTTAGTAAGATATGGAAAGGATAGGAACTCTACAAGGACCAAATATATCTGGGCACAGGGTCTTTTCTGAGACTGACACTCAACCAAGGACCATCTATGGATATAACCTAGAACTTTTGCTTGGATGTGGCCCGGGGTAGCTCAGTAACCAGTAGTTTTCCAAAGTAAGGGGAACAAGGACTATTTCTAACAGGATCTCAAGGGCAGGCTCTTTGACCTCCCCCACCCCAGGGGAGGAGCAGTCCTGTTAGGCCACAGAGGAGGACTTTGCAGCCAGCCCTGAAGATACCTGATAAAACAGGGTCAAATGAAAGGGGAGGAGGTCCTCCCCTATCAGTGGACTTGGAAAGGGGCAGGGAGGAGACCAGGGAGGGAGTGTGGGGTTGGGGAGGGAATGAGGGAGCAGGATACAGCTGGGACACAGAGTTAACAAAATGTAACTAAAAAGAAAAATAAAATTAAAAAAAAAAAGAAATGCTTAACTTCCTTAGTCATCAAGGGTATACAAATCAAAACAAATCTGTGAATCCATCTTAAACCTGTCTGAATGGTTAAGATCAAATCTAAAGTGAAAGCACGTACTGGTGAGGATATGTAAAAAGGGGAAATCTGTAGCATTGCTTGTGGGAGTACAAACTTGTACAACCACTTTGGAAATCTGGTGCTTGAGTTATTACTAACTCAAAACCATGCTATACCACTCCTAGGCATATAACCAAAAGATGCCCTACCATATGACAAAGACACTTGCTTAATTATGTTCATAGCAGCTTTATTCATAATAGCCAGAATTGGAAACAACCTAGGTGTCTCTCATCTGATGAATAGAATAAAAAACAAACAAACAAACCAAAACAAAACAAAAACTTCCGTGGCACATTTACCCAAGGGAATACTGCTCAGCTATAAAAAACAAGGAAATCGTGAAATTTGCAGGCAAATGGATGGAACTAGAAAAATCATCCTGAGTAAGGTAATCCAGATCCAGAAAGACACTCATGGTATGTTCTCACTCATAAGTGGTTTATGACCATATAGTACAGAATAAAACCACTACAATTCACAGAAGATAAGTAACAAGGAGGTCCAAAGGGAGGATGCTTGACTCTCACTCTGAAGGGGAAATAGACCAGACAGTGGAAGTGGTTTAAGAATGGAAAAAGTTAGCAGAAGGAGCATAGAGACAAATGAGTGTGGAGATCAGACCTGTGAGAATAGAGACAGGAGGACAGAGGGCCTGTTGAGGAGAGAAACTGTGGGCATAGGCTTCTTTGTGACAAGCTGGAAACATAAGACAAGGTAGGCTTCTAGGAGGATATGATGGTGACTCTAGTTTAGACTTCTAGCAGCAGGAGTCATGGAGACTGAAGAGAACATCCTCTAATTAGGCAGGACTCCTGGTGGAGGAAGGAGAACACCAAACCAACCACAAGAACTTCCACCCAAAATTTACCATACCTGCAAGAAGTGTAGGGATAAGGATGGAGCAGAGATTCAGGGAATGTCCAACCTACGGCTGTCCCAACCTGAGACCTACTGCATGGGAAAGAGCCAACCCCTGTCACCATTAATGATACTCTGTGATGCTTGCAGACAAGAACCCTGCATAGTGGTATTTTGAGAGGCTCCACCCAGCAGCTGATGGAAACAGATACTGAGAATCACAGCCAAGCACTGAACTAAGCATAGTGAGTCTTGTGGAAAAGTGTGAGGAAAGATAGAAGGACTTGGAGGTGCCAGAAGTTCCAAAAGAAGATTAATAGAGTCGATGAAACAGGGTCCAGAGGGGCTTTGCGGAGACTGAAGCAACAACCAAGGACCATGCATGCACTCAACCTAGGCCCCCTACATAGATGTAGCTGATAGGCAGCTCAAGCTTCATGTGGATCCCCAAATTAAGGGGAGAGGAGACTGTCTCTGACATGGATTCTGTTGCCTTCTTTTTAATCACTTTCCCCTGGAAGGGTTGCTTTGTCAGGCCATATGACAAGAGAATTAGCTCAGTTCTAATGCAATCTGATGAGCTGAGGTGGGTTGGTGGACAGAGAGAGGGAGGTGAGCTCCCTTTCTTTGAGGAACAGGGGAGGGGAATGAGGGAAGTAGGAGAGAGGTTGTGACAGGCAGGAGAGGATGGCAGGAGCTATTATATAGTTGTAAAGTGAATTAAAAAATAAATTAATTAAATTTATAGAAGAAAGAAAAAACGTAGATATCCCTGTGTTATTAGGATACATTTATTCAATTACTTGATTTGTTTTTTATTTACTACAAGAATAAACCAAAATTACTACTTTCTGTAGAGGTAACCAATCTTCTTTGTTAGAAAGATTTTAATTCTCTAACAAATTTCTTTTGTTCTTTAGACAAAGTAATTATTTATAGATTTAACTTTCTCTTCTGTTCATTTGAATGCTTGGCCACTCTGGGTGGCTACATTCTTTATCCATTAATCAATAACAGATAATCAATAACAGTAGACATAGAAAGAATAAATTAACTTTGATGTTTAGTTATACTAATAGTAAGATGTTTGAGTATCACTAATAATATTTCAAAAGAGGTATGATTCTTCTATGACAACAGAGTTGATCACACGAAAGCACAGCAATTGGTAAATACAGTTATGTTGCAAAACATAGAAAAACATATTGACAAAATCATTTATGAATATTTGTGCCTTATTGTGGGTTACTGTTGGTGGGGAAGGAAAGAAAAAGTCTTTGCTAGGAGCCAAACCAGAACTACAGTATGTCATAGAGCTACATCATTTTTCCTTATTAATGACAGTGGTTTATATTCCTGTGTTTTACACAGCTAAACATAAGACATGACAAAATAAGAGGGAACTGAGTTGACAAAATAGTGGGAACTGAGTTGCAATGATACTTGAATTATATGAAATTTAAGAGCCAGAAGTGGCTGTGCCATGTTTAATCAGAGCATGCAGGAGGCAGGGGCAAGCAGTGAGAGGCCAGTCACAAAATTTAGCAAATATATATGTATTATATATATATAAAATCAAATTATTTTACTGAGTTGTTACTCACCCAGAGAAACCACAGATGTGACCAGGCATTTTCAAATGACAGCACATAGTTATTATAATTCTTAGGGATTTCCTGCAATTTCATTTTTGCTTTTCTGTGATGCTCAAAGCACTGTAAGGCTTTTCCTGGGCAGAGGGTTAGAGAAAACCCTGTGGAATTTCATTAGGCTGTCATGCTTGAGAAAATTATCGACTAGGTTTGTAACATCAAATTGCTCTGTTTACCAGGCAAGCCTCCTAACAACAAATTACTATTATTGAGTAAAACTTCAAACCTTTTTGTAGTCAATATAATTCACTTTCCTCATGCTCATATCGTTTAAATGTGAAAGAAAAGTCTCAGTTCAGACTACTTGATTTAATTTTATTTGTGTTACAAATATGTTCAGATTTTATTTCATCTGAGTCTTACCATTTTGGAGGAATGGATGAAGTGTTCAAGTAATTCAAATGAAATGACTGTGATAAGATGTTGCAATGCAAAACTCAAGTGTAGTACCTAGATGAAAATATCAACATCATGGGTTTTATATAACAAGTGCAATCTGACAGTCTTGGAGGCTCTTGATCTGAGTAAAAATTTAAAGAAGAAACAAAATATAAATTGCTTCCGTAAATATATTTTAATTAATTAGTGAAAAAATTTTAAAGACTGAAAAGTAGAGATTGTAGTTTGTAAGAAATCCAATGGTAAGATACTAACCATTCAACATAATCAGATGTTTTTACAACAATAACAAGTAAGACTGGTTTAGTATCATATTTATTATTTTGCCCAGTTGATGGTTTAATCAACATAAATCTAAAAATTTTTGATTACAGAATTTCAGAAGCTTTTCTACTCTAAGCTGCCACTTCATTAAATAATAATTTATGTCTTGTTTTTATACTTTAAAATAAGGCTAAAAAGATTATAGCAAATTTATATTAAATTTCTACTAAAATCTGTACACCTAAAGAAACTAATGAAGATGGAGGACCCAGGCTAAAATGCTCAATCCCCATTCAGAAAGGCAAAGAAAATGGACATCAGAAGGAGAAAACAGGTAACAAAACAAGAGCCTGACACTGAGGGCCTCTGAAAGGCTCTACTCTGCAGGGTATCAAAGCAGATGCTGAGACTTATGGCCAACCTTTGGGCAGAGTGGAGAGAATCTTATGAAAGAAGTGGGAGATAGTAAGTCCTGGAGAGGACAGGAGCTCCACAAGAAGAGCAACAGTAACAAAATATATGGGCACAGGGATCTTTTCTGAGACTGATACTCCAACCAAGGACCATTGATGGAAATAACCTAGAACCCCTGCACAGCACTAGCCCATAACAATTCAGTGTTCAAGTGGGTTCCACAGTAATGGGAACAGGGTCTGACTCTGACATGAACTGATTGGCCTGCTCTTTAATCACCTCCCCCTGATGGGGGAGCAGCCTTACCTTAACCAGGCCACAGAGGAAGACAATGCAGCCACTCCTGATGACACCTAACAGAGTAGGATCAGAAGGAAGGAGAGGAAGACCTCCTCTATCAGTGGACTTGGGGAGGGGCATGTGTGGGCTGGGAGGCAGCAGGGAGGGGTTTATGGGGGGATTCAAAGTAAATAAACTGTAATTAATAAAAATAATAATTAAAAAAGAATATACATGAAACATACAAGTCACCAGGATCAACTATCTTTGTTGCAAACTCTGTGATTTTAAATTTTCTTCTGCAAAATATGCCTATTATGAATCAATGGTATTACTATTGGATATTTTAATTTGATTTTTGTTTGTTTGTTTGAGGCACAGTCTTACATGTGCCCTTGAGCGGCCCAGGATTCACTGCATAGACCATACTGGGTTGAACTTATTTTTTCTTAATTACAGTTTTTTCACTTTGTATCCCAGCTGTAGCCCTCTCCCTCAATCCCTCCCAATCTTACCTTCCCTCCCTCATCTCCTCTAATGCCCCTCTCCAAGTCCTTCAATAAGAAAGGTCGATCCTACCCTAGCTTATCAGGTCTCATCAGGACTGGCTGCATTGTCCTCCTCTGTGGCTGGGCAAGGCTGCTCCCTCCTCAGGGGGAGGTGGTCAAAGAGCCACCAATGAGTTCATGACAGTGACAGTTCCTGTTCCCATTACTAGGGAACTCATTTGGACAATGAGCTGCCATGGGCTACATCTGTGCAGGGGATCTAGGTTATATCCATGAATGGTCCTTGATTGGAGTCAGTTTCAGAAAAGACCCCAGATATTTTCTTACTGTTGTTCTCCTTGTGGAGCTCTTGTCCTCTCCAGGTCTTACTATCTCCAGATGAGATGAACTTATAACAATCCTTATGTCTCTTTCCAGTATACTTTAATTATAGGCATGCACCACTATACTTGGCCTACCATTAATATTTAATGAAATATTTTCATTATATTTACTATTATTAATGTCAACATTTCAGAAAAAGTGTAAACACAAGTATGATCAAACTATTTGATGGTAGGCTTTTACTATTGTCAGTTAATTCAACTTTCTGTCTTCTCAACCATGAGCTGGTACAATTCTTACCAGGTAAATATCCGGAAGTAGTCTCATTTTGCAAAACTACTTCCTTCTTTTCTTTCTTTCCATTCTTTCTTTCCTTTCTTTCTTTCTTTCTTTCTTTCTTTCTTTCTTTCTTTCTTTCTTCCTTCCTTCCTTCCTTCCTTCCTTTCTTTCCTTCCTTCCTTCTTTCTTTCTTTCCTTATTTCCTTCTTTTTTCTTTCCTTTTCTACCTTTTTTTAAAAAAAATATTGACAATAGATTCTTCTCTCATGCAATACATCCTGACCACAGTTTCCTCCCTTTCCACTCCCTGACTCCATCCTATACCTCCCCCTCTCCACAGTTCCACTACCCCTCCATTTTTTTTTCTAAAAGGAGCAGTCCACCAAGACAACCAAATACAGCAAAGCAAGATACAATAAAACAAAGCAAAAGCTCTCATATCAAGGCTGGACAAGGCAATTCAAAGGGAGGAAAAAGGTCCGAAGAGCTGACCAAAGACTCAGAGAAATGCCTGCTCCCACTAGTAGGAATCTCACAAAACACCAAGCTAATAGCCATAACATACAGAAAGGAATTTGTCCAGACCCTACACATCATGCTTTTGTAGTTTCTGTCTCTGTGAGCCTTGCTTAGGAAAAATATATTTCAATTTCTCTGAAAATTTGAGTCATTTTTGCTTTAAAGTGAGAGACAATTAGTATTTCCAATGATAGCCTTAATTTATAAAGGCACAACAGCAGACTACCCTTGCTCAATTTCAAATCAGGCATGGAAAAACTGAAAATTCACTGATGTCAAAGGCTTTGAGGAAATAGATGTCTTCTGGGAGAGAGGCTTCTCTTCCACTATTGTTTTCACAAATGAACACTGAGGAGTTGAATGCCAACATCCTAGAAGCTCACTTTTGCAGGAGTGATAGATAGGCAAGAACATATTATCTAGGGTTAAGGCCTTAATTGGACAATTGTATTTGTAAATATGCTTTGTCAAATGACAGCTGAACCCTTTGTAATATTACCTTAAAATTTTAGTTTTAAGGATTTTATTTTAGATACTATGACATTTTATTAAAAACGTGATTACATTATCAATAAGGTAGCTTTTCTGCTGAGCAATATGTTATCTCATAGCAATAGTCTTTAACTATTTTTAGATGACATTTTTTCCTATCAGGAGTTCCTCCTTTTTTATAGTATGATATATTCAATGTATTAAAGGTTTTCTGGAAGTTAACAAGGTTCTCTAAATAAATGTCAGTGTCTTTTCTGTGTCTCCATGTGATCTATGTGTTTTTACGTAATTGGAAATGTATTTTTAAAAGTAAATGTTGGCTATAAATCTAGAAATGAAAACATCTTTCAATGATACAAAATAGCTATTAATCAATCTCTGTTGCTCTTAGTGGCTTTCCAGAACAAAAAATCAAGTCTCTAAATATTTTTCCTTTTGCAATAAGATTAATGCCCACAGAAACAGAAGCTGACAAATCAATAACAATCCTTAAAATTGATGTAGGAAAATTGCAAACCATTTCCTGAAGAAAAGATGGAAGACCTAAGAAATAAATTATTTTCAAACCAATCATCATGAGAAGCAATTTGAAACAAGCAAGCAAAATAGTAAGTTGGCGAATTTAATAATAAAAGCTTTACTCACAAAGATTTGAAAAAAATACCAAAATGACCTATTTGTGGAATTATAATTTGAAAAAGAAATACAACCAACACTTTGTTATTGATCTGATCATATAAAAAATAAATATCTAATATATTATAATTATTTTTAGTAAAAATACTTCTTTCTTATTACATGTTTCTTTATGACTTTTTATTGAATATTTACCAATCATGCATCCATGTGTTCTTGACTGATGTTAGCTTTCACCTTTATAGCTAAATAATCTTAAATATACATAGACACAAATAGATGTCCATACCTGATTCAATTAACTTTGTGTATGGACTTTGTTAGCACTGATTTTTCACCTTAGTAACAATGATCAAAAACATTTATTCATGGTGAAAGCTCTAAAAGTAAAAGAAGGAAGCAGTAGCTCAGTCAAAAGGTAGGCACATGTGTTAAATATCAGAGAATGAGAGGCTAACAACTAAATTTGAGGCTGAGTTAAATAAATTGATAGACTATATGATGTTATCATAAAACTTTTATCAATCACTGGAGTGTCTAAAACTTCTGCAGTCATGTTGCTGCCCATGTGCGAATGGGGCTATTTTCATAGAAACTCTTTTCGAGCAGACCATGACCTCTCTTGTGTTGTCCCCATCACATGCCATCAAAGGTAGCACTCAGGGAAAGCCAAGTCAAGATAACCTAGAGATGTCTCATTTACTACCAGAATGCCAGGGTAATTTTAAAAACATCCAAAAGACTACAAATAGGATTATAAAAATGCCAGAGTTGCAAAGTGCACACCTGCCTAACAATGACAATTTCAGCTCCATAAAAGAAAATAGTAATTGCAGCCAATGGTGCTGAACTGATTCTGCAAAAGGATCTAAGTCCATGGTGACACTCAAACCTAAAAGACAAAAAACAAACAAACAAATAAATAAATAAATAAATAAATAAATAAATAAATAAAGCCTTAAAAAGTGCTAAAAATAAATGTCTCCAAATTCTCCCATGTACACTTAGAGAAATGTTTTGTAATGATTAAAAATGAATAGTCTGAGTAATACATTTATGATTTTGTAACTGATGCAGTGAAAGCCTTATGGGACACATTGTAATTCTAAAAGCTGCTGGGGTAAAATCTAAAAATATTTATGTTTATTTTAATTAATAATTAGAATATGTGAAATAGATTAAATTTAAATCACCAAATACTGTGATATCAGTGTTATAAATAAGTAAAATATATGATGTTAAAGAAGACATGTTTTGATATTCATCATACAATAGATATGAAAACAATCTGGAAACCAGCGACAACTTGATAGCCATATTTTAAAGTTCACAGTGATAATTTAGCTCATCAATGCCTATCTACAGGCTCTCAGTAGTCAATAGCGAGGGGACCTGTGCTGCAAACCTTGTTAGAAGACGGGACATAAAGGATATATTTTATTTTCTTTTTATATTATTGGTTTCTATTGGAAAAATTCATATGATAAATTTTGATCATGGATTCTGCTCCTCCAACTACTCCCAGACTCTTCCCACCCTTCTACCCATGAAACCTAGGCATGTGCTCACCACCAACATTTCCATGTTTTGTGAAAAAATCCTTAGTATCTTAGAATTGATCAGCTTGGCCACAGTTATAAAGTGGTTATTTTGAAAGACTTACGTGTGCTTTTCAATACAGGAAATGACTAAGATTGTGGACTTTGGAAGCTAAACAAATGGTTTTGATGTTTTTAGTCTATTTATACTGTTTACGGCCCTGAGTAAGTTGTTTATTCCCTATTCTGATCACTCATTTTCAAAATAATATGAATAATTTTATTTTAAAAAGCAACAGCATTTCTCTAATAAAATGATTATATTTAAATGAGATAATATAAGTGATATACAAAATTTAATAACATCTCTATAATTTTTCATTTTTAAGATTGTGACATTCTAATTGTAGTTATTTTAGCATTATTTTATCTATGTACCACATTATTTTGTATTATCTTCCTTACTATTAAAATCATAAATTAATAATAAAATTTCATTAGTATTATTTTATTGTTCTTCTGAAAACCGAAAGTATGATGTGTACTATTAGATACGAGGATAGCAATGATTACTCCAGGGTAAACTTAAGCCAGAACACTATGTTAAATAACTTAGTTACATAAGTATTAAATTTAGTGCAGAGGTCACTGAAACCTTCCTAATTGATTATGTGCTCTCCACTGAATAAGGTATAAGTCTCATAACAGAATGAGCCACACAGTGTTATGTTTTAAAGAACTAAGTTTCTTCAGAATAAAAGTTAGGAAATTATCAGTCACTGTTCAAAGTACAACAAATCTAAGAACCATTCTAATAAAAATTAAAATTTCATCATTGTAATATTAAATGAAATATTTATTTTGAAGAGTTCTGTGAAACTTCTAAGATTTCACTGGTCTTTGTGAATATTATAATGAGTTCAGAAACTTTGATTTTAAGGAAGACTTTTAATACCAAAAGAAACTAGATTCAATGATGTCCATCTCTTTTTTAATATAGTATTTAAATTCACAACACACTTCAATGTGCCTTCTATGCTGTTATTATATATAGCCTAATAAAGAATAAAAATTTGTCTTCTGATTCATGGTTTGAGTGCTGCATGTGGGAGCTGAAATACTAAAAATGTCCTTTGCAGCATGACATTTTAAGATTCTTAAAATGTAACAAAAATATATGTATTTTTTTAAGAAATGAACTAGCTTATAGGAATATAACAGGTAGGTTCCTTAAAGAGAAGTCGTAATCTCTCTCTTCACATAAAAAAAGAATAACTGTTATTATATGTTTGTAGTTCCAAATGTTCTTTCTTCACGGAAACATTTGAAGTGCTTAGGGTAGAATTATAATGGTATCAATTTACCAAACAAACTCCAGGGAAGTATGTCTTATGTATTTGAAAACATTATATTTCTTTAAAGAAATGTAGTTACATAGTACTTCTAATTTAAATTTATTTTTTAATAATTTATTCAGTTTTTGTCCCCATCTTATTCCCTCTCCCTCATTTCCTCCAGGTTCCAACCTCCCTCCTTCTCCCCTTCCTTCTCCTATTGTTCTCAGAAAGGGGGAGCTCTCCTCTCCTACCATCTGATCCTATCCTATCAAGGCTCATCTGGACTTGCCTGTATCCTCTTTCTCTGTGACCCGGAGAAGGGCACATCACCAGGGGGAATTGGTCAAAGAACAGCCAACAGAGTTTGTGTCAGAGACTGCCCTTATTCTGCTTATTAGGTAACCCATATGGAGATTGAGCTGCCTGTTTAGTACATCTCAGCAGGGGGTCTGGGTCCTTGGTTGGTGCATCAGTCATTACAGGCCCTCCTTAGCCCAGATTTGTTGGCTTTGCTGGTCTCCTTGTGGAGTTTCTGTCTCCTCCGGGTCCTTCAGTCCCTCCCCACTCTTCAATAAGACTCCCTGCACTCTGCCCAGAGTTTGGCTGTGAGTCTCAGCATCTGCTTTGATTCCCTGCTGGATGGACTCTTTCAGAGCAGATCTATGGTAGGCTCCCATCCTGTTCCCTCTCTTCATCCTCTTCTATTCTTTTTTAAAATTTACTTATTTTTTATTAATTACACTTTATATACTTTGTATCCCAGGGGTAGCCCCCTCCCATTTCCCTTCCCAATCCCATCCTCCCTCCCTCATCTCCTCCCATGTCCCTCCCCAAGTCCACTGATAGGAAAGATCCTATGACCCTAGCCTATCAGGTCTCATCAGGACTGGCTTCACTGTCTTCTGTGGCCTGCTAAGGCTGCTCCCCAACCTCAGGGAGAAGTATCTATTCTATTTGCTCTTCTGAATGATAATTAAGCATCCTCCTTATGGTTTTCCTTGTTATTTAGCTTATTTAGATCTATGGATATTAGTTCGGTTATCCTGTATTATATGACTAATATCTGCTTATAAGTGAGTATATTTCATGCCTTTATTTCTGGTTCTGGGCTACCTCACTCATCATTTTTTAGTTTCATCCTTTTGCCTGAAAATATCATGATTTCCTTGTTTTTACATTTGCATTGAGTAAATGTACAGAATTTCTTTACCATTGTTCAGTTAAGGGACATCTAGATTATTTCCAGATTACAAATAAAGCTGCTATGATTACAACTTAGCAAATGCCCTTGTTATATAGTGGAACATCTTTTGGGTATATTCCTGGGACAACCATCTGCTTGTCTCTGGCCATGGCTGTTAGATCCAATTTCTACTGGAGTTATCCAGAGTGAAGGAAGAGCCCTGGGCCAGAAGCTGGTTGTTCCTGCCAGAGCCCTCCTCAGATTGGTGGTATATCTCAGGGACTTGCCTGAGGCTCTCTTCAGATGTATGATCCTGGAGAGCAAGTGGGTTCCTCAGGCGATCAGGGATCCTCTTTCCCGAAGAGAAGTCCCTGAGTCACCCACTCACTCTGCTACTGGCTTCCTTGCTCTGAAGCTAGTGAACCCAGACACTGCTCAGACACTGTGCTTGCTGGCCACAGCCTGTTTTAGAAAACCTGTGAACTCAGAGGTCTTGCTGGTCTCCTTACGGAGATGGGTTGAGCTTTAGAGAAGTGTCTAGGGTTGCTTCCATAGGTCCTGAGTGTCAGGAGGCAGAGCTTGCAGCCACCCACTTAGGACAGTAAGAGTGGGTGCCTGTGTTTGTAGCCGCACATCCCAGTACCCAAAGATATCCAATCCACTTCTGGTGAGAGTGGGTGCCGAGGTTGAGGCCAAAAGCTGCTTGAGCTGCGTGGAATCCAAAGACTGTCAGATTGGGTGCATGGCCTAAGGCTGTCCCAAAGTACTGAGCAGGAACCCGGGAATTTTTCCCTCTGTTAGCTGGGTGACCTAAAGTTGGACATTGGTGTTTCCCCATGGACTCTCCTCTCACCTGGGAAAATGTCTGGGAAAAAAGACATTTGGGTTTTGGGGTCCACAAAAATGGCCTGTGGACTATACTGTTACTTTGCTCTCACTGATGAGCTGCTGTTCAGATACCGTGCTTGATTGGTGCCACCATCTTGGATCTCCTATGTAGTATTCCTGTATCAGCTTGACATCTGTAGTTTATTATTGTAATTTTAGAATGATACTAGTTATTGTATGTAATTTTCTTCATTAATTAATTTATTTAATCACTTTATAGCCTGATATCGTAGTCCCCTTCCTCCTCTTTTCTCAGTGCCACCCTCACACCCCCTCACTCTCCCCCATCACTTCTTCCCTTCTCCTTAGAGAAGAAGGAAAAGCCCCCTTCATTGGTGTAAACTCATATCAAGTCTTAGCATGACTAAATCCATCTTCCACCACTGAGGCCAGAAAAGGCAGCCCAGCTAGGGGAAAGAAATTCAAAGGCAGACAACAGTGTCCGAGACAGACACTACTCCCATTGTTAGGGAACTCACATGATGACTAAGCTGCACATCTGCTACACATGTGTAAGGGGTCAAGGTGCAAACCATGCATGGTCTTTGGTTGGCAATTCAGTCTCTGTGAGCCTCCCTAGGCCCAGGTTAGTTTACTCTGTAGGTCTTCTGATGGTGTCTCTTTTCCCTCTGGCTCTCTGAATCCATCCTCCCACTCTTCCACAAAACTCCCTGAGTTTGGCCTGTTGTTTGACCACTGCATTTGTTTCCCTCAGCTGCTGGATGAAGCCTCTCAGAAAGAAGACAGTTATGCTAGGCTCCTGTCTACAATCAGAGTGGAATTTTTGTTGTTGTTGTTGTTGTGGTGGTGGTGGTGGTTTTGTTTTGTTTTTGTTTAACTCTAGGATATAAATGACTTTGTGAGAATCATATGTTTGGACATATATTTATCATGGTGACACCTTTTTATTTCTCTAAAGTGAAACAATAAATCTAAAAAGTGGTACACATAGTATAGTACTGATGACTGGCCAGTGATTTCTTGAACTCCACAAGGATATGTGGGTTTATGGAAAATAATGACTCAACATGTATATAATAGAGGGTCAGGGATACTCATCATCAACCTTTCCTTACTGTGTTCGGCTACTGAATGAACTCATATGTACTATAATTTTCAATTTAGACATCATCAACAGAATCTTTTGTTGTGTTTCCTTTGGTGAAGTACAGCATTCTGGGTGGATTTTATGTATCTGCATGAATCAAAGAAAGATGGAGGGGATTAAAAGAGTAAATAGGTTTCAAATGATGAACTGTGACACATATCTCTTAGTGACATATATCTGCTATTTCTGACAGTTCACTTTATAATGGGAGATTGCTCTTTCTCTATCATCACACACAAGAAAAATAAAACACAAAGCACAATACTAAGGATATACTTCAGGAGTGACAGCTTACATAGTGTTTCATTATTCAACTAGTCTGCATTGCAGGGCATACATTTTACAGTATTATATAACATTATTATGAAACCTCTACTATATGGCAAATATATGAAGTAAATTTTACATAATTTTTACATTTATTAACTTTTTTAAATTTACTATTTTTTATATAATTTTTATTTTTTATATTAATTACAAGTTATTTACTTTGTATCCCAGCTGTAGCCCCCTCCCTCATTGCCTCCTAATCCCTCCATCCCTCCCTCATTTCCTCCTTGCCCGTTTCTAAGTCCACTGATAGGGGATGTCTGCCTCTCCTTCCATCTAACCATAGTCTATCAGGTCTCATCAGGACTGGCTGCAATATCCTCCTCTGTGGCCTAGCAAGGATGATCCTCCTTCAGGGGAAAGGTCAAGGAGCCCACCACTGAGTTCGTGTCAGAGACAGTCCCTGTTCCCCTTACTAGGGTACCCACTTGGATGCTGGAACTGCCATGGACTATGTCTGAGTAGGTTTTCTAGGTTATATCCATGCATCATCCTTCGTTGGAAAATCAGACTCAGAAAATGCCCATTGCCCCAGTACATATAGAAAAAAAGCAGAACTGATTGAAACAACTTACCCCAAATCACTAAAGTTAATAAGGAAAAGATTTTCATTTTTAAATGATTACAAAGTCCCTTTAAAAATGAATTAATTCACATGTTCAGACATTAAATACACTGAACTCAGTAAGTAGTCAGAACTAACTGGAGGGAAAGACAAGTGACAGTCATGTTGATTACTTTTCTCTCAGCAGTTTTCCTCTTTACATTGTTAACAGAAGGCCAATGTTATTTGAAACCACAGGAAAGACTTTCTCTGAAAGCACTCACAGCCTTATGCCTATTGTCATATACATGATCTCCTTTTTCTTGATGCTATGGGCAACCATGTGGCACAGCTTTAGTGAAGAAAGATTTTGTGAGGTAATGTTTCTTTTATTGAAAGTCACAACCTCTCAAGATTCAGTTTCATATTCTTTCTTCCTATTGGGTTGCTAAAGGAAGAAAATGTATCTAACTGCCAAACATGTGGTAATTGTGAAAGACACAGACAAGAGGTCAATAGGAGAAAGAGAATGGTAAAATGAAAATGGTTATCATTACTGAAGTGCTGAATGAATCCTGACTCACTCCTATGATTTTTTGCCTTGCGTATCAAAAAATGTATCTGAAGTGGATGCCAACTGAAGTGAATGATTAAATCAATCCCACTGAAATCAGGGACAAGCCAAGGATGACCACTCTACATCTCTTCAACATAGTTCTTGAAGTACTTGGTATAGCAATAAGACAATTAATGACAATCAAGAATTCAAATTGGAAAGGAATAAGTCAAAGTATCACTATTTGCAAATGATATGATAGTATACATGAGTGACCCCAAAAATTCTACCAGGGAAATTCTACAGCTGATAAACGCCTTCAGTAAAGTAGCTGGATTCAAAATTAACTCAGAAAATTCAGTAACCCTTCTGTATAGAAAAGAAGAATGGGTATCCATTCCTCAACTGAGGGACATCTGGGTTGTTTCCAGGTTCTGGCTTTTACACAATGGAATACTACTCAGCAATTAAAAACGAAGAAATCATGAAATTTGCAGGAAAATCGTGGGACCTAGAAATGATCATCCTGAGTGAGGTATCTCAAAAGCAGAAATACACACATGGTATTTAAGATAGGATAAACACACTGAAATTTATACACCTAAAGAAGACAAACAAGAAAGAGGACCCAGGGTAAGATGATCAATCCTCACTTAGAAAGACAAATGGGATGGACATTGGATGTAGGAAAAAACAAGTAACAGGACAGGAGCCTACCACAGAGGTCCTCTGAAAACCTTTACCAAGCAGTGTATCAAAGCAGATATTAATACTCATAACCAAACCTTCAGGCAGAATGCAGGGAATCATAAGAAAGAAGGGGGAGTTAATATGACCTAGAGAGGACAGGAGCTCCACAAGGATCAAATATATCTGGGCACAGGTGGTTTTTATGAGACTGTTTCTCCAAACAAGGATCATGTATGGATTTAACCTAGAACCTCTGCTCAGATGTAGCCCATTGTAGTTCAGTATCCAAGTGGGTACCCTAATAAGGGGAACCCACTTGAGTTCATGTCATAAACATGAACTCAATGGCTGGTTCTTTAACCCCCTCCTCACCCCGCAAGGGAGGAGCAGCCCTGCTAGGCCACAGAGGAGGACTTTGCAGCCCAGTCCTGAAGATACCTGATAAACCAGGATCAGATGAAAGGGGAGGAGGTCCTTCCCTATCAGTGGACCTGGAAAGGGGCAGGAAGGAGATGAGGAAGGGAGGGTAGGATTGGGAGGGAAATAGGGAGAGGGATACAGCAGGGATACAAAGTTAACAAACTGTAATTAATACTAAAAAAAGAAAAATAAAGAAAAGACAAATGGGCTGAGAAAGAAATTAGGGAAACACACCCATCACAATAGCCACAAAGCATATAAAGAATACCTTAGTGTTACTCTAACCAAGCAAGTCAAAGACTTGTATGAAAAATCTTCAAGTCTCTGAAGAAAGAAATAGAAGAAGATATTAGAAGATGGAAAGATCTCCCATGCTCATGGATCAGTGGGATTTACATAGTAAAAATGGCCATCCTACTAAAAGCAGTCTACAAATTTAATGCAATTCCCATCAAAATGCCAACACACAAGGTATACCAACATATACCTTGAAAGAACAATTCTCAATTTGATATGGAAAAACAAACAAAAAATAATTTCTAAAACAATCCTCTACAATAAAAGATCTTCTGGAGGTATCTCCATCCATGATCTCAAGCTGTGCTATAGAGCAACAGTAATAAAAACTGCATGGTACTGGCATAGAAACAGACTGGAGGATCAATGGAATCAAATAGAAGACCTAGAAATAAATCTACACATGTATGGATACCTGATTTTTTTACAAAGATGCTAAAACCATACAATGGAAAAAAGATAGCATCTTCAACCACTGGTGTTGGTCTAACTGGATGTCTACATGTAAAAAATACAAACAGATCCATACTTATCACCCTGCACAAAAGTAAAGTACAAGTGGGTCAAAGACCTCAACATGAAACCAGACACACTTAACCTGTTAGAAGAAAAAGTGGGGAAGAACCTTGACCTTATTGACTACTTCCTGAACAGAACACCAACAGCACAGGCTCTAAGATCAACAATCAATAAATGGGATCTTATGAAACTGAAAAGCTCATCTAGAAAATATACAACAAAAGAAATAATTCTGTATGTCCAGGTAAAATAATAAAACAAAACCAACATGAGTGGCAAAATAACATGTCTCCCTTCAAAACCACTATGCAAGTGTTTTTAAATAAGAACACATCCTACACAAGTGTTCTTTAGTAAATTTTATCAAATAATTCAAGAAATTTAAAGAATACAGAAGCCAATATTCAATTGAACTCCAAGTGAATAATAATGCATGAGTGATATCCAGGAAAATACTAATAACAAAACTGACTGAAACAATAAAGATAATTAATGATTTGAAAACTGAATTCAATAAAGAGACAGAAAAATTGAAATGACCACAAGCTGAAATAACAATCAAGTTCAATTTTCAATATTCCATTAATAATAATAATAATAATAATCCTTGCTATTAGAATGAGTCAAACAGAAGATGTAAGACCAGAACAAAAAGATAAAACATCAGTTCTTCTAAATATGGAAATAATACTAAAAAATTAAATCATCATAAAGAAGGACCCCACATAAATCAAATCCTTAGTAATATCACAGAAGAAAACAATTCCAAACTAAAGAAAGATGTACCTATATGAATATACCCAGATTCCCAACTTAACAAGCTCAATGAAAAAATCTCCAAGGCATATCACAGATAAGAAGAAAAAACCCAAGTGATACATAACACAAAATCTACAAAAAACAGATTATTTCTCTATTAAAAATCTTAATATCAGGAGATCCTGGAATAATATACTCAAAGATCTAAAATACCATGACTCCCAAACTACACTGTTAAATATAAACACTATTTTTACTGAAAGAAAAAAAAATCCACTATCCAAATAACCTTAAAAAAAATCTTATCTCTAAACAATAACAACAAACACTGAACAGAATACTGGGAGCAAAATTTTAAATTGAAAACAATGATATACACAGTCAAGAGACTAGAAAGAAAAATAGCAGAAAACCCAACAAAATGGATGTGATCAATGCACACCTTTTAATAATAACTAAATTTTAATAGCCTCAATTCTCCAATCAAAAGGCTTAGGCTAGATGAATGCATTAATTTAAAAAAAAAATCTTTCTTTTGTTTACAAAAAAAAAATCTCTGAATTAAACAGATTAAGTGACATTACCAATAATACACTGGTGTTGCATTAAGGAAAGAAATAGACAAGGACTTTTCCTTGTAATCATTTAACCAAGAGTTAACTTGGATTTGAACTCTTTGTCCTGCTTCTTGTGTCTTTTGTTCTCTGTCTGTTGTATGAGCCTAATCTGTGCTTGACTGAAGAAGGCTCTCTTGTGAATCTAACCTGCACACTACACTGTCCCTCTAACTGTGTCTGTTCTGTTTGTCTGTTGTGACTCTGGGTTTATTTGACTTGTGAGTATGTCTCTAGCATTATTCAAAAGTATAGAAGGCATCACGTAGAGAGTGAATGAGGTATTTTAGAGAAATCTTTAACAGTTGTACATAAGATTATGTCATTGGTTCTAACTGATCCCAATTGAAACAGACAACAAACTGCTACAAACATAATTATTTATTAATCAATATACATAAATGAATATCCACTGTAGAAGATTGCCTTCAATCACTGACTGCATTTTGCTTCTTTCGGCAAATGATACACAGTCATTAGCTGTGTCAAAAGAATGGAAGAATATATAACTTAAAATTAGAGCCTTACCATAGTTTGTTAAAGTTGATTACATGGAAAATCCAAGGTAAGTATGGATCTTTGCTGCACTGTTCTCTTAAAACCAGGCAAAACAAACAGGTTGAATACACAGTAAAATGGTAGCCTTAAGTGACCCCAAGAATTTTATTAAATCAGGATTGGAAGTTCAGCAAAAGTTTCACTCTATTAGAATGCAAGAAACATCTTTAATAATATTCTATCATCATATCTGTCTTAATTTTAAAGATAGGTACAAACTTAGATTGAAAAAAAAAAACATTCAAAGAAAACAGGCAGGCATTGCCATCATAACATCTCACAAAAGAGACTTCAAACTAAACCTAATCAGAAGAGACAAAGAGGGACACTTCATCTTAATGAAAGATTCAATTAATCAAAAAAATGTTACAATATTAACATACATACACCAAACAGTAGCACACTCAATTCAATAAAATGCATACTAATAGGATTAAGAATGCATATTAACAGAAATGCAATAATAGCAGGTAATGCTCCCCCTACATTTTATTGAATATAGGTCATCTGTGTGAAAAATAAAGATGGAAACCTCAGAATTAAACAACATCTTACTTCAAAAGACCTAACAGATTTCTACACATTATTCCATCCAGATACCAAAGAATATGCATTCTATTCACTTGCACATGAAAGCTTTTCATAAATAGACCTTATTCTGGGACACAAACCAAATCTTAAAAACTACTGAAAAATTAAAAGAATCACATATATCCTACTGACTACTATCCAATAAAACTTAAAATTAAAGGCCTACCAAATTCTAGTAAGTATATAAACTCACGAAAATTAAACTACTCATCACTGAATAGTGAGTAAGTCAAATATTAAATTAAGAAAGAAAAAAAAATTTGTGAAACTAAATGAAAATAAAAACACAACAAAACAAATTAGCTGCGGCACTTTGAAAGCAGTCCTAAGAAGAAAGTTTATAGCCTTGGTTGCCTATACTTAATAAATTGAGAGAGAACACAAAATGACTAAATGTTGCTACTCAAATATTCAGAGAAACAAGATCAAACCAAACCCAAAGCTAGTACAGAGCTAAATAAATAAATAAATAAATATCAATGTAGAAATTAATTAAGTAGAAACAAAGTAAACAATAAAAACAATTAATTAATATAAGTGGTGGTTCTTTGAGATGATGAACAAGATCTAAAGTCCCTTCACAAAACTAACCAAAAGACAGAAATTATCCAAATGAACAAAATAAGAAATGTGCAAGGACATGTTATAACAGACACCAAAGAAATTTAGAGTAGTTTAAAGAAATACTTTAAAAACCTATACTTGTATAAGTTGAAAAATAGTTAAAAAAAAATAGATGAGTTTTCATGTTTTGTTCAAACTACCAAAGTTAAAATAGAAGCTATCAACAGCATAAACAGACTCAAAAAAAGTGAGTAGATTGAATCAGTAACAGAAAGTCTTCCAACCACAAAAACAAAAACAAGAAAGATCAGGCCCACTCTGAGAAAAAGAGGTGGCAATGAGGGTAATAAAGAGAGAAAAAAAAGAAAGAACGATTGAGAGGCAAAGGACAATTCTAAAGGCACAATTATTCTCAGAGCACAATTCTACCAGATATTCAACAAAGAATTACAATCAATACTTATTAAATTATTTATAAAAGTATACTGAAGGAGCACTCCCATACTTCTACAATGAAATCAGACCAGGTAAAGACACGACCAAATATCAAAACCAATATCATTGATGAACACCTGCGCAAAAATGATCAATAAAATACTGACAAACTGGTTACACTTACATATAAGGAAAACTGTCCCTCATGATTGACTTATGGTTTTTTCATATATGCAGGGATGGTTCAACAGACATAAATCAATAAATATAATAAGTTATATAAGTGGACATAAAGACAAAAATCAAATGATCATCTCAATGAATGCAAAATATATTCTGAAATATCCAACATGATTTCATGACAAAAGTCTTAGAGAGAACACTATAGGAGGATCATACCTCTAAATAATAAAGGGCATGTATGACACACACAACATTCTTCTAAATGGAGAAAAACTCAAAGAAATATCACAGAATGTACTATCAGTTATAAGTGGATACTAGACATATAAGATAGGATAAACATACTAAAATCTGTACACCTAAAGAAGATAAACATGAAAGAGCACCTGGAGAAAAATCATCAGTCCTCACTTAGAAAGAAAACGGGGATGAACATTGGAAGTAGGAGAAAACAAGTAACAGGACTGGAGCCTACCACAGAGGGCCTCTGAAAGACTCTACCTAGCAGTGTATCAAAGCAGATGCTGAGACTCACAACCAAACCTTGGGAAGAGTATAGAGAATCATATAAAAGAAGGGGGAGTTAGTATGACCTGGAGAGGAAAAGAGCTCCACAAGGACTTTATGTATCTGGGCATAGGAGTCTTTTAGGAGACTTTCTCCAACCAAGGACCATGTATGGATATAACCTAGAACTCCTCTTTGGATGTAGCCCACGGTAGCTCAGTATCCAAGTGGGTACCCTAGTAAGAGGAAAAGGGACTATTTCTGACATGAACTCAATGGCTAACTCTTTGACCACCCCTCCCTCCCTGATGGAGGAGCAGCCTTCCAAGGCCACAGAGGTGGACATTGCATCCAGTCCTGAAGATACCTGATAAGCTAGGGTCAGATGGAAGGGGAAGAGACCTCCTATCTGTGGACTTGGAAAGGGGAAGGGAGGAGATGAGGGAGGGAGGGTAGGATTGAGAGGGAATGAGAGAGCGGGCTACATCTGGCATACAAAGTTAATAAACTGTAACTAATATTTAAAAAATAAAATAAAAAGGAAAAAAAGAAATATCCCAAAATAAACTTAATAGAGGAGGACCTCTACAATGGAATTTCCAAATCCCAACCCTAAGTGTTTGAAAAGGACATTGGAAAATGGAATCATTTCCAATGTTTATATATTGGTAGAATTAAAACTTTGAAAATGAGCTTCCTACCAAAAAAAATTTACAGTCAATGTAATCACAATCAAAATGCTCACATCATTCTTTATATAAATAGAAAAAAATACCTGCAAATTCTTTTTTTTAATTTTTGGTTTCTTTTTTTAAATTTATTTTTATTAATTACAGTTTATTCACTTTGTATCCCTGTAGCTCTCTCCGTCCTTCCTTTCCATTCCTACCCTCCCTCCCTCTTCCCTAACTGTGCCCCTCCCCCAGTCCACTAATAAGGGAGGTCCTCCTCCCCTTCCCTCTGATCCTAGTCTATCAGATCGCATCAGGAGTGGCTGCATTGTCTTCCTCTGTGGCCTGGTAAGGCTGCTCCCTCCTCAGGAGTAGGTGATCAAAGAACAGGCCTATCAGTTCCTGTCAGAGACAGTCCCTGTCCCCATTACTATAGAACCCACGTGGACACTGAATTGCCATGAGTTACGTCTGTGCAAGGGTTCCAGGCCATCTCCATGAGTGGTCTTTGGCTGAAGTATCAGTCTCAGAAAAGACCCCTATGCTCAAACTTTTTGGATCTGTTGCTCTCCTTGTGGAGCTCCTGTCCTCTCCAGGTCTTACTTTTTCCCACTTCTTTCATAAGATTACCTGCACACTGTCCCAAGTTTGGCTATGAGTCTCATCACCTTATTTAGTACCCTGCAGGGTATAGCTTTCAGAGGCCCTCTGTGGTAGGTAGCCTACATAAACCTAAGCAATAACAGTGGTACTGAAAGGATTATCAATCTAGACATCAGGATATATTATAGAACTAAACAATAAAACCCATATCACATAAAAATGGGAATTCAGACAAATGGAATAAAATAGAAAACTCAAACCTGAGTGCACATAAGTACAAGAACCCTAAAACACTTATAAGAAGCCTCCTTGTTTTAGGAGCTGTTGTACTGATGTGAAGAGACAACATTTAAATAGGAGCTTACTTACAGTTTCTAAGGTTTAGTCTATTATCCGCATTGTGGAGGTCATAGTGGCAAGCAGGGTGATGTTGAAGACGTAACTGAGAGCTACATTTTGATCTATAGAAAATAGAGAGAACTGAAATCTCTAAACCCACCTCAAATGACACACTTCTTCAAACAAGGCTACATTTCCTAATCCTTGTAATTATTTCAAATGGTCCCACTTCTTGGTGTCCAAGCATTCAAATATGAGTTTATGGAGGACACATACCTCCAAACTGCTTTTGATGGTAAGTCAGGTAAAACAAATGATTTTTAAAACAATGTGAACCATTGGTTTCACTTTTAGATGTGTCTCAGAGCTTCATATTCTGTAGACACTGCACACTTAAGACTGAGAATTCAGACTAGTTGAGCTGTCACCAACCTGAAATCCTGCTTCCTGCAGTCTAGCTTCCATAATACCGGGCAGCTCTATGCACTTATTCACGAGAGGGAAGCAATAAATAGCTCCGACCATCTCTGATACCTGCTGAACACAACAACAATGAGCATAACAAGATATTTATAAAGGTGCAGTAGTGGCACTCACATGTCGCTGGCAACTGATAGATATCTAATTGGATTTAAGGGTGACTCAATAAGAGAAATATTGTGCATGGCAGTTGAAGTCTAACCAACTACATGGGGCTAGTGAAATGATGGATCTTAGAGGAGAATTTAGTACTATCACTTTGCCAGGCTAGCATAATAACTACATTTTAAATGATATCTTAAAATCTTGTATTAGTCAGTGCTATGAAGAAGAAGAAAATTTCTAATGTGTGTGTTTGTGTCTGTTTCTATATGTGTCTCAGAATTAGGAATACTAGACTTATGAGGAAAATCTCGACTGTTTTAATTTCAGATATTCTTATACTTGATAAACTATAGTCAGATGGAAGGGGAGGAAGACCTCCCCTATCATTGGACTGGGAGAGGGGCAAAGAATAAGAGGAGGGAGGAAGCGTGGGATTGGGAGGGGATGGGGAGGAGGCTATAGCTGGGATACAAAGTGAATAAGCTGTAATTAAATAAAAAGTAATTAATAAAAAATTAAATATAATCAAAAAAGACCTCAACATAAAATGAGACACACTAAATCTGTTAGAAGAAAAAGTGGGGAAGAGCCATTACCTTAGTAGCACAAGAGACAACTTACTGAACAGAAAACCAATAACACAGGCTCTAAGATCAGTAATTAATAAATGGGACCTCAGGAAACCGAAAACTTCTGAAAAGCAAAGAACACAGTCATCAAAACAAAAGATCTTCAACAACCCTACATCTGTCAGAGGGATATTATCCAAAATATATAAAGAACTGAAGAAGTTAAACACCAACAAACCAAGTAATCCAATTAAAAAATTGGGTACAACTTCTGTATCCATTCTTCAACAGAGGGACATCTGGTTTGTTTCCATCTTCTGGCTATTTTTTAATTGGATTACTTGATTTGTTGCTGCTTAATTCTTAAGTTTTTTGTTTTTTTTTTTTATCTTCTGGAAATTAACCCTCTGTCAAATATAGGGTTGGTGAAGATCCTTTCCCAAACTGTAGGCTGTTGTTTTGTGCTGATGACAGTGTCTGTTGCTTTACGGAAGCTTTTCACAATTTCATGAGGTCCCATTTATTGATAGTTGGTCTTAGAGGCTGTGCTGTTGGTGTTCTGTTCAAGAAGTTGTCTCCTGTGCTAATGAGTTCAAGGTTCTCTATTTTTTCTTCTAACAGATTTAGAGTGTATGGTTTTATATTGGGGTCTTTGATCCTTTTGGACTTTTGTTTTCTGCAGGGTGATAATTATGGATCTATTTGCATTTTTCTACATGTAGATATCCAGTTAAACCAGCACCATTTGTTGAAGATGCTATCTTCTTTCCAATGGTTTTGGCACCTTTGTAAAAATCAGGTGTCCATAAGTGTTGTGGTACACTTACACAATGGAATATTACTCAGCAATGAATAACAAGGAAATCATGAAATTTGCATGCAAATGGTAGGAAATAGAAAAGATCATCCTGAGTGAGGTATTCCAGAAACAGAAAGACACACATGGCACATACTCATTTATAATTGGATATTAGATATATAATATAGGATAATCATACTAAAATATGTACACATAAATAAGCTAGGGGGGCGGAGCCAAGATGGCGACTAGCACACACAGTTTCCAAGCTGTGGAAGAGAAAAAGTTCTGAGTTGATGAGTGGAAGAACTTCTGAAGCCAGGGAAACAACGGAGAGACTTTCTAAACAACAGGGAACATCGCCGGAGGTGAAAACCTTGGTCTTGGTCACCCAGGGACTTGTTTGGGGAAGGTGAGAAACGATCCTTTGAT
>NW_026596100.1:9279420-9298116 GCF_907164565.1 Psammomys obesus | reverse complement strand
AGCTGGGACACAGAGTTAACAAAATGTAACTAAAAAGAAAAATAAAATTAAAAAAAAACAAAAAAAAAAACCAAAATATAATTTCTCCAATGAAAGTTACCATTTTCAATAAAACCTGCAGTCATCCACTGCCTCTGCCTCTTATAATCTATCTGACCTCAAATCTGCAATGATTCTTAAGTACAGGGAGAAGCAAGTATGGTAGTAGAAGCGTCTGATTTAAGACCAAGAGTTTCTCAATCTCTTTTCTCTCCATTCAGCAGTTAGGTATACCTTTGTTTATTGTTCACTTCTATAAAACTCCGCGATGAAGGTATAGAAATGCACTTATGTATGGACATTAAGATAAGCCTTTAGGACTTTATTCAATACTATTTTCAATACAGAATAAGTGTAGTAGACTATCCTCTAAAGCCTATGATCTGCATACTCTTGGTTCTTGGCCTCATTAATTGTGCAAACACATGGATAGTTCTGCCATGTACAATAGCACCAAATTGAATCAGAAAGTGGCTGGATACAACCATAACATCCATGCAACATCTGTGGGCATATCTCTTTTTTTAAAATCAGAATTATTACTTTTTTTTCTTTTTCTTTTTTTAAAATTTTCTTTATATCCCAAGGGTGCCTCCTCCCTCCTCTTTTCCCAGTCTCTCTTTCCTCCTTTATCCTTCCTCTCTTCCTCCCCACCTCAGACAAGGGGAGCCCCCTTCCCCCATATCAACCCTCCCCAGCACATCAAGTCACATCAGGACTGAGCATACCTTCATCCCTTGAGGCCAGGCAAGGCAGCCTACCAGAGGAAGTAATCCAAAAGCAGGGAATAGAGTCCATGTTAGGAACACAGCACTCCCCCACACACACACACACACTTGATAGCCACCCCATATGAAGATGAAGCCACTCATTGGCTACATGAGCAAGGGACATAGGTCCAGATCATGTGTGCTCATTAGTAGATGTCTTAGGCTCTATAAACCCCCGTGGGACGAGGTTAGTTTTATCTGCTGGTCTTCTTGTGAGGTTCCTGTCCCCATCAGGTCCTCCCATCTTTCCCCCAACACTTCCACAGGATCCCTGGAGCTCCTCCCCATGCTTGGTTTCAAATTCCAGCATCTCTCTGGACCCACTGCTGGCTGGAGCCTCCCAGAGGACAATCAAGTTAAGCTCCTGTCTGCAAGCACAGGAGAGTATCATTATTAGTGTCAGTGGCTGGCTCTCTACCATGGGGTGGGACTGAGGTTGGGCCAATTATTGGTTGGACTTTCTTTCAATCTTTGTTTCCTCCTAATACCTGCATTTCTTGTAGGCAGAGTAATTTTTGGATCACATGTTTTGTGGGTTGTTTTTACCATCCTTCCATTAGTCCTGCCTGACTAGGAGGTAGTCACCTCAATCTTCATAATCCCCTCCCTTAAGAATTTCAGCTAGAGTCACACCCATATCCTGCCAGGAGTCTGTCACAGGCCCCAGCTTGACAAAGAGATGTCCCTCCCACCAGTGTCTCTTCTTGCTCCCAGCCATCTCTCCTTTCACCCCTATTCTCCCCACATCTGATCCCCATCCTTTTTTTCCTCCCAATTTCATCTCCTGCTCAGTTTCCTCTCTTCATCCATTCTGCTCTCTAACTATACTACAATCCATGACCAGAAGAAGTTAAGTAACAAGGAAGTCGCAAGGGGAAATAGAATAGACAGTGGGTATATATTAAGTCATTACTAGTAAACTGATTATTACTTTTCCCTTCTGGTTACAGGCACAGAACCCCCAATAGTATGAAAGCTATTCCATAAGGATAAAGCTACCAGGCCAGTATCAGCTTGATTTCTGCATGTTCTATGACCAAAGTATATGATCTCTACAGCAATATGGCTTTACCATGAAGTTCTAGAAGGTAACAGTGTAATCAAATGAATGTTTTCCTCCTCAGTTGCTTTAGATCATGTTGTTTCATTACAGTGATGAATGAGACAAGTTGGTATCAGGATAGTGGGGTATTGCTGTGACAGACCTGACCATGTGTTTTGGGCAAGATTATAAATGGCTTTTGGATTTTGGGGCTAGAAATGGCATTCAATGTTGAGATCTCAGTAGGTTATTATGTAGGGGACTAAATAATAAGCTGTGGTTAACAAAATACCAGAACTACTACAGTGAAGATTTTACTGTCCTTAGATATTTAAATGCTAGTCAGCTAAAGCTGAGAAATTAATAATGATTAAGGAAAGACTAGCATCACTGAGCGGAAATCTCCTGGAAAGTGTTTCCTGAGAGTCAACACACAGACACTGGGTTTCTGAGTCAATGTTGTACCTTGTGCTGACAGCTGAACTTCATAGTGTAAAATTCACCCAGGTGATGGTGGTTTTGAAAGAATGAATGGGTCAAGGAAGAGAATGAGACTTGGCATTGTGTTGCAGGGATGGAGTCCCTAAAAAAATGCACAGGAGAGGCTATTCGAAGAAGTACATCCCACTTGAAAAAGAAGACATTAGCAATTTTGGAGATGCCCAAACCATGGATGAACACTAAGTAAGAAGCAGCAGTGGAATGGAGCCACCGGGAGTCTAGAAAGCAAGCTGTGTATTCAGCAGAGGATAGAGCCAGAGAAGTAAGCACAAGCCCCTTGTAGTGAACCCAAACCAAGAGTGAATTCCAGATAATTGGATATTGAATTATTTACACTGTTGAAATTTGGTTTTGCCTGGTACAGATTATGACTCTGCCCTGGTTCTTTCTTCTTGAAAAAAGTATTTAACTTAATTTTAATTTTCATAGGATCCCATAGTTTAAAAACATTGAACTTTTAAAAGAAAATTTTGATTTTTAAAAAAGATTGGATATATTCAAGAAACTGAACTTTTTAATGCTTAAATTTTTAAAAACTGGTATTTTTAAAATTAGGAATATTTTATATTGTGATGTTCCTATTAATGTGAGATCTTGAGGATGAAAAAGAAAAGGAAAGTCGTAGCTTAATAGGAATGTGTTTATTTGTCAACCTGAAAAGGAGTCTATTGGACTGGCTAATTTTATGTCAATTTGATACAAGCTAGAGTCGTCATAGAGGAGCAAGCCTTAACTGGGAAAATTTCTACACAAGATTGGGCTAAAGGCAGGCTTGTATAGCAGTTTTGTGATTAATGATTGTTGGAGGAGGACTAATGATTAGTGATCATTGGGGCCATCCATGCCCTGGTTCTATAGGAAGCAGGTTGGGAAAGCCATTTGGAACAGGCTAGTAACGAGCACCTCTTCATCATCACTGCATCTCTGCCTGTTCTGCCGGTTCCTGTTCTTTGTTAAGTCTCTGCCCTGACTTTCTCTGAACTACAATGTGGAAATATAATCCTAATAAATCTTTTCCTCCCTAACTTTCTTTTTGGTCATTGTGTTTCATCACAGTAATAGAAATACTAACATACATACCTACATACACACACACACACACACACACACACACATATATATATATATACACACATGTGATTTATTATACATACTCATACATATAATTATACATATAATTTTAAACACCTTTTTACAGACAATACTCAACAAACAATACTCAAATTCATATGGAAAAGCAAAATACCCAGAATAGCTAAAATAATCCTATAAAATATAAAATAATAAAAAAAAAACTTCCAGAAGTATCAGCATTCCTGATTTCAAATTGTACTACAAAGCTATACAAACAAAAACTGCATGGTACTGGCACAAAAACATACAGGTTTATCAATGGAATTAAATAGAACACTCACGCATAAATACAAGCACCCATGTATACCTGATTTTTCGTGAAGAAGCCAGAAATGTGCAATGGAAGAAAGAAAGCATGTTCATCAAATGAGGCTGGTCTAACTAAATATGGGTATGGAAAAAATGGAAATAGATTCATAACTAAGATGCTGCACAAAACTGAAGTTCAAGTGGGTAAAAGATCTCAAAATAAAACAAGATAAACTGAATCTGAAAGAAGAGACAGTGGGGGATGACCTTTAATGCGTTGACACAGGAGACAACTTCCTGAACAGAACACTGACACAGCAGGCACTCAGACTCAATTCATAAATGGAATGAACCTCCTTAAACTGAAAAACTGAAAAGCTTCCATAAGGCAAAGGATACTATCAATAGGACAAGATGGCAGTGTTTGGAATGTTTTTTGCTTTTTGTTTTTTGTTTTGTTTTACCAACTCCACATATGACAGAGGGCTAAGATCCAAAATATATAAAGAATTAAAAAAAATAGACATCAACAAACTAAATAATCCAATTAAGAAATGGGGTACAGATCAACAGATCCAAAAATTCTGAACACGGGTGTCTTTTCTGAGACTACTACTCCAACCAAGGACCATACATGGAGATAACCTAGAACCCCTAGAATTCCTGCACACACACACACACACACACACACACACACACACACACACACACACAAACACACACACACATACACACACACACACACACACACACACACACACACACATATATATATATATATATATCCCTGCACTGAGCCCATTGCAGCTCAGTCTCCAAGTAATGGGAACAAGGACTGTCTTTGACAGGCAATCAGTGGCTGGCTCTTTGACCACAAGGCCTGATGAGACCTGATAGACTAAGATCAGATGGAAGGGGAGGAGGACCTTCCCTATCAGTGAACTTAGGGATGGGCATGGGTTGAGATGAGGGAGGGATGGTGGGATTGAGGGGGGATGAGGGAGGGGGATACAGCAGTGATACAAAGTGAATAAACTGTAATTTATAAAAATATAAATAAAATTTTAAAAAAGAAAAAATGGACAGAGAATTCTCAACAAAGAAATCTCAAAATGGCTGAGAACACTTTAAAAAAATGTACAATATCCTTAGCCATAAAAGAAAAGAGAATCAAATGACACTGAGATTCCATCTTACATCTGCGAGCATGACTAAGATCAAAAGCACAAGTAAGCTCACGTGGAGGAGATTTAGAGGAAGGGAAACATTCCATTGATGGTGGGAGTGCAAACTTGGACAGGCAGTTTGGAAATCAATATAGTGGTTTCTCAATCAATTTACCTCAAGACCCAGCTACACCACTCTAGGGTATATACCCAATTGATTCTTTATCCTAGCAGAAGGACACTTACTGAGCTATATTCATAGAAAGAAGATTTATTAATGTTAATGATATCCAGAAGCTGGAAACACTCTAGATGCCCCTCCCCTGAAGAATGAATGAAGAGAATGTGGTAATTTACATCATGGAGTATTACCTGGCTGGTTAAAAGAAGGGGGGGGACATCATGAAATTTGTAGGCAATTTGATGGAAGTAGGCAAAAAAAATCATCCTGAATGAGGTAATCCAGACCCAGAAAAATAGGCATAGTATTTATTCACTTATAAGTGGACATTAGCTGTTAAGTAAGCATAGTGACATTACAATCCACAGACCCAGAGAGGCTAAGTAATAAGGAGAGCTCAAGGTGGGACACTTGGTTCTTCCCAGTGAGGAGAGATAGAATAGATTTTGCAGTTGTGCTGGGGGCAGGTGGGCATGGGAACAAGGGGGATCAGGTGAAAGGAAAAAAGTATTGAAAGAGAGACTATTGGAATTGGGGAACATTTCAGTGGCGAGGTAGAAACCCAATACAGTGGAAACATCCTGGAATTGCTGAGGGTGACCTTAGTGAAGACTCTTAGTAATGGAGGATACAGAGCCTGAACCAACCATCTTCTGTAACCAAGCAAGCTTTCCAGTAGAGGGACTGGGTCACTAACCTAGCAACCAAACTTTAGACCTACAATCTCTCCTGCTTGAAAGATATGCTCAGATAAATGTGGCACAGAACTTGTAGGAATAGCCAAGCAATGACTGGTCCGACTTGAGACCCATGCTACCATGAGAAAGAGCCTATGCAGGACACTGCCTGGAGGGCCAAGAACCAGAGGCTGCCTAGCCCAGAGACATAATATAGACAAAACAAAGAGAGAGGGGGGGTCAATGAGATGATATTCTCTTATACTCATAAATTAGAACCTAGCATAGTTGTCATCAGAAAGGTTTCATACAGCAACTGATATTAGCATATGAAGAAATACACAGCCAAGCATTAGGTGGAGCTTGGGGAATCCTATGGAAAGAGTGTAGGAGCCACAGGTACTAATGACACCACAAGAACACCACCCATAGAATCAACTAACCAGGGATCATAGGAGCTCACAGAGACTGAAGTGACTGTCAGGAAGCCTGTGTGAATCTGACCTAGGTCTTCTGCATATATGTTATGGTTATTTAGCCTGACATTCTTGTGAAACTCCTAAAGTTGGGAGTGGACAGTATCTCTGACTACTTTGCCTGTTTTTGTGACCTTTTTCCTCCTACTGGTTGCTTCATCTAGCCTTGATATGAGGATACGCGCCTAGTCTTATTGTAAATTGTTATGTCAGGTATGATTGATATCTCTGGGATACGTACTTTTGTCTAAAGTGATAGGAGGAGTGGCTCTGGTAGATAGGGAGAAGGGACTAGGAGGAAAGGAGGGAGGGGAAACTTAATTGAGATGATTATATGAAAGAAGATTTAATCAATCAATTACAACAAAAGGTCCTGTCCTCAAAGAGCATCCATTTCAAACCTGTCTATTAACAAACCAAAGCACCTGTTGGTCTCCAGCCTTTACTAGTATCGTCAGGACCTGTTACATTTTTCAGAGTCCATGTTGCCATCTTTGCTGTTCTCAGCTTTTTTCACTTCATCCCCTCCCCTAAATTTCTTTCAGCTCGAGGAGCTTTTCCCACAACCACCAGCTACTCTTTATTATTATAAACCTTATATTTTGGATATGCTTCCTCTCTTTTGCCTATAATCTCTTAGCCTTCATATCTTGCTCTTGTTCTCTCTTTCCTCCTCTCTATTTCTCTGCTCAACTCTTGCTTCTCTCATGGCCAAGTCCCCTCTGTTAGCTATGTTCAGTCTGCTAATCCTTCTGTCTGTCTGTCTGTCTGTCGGTCTGTCTGTCTCTGTCTCTCTTATCTACAATAAAAACTTTCTCTTTAAACATATCTTGGAGTGGTCATATCATCAGTTTATAGAACTGGTGCCAAAACATCTGGGTGGGGCTTAAGTGAACCCCTTTCCAAGGGACCTAGCCTGTCCTAACTAAACCAAAGCTGATTTGATTCTCCTAAGATGTGGATCATTTGTTTCTGCTGTATTCTGCTACCCACCATACTCAATGCCAAGTTCTAGAATTTGCCTCTTCAGTGGCTTCTTTCCTTTACTTGCTCCCTTCTAGCTCTTCCAGCTTATTGTGGAGCTGCCTGCCTTGTCTCTGTTGGCTCCTGGAGCTTACTATTCCTACAACAAAAGTCACACTGGTGTGCTGGGAAGCTTCTCATGCCATGCTGTGCTCCAATCACTTGGAAAGGTATGCTATGTCTCTCCTATATGAGTTGAGACATTTCTCTCTGACAAGTTCCTTTGTCCACTTTGGGATGCCCTGGATTGAATTTTTGTTGCCAGGATATGTAGTCTTCTCCATCAGCTCCCTCCTGGAGGTTCCTGTAATCCTTCCTTGCCAGAGTATCTGTGATGCTTTCCCTAAGCATTTCCTCCCATGTCTTCTTTTCTGCTCACTCGATATCTGAGCTGGCTCCTATCTCTCACTAAGGGCTCTTCCCATGCTATGGGTTCTTTCCATTTGAGAATACTTCCTTTTGCTTTCTTTAAGCTTGTCTTGTTGCTAACGGCTTGGCTGCAGTACAGATCAATCAGTGTCCAAATATAGCACAGGAGATTTAGAAATTCCCACAGACTGTAATAACTTCTGCCATTGTACAAATAAATGATCCCCAAATCTCTTACTTCTAAATTTTCTCTGTACCACACTCTAAAAAAATCTCTTAACTCTAAGCCTTCATTGCAGTGCTTGCTCATCTTTCTCTCTGATTGCAGAATTCAGTCTTAACAGAGATATAAATGTAGAGCTTTCTTTGGTATTTTAGTTAAATCTTATGTTTATGAAAAATATTTGTGGTTGTCATCAGTTGTATTATTGTATTACTTACCATAAAATACATTCTTTTGCTATTAAAAAATGGATTTATGCTGTTATGCACTATAACAATGCTGACTATGGGGTTGTATTATCCCTTTCTCTATAGACCAGAGAGAGCATGATGTTTGAAAAGTTTCCTCCATAATTTCTATCCTCAGTCAGGCAGAACAACCAATTCTTGAACAAAAAAAGGAGAGCAAACAGAAGAGCCCATGAAAAGACACTGTGTACTTTAAAACAACTAAAAGTGTACTGTTTCCAAAAGGGATTACTGGTTCTTATTTCATACACTTCTTCTTGGTTTTATTCAACTATCTAAACACTTCTCTCTCCCTCTCCACTTCTCCATTTCTCAGCTTAGGACTCTTTCATGTGCCTCTCTGCTCTCTCTCTCTCTCTCCTCTCTCATCTACAATAAAAAATACCTTCCTCTTAATCATACCATGAAGTGGTCATAACATTTGTTTTTACAGTCTACTAATTAGAACTTCATGTGTGGACTAAAGGAAAATAATGGTTTCTTTAATGGAGCTTATTTTTGTTCTAAGTAGAATATGTGACAGTTAGGAACAAGAACAGATTTCTTTGAAATTCTAGCATGTTCAGCTTTCTTTGTATTCAACATGAAACTGATATTACTTTACATTTCAATTCAAAATGTTTTCTATATAGAAATGATTGATTTATAACTGCTTCCCTGAAGTTCCATTACCTACTTTCTAAATACATTCTTATTTTTTTTACTCTTATCTTTAAAATTTTTTTCTTTGTACCATTAAAACTAGATTTTTACTGTTGTTGATGTTTTTCAAGTCAGTGTTTCTCTGTGTAGCTCTAGATGTCCTGTAACTTACTATGTAGACCACTTTCTCCTTATGTTAGACATCTACCTGCCTCTGCTTTCTTAGTGCTACAATTAAAGGCACTAAATGAAATACATTGTGACCACAAATTTTCCCCCACCTTCTTCCAGACCCTTCCTACTTTTCATCCACCAAAATCCATACCCTTTCTTTCTCTGTCTCTCATTAGAAAAAAAAAATCACTGAAACAAAAAAAGAAACAGACAAACAAAAAAAGAGTCAAAGAAAAAGCACAAGAAACAGGTACAGATGCTAAATCACACATATTTTCTCACCTAGAAACTCCAAAGAAACAAAAACATTTCAAAAAAACACAATCTATGGGCAAAATATCTGTTAGATTAAAAAAATGCCAACACAAGTATTACATGACAAAAAAATTCCAAAATACTGCAAAGTTCATTTTGAATTGGCCATTTACTGATAAGCCTGGAGTCTGCCCAAAAATGTAACTTTTTGTACAGCCGGTAAACCAATTTCTCTTTTATTAGCAATTGGCAATTGGGGATAGCTTCATGTTAGGGATGGGGGCTCGCATCTACTTTCCCACTCAGTGTGGGGCCTCCTTTAGCTTAGAGCTATGCAGGCCAGAGAATGTGTTTGTGGTTCTTTGGGTTCAAATGTGCATAAGTCCTCCTGTGTTTAGAAGGTCCTGTTTCGTTGGTGTCATACATTTCTCTGCCTCTAACAGGCTTTTCCATCTTCTCTTTCACAACATTTCCTGAGCACTTAGGGGAGGGATTCAATAGGACATCCCACTTAAAACTGAGTCTTCTAAGGTCTCTGTCCTCTGTGTCTCCCCATCTCTGTCTCTCTCCTTCTGCATACTGTCTGGCTGATTGTATTTTTTCATATATACTGCAGATGGAAGCTACTCTGAGGCTACTCTGATGATGACTGAACAAAGCATTGATCTAAGAGCATAGCAGAAGTTTATTAGAAGTCATTTTATGCCTATTATTTTAAGATAACAATAGTATTTGGTTTCTGCTTAGGTCCACGGCCTAGTCTTTCTCAAGATTCTTGGCCACCATAGCAGCATCAGGTATTGGTTACCTTTCAGGAAGCGCACCTTTATTCCAATCAGGCAGTAAGTAGTTACTCCTACAACTTTTATGCCACTAATAAGCCTGCATATCATGCAAGACATTCTATTTTTATAGTCTCATTTTTATTATTTGTTATTCAAAAAATTTTAAACATTTCTACTGTCTGTGTTGGTATAGTGAATTATTTATTAATGATGTTCACATTAAGTATATATTACTTCCCTATGGTTTTGCTCTTTTGTTTTGCCATACTATATTCTTCATTACATGTGCTAACTAGTCAGTGTTTATACATATTCACTGAAGGATAGTCCTTGAAGCCCATGAACAGTAAAACATCACAAAAATGTGTTATCTTCTAATTTCTAGGAGGTAAGCTATAACAAAAGTGAAAAGATTCATATAAAGGCAAAAATAAAATGATGAAAGTAACATAAAAGATGGAAGATAGATTACATACTAAAATTTCTTCAAATTCAAAATGCAAATTAAATTTATTATAAAATTGAGTCAGAAAATGCTGTCCAGTTTACAGCACATATGAAAACATATCTATAATTTTTTCTTCCTTTTACTTACTATAAAAGAAAAAAGGATAGACTCCTTTAACTTTATCAGATAGACTGTGGGTATATGTCAATCATTCAAGCAACCTAGTTTGAGTGTCTTGCAGTCAGAACACTTACAGAGTATGGAGCTGCATTACAGAGAAATGCAATTACCATTCTCTGATTGGTCATATTCCTGGCAGCAGTGTAGAAGAAAAAGATGAATGTTATAATAGAAACAAAGCATCTAATAAAACATTCTTAGGATATTTTCCTTCAAACCAACAAATGATTTACAGATATTTTTTTGCTGCAGTCTTTCAACTAAAGGGTCATTAATCTCTGCCACACTTGTTGAAAACCAAGGATATATTTCTTATAAGAACAACTTTGTTTTGCATTTTAGCTCAGGGGTACAGGCTTTGATATGTTGATTTTCTTTCACCTAATTAAGTTTTTTCATTTACTTCCCTAAGTTATTTTCACCAGCATTTGTTTTAGAAAACACTACGGAAGAGGAAGAATAAATGGTCTACTGTCCACAGGAGCTGGAATATCCTGGTTTAGAGCAAAGTGTATCTACCTTGGTCAGAACAGAATGACCCCCGATATTTTTACTTGAAAAACAGTGCATTACTCTGTAGATTACTGGACAAATGGTATGTTCTTCACAGGAGTATACTCCCTTAGGATCCTAGTTTTAAATTGAAGAGAAAGAAGCTCCAAAATATGAGAGATAGCATTCTGTGTTCTGTTAAAAATCAAGTTGTCAGAAAGAGGAGGTACACGCATATTCATGAATTTTCCTATTTAACTTATAACCAGAATTTTATTTAACTATAATGACTCAATTGGGAAGATAATGTCTCTATCCTAACTCTTTCTCAAGTAAATACATAATGCTAATTGTAAGTGTCTTATATTGAGATCAGTCAGGTTAACTATTCATATTAAAAAAAAAATTGTTCAGTATAGCTCTCTCAGGCAAGTTTGTTCATATGCAGTCACATTTTAACATGTGTTAGAGTTACTATTTCCCATGTTGTCTTTTCTATATTCTACTCATTTGTTTCTCTTCCAAGGTCTTACCCTGATTTAGCATTTAGTTAAATTCCTTTGGTTTTCCATCCCTTATCATGACTGAGGAATCTTTCCTCTTGCTATCCTGACAATAAAATTGTAAGGAATCAAGCAGTCTTATTTTGTATCATGTATATACAGCACTGGGTTTAAGGAGAGTCTAAAGACAGAAATTCCAGTCTTATGTTATAGAAAGCAAATAAAGACACAGCAGAAAAGAGAGTTAATATATCAATTTCCATGATCTCTCAGCTTCCTCTTCCAGCTGCCTGCTTCCATACCATTTTAACCATTTTGTACTCACTCTCTTCTAGGTTAAGCCAAAATAAAATCATTATTTCTTAAACTGCTCTTGATCACACTTTTTTTTTCATAATAACAGGAAAGACAGGCATACCTTCTGAATTAAAACATGGCTGGAGATTTTGTGAAGACCTGAGAAGAAACAGTGTCTTCCTATTCCTATTTTAAATTTTAAATTGAGTTTGCTAGAATAGAGACAAATCTCATAAACAGGGCCAAAGTGAGACTTGAAAGAAGGCATTTGGGAATAAAAAATTTGAAGCCTTTTCACTCTTGAAATTTATGCAACAAACAGAACATTCTCAAGAAAAAGCTTCTGATACACAATCATGGAATTGGTGGGTGTTATGTAAATAAACTACAAACAGCCCTCAGGCTCATGGCCCAGGGCTTTTAGAGTGCACATTTCCCTACTCCTTACTAGCTCACTCTCATTCTTGGAAGTTCTTTTGCTGCCTTTTTGTCTATTTCTAACCATGTACTAATGTTCCAATTAATTGCCCTTGGACACATAACTTGGACGCATGACCAGATGTTCCCACCTATGACAGCACTGTGTTGCCACCTCTTGCACATTCCCTTCTTTAACTGAAAACAGTACATAAAAGGTTTTTTTAAATTTTACGAGTAAAATTAAAATATCAATGGTTTAACCTTACAGAATATATCCTTCAGTAAAATAAATTCTGTATACATTATGACTGAGGTACTGCAGTTCTATTTTGTTAATATAAATTATTCTGCTCTCAATAGACTTTGTTAGCTATCTTTAGGGAAATAAGCACAACTAATAAAAATAATTTTCCTTTTATGGAATTACTTTTCCACATGGCAAGATATTTTTCTTTGGAAGTCTTGAGTGAGTTCCTGTTCACGAAAATTAAAAGATAATTTAGAAAGAACATACAGTTAGGAGCCTCTGTTCCAACCCAGGAAGAGATTAAAGAAATACATTTCTTTAGACATGGATTAGCTTAACATTGATCAAGATAGATAATTTGGAATTATAAAATGTGAGAAACATAAACTATTGTTAGATATATGTCATAAGTAAAGTTCAAACAAGAACAAGTAAACTAATAACATAGAAAGAAGATATGTCATATCTTTATGACAAAGTATTTTATGTTAACATGACACAACTAGAATCATCTGAAAGGAGGGAAACTCATTTGAGAAAACACCTTCATAAGATCCAGCTATAGAAAGGATTTTTGATTGGTGACTGAGGGGGCATATTCTATAGTGGGTGGTGCTATTCTTGAGATAGTGGCCCTGGGTTCTAAAAGAAAGCAGACTAAGCAAGCCATAATGAGCAAGCCAGTAAGCAGCAACCTTCCATGGCCTTTACACCAGCTCCGGTCTCCAGGTTCATGCTCTGTTTGAGTTTCTTCCCTGACTTCCACCAATGATGAACTATTACGTGGAAGTGTAGCCCAATAAACTGTTTTCTCAACTTTTTATCTTGTGATGGTTTTCACCACAGCAATAGAAAACCTAACTAGGACATAATGTGGCATTCAGTCCACATATATGATTGGAATACAGTGATGTCGTAAATATACAAAGAATAAATTTAATTCAGTGAGTTCAATAAATTACCCCCTCTGATGGATATTGTCTGACCCATTAGCATGATACAAGACCTTTCCTGGGTTATTTGTCTCTCTCCAGTCTATATTATTGCTGTAATAGCTGCAAAAGCTCTCCTCTCCATTACTTCAACCCTTTTACCTCTAAGCTCAGAATAGAAAAACAATCAGTTAATTTGCTATAACACACCATAGCCTAAAGCAAAAATAATAACCATTTATTAGTTCTCTTACTAAACCCCTCTATCCACTACTACATGTCTATCATTTTCAGGGAATTCCCTCATCCTTTAATTGGGATGCCTTGAAAAGGCCAAACAAAGGATATACTGATGCCCCTGCCTGGGATGTGCAATGGTTGGCAAAGCTTCACTAGCTATTTATTATCATCACACTCTCTTCTTCATGACACAGTAGGATTTACAAAGCTGGTATATCCCTGTTCTTGATACAGGGTTTTACCTATGAAAATTTAAACTATTAAGTCCCAAACTTTTAATGTGCCTGTCCTGATGCTTAATATTACTATTCTGAACTCTACTGACCAGGATACATCAGAAATGAAATACAACTCTGTTCCTTTCCTACAAATTGCAAGAGTCCTTGGATTCAGGACAGCTCCATGAAATGAGAAGAATTTTCCCAACAATGACATCATGACAATTTTATATCAGCTCTGCCTCCAACTAAAGAATATTTTACCTACCAATCTCTTAGGCTGTAAATTACATAGTAGACTATATGGTTCCTCTGTTTTTTTCTGGTTCATCAAAACACTTTGGCAGAACTAAGTGAAGCACTCACTGGTCTCACTAAGCTTTATCTCTCATACAGATGTTCTTAGATAGCTGAGCTTAAATGGTAGAAGACAATTACTTGAACTTGGACCTATTGCCGTCTGGCCAGGAAAGGAGTATGTGAGTCTGAAATACATCTTGTTGAACTTACAAAAATATACTTCAACCCAGATGGAAACTAATATTCAGGGTACATACCCAAAAGCCCTCAAACCAGCTACCAGATAAAAGCCTGACTCTACTCTTGGAACTAGTTCATGTCAAAATTTATGTCCCTCATTTGGGGACCTAATATTGCCATCTTGTTGATATTTTGCTCTTTCTTTCTAAACTGTCTTTCTAGAATTGTCTTTAAACTTGTGGAAGCTATTGGAGTGCATATAGTCATGACAATAAAATCTATGAAGCGCTGGCCTCTGAAAATCCATCACAGTCCTCTGAGCATACTTTAGAATCCTGCTTCATAGATGGTCTCTTTTTCAGATTAGCACTTTCTAATCTCTTCCACCTCACATTACAAAACTGTTAAAATAACTAATCTTGAGAAGAGCTGATATCACTTCCTTAAAGGAGAGACTGAGGGAATGAGAAGGATATGCAACAAGGGAAATCAGGGTATATTAAGATGAGAGCTGTGCCTTCTCTCAAAGGACATGATGGCAAAAAGTGTGTGAATAAAAGTCCACCCAGTGGTAAACTCTTGAATAAGATAAATGTCCAACCCTGAGTCCCATTATTTGACCCATAAACTATTCAATATAGGGATCCCCCTTCCTGATGAGAGCTGTCAGCTTATTTAAATAAAGCTTTTTATTTACCCTTTCTCTAAGTTATGTCTTTCTCCAGTAAATTCTTTGCCTGTTTTATGAATGAAATTGTCTATCACCTGATTAGGTGGACTTATTCCAATCTTCTCTGGTTATAATATTAGAGAAGACATATAAAAGATAATGAAATGTGCTTGAAAACATTCAGGATAAAAACTTAGGATCACCTAACTCAATGTAATGCTTTGAGCAAGATAATATGAACTTGTACTTTGCTTCAGAAATATCTTCAAGGTGACAACTATCATCATGTCTCTGGATCTCATTATAACCATATATAGTGTTTTCTTAAAAAATGTGTCCAGTTCCCTGTTTTCTGACGTTTCTGACGTCTATCCTGTTTGCCTTTGTGAATGAAGATTGATCATCTTACCCAGGGTCCTCCTTCTTGCTTAGCTTATTTAGGTGTACAGATTTTAGTATGATTATCCTATATTGTATGTCTAATATTCACTTATAAGTGAGTATATGTCATATGTGTCTTTTGTTTCTAGGATACCTCACTCAGGATGATCTTTTCTAGTTCCCACCATTTGCATGCAAATTTCATGATTTCCTTTTTTTTTTTTTTTTTTCTGAGTAGTATTCGATTGTGTAAATCTACCGCAATTTCTGAAACCATTCCTTAGTTGAGGGACATCAGGGTTGTTTCCAGATTCTGGCTATTATGAATAAAGCTGCTAAGAACAGAAGAGCCACGACAGAGGATCTCTTAAAGACTCTACCCAGCAGGGTATCGAAGCAAATGTTGAGTCTCATAGCCAAACTTTGGGCAGAGTGCAGGAATTCTTATGAAAGAAGGAGAGAGAAAGACATAGAAGGGACACTGAGGGAGGGTAGGATTGGGAGGAGATGAGGGAAGGGGCTACAACTGGGATACAACGTAAATAAATTGTAATAAATAAAATAAAAAATGATTTGCCCACCCATATTGACGCTTACTGAAAGAATTTAAAATATAAAACTCTATATTAAGTCATTTTATATATACATCTGAACCAACATGGATCAGTATGTGTTCCTCAAAATATGTGATGAAATTCTGAACCTTGTGTGTGCATGACCTTACTTGATTTAAATAGTGCCACTGAGAATTTTATTAGCTAAATTAGTATTTTACTGGAATGTACCTTTAATGAAATATGACAATTCTTATATAAAACTGTGACACAAACACAGGTAAGAATGTCATGTAGTAATCAGAATAGAGGTGGAAGTGTCACAGTTAATATTTCTGGTCGGTCACTGGAAGCTTGAAGTTGGTAAAGGAGAGCTTTTCACCACAGAAGGCAGAGAGCCAGTGCTACCACTGACATTTTGATTTAGGATTCTAGCCTGTGAGTTATAACGTAATAAATCACCATTGTTTCAAGCTACCTAATCTATATTGCTTTCTTATGCAGCAACCCTAAGATACTAAGATAGTAACCGTATTGTGCAATGTCTAAGACACAGAGATTTTTTTGTAATTTAATTTGATTTATATATTTATTGTTTACAGTTTATAAACTCTGTATGCTTACTGCAGTGCCTCCCTCTTTTCCCCTCCTCACCAACCCTCCCTCTTCTCCCCCTATGCCTTTGTCCTAGTCCCCTGTTGGGGAGGACCTCCTCCCCTTCCACCTGACCCTAGCCTATCAGGTCTCATCAAGTCTGGCTGCATCATTCCCTTCTGTGGCTTGGGAAGGCTGCACCCCCATGGGAGGTAATCAAAGAGCTAGCCACTGATTTCATCTCAGAGACAGCTCCTGTACTCCTTACTAGGGAACCCTCTTAGGAACTGAGAAACCTATGGGTTACATCTGTGCAGGGTGTCTAGGTCCTCTCAATTCATGGCCCTTAGTTGGAATATCAGTAGCTGCAGGACCCCCAGGGCCCTGGTATTTGGGCTCTGTTATTTTCCTCATGGAGTTCCTGTCCTCTCCAGGTCTTTCTCCCTCTTCTTCCAAAACGTTTCTGGTACTCTGCCCAAAGTTTGTGAGTCTTAGCGTCTCCTTCAGTAATATAGTGGGTAGAGTCTTCCAGAGGTCCTCTGTGTAAGGATCCTGTTCTGTTCCTTGTCTTCTGCTTCTGATATCTATCCTGTTTGCCCTTCTGAATGAGGATTAAGCATCTTCCCTAGGGTCTTCCTTGTTTAGCTTCTTTAGGGATATGGATTTTATTATGTTTATCCTATATTATATGGGTAATATCCACTTATAAGTGAGTATATATCATACGTGTCTTTCTACTTCTGGGATACCTCACTCAGGATGATCTTTTCTAGTTCCCACCATTTGCCTGCAAATTTCATTATTGCCTTGTTTTTAATTGCTGAGTAGTATTCCATTGTATAAATGTACCACACTTTCTATATGCATTTCTCTGTTGAGAGACATCGAGGTTGTTTCCAGATTCTGGAAATTACAAATTACAAATACAAATTCTGGCTATTACAAATGAAGCTGCTATGAATATAGTTGTGCAAATGTCATTAATGCATGTGGGGAAATTTTGGGTATATGCTCAGGAGTCATATAGCTGGATCTTGAGGTAGCACTATTCCTAATTTTCTGAGAAAGTGCCAGATTGATTTCCAAAGTGGTTGTACAGGTTATATTCCTTCCAGCAATGGAGGAGGGTTTCCATTTTTTCTCCAGCATGTGTCATCTCTTTTGATCTTAGCCATTCTGATGAGTGTGAGGTGGAGTCTAAGGGTCATTTTAATTTCCATTTCCCTTAGTTATCCTTGCATAACTAAGGATGTTCAGCATTTCTTTAAGTGTTTCTCTGCCATTCTATATTCCTTTGAGAATTGTCTGTTTATGTATGTACCCCATTTTTTTGTTAATTACAGTTTATTTAATTTGTATCCAAACTGTAGCCCTCTCCCTCATCCTCTCACAATCCCACCCCAGCTCCCTCTTCTCCACCCATGTCCCTCAGCAGTCAACTGATATGGGATGTCCTCTTCCCCTTCCATCAGATCCTAAACTATTAGGTTTCATCAGAAGTGGCTACATTGCCTTCTTCTGTGGCCTGGTAAGGCTGCACCCTCCTCAGGGAGAGGTGGTTAAAGAACAAGTCACTAAGTTCATGTCAGAGACAGTCCCTGTTCCTATTACTGGGGAATTCACTTGGACACCGAGCTGCCATGGGCTACATTTGTACAGGAGTTTTAGGTTATCTCCATGAATGGTCCTTGGTTGGAATATCTGTCTCAGCAGAGACCTCTGGGCCCAATTTTGTTTTTTCCTTTGCTCTCCTTGTGGAGCTCCTCTCCATTCCAGGTCTTTCTGTCTATCCCTTCTTTCATAGGATTTCTGCCCAAAGTTTGACTATGATTCTCAGCCTCTGCCTTGATACCCTGCTGGGTAGAATCTTTCAGAGGCCCTCTGTGGTAGGCTCCTGTCCTGTTCCCTGTTTTCGCCCTCTTCTGATGTCCATTCCATTTGCCTTTCTGAATAAGGATTGATCGTCTTACCCAAGGTATTCCTTCTTGATTAGCTTATTTATTTTTTTTTCCAAGTATTTTTTAGCATACTCTTTTTTTTTTTATTTTTCTTTTTAGTTACATTTTGTTAACTCTGTGTCCCAGCT
>NW_026596100.1:9152240-9269420 GCF_907164565.1 Psammomys obesus | reverse complement strand
ATCAAAGGATCGTTTCTCACCTTCCCCAAACAAGTCCCTGGGTGACCCGAGACCAAGGTTTTCACCTCCGGCGATGTTCCCTGTTGTTTAGAAAGTCTCTCCGTTGTTTCCCTGGCTTCAGAAGTTCTTCCACTCATCAACTCAGAACTTTTTCTCTTCCACAGCTTGGAAACTGTGTGTGCTAGTCGCCATCTTGGCTCCGCCCCCCACGAAATTATATTTTGTTACCATCTTTTAAAAAATAAATTACAAAGATACTGCAAGAGAGGCATTCTTTTTTTTTTTTCTTTTAAAGAGCAATATTATATCATACCATCAAGGACTTTCATTTCCATGGTTCTTTGAGAAGCTTTAAGAGGGTCTTGGAATTATTACATTGTTATTTCTATTTCCAGAATTCTAACATTGAGAACTGTTGCTTTCATGTGGGAAACTTACTCTGTTTGTAAAATAACCCTTGAGAATCCATCTTCCCTTGTCTACATCTGGAGGCCCTGGATTTTACTTAAAACAAATCATGTTCCTACTTCCTTTTCTTGACACTTATGAGAAAACCCTCTCTTTCCTTCTTTGTAGACTGTCTAGGGTTTAATTTTAGGATGTGATAAGTAGCTCATGTACCATCTTTGTGAACATGTCTCTCTGGTAACATGAGACATAAGTATAATAAAAGGAAAGAAAGTATGACTACATTCAGTTGAAGTTGAAGAGATTTTTAGTTCAGTTCCTGTCAGATATGTATCTTCTCATTATTCTGTGAAGGGAGTCCAAGATTTAGTAAAGAAAATCTGTTTTTCTATTTCTTTTCTTACTTACCAGTCATTGTTGTCTTCCTTCTGAAATTTTAGTGTTGAAGTAGTCTTCTATATCCATAAGGAAAAGACCAGTTCATTTCTTAGTACCTTTTCTCAGAAATTTTTTGTTAATATCTGCCTTTTGTATTTAGCTTTACATGAGACTGAACTTATTCTTTCAGATTCATACAATATCTTTTAACTGATCCATTAAAGTTGTTCAATGTAATGAACAGTACATTAAAGTATTTTTAAAATTTGATTCTTCTGCTTATACACTTAATGAATGCTTCAGTTCATATTATTGAGGTATCTGGCTGAAAGATAAATAATCAGGTGGTGTTTACCTGAGTAGCTCTTAAATTTTTAAGTTTCACTTTCAGGCTGGCACCCAAGAAATAAAAGATGTGTAGGTAAAGCAAAGTCACACTACTATTTTAAAACAATAAGAAATCTATAATTTCTCCCAAAATTGTTTCAAAAGAAATAAGAAAATGCCCCTAATGGTGCCTGATTTTTTATCTACAAGATTAACAAAACAAGTACTAACTGACTAAGATAGTCTGCTGCCTAAATGAATCTATAACAACAGAGGAGGAATTCTTACACAGGCTGGCTTGTGTGGGTGTGGAGTGAGTGGTGTTCAAATGTGTTAGATGACAAATGTTATCAGAGAGTAATGCTTGTGAACCATCAAGCAAACACAAACATGTCATAAATATGTGCTGCCTAAAACACTTTTGTTAAGTAAGATGATTCTCTTCATCTTTCCTAAATAATGCTGATTGAAACATTACAAACGGATTTGATGACTCACACATAGGTACAGTATCTGTTAGGAAAACCACTTACTCTGTTATGATATGCAGTTTAACAGAATAAAAAAAGTCATTACAGTACAAAAACAAAATAGAGTAGAAACAAATGTTAAAAACATAACCACAAAACCCTCAGTTCCCTAAAATATAATATGATAGCATATTATTGTTTACTGATCTAGGGTTATACCATAGATCCATCTTTCATGAGAGCTATATTATATTGTTTTACTGTAAGAAAAACAAATTTAAATGTCTTAGTAATACCAGAAGATCCATGCCCTTTTGAATGCCATTCTGAATGGTATGACCAAGTTATCTTAAATGTTAGAACCTCTAGAATTTAAGAAGTATTGTCTATAATCCTTAAAATGTGGAAATATGATCATTGTGAAAGCTTATTAATTTTTCTGTATGACAACAAATAGATTACCACAAACTATGAAAACAATAATGTAAGTCCATTCTCTTTTTTCTTTTTAGAGCTTTTATTATCTTGCTAAAGGGGACTTTATACATCTTATCCTCCTACAGCTCTTGTTGCTTTCTGGATATGGAAGCTGATAAAGGAGAAGCAGATGAAGTGTATATGGAAAAGCTCTTTTCATTGTCAAATATTGAAAATGGCTGTGTTTCAAATGAGGAAGTTTCTATTGTTCAAAACAACTGTATTTCTTTTTTTTTTTTTTTTTTTGGTTTGTTTTATTTATTTATTTATTTATTTTTTGGAGTTCCATTTATTTTCCAGTAAATTTCATGATGTTTTTTTTATGCATTGCTTTTTTTTAAATTTTTCTTTATTAATTACACTTTACTCACTTTGTATCCCCCACGTGGTTCCCTCCCTCCTCCTGTCCCAATCCCTCCCTTCCTTCACCCTCTGCATGCATGCTCCTCCCCAAGTCCACTGATAGGGGAGGACTTCTTTTCCTTCCTTCTGATTCTAGTCAATTAGGTCTCATCAGGGGTGGCTGCCTTGTCTTCTTCTGTGGCCTGGTAATGCTGCTTCTCCCTCAGGGGGAGGTAATTAAAGAGCAGGCCAGTCAGTTCATGTCAGAGAGTTCCTGTTCCTATTACAATGGAACCCACTTGGATACTGAACTGCCATGGGCTACATCTGTGCAGGGGTCAAGGTCCATGCATAGTCCTTGGTTGGAGTATCAGTCTCAGGAAAGACCCCTGTGCTCAGATTTTTTTTTTGGTTCTGTTGCTCTCCTTGTGGAGTTCCTGTCCTCTCCAGATCTTACTATTTCCCACTTCTTTCCTAAGATTCCCTGCACTCTGCCCAAAGGTTGACCATAAGTCTCAGTATCTACATTGATAGTCTGCAGGGCAGAGCTTTTCAGAGGTCCTCTGTGTCAGGCTCCTGACTTGTTCCCTCTTTTCTCCCTCTACTCAACAAAATACTTGCAAACCGAATCCAAGAACACATCAAAGACATCATCCACTATGACCAAGTAGGCTTCATCCCAGGCATTCAGGGCTTTATTTATTTCAATGGCCAAAAATAATAAAATCTTCTCTTTCCTTTTCCTTATAAGATGTGGCATGAATTAGACAATTCAATACTAGTTGAAAATTAGCCTTTATTGTCTTTATTTTTTTACAGAGTATTATTTCAGGTGTGCAGAGAATCTTTCTATACTGTGGTTTAGTTACATGATGCAATAAGAATTGTGTGTGTGTGAAAATTTAGCTCATCCATGTTTTTCTATGCATAAATTTATAAATTTATATCACATGTGCACACACACAGTTACATGCAGAGAAGGTTGAATATTAAAAACTTTCAAATTATTTTATGAGTGAGAAAAATAAATGTACAGATTCAAATTCATTTTTATTCATTTCTCCTATTCACAATTACTTTCCATATATTTGTTGTGTCTTTCCCAATTACCATGTTTTGTGCATCATCTGACCATCTTGTCAACTCAGTTTCTTTCCAAGAAAATGTATAATTCCTTATGATTTTGAATGGTTCCTTGATGCTTCAGTATCCTCCTCAATATGCTGGCTGACATTAATGAGCCTCACTTTGAAAATATAGCCCAGTGAGACAGGGTGGCTGCTGGATGGGCTATGGACTCCAACATCACTCTATTCCCTTTCTTTCTTCTCTTCCTCTTCGCTCTCATCACTCCCTCTCTCTTTTCAGGCATACTAAAATATATTTAAAATGGAAGAACCAAAAACAATAAACCACACACCACAATACACTCATATATAGTTAAAAAAATAGCAATATTAATTTGAAATGAATTAAGATGAGATTTAAAATAAAGTTTTGATTACAAACACACTGTTCTTAGGCGCCTATTTAGTCTTCAGATTTGGAACATATTATAATTAGATATATCTCATATGAATTGAAATGGTGAAAAAAAGACTGTGGTTTTATGACACTTTTATTGTTAAATTGTCAAAGATAATTGTATTTTTATTATTTTTACAAATAAATGACTTACAGCTTTTATGTTATTGCAACACATTTGTACTGGAGTTATTTTATAGCTTAAAACCTTTGAAAATTCTGTGTTTCAGTGGTTGCATCATGCTTTAGAAAGCCAACTGACTGCATAGCTCCATGGAAACTGTGATATTTAAAAGGAACTCACATTATTATTGATCTAAGAAAATATGTTTTCTTACAAGAGAACTATATAGTTCACATACCCTTTTAATTACAAAATCACTATCAAGTAATAGGATATTACACAACAAAGAATGCCTAACTAATTTTGGAGTCCTTCACATGCTTTTAAGTTGATATTTTACAAGTTGAGTTTTATATTTCAAAATGAAATGTTAAGAAAAATATTTTAGTGATGGCTATTTCCTTATTATTTATTTATTTTTTAAACAATTAATTAGTTGTTTTCACTTTACATTCCAATTACAGGTCCTTCCTCCTCTCTTCCCACTTCTTCCCACTTCCCCCCATCCTCCTCCCTTACTCCTAAGATAAGTGGAGCCTGCCCTTACTAATTCAGACCAGTGTGTCAAGTCACAACAGAACTTAGAGCATCTTCTTCCCCTGTGGCTTGGCAAGGCAGCTCCCCCCACCTCCCAGGGGGAAGTGATTGAATATCAGGCTGCAGAGTACATGTCAGAGACAACTTCCTCTCCTCTTTCTATGTGATCCACATGTTGGCCAAGCTACCCATAATCTACATATCTGTAAGGGGTGTATGTCAAGTCCATGCATGGTCCTTTGTTGGTGCTTTGTAAGCCCACTTGGGCACAGATTATTTGGCACTATTAAAGTTCATGTGGACCTCCTTTCCCCTCTGGGTCTTCCTTTCTATTTGCACCCTTCCCTGAACGCTCATTCATCTAGAAGACTCTCTGCATTCCACCTAATGTTGGTTATGAGTCTCAGGATCTGTTTTGACACACTGAAGGGTGGAGCCTTTCAGAGTATAGCTATGCTAGTCCCCTATCTGTAAGCATAGCAGAGTATCTTTAATAATATCACTGGTTGGCTCTTGCCCATGGGGCGGGTCTCAGGTTGGGCTAGACCAGTCATTGCCTGGAAATTTCCTCAGTCTCTGCTCTATCTTTATCCTTGTCCATCTTATTGACAGGCTAAATTTTGGGTTGAAATTTTTTTAATTTATTTTTTATTTTAATCACATGTCATTCACTTGTATCCCAGCTATAGCCCCCTCCTTCATCCTCTTCCAATCCCACCCTTCATCCCTCATCTCCTCCCAGCCTCCTTTCAAGTCCACTGATAGGGGAGGTCCTCCTCCCTTTCCATCTAACACTAGCCTATCAGGTATCTTCATGACTGGCTGCAATGTCCTTATCCCTGCTTATCCCTGGCCTAGCAAAGCTGCTCCTCCCTCTGGGCGGGGGAGGGGGAGGGAGAGAAAGGGGAGATCAATGAGCAAGTCATTGAGTTCATGTCAGAAAAAAAAATCCTTGTTCCCTTTACTAGGGTACTCACTTGGATACTGAACTACCATGGGCTACATCTGAGCAGGGGTTTTAGGTTATATCCATGCATGATTCTTTGTTGGAGAAACAGTATCATAGAAGACCCCTGTGCCCTGATATAGTTGGTCCTTGTGGAGCTCTTAGCCGCTCCAGGTCATACTAACTCCCTTTCTTTCATATGACTCCCTGCACTCTGCCCAAGGTTTGGTCATGAGTCTCAGCATCTGCTTTGATACACTGCTAGGTAAAGTCTTTCAGATGCCCTCTGCGGTAAGCTTCTGTCCGTTCCATGTTTTCTCCTACTTCCAATGTCAATCCCCTTTGTCTTTCTAGGTGAGGACTGATCATCTTACCCCTGGTCCTCTTTCTTGTTTATCTTCCTTAAGTGTACAGATTTTAGTATGTTTATCCTATCTTATAGGTCTAGTACCCACTTATAAGTGAGTATATACCGTGTGTGTCTTTCTGCTCCTGGGATACCTCACTCAGGATGACCTTTTCTAGATCTCACCATTTCCCTGCAAAAATCATGATCTTCTTTTTAATTGCTGAGTGGTATTCCATTGTGTAAAAGTACCACAATTTCTGTATCTATTCCTCTGTTGAGGGACATCTGGATTGTTTCCAGCTTCTAGCTATTACAAATAAAGCTGCTACAAACATAGTTGAGCAAATGTCTTTGCTATGTACTTGAGCATCTTTTGGATATATGCCTAGAAGCAGTATAGCTGGATCTTGAGGAAACACTATTCCTGATTATCTGAGAAAGCCAGATTGATTTCCAAAATGGTTGTATAAATTTACATTCCCACCAGCAATGGAGGAAGGTTCCCCTTTCTCCACAACCTCTCCAGCATGAACACATGAACAACAGTCACTTGAGATTTTGATCTTAGCCATTCAGATGGTTGTAAGATGAAATCTCAGGGTCATTTTGATTTGTATCTCTGATGGCTAAGGATGTTGAATATCTCTTTAAGTGTTTCTCTGCTATTCTATATTCTTCTACAGAGAATTCTCTGTTTAGCTCTGTACCCAACTTTTTTTTAATTGGATTGCTTGAATTATTGCCTTTTAACATCTTTAGTTCTTTATATATTCCAGATATCAGCCCTCTGTCAGATGTAGGGTTGGTAAAGATCCTTATCCAATCTGTAAGCTGTCGTTTTGTTCTGACAACAGTGTCTTTTGCTTTATAGAGGCTTTTCAATTTCATAAGATCCAATTTATTTATTTTTATTTTTTTATTTTAATCACATGTCATTAACTTGTATTCCAGCTGTAGCTTCCTCCCACTATCCCTCCCAATCTGCCCACCCTCCCTCATCTCCTCCCTGTCCCCTTCCAAGTCCACTGATCAGGGAGGTCCTCCTCCCCTTCCATCTGACCCTAGCTTATCAGGTATCTTCAGGACTGGCTGCCATGTCCTTATCTGTGGCCCATCAAGGCCGCTTCTCTCTCAGGGGGTCCGGGGGGATCAATGAGCCAGTCATTGAGTTGTCAGACATCCAGTTGGACCGGTACCATTTGTTGAAGATGCTGTCTTTTCTACATGGAAAGGTTTTGGCTTTTTTGTCAAAAATCAAGTATTCATAGGTATGTGTGTTTATTTCTGGGTCTTCTATTCGGTTCCATTGAGCCACCTTTCTGCTTCTATGCCAATACCATGCAGTTTTTATTACTATTGCTCTGTAGTACAGGTTGAGATCAGGGACGGAGAGTCCTCAAGATGATCTGTTGTTGCACAGGATTGTTTTGGAAATTTTGGGATTTTTGTTTTTCCATATGAAGTTGAGAGTTTTTCTTTCAAGGTCTATAAAGAATTGTGTTGGTATTCTGATGGGAATTGCATTGAATCTGTAGATTGCTTTTGGCAGGATGGCTATTTTCACTGTGTTAATTCTACACACGGGAGATCTTTCCAACTTCTGATGTCTTCTTCAGTTTCTTTCTACAGATGCTTGAAGTTTTTTTTTTTTTTTTTTTTTTCCAAACAGGTCTTTTTCCTGCTTGGTAGAGTTACCCCAAAGACTTTATGTTATTAGTGGCAATTGTGAATTGTGTTGTTTCCCTGATTTCTTTCTCAGCCCTTTTGTCTAGAGTATACAGGAGGGCTTCTGATTTTTTTGAGTTGATTTTGTATCCTGCCACTTTGCTGAAGGTGTTTATCAGCTGAAGGAGTTCTCTGGTTGAATTTTTGGGGTCACTCATGTATACTATCATATCATCTGCAAATAGTGAAACTTTGACCTCTTCATTTCTGATTTGTATTCTCTTGATCTCCTTTAGTTGTCTAGTTGCTCTAGCTAGGACTTCAAGTACTATGTTGAAGAGATATGGAGAGAGTGGGCATGCTTGCCTTGTCCCTGATTTCAGTGGGACTGAGTTTGATGTTGGATATAAGCTGGCTTATATTGCCTTTACTATGTTTAGGTATGTGCCTTGTATTCCTGATCTCTCTAAGACATTAAACATGAATGGGTGTTGGATTTTGTCAAATACTTTTTCAACATCTAAGGAGATGACCATGTGGTTTTTCTCCTTCAGTTTGTTTATAAGATGGACTACATTGATGGATTTTTGTATATTGAACCACCCTTGCATGACTGGGATGAAGCCTACTTGGTCATGGTGGATGATATCTTTTAAGTGCTCTTGGATTTGGTTTGCAAGTATTTTATTGAGTATTTTTGTATCAATATTCATAAAAGAGATAGGTCTGAAGTTCTCTCTCTTTTATTTATTTATTTATTTATTTATTTATTTATTTATTTATTTATTTGGTTGTGTCTTTGTGTGGTTTAGGTATCAAGATGATTGTGGCTTCATAGAATGAGTTTGGTAATGTTCCTTCTGTTTTTATTTTGTGGAATAAAATTTGAAGAGAATTGGAGTTAGCACTTCTTTGAAAGTCTGGTAGAATTCTGCACTGAAACCATCTGGCCCTGGGCTTTTTTTGGAAGGAAGACTGTTAATGACTGCTTCAATTTCCTTGGGGGATATAGGGTTATTCATTCTTTCTACCTGATCTTGATTTAATTTTGGTAGAGGGACTATATCAAGAAAATTGTCTATTTCTTTTAGATTTTCAAATTTTGTGGCATATAGGCTTTTGTAATATGACCTAATGATTGTTTGGATTTCCTTAGTGTCTGCAGTTATGTCCCTCTTTTCATTTCTGATTTTGTTGACTTGGATAGTTTCTCTCTGTCTTTTAGTTAGTTTGGCTAAGGGTTCGTCTATCTTGTTGATTTTCTCAAAGAACCAGCTCTTGGTTTCATTGATTCTTTGAATGGTTTTATTTGTTTCTAATTGATTGATTTCAGCCCTGAATTTAATTATTTCCAGCTGTCTTATCCTCTTGAGTGTCTCTGCTTCTTTTTTTTCTAGGGCTTTCAGTTGGGCCATTAAGTTGCTTGTAATACCTGTTACAAATTTCTTTGTGTTGAGCTTATGTGGGTCTGTTTTTGTTCCCCTCCCTCCACTAGGAGTCCAGTCTAGTTAGAGGGTGGCTTCTTCAGTATCTATGAACCCTCCTACTAAGAGTTTCAGGTAGGTTCACCCTCATATCCTACCAGAAGCTTAATCTGTCATAGGTCTCCACCTTAGCTAAGAGATGCTCCTGCCCACAGTTTCTCTTCTCTTTGCAAGCCTTCTGTCCTCCTGCTCCCTTCCTTCAGTCTGATCTATGTCCTTATTTCTCCCTGCTCTCAATCTTCAACCATTTCCTCCTTCCAATCAATTCTGCTCCCTATTCTATTTCTACTATGAGTGATATTATTGTCTCAAATGTATACTTTAGTCCAAAAATGCCTCCATAAATCATGTTTATTTAGCTATCTGGCATCCATAATTCAGGAAAGCTTATACATAGGAATGAATAGCAAAATTTAAAAAAGTGTCTAAGAAAATATTTATATGGGTCGTAATCTTTTGGAAAATGTTTTATTCAACTCTAAGATTATTGTAAAGAAACCCATTTTGTGGTAAATACTAAAGAAGAATATATTGAATATTAAAATTTTCTTTCACATTTTCATTATCATGAATAATGATAAAATAAGCTTGAGAAAGAAGACATTTGTTTACCCTATTAATTTTATTTCTTTGATTATATACCCAATCTAAGGACTTCTGTTTCACAAGGTCATCCTTTTTGAACACCACCAAGGAAACACCATATTGTTTCTGTAATATCTGTGCCTAATTTTATTGCCATCTCCACGAATGGACATTGAGATTGCAGACTTTGCAAATTATAATATACATGTATTGATAATGAGGAAGTTCTATTAAATAAAATAAGCTAGCCACAGAAATAAGATACTACACAATTCTGCTTATGTATATAATCAAAATACAGTCATAGGCCTAAACAAATATGGTAAATTTATGGTTGGCAGAGGAAGAAGAACAAGGAAACAAGGAGGCATGTGCCAAACAGATCAAAGGGACAAACCTACATATATTTTGAATACCCATTGATCTAGTGTATAGTATGAAAAATACCTTTGATAACAATGAACTACATTCTCCAAGTTTACTCCACGAACAGACATTAAGATATTCTGCCACACACACAGGAAGGTAAGTATGCAAATGTGAGTTTGTTTGCCTGTAGCAATCATTTAAATAAATATATGTATTTTTGAAGCATGTTTTACAATTTAACTAGAGAAATTGTGCTACTAGGAATGCTAATGGCAGCTCTTCTGACTGAAGAGAAATTATGTCTAACAAAAATCCACTTTCTCAAAAAAAAAATGATGGAATTGAAAAGATACCCCAAAGAACAAAGGACTATTGTTATTCTGTTTGTCATATTTTCTTTATAAACCAATCAGATTTTACAAATGTCTCACTAATGGCATGATTTTTAAATTATTATCACTATTACTATTAATTGCAATTTATTCACTTTTTATACCAGCTCTAGCTCCCTTCTTCATCTCCTCCTGGTCCTACCCATCCTCCCTATTCGTCTCCCCCCCCCACCGAATCCCTCCACTAGTCTGCTGATAGAGGAAGTTCTCCTTTTCTACTATCTGACCCTAGCCTCTTAGGTATCATCATACCTGACTGGATCCTCTTTCTCTGTGGCCTAGTAAGGCCATCTCTCTAGAAGGAAGTGATCAAAGAGCAGGTAACTGAGTTCATGACAGTGACTGCCCCTGCTTCTCTTACTAGGAAACCCACATGGAGACTGAGACTGAGATTCCCAAGAGCTACATCAGAGCATTAGGCCTAGATCCTCTCCATGCATGATCTTTGGTTGATTCATCACTCTCTGAAGGCCACCTGGGCCCAGATTTTTGGCTCTGTTACTCTTCTTGTGGAGATCCTGTTCCCTCCAGGTCTTTTGATCTTCATCTGTAAGATTCCCTGTATACTCTCCCCAGTGTTTGGTGATGAGTCTCAGCATCTGCTTCAATACTCTGCTGGGCAGAGTCTTTCGGGGGTCCTTGAAAGATGTTCCACCATACAACAAGGACATTTGTTTAACTGTGTTAAATAATAAATGCCAGAATCTGGAAACAACCTAGATGTCACTCAACCAAAGAATGGTTACGGAAATTGTGGTACTTTTACACAATGGAATACCACTCAGCAAGTAAAAACACTGAAATCATGAAATTTGCAGGCAAATGAATGGAACTATAAAAGGTCATCCTGAGTGAGGTAACCCAGAGGCAAAAAGATACATATGGAATATACTCATTTATAAGTGGTATTAGTCATTTAATATAGGAAAAACTTACTAAACACACTGTCTGAAAAGAAGATGAACAACGACAACTAACAGTAGCTTTACTAAAGTGGACAGGGAGGTGAAGGACCAAGAGGACCCAACTATACAGAAAGAACTATAGGAATGCAAGCAATGCTGAAAGCTAGTGAAACAGTTCTTTCTTAGGGAGCAGACATTAATTGATTATCCCACATCAAATGGTCAGGTTTGAAAAAAAAATACATACAAGTAACATTATACAGACTCAGCAGGTTTTATGTATGTATTTAGGAATATGCATGTATATACATATACCATATAACAATTAATGATTAAAGGGCTATGAATTTAAGAGAGACTAAGGACAGATACATAAGAGATCTTGGAGTGAGAAAGGGAAGATACAAAATGATATAATTATGATATGAAAAAGATGTAGATAGAAAAAAAAATCAAATGGTTCCTGTAACATATATTAGGATGGAAGCCAGCCTTAGATACTGGAGACACTGCTGAAATGAAAACCACAAAAGCAGAGAAAGAAAGAAAGAAAGAAAGAAAGAAAGAAAGAAAGAAAGAAAGAAAGAGAAAGAAGAAAGAGAGAGAGAAAGAAAGGAAGAAAGAAAGAGAGAAAGAAAGGAAGGAAGAAAAAAGAGAGAAAGGAAGGAAGAAAAAAAGAGAAACAGACAGAGAGGCAATGACAAAGTAACTAAAATTGAGTGATCTTAATAGAACATGGAAGACATTTGTCAGTTGAAGAGAACACAGGGATGCATTTGCAGAAGTACGCCTGGCTGGTTTTGAAAAGATAGAGTATCTTAAGAAAAGAAGATCACTATTTTGCATAAGTGTCTTGGAAATTTGAATACTTGCAGACAAAAACTAGGATTCCATCTTTTCAAACTTTTATACAAGATTAACTTAAGTGTACTAAAGATAAACTATTAAAAAAAACCACAAAGTAAAAATCATCAAGCTATTGAAATGTCAAAAATGTACTTAGATTGGACTATTTGAAAAAAAAATTATCCAGCGAAAAAGTAACTAGTCTTCATCGACATTAAGCATTTTTCTTTGGAAGAACCTGGTAAAATAAACTACATATACAAGGTAAGGCACAGGTTCAGAAAAAAAAAAGGGGGGGGGAAATTACTCACAATTAATTTGGTAGATCCAGGAATTCATAAGGAGGAAAAAAATTCAGCCCCAAATATTATGCAGTGTATAATTTAAAATTTTAAAATATAAGCAATTAATTATCTTTGCCAGAGGTGAATCCTTTGAGTGTGACTACAATTGAATAAATATGTATTGTTCTAAAACAACATTAAAAGACAACTTTTTAAGCTTTCTTCTATATCTGTCTGTGGTAGTGGTTGCAAAATCCACATCTATCATAAACTGCCAACTCTTATACTCATGGGATAGAGAAGAAGCAGCAATTTAAAATTTTCTTTTGAGTTTCTTGAGAACTTTTCATATGTATGTACAGGGTGTTTTTGTGAGGACCACTCCTATAGAAACTCCCCTTCCCCCAGTTTCTCATGCCTGGTCCTACCACTATTTCTTCGCATGTTCATGTGTTCTCTTTTGTTTTAACTCACTGAATCCACTTAGCTCTGCCAGGATGTGTATGAATATAGGTTCATCTCCGGGAAAATTTGTGGCCTCTAAAGGAACACATACTTGCTAAAAGTTCACAATTTCTTTCCCAGAAGCCAGCAGTTGTCCATAGTTCCTTGGCTATGCTTGGGATTTCAAGACTATATTTTCCCTCCACACTGACAGTTTGACTCATTCATACACAGACCTTTTGCACACTTTCACAACTGCTGTGAATGTATATTTTTGATTGCCTGGTTTTGCCCTTGATAGGGATGTTCTGTTGTAGTCATGCAGCATTTCTGGCTTTTAAAATTTGTTCATCCTCTCTTCCATAAAGATACTTGAACCTTGGAGAGAAGAGATGTTAACAGAAGTGACACTTTTTAGGGCTGAGCTGTGGACAAGCTGCTTGTTTTCACTTTGGACTTCACATGGAGACAGGGATAGGCAGGATGTTTTCCCAACTTCACTTCCGTCTGTTTGTGTGAGGATCACACAAACAAGTGGTCGAGATAAACAAGTTTGACTTCTCCATGAACCCCTTCATTGTATGGAGGTGCTTTGCTCTGACTGTGAAAAGGAATTGTGGATAAACTGGTGTGACAGTTTCTAATGGCACCCCTCTAGAACTGATCAAATGTGTAGTGTTTTTAGGGTTTTTTTTTAATTTGTTTGTTTTCAGTCCTCACTCACCACTCAAGAACTGTTCTACTCTGCCAGTGGGCTCAGGCACTGAGAAATCCAGAATCTCTTATTCTCTGCACTTTAACCAGTTGTGGCTAGAGATAGTTGGTGCTGTATGCAGGTGCAAAAGTTGCCGTTATGTGTAAGGCTTATTGTACAGTTTAGATTTCTGTTTGTTGGAATCTTCTATTGTGCTCAGGAGATTGTTAAATGGGTAAAGAAGCTTGTTGCCAAACTCAATAATCTAAGTTCATTTACAGAATCCCACCTAATAGAGGGAAAAGAACCAAATCTCTCTCTCTCTCTCTCTCTCTCTTTCTCTCTCTCTCTCTCTCTCTCTCTCACACACACACACACACACACACACACATACACACACACACACACACAAGCAAACAATCATGAAAAGACAGAGAGACAGAGATAGGCCATCCTTTAGAACAGTTTGTAGTCAAAGAAAAAATACTTCCATCTGATGATCAAAAAAAAAAAAAAATTCAGATGTTGGTAAACTTAAAGATTTTCTTCTATACCCTGGATCTTTACTTTTATTATTTTTCTGTAGAGACTGAGGTCCAATCTCAAGGATGGCTTACTTCCCAATAAGATTTTATGAAAATCTACTTCTTGCTGGCAACTGAACCACAGATGGTGAAATAGAAAGCTCTTTTAGCTTTTATGAAGAGTAGTGCATTATTGTCATTTGAAGAAGTTATGCTACTGTGCAAATAGCACACAGAACTTCTTTTTTCTGTGTAAACTTTGACTTGGTAATCACTGATCAGCACAATTTTAAAAGATGATTACATACATAATACAATTTACTGGAATTAATTATTAAGAGCCTTAAATGAGAGGTGAATGACCTAGTTTAGAGCATAATGTAGTTTGGCAAATATGTATTCATCTAAAAATGTTTGTTTTTAATTGTGTGTGTTTGTGTGTGTGTTATATGTGTTCCACGTGCTTGCATTGGATTCTGAGTAATTGGGAGATATAGGAGGACTAAGCAGCCCAATCTTGTTTAGAATGAATTCCAAGTCCTCGGCAAATACAGTAGGTAAATGATCACAACTGCCGAGTCAACTCTCCAGTCCCAAGAATATATTTGTCTACTCCTACTACCGAAAACAAATTATAGAATGATTCCATCACCTCATAAAGTTGTCTCTCAGCCCCTAGAGTTTCAGTCACTTCCTTAAAAAACAATTTTATTGACTAGAAGTAGAAGTGTAGTATTTTTTAAAGGGAAGCATGCAAATTCAGTGATGTAATAGTGTGTAGTATGGTGCTACACTGCTGATGGTGTCAATACAGGAGATTGTTACTTTGTTGAGAAGCATTAACAACATAGGGCACATTTCATATTCATCTTTAATTAATAGATATTAAGTTTACTTACGTTATTTTACAGGTATGAATAATTCATATATTTGTTTCTATTGACCTGTTGCCATTGTTGTTGCTTAGGTATCATTGATGCTTAAGTGTCTAAATGCTTCTTATCTTTTTTTAAATTCTTTATTAATTACACTTTATTCACTTTGTATCCCCTGTGGTTCCCTCCCTCCTAATGTCCCAATCCCTCCTCCTGTCCCAATCCCTCCCTTCCTCCACCCTCTGCATGCATGCCCCTCCCCAAGTCCACTGATAGGGGAGGTCTTCTTTTCCTTCCTTCTGATCCTAGTCAATTAGGTCTCATCAGGGATGGCTGCAGTGTCTTCTTCTGTGGCCTGGTAATGCTGCTTCCCTTTCAGAGGAGGTAATTAAAGAGCAGGCCAATCAGTTCATGTCAGAGACAGTCCCTGTTCCTATTACAATGGAACCCACTTGGATACTGAACTGCCATGAGCTACATCTGTGCAGGGGTCTTAGGTTATCTCCATGCATAGTCCTTGGTTGGAGTATCAGTCTCAGGAAAGACTGATTTTTTTGCTCAGATTTTTTGGTTCTGTTGCTCTCCTTGTGGAGTTCCTGTCCTCTCCAGATCTTACTGTTTCCCACTTCTTTCCTAAGATTCCCTGCACTCTGCCCAAAGTTTGCCCATAAGTCTGTGCATCTGCATTGACAGTCTGCAGGGCAGAGCCTTTCAGAGGTCCTCTGGGTCAGGCTCATGACTTGTTCCCTCTTTTCTCCTTCTTCTGATTTCCATCCTCTTTGCCTTTCTGGATAGGAATTGAGCATTTTAGCAAGAATCCTCCCTCTTAATTAGTTTTTTTAGGTGTACAGATTTTAGATCGTCTTATCTTTTACTACAACTGTGATGAATAATTTGTCTAAGAAGAGTGAGATTTAACACTCATATCTCTTTGCAATATTTGTTGGAGATTGTTTTGTTTGAAAATGACAAAATTGTCATTTTGTTCTGACGAGAGTGTCCTTTGCTTTACAGAAACTTTTCAGTTTCATGAGATCCCATTTATTGATTGTTGCTTTTAGAGCCGGTGCTGTTGGTGTTCTGTTCAGGAAGTTGTCTCCTGTGCCAATGAGTTCAAGGGTATTCCCCACTTTTTTTTCTAAGCGATTTAGTGTGTCTAGTTTTATGTTGAGGTCTTTGATCCACTTGGACTTTAGTTTTGTGCAGGGTGATAACTATGGATCTATTTGCATTTTTCTACATGTAGACTTCCAGTTAGACCAGCACCATTTGTTGAAGATGCTGTCTTTTTTCCATTGAATGGTTTTGGCATCTTTGTAAAAAATCAGGTGTCCATAGTGTGTGGATTTTTGTCAGGGTCTTCTATGTTACTCAGCAATAAAAAACAAGGAAATCATGAAATTTGCAGGAAAATGATGGGCTCTGCAAAAGATCATCCTGAGTGAGCTATCCCAGAAGCAGAAAGATGCACACGGTATATATATACTCACTCATATAGACATATAATATAGGATAAACCTACTAAAATCTGTACACCTAAAGAAACTAATCAAGAGGGAGGACTCTTGCTAAAATGCTCAATTCCTATCCAGAAAGGCAAAGAGGATAGACATCAGAAGAAGGAGAAAAGAGGGAACAAGTCATGAGCCTGACACAGAGGACCTCTGAAAGGCTCTGCCCTGCAGACTGTCAATGCAGATGCACAGACTTATGGGCAAACTTTGGGCAGAGTGCAGGGAATCTTAGGAAAGAAGTGGGAAACAGTAAGATCTGGAGAGGACAGGAACTCTACAAGGAGAGCAACAGAACCAAAAAATCTGAGCAAAAAAATCAGTCTTTCCTGAGACTGATACTCCAACCAAGGACTATGCATGGAGATAACCTAAGACCCCTGCACAGATGTAGCTCATGGCAGTTCAGTATCCAAGTGGGTTCCATTGTAATAGGAACAGGGACTGTCTCTGACATGAACTGATTGGCCTGCTCTTTAATTACCTCCTCTGAAAGGGAAGCAGCATTACCAGGCCACAGAAGAAGACACTGCAGCCATCCCTGATGAGACCTAATTGACTAGGATCAGAAGGAAGGAAAAGAAGACCTCCCCTATCAGTGGACTTGGGGAGGGGCATGCATGCAGAGGGTGGAGGAAGGGAGGGATTGGGACTGGAGGAGGGAGGGAACCACCAGGGTGGTACAAAGTGAATAAAGTGTAATTAATAAAGAAAAAAAAATAAAATAAAAAAAAAGACAAAGTGTGGGAAAAGGAGGAGAGGAGGAAGGGGATTAAGACTCAGATTTAAAATAGATACATTAATTAGTTATGAAAATAAAATAGAAATAAAATAAAAGTAATAAATGGAGCACAATAAAAATAATATTGATAAATATTTCTCAATAAAGATATGTACAACGAAATGAAGTAAGTACAGTTTCAATCTTTAATACTCTCCAACACTTCTATTTCTATCCTCCAGCTAACTTCACGTATTAGTAACAATTTTATTTATAATTTGTTGGTAATTACTTGGGCAGCTTTAGATCCCCATTTCAGTTCATTAGTTTATACTTTATTCATATAAGTCTGTTATGAGATGCATTCACTCATTTTTTAAACAATCTTATGCTTAACAGTCACAGCCAGTTTTACTAAATACTGTTTAAAAGATAGTTACTTTTACATGTCCCATATCTATTTTACAGATCTAAGAATTTTTTAGATTGGAATTTTGTTGACATAGATATTGCTCTAATGAGCATAGCTGTGTCAGCTTGTTATGTCGCATTAGATAAATATTCTACTTCTAAGTCTTAAATTTTACTCTGCAGCAATTTTTTTCATGTGAATTAGGTGAATAGATTATTTAATGTATAGGTCCACTTACATTCTATGATCCACCACATAGATAATGACATACATTTGCTCTAATTTGTTCTGACATTGTTACTTCTGGGTATTTCTGCAACCAAAAACTCTAAATCTCAAGGGACAATTTTTTTTTCACAACATGCTAACTTATTAACCTAAATGTTCTTTTCATTTGACCTACACAGTCACTCATCATTTAATAAATTATATTATCAACTAATTAACCAACATATGATATAAAGGTTAAAAAGATAATTCTCAATAAAGACAGGATGTTAACCTCAAACAAGCTCAAAAACCAGAGCAGTATTAACTACTATTAGAAAACCAAATTTTAAAGGTAAATAAGATATTACTATGGTATACAATTATTACAAAATATGAAAAATTAAAAATCTGATAATAAATGTTAAAGAATCAGAACAATTGGATTTCTCATGTACTAATAAAAATCTAATAATGAAGAAAATCACCTAAAAACTTCATTCACTGAGTTGTTGGTCAGGTTTGCCAATGAGACTGCAAAAACATTACAGGCTACTGCTATTGCTCTTATTTGCCCCAAGAGGTGGAAAGTATGTCCTTATTGCTGAAGACACCATGTATTTCAAACACAGGGCCCAGAGACCCCTGAGTTGGAATTGACCTTACAGCCTCCTACATAGCTTTCATAATACCAGAAAGTGCCAGGCAAGCTTTCAAATGAAGAAAACAAACCAGCTATGATACCTATGCACCACATCAATAACCATCAGTGTGCAGTAGAGGCATGCATACCTTAGCAGTAACCAACAGGTCTCTAATTGGACTTAAGACCTGCCCAACAAGAATAACTATGCCTGGTAAGGGAGACCTAGCCAACAACTCACAGCTAGTAACAACATAGATCTTGGAGAGAATTTACTAAACCAGAATAAACCGTAACTACATCCTAAATATTTGTCTTTATAACCACATATAAGGGTAGCCCTCATCTCTTGTCAAGGAAATTTCTTCTTGCAATAGACAGAGAGCCATACAGAAAACCACAGCCAATCAAAACACAGGGTATTATGGCTCTTTCCTAATGAAAACATCTACAAAACTAATGGTGACAACCTAGCTCTCATGGAAAACTGCAGAAAAATTGTCAGAGCCAGATGATCAGAGGTTGTAATGTGAAATTGTGTCTTCCAGTAATGTCAGAGTCTACACCCACAAAATCTAACTAACATTTACTGCCTAACCATGAGCTAAACAAGGACAATAATTGATATGACTGAACCCTACAAAAAGAACTACCCGCAACTGAGGAGAGTTGAAATCAAGAGAAATAGTCTTTTCTAGGGAAAAGCACATCAATTTGTTATCCATTACTAAATGGTCAGTCATAAAAATATACGTACAAGTAAAATTATAAGACTGAGCTGGTCATATTTAGATATGTATGTATATATACATAGGTATGCATTCATCATATTACTAAAAAGGTTTACAATTTAAAATGGGTATATGGAACTGTTTGAAGAAACAAAAGAGGAGGTAAGAATGGTGTAAGTAAATTATAATCTCAAAATTAAAAGAAAAGTAGAATAAAAAAGACAGTAATGTTTTTAATTAAATGTTTATTTTTTATACTAATTACAGTTTATTTATTTGTATCCCAGCTGTAGTCCCCAACCTCTTTCGCTCCCAATCCCACACTCCCTCCCTTATCTCCTCCCTGCCCTCTCTAAGTCCACTGATAGGGGAGGTCTTCCTCAACTGCCATCTGACCCTAACTTATCTCATCAGGACTGGCTGCAATGTCCTTCTCTGTGGCCTAGCAAAGCGGCTTTTACCTCAGTAGAGGGTGGGGAGAGAGGAGGTCAAAGAGCCAGCCATTGAGTACATGTCAGAAATAGTCCCTGTTCCCCTTACTGGGGTACCCACTTGGATACTGAGATGCTGTGGGCTACATCTGAGCAGGGGTTCTAAGTTATATCCATACATGGTCCTTGGTTGGAGAATCAGTCTCATAAAAGACCCCTGTGCCCAGATATATTTGGTCCTTGTGGACTCCTGTCCCCTCCAGGTCTTACTAAATCTTCCTTCTTTCATATGATTCCCTGCACACTGTCCAAGGTTTGGTTATGAGTCTCAGCATCTGCTTTGATACATTGCTAGGTAGAGTCTTTCAGAGGCCCTCTATGGTAGGTTCCTGTCCTGTTTCTTGTTTTCTCCTACTTCCCATGTTCATCCCATTTGTCTTTCTAAGTGAGGATTGATCATCTTACCCTGGGTCCTCCTTCTTGTTTAGCTTCTTTAGGTGTACAGATTTTAGTATGTTTATCCTATCTTATAGGTCTAGTATCCAATTATAAGTGGGTATATACTGTCTGTGTGTCTTTCTGTTTCTGGGATACCTCACTCAGGACGATCTTTTCTAGATCCCACCATTTTCCTGCAAAGTTCATGATTTCCTTGTTTTTACTTGCTGAATAGTATTCCATTGTGTAAAAGTACCACAATTTCTGTATCCATTCCTCAATTGAGGGGCATCTGGATTGTTTCCAGATTCTGGCTATTATGAAAAAAGCTGCTACAAATATGGTTGAACAAATGTCCTTGTTGTGTACTTGAGCACCCTTTGGATATATGCCTAGGAGTGGTATAGCTGGATCTTGAGGAAGCACTATTTCTAATTGTCTGAGAAAGCACCAGATTGATTCCCAGAGCAGTTGTACAAGTTTACATTCCCACCAGCAATGGAGGAGGGTTCCCCTTTCTCCACAACCTTTCCAGAATGTGTAGTCACTTGAGTTTTTGATCTTAGCCATTCTGATGGGTGTAAGGTGAAATCTCAGGGTCGTTTTGATTTGCATTTCCCTGATGGCTAACGTTGTTGAACATTTCTTTAAGTGTTTCTCCACCATTCTATATTCTTCTACAGAGAATTCTCTGCTCAGCATCATACCCCGTTTTTTTTTATTTTTTTAATTTATTTATTTTTATTAATTACAGTTTATTCACTTTGTATCCCCCATAAAGCCCTCCCTCTTCCCCTCTGGTCCCATTCTCCCTCCCCCTTCCTCATGCACGCCCCTCCCCAAGTCTACTGATAGGGGTGGTCCTCTTCTCCTTCCTTCTGATCTTAGTCTCTCAAATCTCATCAAGAATGCTGAATTGTCATCTTCTGTGGCCTGGTAAGGCTGCCTCCCCTTCAGGGGGAGGTGATCAAAGAGCAGGCCAATTAGATTATGTCAGAGACAATCCCTCTTCCTATTACTATGTAACCCACTTGAATCTTATGTAAGAAGTGGGAAATAGTAAGATCTGGAGAGGACAGGAACCCTACAAGGAAAGCAGCAGAACCAGAAAATTTGAACACAGGGGTCTTCCCAGAGACTCATACTCCAACCAAGTACCAGGTATGGAGATAACCTACAACGCCGTATCCCATTTTTTAATTGGATTACTTGACTTGTTGCTTTTTAACTTCTTTAGTTCTTTATATATTCTGGATATTAGCCGTCTGTCAGATATAAGGTTGGTGAAGATCCTTTCCCAGTCTGTAGGCTGTCATTTTTGTTCTGATGACATTGTCTTTTGCTTTACAGAAGCTTTGCAGTTTCATGATGTCCCATTTATCGATTGTTGCTCTTAGAGCCTGTGCTGTTGATGTTCTGTTCAGGACGTTGTCTCCTGTGCCAATGAGTGCTAGGCTCTATCCCAATTTTTCTTCTAACCAATTTAGTGTGGCTGGTTTTTTGTTGAGATCTTTGATCCACTTGTACTTTAGTTTTGTGCAGGATGATAAATATGGACCTATTTTCATTTTTCTGCATGTAGACATCCAGTTGGACTAGCACCTTTTGTTGAAGATGCTGTCTTTTTTTTTTTTTTTTTTCTGTTGAATGGCTTTGACTGAAAGAAAGTAAATGATGGTATTTAACTACTTAGGTACTTTTAATTTTCAATTTTTCTCTTGTATTATTCTAATTCTATGTAGTTAAATTTATGTTTTATGACTACCATCAAAAAACCTAAAATAGTGTTATCCTTTAAAATTTTATGCTTTTAAACTACTAATCTAAATTTTAAGAAAAGCACAAGGCAAAAATGTTAGTTAAGTGATAGCTGTTTTACAAACACTATCAGTAAATGCTTCATTTTCTATCTGTCCAGAAAAACAAGTAACATTATACAAATTGAGCATATAGAGCAACAGTCAGTTAAATGAAAGAGGCCGTCAACCTTTGGGCAGAGTGCAGGGAATCTTAGGAAAGAAGTGGGAAACAGTAAGATCTGGAGAGGACAGGAACTCCACAAGGCGAGTAACAGAACCAAAAAAATCTGAGCACAGGGGTCTTTCCTGAGACTGATACTCCAACCAAGGACTATGCATGGACCTTGACCCCTGCACAGATGTAGCCCATGGCAGTTCAGTATCCAAGTGGGTTCCATTGTAATAGGAACAGGGACTGTCTCTGACATGAACTGATTGGCCTGCTCTTTAATTACCTCCCCCTGAGGAGGAAGCAGTATTACCAGGCCACAGAAGAAGACAAGGCAGCCACTCCTGATGAGACCTAATTGACTAGGATCAGAAGGAAGGAAAAGAAGTCCTCCCCTATCAGTGGACTTGGGGAGGAGCATGCATACAGAGGGTGGAGGAAGGGAGGGATTGGGATGGGAGGTGGGAGAGAGCCACAAGGTGGGGGGGGGATACAAAGTGAATAAAGTGTAATTAATAAAGAAAAAAATAACTTAAAACTAAAAAATAAAAAATAAAAGAGAGAGAGAGAGAGAAATGGAAAGGTACTGCCATGTAGTTTGGAGGGTAGAAAGGAAAAGAAAATGTATTGTTAATATATTATAATTTCAGAAATTAAAAACAAAATAAAGACATACTGATTGGCCTGCTCTTTAATTTCCTCCTGCTGAGGGGGGAGCGGCATTACCAGGCCACAGAAGAAGACAATGAAGCCACTCCTGATGAGACCTAATTGACTGGGATCAAAAAGAAGAAAAAAAAGACCTTCCCTATCAGTGGATTTGGGCATGCGTGCAGAGGGGGGCAGAAAGGAGGGATTAGGACAGGAGGAGGAAGGGAACCGTAGGGGGTTACAAAGTGAATAAGTGTAATTAATAAAGAATTAAAAAAATCCATACCAAAGAAGTTACTATTAAAATAAATAAATAAATAAATAAATAAATAAATAAATAAATAAATAAATAAATATATATATCATAGGCATTTAATATTTAACTTGTGGATATTTTCTAATAGAAAATAAGTTTCTTATTTATACATAAGTTAGCATGTGAGTATTTATAGAATTTTTATCACAAAAGTTGTAATTGTTTCCTGACTAGTAATCAGGAAACCATAAAATAATAGAAAAATGAATTGTAATATGTCATGTCAGCAAATTATGATGAATTATAAACCCACTTACTAAGTTATATAGAAAGGAAGCGTCCTGGCAACAGTGTAGAGCAACATGTGGTATACATTTTGACACTGTATATAAATTTACCCCAAATGCTCACTACCATAGAAATCATTAGCGGGAGTCAGGCAATTGACCAAACATGACCAAATGAGGCAATATTTACAAAAGGGAATAAAAAATTGCACATTTATGATAATGGATATCTACCTTAGCTAAGTTGGAAATGTATACAAATATATCTTCTTTCCTGTGCTTCCCAGGAACATTGGTGACAAAATAAATGAGATAAATTAAGTCTGTCCTAATTAGGAAAACAAAAAAATTTGCTAAATTCACCCAGTTTTTGTTTATGTCTCAAACATAAATCAAACATAGGCTTTTGAGTTGCAAAGTTTATAGTGGAAAAGGTAAAGATTCATATAGACTGATGAGAGTGAGTTGGAAGAGGAAAGCCATGATGATTAAGCAAGAGGCTCAGAAGTGCTTCTTTATTTTCCCCTCTTGTCCATGTGATGAAAACACAGTCAAAGATGGGTTAATCCTTGTCATCACATGCTGTTGCTGGTTTTTGCAGGAACTCTTTGGTCTAGTGCAATGTTTCCTGTAGAGTAATAGTTAGACACTGAATTTCAACATGACCGTGCACACTGTTGCTTATTGCTCTTTCTATTCAGTGCCTCTATATTTTTTTCTTTATGTCTCTGTCTCTCTGTTTCTCTATACGGGTGTCTTTCTTTTCTCCACCTTCCACTTTTTGAATATAAGTACATAATGTTTAAATGCATACAAATATTTCTCAATGTGTGATATCAACATGTTGAATTTTATATGTAAAACATTTAATTTATAAGTAAATGTATACAAATAATCACAAATAGAGGGGTATAAATTTAGGCAGTCAGAATCATAAATAGTGATCAAGACAGCAAAAAGCATTAATTATTCCTTCTAGTTTGGCAGTATGCTTCACTTCTTTTGTAATAACAGAATCCGCTTCAAAACTTGACTATTAAAATAGAAAAATCTTAAAGTGCTAGATTTTTGTAAAATTCCTTAATGTTACCTTTTAACTCAAAACTCTTTCAAAGTGTAGCCATAAACTGTAATGTATTTTCTGTGAAAACATCCTCTTATTTTAAAATTTTGTTGCTATTATTGTTAAAATAATATGCTTTAAACTTATAGTTGTTTTTAAATTTCATTCCAAGGGGATACTAAAAGATATTTAAGGAGGTTAATACATTTTATTGGGCATAGCAAAGTTTATAGTGTTTAAATTTAAATACAATAAAAATAGGCAGTGGTAAAGAAAACTGGCTCTTTATGAGAAGTATTAGAGGAAATACAGATGAGATAGTCATAAAAGTAAAAGTCACATTACACCCACACTGGGCATTTAGGACACAATTATGAGTTGGGGGAATCCTAACTATCCAGAGCTGTTATTACAAAACTACAAGAAATTCAGTAATTTCTTAGCTTTAATGGCTCTAAGTACATGCTGATACAAAAGCACATATGCAAATTCGTGAAGCTAAATATTGACTTACAATATAAATATCTTGTCTTTTAAATAGTAATGTATCATAATATTGAATTTTCTTGTGCTGAGTTTACTTAAATGTAAAATATCTTATATTCATATATATACTCTTTATATATGCATTGGATAATCTTTGAATCTTTTACTTTTATGGTTTAAAAGTGAATTAAATGTTTATGTTTATATGTTTGATTCCTTTATTTAATTATGAAATCATTATTTATTGTTAGACTAGAAAACTTTAATACATAAACCATTCCAAGATATGCATACTTTACCTTGGCTAGATCAAATGTATGCTTTGTCTTTTATCAGCAATGTCACTTATGTAATTTTAATGATAGTTATAAAAGCATATACTATGCTGAACACTATATTTTTTGTCTATCCACTGAATTTTAACTAGGTTTTATCTTGTTACCTTTCCTCTTTTATTAGTTTTCATTATAGAAATTTCAAACTTCTAAGAAATGTTTGAAAAAAGAATGAGCAAATAATATTCAAATTACTCTAATAGCAAAAAACTTAGGAAAATTCTCTGAAAAGTACATATTGGATAGGTTTAGTTATCGATATAGTCAGCAGGAAAATGAACAGTGTAATTAACCAGGAAGTGTGTCTGGAGACAAACCAGTAGAATATTATGAAAGAATTGGCACTGCCTCCACTCCTGCATGGCTCCCTCCGAGTTCACTCTGACATATAGCACAGGCATTGCTGTCTGTTTCTAACTTTGGAGCAGCCTTTGTTCTCTTAGCTACATGATAACTGTGGCTCACTGTGGTTCAGAGAGCAGAGACTCAAAGCCCCCTCAGTCTTATGTCCCAGGTAGATGAAGAATTTAAAGAGAAACTATTTTGCCTTGAGGGAAGAGAGAGATATTTTGTTGCATTCGCATACATCCCTAAAGAGTTAAGAGTCTGCTATTTTATAGAGAAGTGGACTTAAAAAACAAATGAAAAAAAAAAAACCCTCAAAAACAGAATAACATAATTTCATCTACCTCATTAGAAGCCCACAAATGCAAACCATACTCTAAAGGCTAGTAACATCAGAAGCTACATGAAGAGGAAGATAAAGATTCAGAGTAAATTAGTTCCCTGCCAATACTTTAAAAAAATTATTATTTCATGTTTTTAGAGAAAGGTGTTACTAATTTAATAATAAGAAACTAAGGAGGGAAAAGTGGGGCCATCAATTTTGAGAGGAAAATTTGGTCAAGATGTTTTGTACTTCTTTTGTCTTTCACTTAGTATTTTTGTTGTTTTGAAATCTATAATAAATGTCTGCAGAATCCTGTCTCTGTGTTATTTTGAACAGCATTCAGGTTCTATGTGTTCTCAGAACGAAGAGTAAATTTTCCTAAGCCACTTACCTATAGTGCTGCTTGCACAGAAGTGGAACCATGTACTCCATCTCAGTAGTAGAAAGCTGTCCAAGAACTCCAACAAGGGATTAGAATTAATTCTGACCTTAGCCTTGGCTATAATTGCAACTAAAGCTGTTATTCACGGATAATTGAAGCATGGCAATTTTTAAAATACACCTCTGCTAGAAGAAGAATCAATATCCCAGAATTGCTGAGAACGACTACATAAAAATACTTTGTATAGAGTAATTAGAAACAAATGGTCTATGCTCCTGGGGTTATTAAACTACCAGGACTGGTAGTTGAACTGGAGTTGAACTGCAACAGCTAACATATGGTTAAAAAAGAATTCTAGTTGTTTTCCCCAGCAGGCATCACAGTCTCTTGGCAGCTAACAAACAATTATTAGTGTAGATGGCTCCAGGATTGCTGGCATTGTGTTGCTGGGGGTCTTTCCACATTAGATTTTGTCTCACATGCCTGCTAAAGATTCTCTAAGACACCTCCCCACAATCAGAGAACTCATTTCTTCTATATCAATTTTCGTTTTGGAATTAGAACTCTGGCATGTTTATAAAGTTCCAGCACTGTGACAATGACAACTCTCAGACAGCAAACACATAAAACAGTTTAATCTGAGCTCAGGACCATAAGTAACAAGGGAATTTGCAAAAAACTAAAAAATTGGAATAGGTGAGACAGACACAATAATTTCACAAAATTCACTCTATTTTTATTTTATTTTTAATAAAATTTTATTTTTTATATTAACTACAGTTTTATATCCCAGCGGTAGTCCCCTCCCTCAGCCCCTCCCAATCCCAACCTCCCTCACTTATCTCCTCCTATGCCCCTATCCAAGTCGTCCTCTCCTTCCATCTGACCCTACCTTATCCATTTTCATTAGAACTGGCTGCATTGTCCTCCTCTGTGGTCTGGCAAGGCTACTCCCCAGTCAGGGAGAGACAGTCAAAGAGCTAGCCACTGAGTTCCTGACAGAGACAGTTCCTGTTTGCCTTACTAGGGTAACCCAACTTGGATACTGAGCTGCCATGGGCTACAGCTGAGCAGGGGTTCTAGGTTATATCCATGAATGGTCCTTGGTTGGAATATTGTCTCAGAAAAGACCCCTATACTCAAACTTTTTGGTTCTGTTGCTATCCTTGTGGAGCTCCTGTCCTCTCCAGGTCTTACTATTTCTGTCTTCTTTCCTAAGATTCTCTGCACTCTGCCCAGAGTTTGGCTATGAGTCTCAGCATCTGCTTTGATACACTGCTGGGTAGAGTCTTTCAGAGGCCCTCTGTGGAAGGCTCCTCTCCTCTTTCCTGTTTTCTCCTTCTTCCAATGCCCGTTCTGTTTGCCTTTCAGAGTGAGGATTAATATTCTGAGCCAGGGTCCTCCTTCTAGCTCAGCTTCTTTAGGTGTAGAAATTTTCTAGGTTTATCCTATATTATATGGCTAGTATCCACTTACAAATGAGCATACAGCATGTGTGTCTTTCTGTTTCTGGGATACCTCACTCAGGATGATCAGGACCTCATGAAACTGAAAAGCTTCTGTAGAACAAAGAAGGCTGTCATTAGAACAAAACGACAGCCTGCAGACTGGGAAAGGATATTCACCAATGCTATATCTGACAGAGGGCTGATACCCAGAGTATACAAAGAACTAAAAAAGTTAAAAAAGCAACAAATCAAGTAATCCAAGTAAAAAATGGGGTACAGAGCTAAATAAAGAATTCTCTGTGGAGGAATATAGAATGTCAGAGAAACACTTAAAGGATGCTCAATGTCCTTAGTCATCAGGGAGATAAAAATCAAAATGACTCAGAGATATTTCACCTTATACCCATCAGAATGGCTAAGATCAAAAATTCAAGTGACAATACATACTGGAGAATATGTGGAGAAAGGAGAACCCTCCTCCATTGCTGCTGGGAATGTAAACTTGTACAACCACTTTGAAAATCAATCTAGCGCTTTCTCGGACAATTAGGAATAGCACTTTCTCAAGATGCAGCTATACCACTCCTAGGCATATATCCAAAATATGCTCATGTACATAACAAGGACATTTGTTCAATCATGTTTGTAGCAGCTTTATTCATAATAGCCAGAACCTGGAAACAACCCAAATGTCCCTCAGTAATTTTGGTATATTTACAGAATGGAATAGTACTCAGCAATTAAAAACAAGGAAATCATGACATTTTCAGGCAAATGGTGGGAACTAGAAAAGATCACTCTACTTTTAAAGGAGCATAAATTTACCTGATATTTCCATAAAACACGTCAATCTATACAACATAATCTTAGCAACTACTCTAAATTATGAATTATGGGGAAAAAACTAAGTTTCAAATGAGGAAATAAACAGCTGCATGCAGATGCTCACCCTGGTTTGCTACTACATGCTCCTCCATGGGAGATTCACCTGGATCTGAAATTTAAACAGAAACCTTGAAAAAAATCAAAAGTCATAATACCAGAGAGAACAAAAGACATAAAAAGAATCGTTTCCACATCGGAATAAATACTGGAATGCTTGTTTAAATGGTTGTGTGTGTGGTGTGTTTGCATTTCTAATCTTTTGTCTTTCAATGTCTCCTGTACATGGTGGATTCAGTGACCTTCCCAGGATATTCGAAGGGTTACTTTCATAGTAAGTTTTCATTTCCTCCCTGCTTCCCTGCACTGTATCTCCTGATCCCGAATCTTGAACTGAAGGAGAAATAGATATGTATGTATTTTCCTTAACAAAAGAAAGTAAAGTATGAAGAATAATGAACATATTCTAATATCCTCCAGGCTTGCACATCGTAAGGTATGCAGATGTACAGAGTACTTTACCTGGTTATTTTCAAATTGGTCATAGTGATAGATTCACATACTCCCTCTAATCTGGCATTTTACCTTAAGGAAAAAATAACTTAAAGCTACTGGAATAATTAATTTTAATTGCCTACTAAAAATAGTGCCATGTGAATTCCAGCCTAAGTCCATTCTTTTACATTACTCTCCGCTTAGCAAAGGTATGTATGGACTGGTATAAAAACTTTGTGCTTTGCAATGTTACTTTTCCATTCATTCTCTTCCAGGAAGGTCGATTTTAAGAAAAAAGACTTTACATTTTCTTTGTTTAATGTATGGATGCAATGTAGTAATTAGTAACAGCAGAAAATGTATGTTCTAGCACACAGACAGACACACACACAGACACACACACACACACACACACACACAAAGTATCACTAATGATACTTTTCATGACATCACATTCATGAGAGATGAACATTTCGGCCATCAGCACAGTTACTGTCTTATCTGTGTTCTCTATGTGGAAGAGAAGCTAAGATCAATTATCTTCCTGGAAACAGTAAAACATAATTTCTTTTATTACATGGAAAGCAAGGATGAATTCAATGACATGGAACTTTGGAAAAGCAAGGAGAACTAAAACAGTGCTAACAAAAGCACAACATGGTCTGCTACACTTGTTCTTTATGTTTGCTCTAAACCACATTTTACCCCCAAATTAATTCTTCTCTCCAGTGTTATGGGATTTCCCTCTATGTTTTCATTAATAGGTTATGTGTACCAAATGCAAGTCACACCTAGATTTTCTCACAGAGTAATAAACATTCTATAACTCAGCTAGAGTATTGGCTCCTATATGTTTTAATGCAGACAGATGGAACTTTTTTCTTTCTTCTTTTATAGCAATGTTCAAGGTAAGGATGGAATATGAATCTCAATATGAGGTCATAGTTTTCCCAACATCACTCATGGAAGGCTTTGCTTTCCCTCTTGTATGTACTTGTCAGCACTTTTGAGGATTTGAAGTGGAAATTTCTGGTTTCTTCGAAGATTCAGTTGAGTCATGTGATGTTTTGCTAAATGCTGTCTTATGAGAGGGTGCACGATGTTTTGCTGTGGGCACATGATGTTTTGTGAGGGGCATGACTTTGGCCACATAAGAACATCCTTGGGTAGACTCTGAGTAGAGGAGACATAAAGAGGCCTACACACAGTGAGACATGACTTTTTGGATTGACATCATCTACACTGATCTGCTTGAATTTGCAGAGAGAGGTATTCCAGAGAACTTCTCAGGGCAATCTAACTGTGGCTTTTGCTGGCTTTTCCTGATCTTCTAATCCTGTTGATTAATGTCGTTGCTTCTTGTTGGCCTTTGGACTGGACTGTTGGTATCCTGATACTGGGTGGTAATCCCCTAAGAACCCATAGATCCTAATCAGCAGGAAGTAGATAAAAAAGGCCTACAGCCCTTTTCCCTGCTATCTCCTACCTAAGATCAGGGGGTTACAGGAAGGTAAAGGTGTTTAAGAACCTTAAATAAAAGGGGTTGGGTGAAAAATCTAAGCCTACAAGGATTAGATGACATCAAATCCCTCAGTTTCTTTTGGGCTGCCAATTCTTTATTTGTAGTATATCTGCTTATATTTGTATCATGTTCTTTTGATCTCAATAGATTTATACTTACTAAAACAAGAAATGTGATGTCTGTTTCTTTATTGTACTACATTTGATTGGTTTATTTGGGGTCTTTTTTTTTTCTTCTATAAAAATGTTAAGATCTATTTTTAAATTTTTATGAAAACTAACTGGAATTTAATTGAGTTTATACATCTTAACACAATATGTATAGTTAAAGACTTAATTCTAATAAATCAACATAAGCCATCTTTATAATTTTCAGTGCCTTCAATACCTTTGATCAATGTTTTACAATTTGCATTTACTATCTTGTTTGAATTTATTGAAAAAAGTTTAGTGAAAAAATGTGATCATCAAATCTGAAGCTCCAGGACAGTCACAGAAGCAACAGAGTAAAATGGAAATGTACATAACTGACCAAAGTAACTATACCATATACACAACAGATGTACAAGTTAAAACAACTCATTTGACAGAAAACAAATATTTCTTAAAAGCGAGTATCTAAGCAAGGATGTCTTAAAGTAAGATAAATGAATGCTTAAAAATGTATGTAAACTTTTGAAAATGCAATCCTGAGGGGGATGAAAATTAAAATCATAATGAACTCTTATCTCACACTTCTCAGAGTGGATGTTACAAAAAAAGTAAATTTCTGAGAAAGCATAGAACAAAAAGAATGTTTCTCACTGTTGCTAGAAGGACAATTCAGTACAAGCATTATAACAATTCTTTATGGAGGCATCCATAAAAAAAATAGAATAAAAGTTATTGCTTTTTAACTTCTTTAGTTCTTTATATAATCTGGATATCAGCCCTCTGTCAGATATAGGGTTGGTGAAGATCCTTTTCCAGTCTGTAGGTTGTCGTTTTGTTCTGACAACAGTGTGATAGTATACATGAGCGACCCCAAAAATTCAACCAGAGAACTTCAGCTGATAAACCCTTCAGCAAAGTGGCTGGATACAAAATCAACACAAAAAAATGAGAAGCCCTCCTGTATACAAAAGAGAAAGGGCCGAGAAAAAAAATCAGGGAAACACCCTTCACAATAGCCACTAATAATATAAAGTACCTTGGTGTGACTCTAACCAAGCAAGTGAAAAACCTTTTTGAAAAAAAAACTTATCTGACGAAAGAAATTGAAGAAGATATCAGAAGATGGAAAGACTCCCATGTTCATGGATTGGTAGGATTAACATAGTAAAAATGGACATTCTGCCAAAAGCAATCTACAGATTCAATGCAATTCCCATCAAACTACCAACACAGTTCTTTACACACCTTGAAAGAAAAATTCTCAACTTCATATGGAGAAACAAAAACCCAGAATTTCCAAAACAATACTGTACAACAACAGATCATCTGAAGGTATCTCCATCCCTGGCCTCAAGCTGTACTACAGAACAATAGTAATAAAAACCGCATGGTACTGGCATAGAAACAGAAAGGAGGATCAATGGAACCAAATAGAAGATTAGGAGATAAACCCACACATTTATGAATACTTGATTTTTGACAAAGAAGCCAAAACCATTCAATGGAAAAAAGACAGCATCTTCAACAAATGGTGCTGGTCCAGCTGGATGTCTACATGCAGAAAAATGAAAATAGACCCATATTTATCACCCTTCACAAAACTAAAGTCCAAGAGGATCATAGACCTCAACATAAAACCAGATAGAAAAAAACCAGATAGAAGAAAAAGTGGGGAAGAGCATAAAACTCATTGGCATAGGAGACAACTTCCTGAACAGAACACCAACAGCACAGGCTCTAAGATCAACAGTCATTAAATGGGATCTCATGAAATTGAAAAGCTTTTGTAAAGCAAAAAGACACTGTTGTCAGAATAAATAATTCTTAAAAACAAAAATAATCTGTCATAGATAACTGTAGATTTAGTCAATTGAAATAAGAAAGGCATAAGATAAAAAAATCCTGTGTAAATTTTATGTTTAATAAATAAATATGTAGATAGATTGATAAAAAGATTGATGATAGATAAATAATGAGTGATATATATAGATGATAGATAGATAGATAGATAGATAGATAGAGAGATAGATAGATAGATAGATAGATAGATAGATAGATAGATAGATAGACAGACAACAGAGAGAGAATGAAATTTCATATAAACAGAGAAGGAAAGGGGATTCCAGATCAATTTGTGTGTGTATAGATAAAAAGAAGATAATGATTAAAATGTATAAACTTTTAAAATAAAGTAATAAGGTTGTGTGATTTATTCACTCTAAGGTGAGGACATTTACAAGATAATTTATATCTCCAAATTGTTGTGTAGCAAAAACATTCATGCTTTCATCACAAAAATAGATAACTTGGCGATGGATGTGATATATATGGCTTGATTAAATCATTCTTCAATGTATACATAAGGGAACATCTTACCTTTTATCTAATACTATACATAATTAGCATTTTATTGTGATAAAAAGACACAGTACCAGGTAACTCTTACAAAGGAAAGCAAGAATTGCTTACAGTTTCAGAATCTTAGCATGTCATTATCCCAGCAGGGAGCATGGTGTTAGACAAAGCTCTGAAGAAGTAAGAGTTCTGCTCCAGATCTACAGAGAGCAGGCAAGGAGAGAAATGCTTAGTGTGGGCTCTTTGAAAATACTTCCCCCAACAAGACCACACCTACTCCAACTAGGCCACACTTCCTAATCCTTTGAAACCATCTGAAGTAGTGCCAATCCCTGGCGCTCAAATTTATGGGCCTGTGTAGGTCGCTCTTATTCAAGCCTAATCATAGTTTTATCTTTGCCTGTCTCATTAATAGGCAAAGAAATTTAAGTACACTAATTACTTCTTTGTGGGTACTAAGACCCTGGGGTGGGGTCCAGTGAAGGAGGCTTCCATTCTGCTTTAGTGGTATAAGTGCCCATGTTTGCTCCATACTGTGTATCGCAAACAGAGGATCTTAGCTAACTAGTAGAATCTCAGAATGGGTCCCTGAACAGGGCAGCAGCTCCTTCCCTCATCTTCACAGAAGTCCCTTTGGGTGCTGGGAGGCCTGGCACCTTGCCGTAGAGACAGATGGTTGGCTACACCAGAACTCATGTTGATTTCCCAGTGGTCCAAAGGCTATATATAAATGCTCGCTGCTGTGAAATAAAATAGGTCTGTACCCCAATGTTAGTCTCTGGAGTCTTTCCTGGGTTTGTGACTCCACCTCCCTCATCCCTTCTTGGATCACTGTTCCCATACTTCTTCCTACCATGGAAATTTTCTATTGGTGTATGAGGTAAGAGAAAGTAAAGTAGAAATAGCTAAGACTCAGTTATTTGATCCTACTGTCTTATTCATACCTTGCTGAAAACTATGTAAGAGTGGAGGTCTATTCTGATATGTCTCTCTCCCAATGAACAGAAGCCCAGGAAGGACAGATGATGTTTTGGAATAGCATTGTGACTCATGTACATAAATGCATTTTTTTCTTTTTCACATTATTCTAAGCTTTGATATTCAGCAAATTAAAAAAATCTAAATATGCCTACATATCAATCTTGGCAATCACTTAAAAATCATTCGTAAACATACTATTAATAGAAAATCAAGTTAATACAGAAAAAATTAGAAAAATAATATGCATGTATAACACCTAACTTTGCAGAAACTTGAAACATACTACATCACTTAATTCTCATAAATGTAAGAACTGGTTACTAAGTGACTGTGAACTTAAATTTCCTGAAAATACCATACTTCTGCTGAAGTTTCTGCAAGTTGATTGATTGGAAATAAGTGATAGCAGAAGGTTTGAATGTTACAGAAGCCCGGGAAGGACATAGATGTTTTAGAATAGCATTGTGACTCATGTGAACTCTATTCAGAGCTCAAATTATTTAGCCCTATCTTTAGTTCCCTTAATAATAGCAACTTATTACCAACCTCTTTCTATTTGACCTAATATCCAGATTTCTATCAGGTAAAATTTTTTGAAATGTATTGCTTAAACTACTAGCAAAATTAGCTTTCATTAACCCAAGAACAGTAATAAAAACAAAACAAAAAAGTCATTTGATAGCAACAGAAACCTATAAAAGATTTTCCCTCTTTTCTGTAACCGCCAACCTGCACTCCCCGCTATGTAACCAGTTCATGTGCTGATTCACAACTGCCCTTTTTCTTTCTGTTACACAAGTTCATGTAACCACGTGCCATTTAAGGCCTTCTGAGTCCATGTTCCCAGGACATGCTCTCTCACATTTGCCTCATAACACAGTGCCTCTAACTACTTTTGTAGCTAGAACAGTGCTTTGTATCTGCAATTTGGGGATTGTCACCGGGAATGCCAAGGATGATCTATTTTTTTTTCCTGGGAAAGTCACATGGGTTTGTATCTTATCCACTGGCCCTTTACCCTGAACTGCCCATGCTATTGCCTTCTCATGTGTTTCTGAGTTCTTTCAGGTGCCTGGGCTTTGCCTTTCAGTGGTATGTTGATTTATTCTCGGCTGGTTATTTGGTATGCTACTGTTTGATTCAGAGGTTTTTTTTTTTAACTTTTTATTGTATTTAAGTTAATTTACTTTACATTCCAAGGGTGCACTTTCCCTCCTCTCCTCCCAGTCTCCTGTTCCCCTTCTCTCCCCTTCCCCTTTCTTTTTTCCCCCAGAAAATGGGAGCCCTCTTCCCTCCTTATTAACCCTCACCAGAACATCAAGTCACATCACGACTGAGTGTAGCCTCATTCACTGAGGCCAGGCAAGACAGTCCTGACACAAGAAAGTGATCCAGAAGCAGGAAATATGTTAGAAACAGCACTGCCCCCTCCACACATACACACTCATCAGGCCACCCATATGAAGACCAAGGAGCCCATCAGCCACATATGTTCAGGGAGCCTAGGTCCAGATCATGCATGCTCTTTAGTTGATGTCTCAGTTTCTGTAAGCCCCCATGCATCTGGGTTAGTTGTCTCTGTTGGTCTTCTTGTGAGGTTCCTATCCCCTCTATGTCCTTCCATCTTTCTCCCAACACTTCCACAGGACTCCTGGAGCTCCTCCCCATGCTTGGTTGCAAGTTCCGGCATCTTTTAGTTGGAGCCTCCCAAAACAGTCAATTAGGCTCCTGTCTGCAATTATAGTATCATTATTAGTTTCAGGGGTTAGGATTCAGGTTGAGACATTACTGCAATCTCTGCTCCCTCGTTATCCCTGCACTTCTTGTAGGCAAAGTAATTTTTGGATCAAAGGTTTTGTGGGTGGGTTGTTGTATCCCTCCTTCCACTAGTCCTGCATTGCTAGGAGATAGTCACTTCAGTCTCCATGTGACCCCCTCCTCAGTTAGGAGTCTCAACTAGAGTCACACTCACATCCTCACAGGAGCCTACTCTGTCACAGGCCTTCAGCTTGTCAAAGAGATGTCCCTCCCCACTTTTACTTCTTGTTCCCAGCCTCTCCCCTCCCAACCCCATTTTCCCCATATCTAATCCCCAACTTGTATCCTTCCCCATTCCTTCTCCTGCCCAGTTCCCTCTCTGCATGCACTTCTGCTTTCTAGTCCATTTCCTTTTCTAAGTGACATTCAGGTACCCTCCCTAGAGCCCTCCTTATTATTTAGCTTTTTTGGGTCTATTGCTTGCAGTATGGTTATCCTAATATCCACTTACAAATGAGTACATTCCATATGTGTCTTTCTGGGCTTGGGCTACCTCACTCAGGATGATCTGTTCTTGTTACATCCACTTGGCTGCAAATTTCATGATTTCCTTATTTTTAGTAGCTGAGTAGTATTCCATTGTGTAAATATACCACAATTTCTTCATCTATTTTTTGGTTGAGGGACATCTAGGTTGTTTCTAGCTTCTGGCTATTGTAAATAAAGGCACTATGAACAGAGTTGAACAAATGTCCTTGGTGTATGGTGGAACATATTTTGGGTATATGTCTAGGAGTGGTATAGCTGGGTCTTGAGGTAGGACCATTCCCAATTTTCTGAGAAATCACTAGATTGATTTCCAGAGAGATTGTGCATGTTTGCACTCCCACCAGCAATGGAGGAATGATCCCCTTTCTCCACATCCTTGCCAGCATGTTGTCACTTGAATTTTTTACTTTAGCCATTCTGATCAGTATAAGATGGAATCTCACAGTTGTTTTGATTTGCATTTTCCTGACTCAACATCCTGACTAAGGATGTTGAGCATTTCTTTAAGTGCTGTCAGACATTTGAAATTCCTCTGTTGCAAATTCTCTGTTTAGCTCTGTACCCCATTTTTTAACTGGATTATTTGATTTACTGGTGTTTAATTTCTTAAGCTCTTTGTATATTTTGGTTATTAATGGTACGTCTGAGGTGGGGTTGAATATTTCAATTAGAGTATTTGTTAGAACTTTTTTTAGTATTCAGCATTTTTTTTCTACTCCAATATCACATTTATTTCTCCTCTCTTATTTATTGCAACTTTACCTCTTTTAGTTTTTAAATTTTATAAGTTCCTGATCATTAACAAATGGATGAGTTACTCACTTCTCCAAGCCCATCATGGAAGAAATATTAGGCAATATCTACATAAAGATGTTTCAACTTTACAGGGAAGCTCAGAGGAAAACAAAAACAAAACCAACCAAACAAAAAACCGAATATATTCTCTGATAGAAGTCTTATTGTCTTCACCGGAAACACACATACAAGACAAGGTTACTTAGTATATTGGGTCCCTTACATGCTTCTTTATTTCTGAAAGATAAACTCAAGAGAGTTCAAAGAACTGACCTTGGTATGAAGCCTTACCTGTCCTTAACTGTCATTCTCCCAAGCAGCACATCACTCTGAATCAAAATACAAACCCCACCAGATGGTAGAGAAGTTAACAATTTTCATTTAGAAAAGTCTAGTGGGAAATGGGAAACAGAAGTTCATGAAAGTAAGGAAATATTAGGAGAAAAACTGGCATGTGTTCTATATGATTTTATTTTTGATAATTATGGAAATTCTACTTGCAGGGATTGTGAAAATTTGATATTCATAGGTTCTTTTTTCCATTTTTTGGTTTTGTATCTTTGTTTGGCATGCTAATCTAGAAGTCTTAAGCTGTAGAGCTAAATATGATAAATGTCAACATATTTTAATTAGAGTTTTAAAGAGGCAAAGAAATGTTAAAATCATGAAACAAGAAATTAGAATAATTTTAGAAAATTCATGAAAATTAAGACTAGAGAAACTAAAACTAGAAAATTGGTAGGAATGTTTAAATTTTGTCACAGTTAAAAAGGGAATTAAAGTGACTAGCGTAGTTGCTTTGTGGATGTCCAGTTCTTTGATCTCTCTTTATATATTTTGAGTATTAGCCCTCTATTGGATGCAGAGTTGGTAAAATCTTTTCTCTTTCTGTAGACTACCATTTTGTTCTATTGATGGTATCTTTTGCCTTACAGAAGCTTTTCAGTTTCAAGAAGTCCCCTTATTAATTTTGAATCTTAGTGACTGCACTATTGGTGTTCTTTCTGATCAGGAAGTTGTCTCTTGTGCCAATACTTTCAAGGCTGTTCCTCATTTTCTCTTCTATCAGGTGCAGGGTATCTGGTTTTATATTGAGGGTTTTGATCTAGTTGGACTTGAGTTTTGTAGAAGGTAATGAAAATAGATCTACTTACATTTTTTTTTTACATGCTGACTCCCAATTAGGCTAGCACCATTTGAAAAGAAACAGAGTGGGCCAATATGGAGTGGGCCTCTTAAGAAAAAATAACAAGATAAACAAACCCTTACTCAAACTAACTAAAAGGCAGAGAGAATAACCTTCCATCTTTTTTTCTCATTTTATTCTTTGATAATTTCATATATACATGCAATGTATGTATATATTGATCAAATCCACCCTTTCCATTTCATTATTTCAACTTATCCTATATTTTTTAAAAATATTATCCTCCCAACTTACTTGCTCTCTTTTTTGTATTATTATTATTAATTACAATTTAGTTATTTTGTATCCTGTCTGTAGCTCCCTCTCTCATCTCCCCCTCATCCCACCCTCCTTCCCTCTTTCCCCTATGACCTCCTCTAGTCCACTGATAGGGAGGTCCTCCTCCCCTACTATCTGACCCTACCCTATCAGGTCTTGTCAAGACTGTCTGGATCCTCTTTCTCTGTGTTAGCACCCTGCCTAACAAGTGAACTCATGAGCTCTTAAAAAAAAAAAAAGCAAAAGAAAAAAATAGAAAAGAAAAAACAAAAGAAAAGAAAAGACTCTGTGGCTGGTTCTTTGACCTCCCCATCCCCCATGGGAAGAGCAGCCTTACCAGGCCACAGAAGAGGACATGGCAGCCAGTCCTGGTGAGACCTGATAGGCTAGGGTCAGATGGAAGGGGAGGAGGACCTTGCCTATCAGTGCACTTAGAGAGGGGCAGGGAAGATTAGAGGGAGGGAGGATGGAATTGGTAGGGAATGAGGGAGGGGGCTACAGCTGGGATACAAAGTAAATAAACTGAAATTGATTTAAAAAAATAAAAATTAAAAGAAAAGAAAAGAAAAAGTAAAAGAATAAAAAAGGAACCAACTTAGTGCTAATTGTTTGGGCATTAGTAACACAATCAGCTGGAGAGAGTACCCTCATATTTGCCTTATCTTTGAGGAAAACTAATTCTCCTTCCTCCAGAGACTGCTGTGAATAGCTGCTCAGAAGCTCTTTGGACTTCATCCCCTTCTGTGTTGGGAGTAGTAGCAGAAGGATCTGGAGTTTAAGGTTATCTTTGATCATAAAATGAGTTTCTGAATTGTCTGGACTATATGAGACTGTCTTAAAACAAGGAAACAAATGATCAAAAACTCCAGCAGACAGAAGGTCATCTTTGACCAGCTTATTAAGAGGTTCTTGCTTATAAGCAACCTATATAACCAAAAGAGACTTTATATACTTTATGTGTAATTTCATTTACATGAGAAATAGAGAGAATGCGTGTTCTTATAGTCTCTTATGGGCAAGGGAAAGACAGTTCAAATTTAATGGGCAGAATGCAAGGAATCATATAAGGAAAGAGGTAGTTAGTAAGACCTGGAGAGTACAGGAGCTCCACAAGGAGAGCAACAGAATTAAGTTTAATTTTTAAATGCAAAAATGATAAAATATTTCTTATAAAATAAAGTATATATGTTCCTTTATCCTGAAATTAAATTACAAGTCATAACTCATCTAACAGAAGAACAAAGCATAGTTTTGAAAGCACTTTATGAACACAATTTTTTTTTTTGTTTCACCTAGCTTATTCCAATATTTACATTTAGATCAGAAACTTTACCTTTAAATTATGGCTAATATATGTACTTATATATAGGGAATGAGGTAAGATTTTATTTGACTTCATAGTCTATATAGAAAATAAATATTTATTTCTGGAAAATGCAAGTGTTAATATGTGTTTAACAAAATATAAATGGCATTTTACATACCTTATAAATCAAAATCATGTGACCTGTTCAAATTCAATAGGAAATTAGCAATCCATTGTTTTCAAAATTCACTTGATAGAAGAGTCAGAAGGTTTCCAGACTTCTACTCAATGGATGAAATTCTTTATCTTTAAACCAGAAGTTGCTGTACTGTCATTTGTTTTGTCAAGCATGGTGATCAAACATGCTTATTCTTGGTAGAAGTTAAACTTGCATGAATTTTGGTATCAAAAAAAGGTTTTTAGTAGACTTTCTCTTACATGACATTAATTGAGAATACTTTGAAGGAAATAAAACCAAATCTGAGTTATAAATAAAAAGTAAATGCATCTCTACCCTGCAGGATATCTAAGCAGATGCTGAGACTCATACCCAAACTTTGGGCAGAGTGCAGGGAATCTTAGGAAAGAGGTGGGAGATAGTAAGACCTGGAGAGAACAGGAGCTCCACAAGAACATCAACAGATCCAAAATATCTGGGCAGAGGGGTCTTTTCTGAGACTGATACTCCAGCCAAGGACCACTCATGGAGATGGCCTGGAACCCCTGCACAGAGGTAACCTATGTCAGTTCAGTGTCCAAATGGACTCCATAGTAATGGGGACAGGGACTGTTTCTGACAGGGACTGATTGGCCTGTTCTTTGATCACCTCTCCCTGATGGGGGAGCAGCCTTACCAGGCCACAGAAGAAGACAATGCAGCCACTCCTGATGAGACCTGAGAGACTAGGATCAGAGGGAAAGAGAGGAGGACCTCCTTTATCAATGGACTGGGAGAGGGACATGGCTGGGGAAGAGGGAAGGTGGGGTTGGGAGGGGAGGAGGGAGGGAGGTACAGGAGGGATACAAAGTGAATAAACTGTAATTAATAAAAATAAAAATAATTTTAAAAAGATGTTTCTTTATACGTTTGCTTCTTAAATGCATATAAACAAGGATTTCTGTATTACACAAAAGGAGGAAAGAAAGATGTTTTTAATTTTCAGAACAAAAGATGTTGTGAATTATATAATGAGTATGCATCATTAAATAATAGTTGACTTAAAGTTAAAGTCATGTCCTTCAGTACTGTAAGTAAAGACTTTAATGTGAAGCTCCACAGCATTCTTCAAAATGCCTATTCCTGCTCTTCATTGGGTAGTAACCTTGTACAAACTGTTGTTCTTGATAATTTTGGTGTGTGCTATTTTTATTACTTGGAAGAATTTATAATAAAATTTATAAATAAATATAAATATAGTGATCAAAAAAAGGTAAATGCATTAAATAAGACTTAAAATCAGACCGACTTTGCACCAATATTTCACTACTTGGCTGAATAAAAAAATAGTGTTTTAGATACAAAAAGATTGAAGTAATACCTTGTATTATATCTGACCACCATGGACTAAAGCTGGACCTCAACAACAACAGAAATAACAAAAAGCCGACATGCACATGGAAACTGAACAACTTATTACTCAATGACAGCTGGGTTAAGGAAGAAATAAAGAAAGAAATTAAAGACTTCCAAGAATTCAATGAAAATGAAGGCACAACATACCCAAATTTATGGACACATTGAGAGCACTGCTCAGAGAAAAATTTATAGCACTAACTGCCTGCAAGAAGAAATTCGTAACATCACATACAAACAACTTAATGGCCCAACTGAAAACCCTAGAAAAAAAAGAAGCAGATACACCAAAGAGGAGCAGACAGCTAGAAATAATCAAACTCAGGGCTGAAATCAATCAATTAGAAACAAATAAAACTATTCAAAGAATCAATGAAACAAAAAGCTGGTTCTTTGAGAAAATCAACAAGGTAGACAAACCCTTAGCCAAACTAACTAAAAAGCAGAGAGAATCTATCCAAATCAGCAAAATCAGACATGAAAATGGGGACATAACTACAGATACTGAGGAAATTCAAACAAACATTAGGTCATACTACAAAAGCCAATATGCCATAAAATTTGAAAAGCTAAATGAAATGGACAATTTCCTTGATAGATTCAATCTAACAACATTAAGTCAAGATCAGGTAGAAAGACTGAATAGCCCTATATCCCCAAGGAAATTGAAGCATTCATTCACAGTCTCACCTCCAAAAAAAAAAAAAAAAAAACCCTGGGCCAGATGGTTTCAGCGCGGAATTCTACCAGACCTTCAAGGAAGTGCTCACACCAATTCTCCTCAAACTATTCCACAAAATAGAAACAGAAGGTACATTACCAAACTCATTCTATGAAGCAACAGTCACCCTGATACCTAAACAACACAAAGACCCAACAAAAAAAGAAAACTTCAGACCTATCTCTCTTATGAACATTGATGCAAAAATATTCAATAAAATACTTGCAAACTGAATCCAAGAACACATCAAAGATATCATCCACCATGACCAAGTAGGCTTCATCCCAGGCACGCAAGGGTGGTTCAACATACAGAAATCCATCAATGTACTCCACCACGTAAATAAACTGAAGGAGAAAAACCACATGATCATCTCCTTAGATGCTGAAAAAGCATTTGACAAAGTCCAACACCCATTCATGTTTAAAGTCTTGGAGAGATCAGGGATACAAGGCACATATCCAAAGATAGTAAAGGCAATATACAGCAAGCCAATAGCCAACATCAAACTCAATGGAGAGAAACTTAAATCAATCCCACTGAAATCAGGGACAAGACAAGGTTGCCCACTCTCTCCATACCTCTTCAACATAGTACTTGAAGTCCTAGCTAGAGCAATAAGACAAATAAAGGAGATCAAGGGGATACAAATCGGAAAGGAAGAGGTCAAAGTGTCACTATTTGCAGATGATATGATAGTATACATGAGCGACCCCAAAAATTCAACCAGAGAACTCCTCCAGCTGGTAAACAACTTCAGCAAAGTGGAGGGATACAAAATCAACTCAAAAAAATCAGAAGCTCTCCTATATACCAAAGACAAAAGGGCCAAGAAAGAAATTAGGGAAACAACACCCTTCACAATAGACACTAATAACATGAAGTACCTTGGTGTGACTCTAACCAAGCAAGAGAAAGACCTGTTTGAGAAAAACTTCAAGTCTCTGAAGAAAGAAATTGAAGTAGATATCAGAAGATGGAAAGATCTCCCGTGCTCATGGAATAGTAGGATTAACTTTGTGAAAATGGCCATCCATTCTGCCAAAAGCAATCTAGAGATTCAATGCAATTCCTATCAAAATATGAACACAATTATTTACAGACCTTGAAAAAAAGATTCTCAGCTTCATATGGAGAAACAAACAACCCAGAATATCCAAAATATTCCTGTACAACAACAGATCATCTGGAGGTATCTCCATCTCCGATCTCAAGCTGTACTACAGAGCAATTGTAACAAAAACTGCATGGTGTTGGCATAAAAACAGAAAGGAGGATCAATGGAACCGCATTGAAGACCCAGAAATAAACTCACACACCTATCAATACTTGATTTTTGACAAAGCAGCCAAAACCATTCTATGGAAAAAAGACAGCATCTTCAACAAGTGGCGCTGGTCCAACTGGATGTCTACATGCAGAAAAATGAAAATAGATCCATATTTATTACCCTGCACAAAACTAAAGTCCAAGTGGATAAAGACTTCAACATAAAACCAGATACTCTAAATCTGTTAGAAGAAAATTGGGGAACAATCTAGAACTCATTGGCACAGGTGACAACTTCCTGAACAGAACACCAACAGCACAGGCTCTAAGAGCAACAATCAATAAATGGGACCTCATGAAACTGAAAAGCTTCTGTAAAGCAAAAGACACCATCATCAAAACAAAATGACTGCCTACAGATTGGAAAAGAATCTTCACTAACCCTTTATCTGACAGAGGACTAATATCCAGTATATACAAAGAACTAAAGAAGCTGAAAAGCAGCAAACCAAGTAATCCACTTAAAAAACGGGGAACAGAGCTAAACAGAGAATTCTAGACAGAGGAATATCAAATGGCAGAGAAACACTAAAGAAATGCTCAACCTCATTAGCCATCAGGGAAATGGAAATCAAAACAACCCTGAGATTTCACCTTACACCCATCAGAATGGCCAAGATGAAATACGCAAGTGACAACACATACTGGAGAGGTTGTGGAGAAAAGTGAACCCTTCTCCCCTGCTGGTGGGAATGTAAACTGGTACAACCACTCTGGGAATCTATCTGGAGCTTTCTCAGACAATTAGGAATAGTGCTTCCTCAAGACCCAGCTATACCACTGCTAGGTATATACCCAAAGTTTGCTCAAGTACACAAAAGGGATACTTGCTCAACCATGTTTATAGCAGCTTTATTGGTAATAGCCAGAACCTGGAAACAACCCAGATGTCCATCAACGGAGGAATGGGTACAGAAATTGTGGAATTTTTTGCTCAGCAATCAAAAAGGAGGAAATCATGAAATTTGCAGGCAAATGGTGGGATCTAGAAAAGATCATTCTGAGTGAAATATCCCAGAAGGGGAAAGACAAACACGGTATATACTCACTTATATAGACTTATAAGATATGATAAACATAATGAAATCTATACACCTAAAAAAGATAAGCAAGAGAGCAAACATGGGGTAAGATGATCAATCCTCATTTAGAAAGACAGATGGGATGTGCATAGAACGTATGACAGGAGTCTCCTGAGTGTATCTGAAAGACTCTAATTAGCAGTGTTTTCAAAGCAGATACAAAGAATCATGACCAAACCTTCGGCAGAGTACAGGGAATCATATGAAAGAAGGGGAGTTAGTATGATGGGGAAAGAATAGGAGCTCTACAGGGACCAAATATATCTGGACACAGGGTCTTTTCTGAGACTATCATTCAACCAAGGACCATGTATGGATATAACCAAGAACCTCTGCTCAGATATAGCCTGTGGTAGCTCAGTAACCAATTGGTTTCCCATAGTGAGGGGAACAAGGACTATTTCTAACAGGAACTCAATGACTGGCTCTTTGACCTCCCCACCCCCCAAGGGAGGAGCAGTCCTGTTAGGCCACAGAGGAGAGCTTTGCAGCCAGTCCTGAAGATACCTGATAAAACAGGATCAGATGAATGGGGAGGAGGTCCCCCCTATCAGTGGACTTGTAAAGGGGCATGGTGGAGATGAGGGAGGGAGGGTGGGATTGGGAGGGATTGAGCGAGCAGGATAAGCCTGGGATACAGAGTTAATAAAATGTAACTGATAAGAAAAAAATAAAATTAAAAAAAATAGTGTTTTGTATGGTTTGTTTGTACTATTTATTTATATGTTTATTTTTAAATTTTTTTTTTATTCATTGCAACTTATTCACTTTGTATCCCAGCTGTAGTCCCTTCTCTCACCCCCTCCCAACACCACCCTTCCTCTTCTCCCTTCTTCCACCATGTCCCTACCCCAGTCCACTGATAGGGGAGGTCTTCCTCCCCTTCCCTCTGAGTTAAAGTAAGTCCTGATTGAATACTCTATGAAAGTTCCCTATTTATGATTTACAAGAGTTATTTATTTTTTACCAAAGCACCACAAGGAAACATATTTATTCTCTATGTCTAAAAAAAATTAAAGAATATCCCAAGGCAAGAGAGCTCATTAATTTGCCAAGGTCAAATAGTAAGTAGTAGCTGAAGTTTAAAGTTTTACAGTCTCAGAACAGAACTTTCTGATATTGCATAACATTGCCTATAAGATAACATGGTTCATAGCAGTCCTTTAACCAATGAGGACTAAGCAGAGATACACACTGAGGCAATCTGTCATTGGAGGTTAGTACATAAAATGTGGTATTATAGCCTGCTAAAGGACAAAACTTCTGACATGTTCTTCTAGGTTTGTGAGTGAAACCTGTGGACTCAATTAACAAAGCAAAACTGAGGTAAAAACATAATATTTTGATAATAATATTTCAATTTTATGTTCCCTGGATTGTACATATAAAGTCAGTCAAGACCCCAACAGAGATAAACCCAGTGTTCATAAATAATCTTAGCAAATGATAGTATTATATAAATGATAACATAAAATATGGTTTCTGGAGTCTAGGGAGAGTAAATCATGGAAGATTAACATGCAGGGACATATATCACGTAAGATAAGATAGTTTAGTGAGATTACTTTTGTCCGGATTAATGACAGCACTGGCTTACTCACTGGGGAGAACATGCTTCCTCCTCTCCTAAAATGAGATGCAGGAAGAGAGTATGTGCCCTGCACTCATTGGAAACATAGTTTTTTCCATTTCCTCAATCTCAGCTACCTTAGCTGAATACAATCCTCATAAAAGTGCATATTTGTGGATGGGTTGTTTTATCTTTTTCACATAAAAACAAGGTCAAACTGATTAAAATTAAAAGCAATGTCTGAGAAAAAGTTGAGAATAAAAAGTACCAATAGAAGTGAAAGGCTGGTATGAGGCAGAGTGGTGGTGGTGTGTCTTAAAATTTGTTGTCAGTGATCAGAACTTGTCTTTCCTGTTATTCACAAAAAAAAAAAAAAAAAAAAAAACCGTGAAGAAACCAAGTCCCAAAGTGTTGCTCTCTGCATTGCTGATTGTGGTATATGTTTGAGACTGGAAATAAAAAACTTATTTGGTTAGCACTTATAGTCATTCTTGACATTTAGAACAAGGAGAACTACATAAAACAAGATGAAGCCAGAACAATACCCAGGTTATACAACAGAGCACTTAACAAATTTAAGTACATATATGGAAAAGGCAAACTCATAAAGGTAACAACAGCTGTCACCATTTTATATCCATCTGGTAGGACACTTGGTACAGAAAATATATCAACCCTCAGAAATTAGAGTTGGCTCTCTTTTGTAGTCAGAATGTTGCTTGTGGCATCTGTGTTTACTGAAGAGGCACAAGTCACTGTAGGAGAGAAAGACTTCTAGATTCCTCTGTGGAGAATTACAGGAAATATCTGAGATGCCATTCATACAGTAAAGTGATTGTAATATAATTATTTAATAGTTGTCTCAACTTTCATTTAACTGACGCATGCATATAAACGGAACTTTTTAGACTGCCTCAGGCACACTGAATCGTTAGATGACCACATAATTCTCTGCCCAAAAGAATATTTGCATGCCTTCAATAAAAGTGACATTTTAAGCTGTTTTTGCCACATTGGCTATCATCAATATTCACATTTTCTTACTAAAGGCTGTAAAATAGTATTTTTATTTGGATTTAATATTTTGAGGTATTATAAGTGAATCAACATATTTTGAGACAGGGTGTCTCCAGGCAGTCATAGCTGTCCTGGAGCTCATTTAGTAGACCAGACTGGCCTTGAACTCAGGTATCCACCTGCCTCTGCCTCCTGTGTTCTGGGATTAAAAGTGTGAATACCATGCTCAGCGAATCAATATTTTTAAATGTATATTTAGATTAAGACTGTTGCTTTAAAAAATGAGTCTATACACAATTTATCATGTGTATATCTTATACACACCTATTTTTCTGTCTGCTATGTATCCAGCATTTCTTTTCAAATGTCATAGGTATCGTTTTCATATGAATTATTCATTTAAAATGTAAAACATATGGGCATCATGATTCAGAAAAACAATTAAATGCTGCATGATACAAATGGCTAGGTTTTTTTAATTTTTAAGAGTTATAAAATGTAAATCATGTACCTCAGAACAGTTGATGTCCAAAAGTATATTTGAAAATACCTATACAAGCATAAGTCATATACTCATAACTTATGAAAATTTTATTCTTTCCATTTTGCAAACACTTCACAGTTTCTTTGTATAGGACTAACTAAATATAGAAATCTTAAATTTGTTATATATAAAATTTGTGACCTTAGCTGTAATTTTCTACCTTTGTTTCTGTTCCCTAATCATCTTATTAAAAAAAAAAAACAAAAAAAAACCTGTAACCATAGTTACTTTGGAATAACATATTTCAATCTTTTATTATCAGACATATGATATAGGATAAACATACTAAAATCTGTACACCTAAAGAAACTAAGCAAGAAAGCAGTCAATCCTCACTCTGAAAAGCAAATAGGATGGACATAAGGAGAAAACAGGGAACAGGACAGGAGCCTACCACAGAGGGCCTCTGAAAGACTCCACTCAGAAGCAAGGTATTAAACAGATGCTGAGACTCACAGCCAAACTTTGAGCAGAGTGCAGGGAATCTTATGAAAGAAGAGAAAGATGAAAGACCTGGAGGGGACAGGAGCTCCACAAGAAAACTAACAGAACCAAAAAATCTGGGCACAGGGGTCTTTTCTGAAACTGATACTCCAACCAAGGACCATGCATGGAGATAAACTAGAACCCTTGCACAGAAGTAGCCCATGGCAGTACAGTGTGCAAGTGGGTACCATAGTAAGGGGAACAGGGACTGCCTCTGACATGAACCCATTGGCAGGCTCTTTGATCACCTCCCCCTGAGTGGGGAGCAGCCTTATCAGGCCACAGAGGAAGACAGTGAAGCCACTCCTGATGAGACCTGATAGGCTAGGGTCAGATGGAAGGGGAGGAGGACCTCCCCTATCAGTGGACTGGGGAAGGGACAAACAAGAAGGAGGGAGGATGGCATTGGGAGACAATGAGGAAAGGGGCTTTAGCTGGGATACAAAGTGAATAAATTGTAATTAATTAAAAATTGCTAATAATAAAAAAAGAACAAGGAACCTTTGGTTGTACGCAAACAGAACACAGCCAAAAGCAAATCTCAACTTTAAAAATGAAATCAACTATTAGGTCTCCATGGGAATATATAACATGTTATTATAACCCAAAATTCTGCTTTAGAGCATGTTTCATTTTCAATACCTCCCAGAAGTCATTACCAGGAAAAACCTCACCAAGATGATATTCAGAAACTGATGTCAATTATGTCATGTTTATTCCCATTTCAAGTACAAATATTTAAATATATAACATTATATTTTTTATTCCTACCTTTACACATATATAGATTTCTATTATATGAAATATGAATATTTTAAATAATTTTATATACTAGATATATTAAAAGTTAATTCTAATTAACATATATTGTCATGTTGTATGTCTAAAGTACAAAACAATTTTATTTCAAATTTAAAAATCTACAAGACACTTGATAGAAAGTCTATAATTGTTTGCCAAAGATTTGTTATTCTATGTAAATGTTAAATATTTTATTTATCCTTGAATAACATAATTATAATACATATTTTATTTCACTGACATTTTCCCCTTATAGATCAACAAAATATGATTAAATGCTATGAACTTTTGTCACCAAAGCACATATAAATATGAATAAGTAGGTATCATCAAAGGGCAGATATCTGATTTTTAAATTCTCCATAGGTGGTATAGAGGATTTTCCTAGTTGTTTTGAACACTCTCTTGTTCTTCCCTCAGTAAAGTTTTGGGCCATCGTGTCACCCCAGAGAAAAGGAACAACAAGCATATCCTTGATAAAAGAAATGTATAGATTAACATAGATCAGAAGGCCTGGGTCTGGAGCTGTATGAAATAGCAGAGAAGTGCCTAATGCTGTTTATAATGAGAGAGCAAGACATGATTCCAAACCCTGTGGAGGCACTGTGACCTGTGAAGGGGAAACTGAAATCCCTGGTCAGTATTTACAATATCAATATCATGATTTAAATGGTGGAAAGATGAGGCAGACTTTTCCAAAACTCATGAAATGGCAGATACTTCCCTGTGTTCTAGTTTGTTTGTGTTATGTGTTTTCTATGTCATATATTTTATACTTGTAGAATGCTATACCACAAATTCTAACAAGAACAGAAAAAAACTACAAAATGCCTACAAAAGAGCCATCTTTTCAAAGAATTGATTTGTCTCAACAAGAAAATCAGCTTACACAGGCAAAATAAAAAATCTTCTCCAGAAAAGCTGAAGAAAACCCAGTGAATGGCATCTGAATTTGCAGTCTCTAGGGAGAAACAGCAACTCTAATACCCAGCAAACCCCTCCTGCGTCCTCTGAACTTTCACATTTGCTTGATGATAACATGGATAGTAAGGACTGAACAAACAGACAAGAAGAAATTTTAGTGCCATCCAGTATTCTGAGATATGTGCCTCCCGTGTAGAGCCAAGTGGGATCACTAATGGACCAGTGTAACCATCCTTTATCCACGAATGGACAAACACAGTGGGATGCAAATAATGTCATCTTATCTGAGCAACAAATAACTGCCCCAAGATTGATCAGATATAAATGAAAGCAGAAAAGGAAATGCAGGTATCAATATTTGCCTGGAAATTATTTTCATTAACATCTGAGTGAGGTTGGAATAATCTCACATACAGAGAGCGAAAATAGAAAAATGTAGATATGGCACCAAATTTCAAAATGTAATACCCCTGATGAGTAGATTTCAAATAAATTACATTCTAAAAAAGAACCAGAAAATACCAAACTATGAAGAAGAAAAAGTCAATTAAAACCATCCCTGGTATGCTAGAAATGTTAGAAATAGCTGACCAAAATGTTTTTTTACTTAATATTTTTATTGGTTGTTTGGAAATTTTGCATCATAAACTCTGATCACACTCACTTCCCAGTCCTCCCAGGTCGGCTCCTTTACCTGTTTGATTAACCCTCTCCAAAACAAAAACAAAAACAAGGAGGAGAGGAAGAGAAGGAGGAGAAGGAAGAGAAGGGAGAGAAAGAAATATAGAAAAAGAAGCAAAAACCATCGTTTAAAATTTCGAGGTCGTGATGCAATATTATGGAAACAGCTCTTATACTCAAAGAAACTGGAACTTCAGTGGATAATACACCACAAAGTCATCTAAGGCTTAAAACTGTTAACCTACTATGTACTCAGCCTGGGTGCTTAACCTACTTTTAAGAGGATAATATTAGAGTCAACCTTATTGCATTGGATTTCCCATTCAATCAACTTTTACAACCTAAGCTAATGCAAAGCTGCAATCTTAAATTATGTGCTTTTCCATTTTCCTGACCCAGAACATTACATGGGTATGATTTTCTGAATGCAGGAAAAGCAGAGGGAACCTTCTTAAATGAACATCTGTTGTAAATGTTCGATGCCACATTTATTGGTATTGGTTGATAAACAATGGTAATTGTAGTGCCACTTGTCTGGGTCAGTTGGGATCAGCTGGAGCCAATGACTTACTCCCTGGTAATAGTCTGTGTTTAGATTTCTGTAAGGTAGCCCTCATTCTTTCCTCATGCCTTCTATAAAGTTTAATAAAAGATAGAGCAAAGCTCTTTGCTGTGGACAGACACATATGTATGAACATAGGACAGACAGCCTTCAAGAAGGCATAGATTCAGGTTGATGCAACAGAGAGAAGACAGAGAACACAGGGAGCAAGAAGCAGAGAATTGAAATTGAGATTTGCTCTTTTTTAAGTGACTCCAAGGGGAAATGCTTTTATTTCTTTAATGTAGAACTGATGCTTTATTGGTGACTCGGAGTTAGTCATTACTGCATTTAATCTATACATGAGGTCATTCTAGAACATTATTATTAACCTCAAAAACAAGTCATGGAAGTGCTCAGAAATGAAGATGCCCTAGGCTTTCCATTGATATTTGGAAGTAGATTATTTTTTTTTAACTTATGAGTTTATTCTTAAAAAAATAGTGTATGTGTGTGTCTGATTATGTTTTAGTGTCTATGTGGATACATATATGTTGGCAGGTTTGTGTGTATATGTGTTAGTATCCATGTGAAAGGACAATAGGTAATGTTATTTTTCTGTGGGATTTATCTAGCATGCTTTTTATTTGAGATTAGTAAATTAATTGAGATTGCTTGGTCAGTTAGCTCCAAGGAGATATGTGACTCTGAATTTCAACTGTTGGGTCACAAGTTGTCATTATTATGCCTGGTTTTTTATATGTGTGCTGAGAAAACAGCTTAGGTCATCATGCTTGGATGATAAGCATTTTATTGAAAAGCTATATGCCCAGTACCCAGCCATGAAAGGTTAGTCATTTGAGAAAGAGCCTTTAACTTTTAAAGTCTTAGAAAAGATGTGGTAGACAGTGTCAAAACTGAATTTGACTTTTTGTACTAAGTTGAAATCTTCAGCTGATAAACATAACATTTAAAAATTCATTTTGAAGGTGAGAAATGCAGTACATATTAACTTTAGAGTCATGTATAAGAAGAGGTACAATCTCTATTAACAAAAAAGGAAAAGAAAAAGAAATAGATATTCTGGTTTATTAGTAAATTAGTTGGTTTTGTTGTTGTTGTAGTTTTGTTTTAATTTTCTGTGTTTTGTTTTTTGTGACAAGGTCTTTCTACAGAGCCCTGACTATTCTGGATCAGTATGATACCAGGCTAGCCTGAAACTCAGAGATCCATCTGCCTATGTCTCATAAGTGTTGGGATTAAAGTATAGTGTCAGCAGACAAGGCTCATTAGAGAAATAAAGCTGAATGACCAACCAACATAAATAAAATATAGAACAAAGAATTAAAAAAAGAAGAAAGATAAAAGAAAGAAAAGAAAACCCTGCTTATTTTTTTAAATTATTATTATTATTATTATCATCATCATCATCATCATCATCATCATCATCATCATTTATTATACTTTATTCAAATTGTATCCCAGCTGTGGCCCCCTCCCTTGTCTCCTCCAAATCTCACCCCCTCCCTTGTCTCCTCCCAATCCCACCCCCTCCCTCTTCTTCCCCTCTCCTCCTCCCCTAATACACTGATAAGGGCAGTCCTCCTCTTCTTCTATTTTACCCTAGCCTATCAAGTCTCATCAAGACTGGTTGCAATGTCTTCCTCTGTGGCCTGGCAAGGCTGCACTCCCCAGAGGAAGGTGATCAGAGAGCTTGCCACTGGGTTCATGCCAGAGAGAACCCCTGCTCTTCTTACTAGGGAGCCCAGTAGGAGACTGAGAATATGGACTCTATCTGAGCCTGGGTTTTAGGTCCTCCCCATGCATTGTCCTTGTTTGGGGTATTATTCTCTTCAGGGTCCCCAGAACTAAGTTTTTTGGCTCTGTAGGCCTCCTTTAGGAGATCCTGTCTCCTCTAGGTCTTTCTATCTTCCCCTTCTTTCTTTTTTTTTTTTTTTGGTGGTTTTTATTGTTATTATTATTATTAATAACACTTTATTCATTTTGTACCCCCCATAAACCCCTCCCTACTCCCCTCCCAAACCCACCCTCCCCCCCTTTCTGCATGCATGCCCCTCCCCAAGTCCACTGATAGGGGAGGTTCTCCTCTCCTTTCTGATCTTAGTCTATCAGTTCTCATCAAAAGTGGCTGCATTGTCCTCTTCTGTGGCCTGGTAGGGCTGCTCTCCCCTCAGGGGGAGGTGATCAAAGAGCAGGCCAATCAGATTATGTCAGAGGCAGTCCCTCTTCCCATTACTAGGTAACCCACCTGGACACTGACCTGCCATGGGCTACATCTGTGCAGGGGTTCTAGGTTATGTCCATGAATAGTCCTTGGTTGGAGTATGAGTCTCTGGGAAGTTCCCTGTGTTCAAATTTTCTTGTTCTGTTGCTCTCCTTGTGGAGTTCCCACCCTCACTAGCTCTTACTATTTCCCACTTCTTACATAAAATTCCATTCACTCTGCCCGACAGTTGGCCATCAGGCTCAGCATCTGCTTTGGTAGTCTGCAAGGCAGAGGCTCTCAGAGGCCCTCTGTGGTAGGTTCCTAGTTTGTTTCCTATTTTCTTCTTCTGGCTCTCAGAGGCCCTCTGTAGCAGGTTTCTAGGTTGTTTCCTGTTTTCTTCTTCTTCTGATGTCCATCATCTTTGCCTTTCAGGTAGGGATTGAACATTTTAGTTAGGGTCCTCTCTCTTGCTTGGTTTCTTTAGATGCATAGATTTTAATGGGTTTGTCCTACGTTGTATGTCTATATGAGTGAGTATATACCGTGTGTGTCTTTTTGCTTCTGGGACAACTCACTCAGGATGATCCTTTCCAGGTACCACCATTTACCTGCAAATTTCATGATTTCCTTATATTTCATTGCTGAGTAATACTCCATTGTATAGATGTACCACAGTTTCTGCATCCATTCTTCAGTTAAGGGGCATCTGGGCTGTTTCCAGCTTCTGGCTATTACAAATAAAGCTGTTACAAACATGGTTGGGCAAATGTCCTTTTTGTGTACTTGAGCCTCTTTTGGATATATGCTGAAGAGTGGTATGGCTGGATCTTAAGGAAGCACTATTCCTAATTGTCTGAGAAAGAGCCAGATTGATTTCCAGAGTGGTTGTACAAGTTTACATTCCCACCAGCAGTGGAGAAGGGTTCCCCTTTCTCCACAACCTCTCCAGCACGTGATGTCACTTGAGTTTTGATCTTGGCCATTCTCATTGGTGTAAGGTGAAATCTCAGGGTTGTTTTGATTTGAATTTCCCTAATGGCTAATGAGGTTGAACATTTCTTTAAATGATTCTCTGCCATTCGATATTCCTCTATTGAGAATTCTCTGTTTAGCTCTATTCCCCATTTTTAAAGTGGATTACTTGGTTTGCTGCCTTTCAGCTTCTTTAGTTCTTTATATGTACTGGATATGAGTCCTCTGCCAGATAAAGGGTTGGTGAAGATTCTTTCCCAATCTGTAGGCAGTCGCTTTGTCTTGATGACAGTGTCCTTTGCTTTACAGAAGCTTTTCAGTTTCATGAGGTCCCATTTATTGATTGTTGCTCTTAGAGCCTGTGCTGTTGGTGTTATGTTCAGGAAGTTGTCTGCTGTACCAATGAGTTCTAGGGTATTTCCCACTTTTTTTTCTAGCCGATTGAATGTGTTTGGTTTTATGTTGAGGTCTTTGATCCACTTGGACTTCAGTTTTGTGCAGGGTGATAAGTATGGATCTATTTTCATTTTTCTACATGTAGACATCAGTTAGACCAGCACCATTTGTTGAAGATGCTATCTGTTTTCCCTTGTATGGTTTTGGCACCTTTGTCAAAAATCAGGTGTCCGTAAGTGTGTGGGTTTATTTCTGGGTCTTCTGTTCGGTTCCATTGAGCCACCATTCTGTTTCTATGCCAGTACCATGCAGTTTTTCTAACTGTTGCTCTGTAGTACAGCTTATACCTCCAGAAGATCTTTTATTGTAGAGGATTGTTTTAGCAATTCTCGGTTTCTTGTTATTCCATATGAAGTTGAGAATTTTTCTTTCCAGGTCTGTAAAGAATTGTGTTGGCAATTTGATGGGAATTGCATTAAATCTGTAGATTGCTTTTGGTAAGATGGCCATTTTTACTATGTTAATCCTGCCAAGCCATGAGCATGGGAGATCTTTCCATCTTCTCATATCTTCCTCTAATTCTTTCTTCAGAGACCTGAAATTTTTTTCATACAAGTCTTTCACTTGCTTGGTTAGGGTTATACCAAGGCACTTTATGTCCTTTGTGGCTATTGTGAAGGGTGTTGTTTCCCTAATTTCTTTCTCAGCCCTTTTGTCTTTTGTATACAGGAGTGCTACTGATTTTTTTGAGTTAATTTTGTATCTGGCCACTATACTGAAGGTGTTTATCAGCTGTAGGAGTTCCCCAGTAGAGTTTTTGGGATCACTCATGTATACTATCATATCATCTGCAAATAGTGATAATTTGACTTCTTCCTTTCCCATCCGTATCCCCTTGATCTCCTTCAACTGTCTTATTGCTCTAGCAAGGACTTCCAGCACTATGTTGAAGAAGTATGGAGAGAGTGGGAAGCCTTGTTTTGTCCCTGATTTCAGTGGGATGCTTGAAGTTTATCTCCATTCAGTTTGATGTTGGCTATAGGCATGCTGTATATCGCCTTTCCTACGTTTAGTTATGTGCCTTGTATCCCTGATCTCTCCAATACTTTAAACATGAATGGATGTTGGATTTTGTCAAATGTTTTTTCAGCATCTAGGGAGATTATCATGTCTTTGTTTTTTCTTTCAGTTTGTTAATATGGTGGATCACATTGATGGATTTCCATATATTGAACCACCCCTGCATACCTGGGATGAAGCCTACTTGGTCATAGTGGATAATATCTTTGATGTGTTCTTGGATTCGGTTTGCAAGTATATTGTTAAGTATTTTTGCATCAGTGTTCATAAAGGAGATTGGCCTGAAATTCTCTCTCTTTGTTGAGTCTTTGTGAGGTTTAGGTACCAAGGTGACTGTGGCTTCATCGAATGAGTTTGGTAATGTTCCTTCTGTTTCTATTTCGTGGAATAGTTTGAAGAGAATTGGTGTTAGCTTTTCTTTGAAGGTCTGGTAGAATTCTGAACTGAAGCCATCTGGTCTTGGGCTTTTTTTGGATGGGAGACTTTTGATGACAGTTTCTATTTCTTTGGGGGATATTTTATTGATTTACCTGGTCCTGATTCAGCTTTGGTAAGTCAAATCGATCAAGAAAATTGTCCATTTCATTTAGATTTTCAAATTTTGTGGCCTATAGACTTTTGAAGTAAGTCATAATGATTGTTTGGATTTCCTCAGTGTCTGTAGTTATGTCCCCCTTTTCATTTCTGATTTTGCTGATTGGGGTGGTGTCTCTCTGTGTTTTAGTTAGCTTGGCTAGGGGTTTGTCTATCTTGTTGATTTTCTCAAAGAACCAGCTCTTGGTTTCATTGATTCTTTGAATTGTTTTATTTGTTTCCAATTGATTGATTTCAGTCTTGAGTTTGATTATTTCCAGCTGTCTATTCCTTCTTGGTGTGTCTGATTCTTTCTTTTCTAGGGTTTTTAGGTGAGCCATCAAGTTACTTGAATGAGCTGTCTCGAATTTCTTCTTGAAGGCACTTAGTGCTATGAACTTTCCTCTTAGCACTGCTTTCATTGTATCCCACAAGTTTGGGTATGTTGTGTCTTCATTTTCATTGAGTTCTAGGAAGACTTTAATTTCTTTCTTTATTTCTTCCCTGACCCAGCTGTCATTTAGTCACAAGTTGTTCAGTTTCCTTGTGTGTGTAGGCTTTTTGCTATTTCTGTTTTTGTTGAGGTCCAGCTTTATTCCATGATGATCAGAAAAGATACAAGGGGTTATTTCAATCTTCTTGTATCTGTTGAGGCTTGCTTTGTGACCAACTATGTGGTCCATTTTGGAGAAGGTTCCATGAGGTGCTGAGAAGAAGGTAAATTCTTTTGTGTTTGGGTGTGAAGTTCTGTAAATGTCTATTAGGTCCATTTCATTCATGACCTCTGTTAGAGACATTGTTTCTTTGTTTAATTTCTCTTTTGTTGATCTGTCCTTTGTTGAGAGTGGGGTGTTGAATTCTGCCACTATTAATGTGTGGGGATCTATATGTGGTTTAAATTTTATCAATGTTTCTTTTACAAATGTGGGTGCTCTTGTATTTGGGGCATAGATGTTCAGGATTGTGATGTCTTCCTGGTGGAATTTTCCTTTGATGTGTATGAAGTGTCCTTCCCCATCTCTTTTTATTAATTTTGGTTGAAAGTCTATTTTATCAAATATTAGAACGACTACTCCTGCTTGCTTCTTGGGTCCATTTGCTTGGAAAATTGTCTTCCAACCCTTTACCCTCAGGTAATGTCTATCTTTGTGCCTTAGGTGTGTTTCTTGTATGCAACAGATTGCTGGGTTTTGTTTACATATCCATTCTGTTAATCTGTGTCTTTTTATTGGAGAGTTGAGTCTATTGATGTTGAGAGAGATTAATGACCAGTGGCTGTTAGATACTTTGATTTTGATGTTGGGTGTTGTCATAAGGTTGTGAGACTTTTTCCAGGGAAGGCTTGGGTGTTTTAAGTCAGTACAGTTTTCTTCCTTCCTTGTGGATTCTCTGGAGACAGGGACTCTCAGTCTCTTTTTTGCCCTGGGGCGCATCACTCAGTCTCTGCCTGCTAGCTGGTGTACAGAAACTGCCTGTGTCTGCCTTTCTGGGCTTTGGGAGCCTGGGCGTCTGCCTAAACTGGATAATTTTCCTGAGGCCTTTTTGGGGTAGGGGTGTTGGCTGAGTGCTCTGAGATCAGACCAGCCGTTTCCCTCCTTGTGTGTTTGCACTGGACAGTGAAACGCAGTCTCTGGTCCCCTGAGGCCTACAGTTCTATCTGAGGCAGCCAATCAGGTGCGCAGGCAGGGCTCTGTGCAGGCGCTTGTGTCCCCGACTCTGGCTCTGGGCTGGCTCCTGGGGTGCCCGAGGAACCTGAGTCTTTTCCAGGGGATGTCTGGGTGACCTAAGGTCGGTCCTAATCATTTCCTGCACCGTGGGGTTATCTCTCGACTGAAAATTCCAGTCTCTGATAGTGTGGTGCACAAGGTTCAGTCTGGGACCGTGACCGGAGACACTGGCATGTGGTTCTGGGCTGGGGCTGGCGGCCAAGTGTCTGGCAGAACTGGGATCTCTTCTACGGTTTAGCCAGGTGAGTTAAAAGCTGATTGAATCCCCCACCGTGGGGTATCCTCTCACCTGAGAAACACAATCGCATGTGTTTTATGGCCGCGAGTTCTGATTGCTGGTCACTGTACCGATCCTGCTATGCTGCTGGTCAGAATGAGAGTCCTCCCGGCGCCACCATCTTGCCCCGCCCACCCCCTTCTTTCTTAAGATTACCCACACTTTGCCCAAAGTTTGTCTATGACTCTCAGCCTCTGCTTCAAAATCTTGATAAGTCAAGACATTCAGAGGCCCTCTGTAGTAGGCTCCTGACTATTTCCTACCTTCTCCTGATTCTGATGTCATTGTGTTTGTCCTTCTGAATGAAGGTAACATGGATAAATGGAAACCCTCCTCCATTGCTGGTGGGAATGTAAACTTGTTCAACTTCTTTGGAAATAAATCTGATGCTTTCTCAGAAAATTAGAAATAATGCTACTTAAAGATTCAGCTATACCACTCCTAGGCATATATCCAAAATATGCTCAACTGTACATCAAGGACATTTGCTCAACCATGTTTGTAGCAGCTCTATTCATAATTGCCAGAATCTGGAAACAACCTTGGATACAGAAATTTTGCTAGATTTACACAAGGGAATACTATTCAGCTATTAAAAACATGGAAATCATGATATTTGCAGACAAATGGTGGGAACTAGAAAAGATCATCTTGAGTGACGTAACCCAGAAGCAGAAAGACACACATGGTATATACTCACTTATAAGTGGTTATTAGACATATAATATAAGATAAACATACTAAACTCTATAATCCTAAAAAAACTAAACAACAAAAAAGACCCTAAAAACCCCTGATTCTTATTAGTGCTGTGAAAGGATTATAATCAGTAATCTCTTTTTAGGACTATTAGCTATTCACTTGAATGTAGAAAATAAAATACTAATCTTATGTGATACTTAGGTATATTTTCTAACAACATTGCATAACATAATCTCATAATAACCATCTCTGGAAAAGCAGTTTATTAATTTTTTATCTTTTTTCTCTTTAAGCAAAGGGGGAAAAACAAGTTGATGATCCAATCTGAGGTTTTACAGTAAGTATCTTGTAGGTTCACATTCATTATGTCTGAAACGGTCATAGGAAGATAATTCTGTGTAAGGATTAGATAAAGTAAAGACAATTCAAGATCTTGGTTACATCTATGAAACATATTAATTTACTTGAAATACATTGTAGAGATAGTTGATAACCAAAACAATTTCCCTTATCTTTGAGTTTGTTTACAATGCTCATTTGGGAATTTGTCTTTTTGTTCTTGCCAGATGCCTTACTCTTTGTAATAGAGAACTGAGTTCAGTAGTTGTGTGTAATATTTTTAGAGCTACTTTGCCTCAACAACTAGGTTTTATCTTCCCATGAAAATATCATAAAAACTTGGCATTTAACATATTCTATTCTGTAACTTGAAAAAGGTATCTATTTATATTTCTTCATTGTGGAAGAACACATTATCTTAAATCAGAGTCAATGTTTTCCCATAAACCCTATATACAATGTAATCATTGTTTCTTATGTATCAAACTAGAATTCAGTGTGTGGAAAGTATGAAGTCTTGAGTGAATGTGTTATTGACCTAAGAACACCAGGCAGTGATCCCAATTCCATGACCAATGGGAATGGCAAGGCATGCCCAAAGCCATGATCTGAGCAATAGCAAAGCCTTCCACTGGTCTGAGTATGAATATTGAAAATAGTTGAGGTTTAGCTGAAACCAGAGTTTCCAGAGAGTATGAACTATGGTTCCCCGCTACTGGATAAGAGCATCTTGGGCCTGCTGTCCTACAGAGATCTCCTACTGAGACTACTTAAACTGTGGCCTACATTCAGCTGTATAAAATTAATGGGCCAAGTTTCTAGAATGCTGTTGGTACATAGCCAAATTAACCACAAGTTTTCTGTATCTGTGTTTTAATTCCTGATGACTCCAGGTAGGTTAATTAATAACCTGTGCAGCTCAGAGTAATGCAGACATTGATAGATATCTCAATGGCAGATGAGACATGATTGATTGGTAGATAAAAGATAGATAGATAGATAGATAGATAGATAGATAGATAGATAGATAGATATGTAGATAGATACAAAGATAGATGCATAGATAGGTAGCTTATATATATATATATATATATATATATATATATATATATATAAATGATGATATAGATAGATGGCAGATAAATGACATATATGGATAGATAACTGAGAGTAAAGGGGTGGAAAGAAAGAAAGAAGAGTGTAGGAGACTGTCAAAGTTTAAAATCTACAGAATACATTTCTGGAAAAAATTTCTAAATGAACTACCTCTAAAATAAGAAAATTGTTTTTACATAAAAGCTATGGAATATAAAGAGAGAGAGAGAGAGAGAGAGAGAGAGAGAGAGAGAGAGAGAAGAAACATGCATTGAGTAAATATCCAAATAAATGTTTCTAGGGTATAATTTTGGAATTATGGAATTTTTGGAACATGGTTTTTAGTGTTCCACACTCTACTTTATAGGGGTACAATAAAGGTCTAAGTTTATCTTTTAAAAGTTCTAATTTTGAAGAATCTTAATAAAAATTGATATAATACAAATAAAAAACAATTTTAGAGGATGATGAAAGAAGAAAAACAATAAAAATGTCCAAAAATGGAGTCATGTGAGAAGAATTCTGAGTGCTTGTGAGAAAGCTACAAGAAAACAAGAGTCTTGTGTCTTCAGTTTCTTTGAAATATGGAATTATTCTTGAAATGTGTTGCCATTCTCTTCCCAGGGGTAGCAGATAGGAGTAAGTTCACTTCAGATTTTTTATTACAACTGGCTATTTACTTAGATGACTATGGAATACATTTCTTTTTATGTGTGGTTTGTCTTTGTTACTATATGCTTTACTCATGTGATTCTTCTTAATTCTAAAGAGTAAATTGTCTGGTGCTCTGAGTAAAGTTTTCTATTGGATGAGACTTTAGTTGGCCTCATTTATCAGCTCCATTCTCCCCAATCTTACCAACACTACAATGGTGACAGAAATAAAAATATTTTCTAAAATAAACATATACATACATCAAAACATGTTTCTTTTTTATTAAATTTTTATTTTTATACTAATTACAGGTTATTTAATTTATATCAAAGCTGAAACCCCCTCTCTCATTCCCTCCCAATCTCACTCTCCATTCCCCTTCTCCTCCCTGCCTCTCTGTCCACTGATAGGAGAGGTCCTCCTCCCCTTCCATCTGACCCTAGCCTATCAGGTCTCACCAGGACTGGCTGCAATGTCCTACTCTTTGGACCAGCAAGGCTGCTACTTCTTCGGGGGATGGGAGGAGGCAGAGGTCAAAGAGCCAGCCACTGAGTTCATGTCAAAGACAGTCCCTGTTCCCCTTACTAAGAAAACCCACTTGGATGCTGAGCTGCCATGGGCTGCATCTGAACAGAGGTCCTAGGTTATTTCCATGCATGGTTCTTGGTTGGAGAATTAGTCTCAGAAAAGGCCCCTGTGTCCAGATATATTTTTTAAAATTACATTTACTCACTTATCTGAGTACACACTATGGTTTGAAAGACAATGGCTTCCATTTGTTGATAGGTGAGAAAGCTTTATTTCTAGTTGGTAAAATTGTTATTAAAGAACTGTTATAAAAGGTATGGCTTTGTTTAGCTCTGTACATAATATTTTAATTGGGTTAATTGATTTGCTGCTGTTTAACTTCTTCAGTTCTTTATATATTCTGAATATTAGCCCTCTGTCAGATATAGGGTTGGTGAAGATCCTTCCCCTATCCACAGGCTGTTGTTTTGCTCTGAAGACAGTGTTCTTTACTTTACAGAAACTTTCCAGTTTCATGAGGTTCCATTTATTGATTATTGATCTTAAAGCCTGTGCTGTTGGTGTTCTGTTCAGGAAGTTTTCTCCTGTGCCTATGAACTCAAGGCTCTTTCTCACTTTTTCTTCTAACAGGCTTAGTTTGTCTGGTTTTATGTTGAGGTCTTTGAACAACTAAGACTTTAGCAATAGAGGAATTTCAAATAGCAGAGCAACACTTAAAGAAATGTTCATCATCCTTACTCATCAAGGAAATTCAAATCAAAGCAACCCTGAGATTTCATCTTACAACCATCAGAATGGCTAAGATCAAAAACTCACATGACAACACATGCTCAAGAGGATGTGGAGAAAGGAGAAGCTGGTGGGAATGTAAACTTGTACAACTACTTTGGAAATTAATCTGATGCTTTCTCAGACAATTGGGAATAGTGCTATCTCAATATCCAGCTATACAACTCCTAGGCATATATCGAAAAGATGCTCAAGTATACAACAAGAACATTTGCTCAACCATGTTCATAGCAGCTTTTTTCATAATAGCCAGAATCTTGAAACAACCCAGATGTCCCTCAATTGAGGAATGGATACAGAAATTGTGGTAGATTTACACAATGGAATACTATTCAGCAATTAAAAACAGAGAAATCATGAAATTTGCAGACAAATGGTGGGATCTAGAAAAGATCATCCTGAGTGAGGTATCTCAGAAACAGAAAGACATATATGGTATATACTCGCTTATAAGTGATATTTAACATAATATAGGATAATCATACTAAAATCTGTATACCTAAAGAAGCTAAGAAAGAAGGAGGACCCTGGGTAAGTTTCTCAGTCTTCATTCAGAAAAGCAAATGGAATAGACATCGGAAGAAGGTAAAAATAAGGAAAAAGAAAAGAGGTTATCAGAGGGCCTCTTAAAGACCCTACCCAGCAGGGTATTAAAGCTTATGCTGAGACTCATTGCCAAACTTTGGGCAATGTGTAGGGAATCTTATGAAAGAAAGGGGAGGTAAAAATACCTGGAAGGGTCTGGAGCTCCACAAGGAGAACAACAGAACCAAAAAAATGGGCCTAGGGATCTTTTCTGAGACTGATACTCCAACCAAGGACCATTCATGGTTATAACCTGGAACCCTTGCACAGAGGTACCCCATGGCAGCTCAGTCTCCAAATGGGCTCCCTAATAAGGGGAGCAGGGGCTGTTTCTGACATGAGCTCAGTTGATGGCTCTTTGATCACCTTCCCCTGAGGCAGGACCAGCCTGACCAGTCCAAAGAGAAAGACTATGAAAGCCAGTTCTGATGAAACCTGATAGGCTAGGGTCAGATAGAAAGGAAGGAGGTCCTCCACTATCAGTGGACTGGGGAAGGGGCATGGGAGGATATGAGAGAGGGAATGAGGGTGGGGCCACAGCTGGAATACAAAGTGAATAAATTTTAATAAATAAAAGTTATATTAAACATTTACACAATAGAATACTACTCTGCAATTAAAAATAAGGAATTCATGAAATTTGCAGGAAAATGTTGGGATCTTGAAAAGATCATACTGAGCATGGTATCCTGGAAGCAGAAAGACACACAAGGTATATACTCACTTATAAGTGGATACTGGACTTACAAGATAGGATAAACATACTAAAATCTGTACACCTAAAGAAGCTAAACAAGAAGGAGGTTCTGGGATAAACTGATTAATCCTCACATAGAAAGACAAATGGGATGGAAACTGGAAGTAGGAGAAAACAAGAAATAGGACAGGAGCCTACCATAAAGGGCCTCTGAAAACTCTACCTAGCAATGTATCAAAGCAGATGCTGAGACTCATAGCCAAACCTTGGGCAGAGTGCAGGGAATCACATAAAAGAAGGGGGGAGGTTGTAAGACCTGGAGAGGATGGGAGTGCCACAAAGACCAAATATATCTGGGCACAGGGGTCTTCTCTGAGTCTGATTCTCCAAACAAGGATTATACATGGATATAACCTAGAACCCCTGCTCAGACGTAGCCCATGGCAGCTCAACATCCAAGTGGAAACAAGGACTATCTCTGACATGAACTCAGTGGCTGGCTCTTTGACCTCCTCCCCAACCCTCGTGGGAGGCGTAGTCTTGCTAGGCCACAGAGGAAGACAATGCAGCCAGTCCTGGTGAGACCTGATAAGCTAGGGTCAGATGGAAGGGGAGGAGGACCTCTCCTATCAGGGGACTTAGAGAGAGGCAGAGAGGAGAGGAGGGAGGGATTGGGAGGTAATGAGGGAGGGGACTACAGCTGGGATGCAAAGTAAATAACCTGTAATTAATATAAAAAATAAAAATAAAAAAGTTATATTAAAAATATATGGCTTTGTGGGAAGAAGTGTATCATAGGGGTGTCCATTGATGATTCAGAAGCCCGTGCCTTTCCCATTTAGTTCTCTCTCTCTTCCTTGTGATTATAGATTCGAGAAGTGAGTGAGTTCTCATCAACTACTAGAGCACCATGCTGCTTTTCTGCTGTCATGTTTCTCATCAGGATAGTTATGGATTCACCCTCTGAAACAGTAAGCCTCCAGTTAAATATTTTCTTTGATAGGTTTGCTTGATCATAGTATCTTATCAGTGCAGTTAAAATGTAACTAACTAGGATGTTTGATATAGCATAATAAATATGTGGAGGTCAGAGAACAACTGGTAGGAGTTAATTACTTCATTCTATCATGATGGTTCTGGTAATCAAACTTTTGCTATTAGCCTTAGAATTGAGTACCTTTACTAAATGAGACATCTCATTAAGTATTTTTTTTCTCCAAAGTAGATTAAAATATTATGTCAATAAACAAATGGTTTATATTTGTGTTTGTTTATTATTACTACTTCCTATGATCTATTATTTGCATAGCACAGTCAAGAAATAGGGAAAATGAAAAGATTATTAAAATACAAGAGTGATGTCCACTTTTGTAAAATATGCAGCATTTTATTAAATATGAAAAATAGCCTATTCAGATCACTGCATATAGAGACATAATTGTAACTTCTTCTTTCCTTTTCATGTCCCAGTAAATGATATTCAAGATTTCCATAGTCTCAGTTCTCTTATACAGCAAAATGCACATCTTCTGTGGCTACAAAATATTGTAACTTTATTCTAATTTTGACACTGGTATAAATACATACACACATGTATATATATATTCGTGTATGTATGTATGCATACTGCATAATTCCTTTTAGTCTCAAACTTACTAGTCATTTCCCATATTTTAAGTATGTTTTATAATTATCTCATGAATCAAAAACAAATCTACATGACCTAATTATACCATTTCTTGTCATATTCTCCAAAAATTTACATGAAACTCCATAGAATTTGTTCAGCTAAGTTTATTGCTGCTCTGTAGCTAGAAATTGGAAAAACTTAAATGTTCCCCAACAGATGAATAGTGAAGCTATATTGCTGAATAATGTTCATTTATAAAGAACAATGAAAGCATAAACACTGCAGATAAGTTGATAGAACTAGAATATAGCATACCGAGTGAGGTTATAAAGACACAAAAAGTCAAGCATCACACATCCTCTCACATCTGAGATACCTAGAACCAAATCTTCAGATTTATGTGCATATCCTGGAATAACTGCTGTAATCGGAAAGTAAAAAGTGACCTTTGCTGAGGTAGGGCAATTTAGGAGCAATAGAGAGAGTAATAGCAGAGCACAATCGAAAAGACAGGGATATAAAAAGGGGTTGCTCCTTATTGAGGGTAGAGAGAAGGATTGGAGGAGGTAAATATAGAAAGAGGGAGGAGGCTGAAATAGCAGTAAAGATCTCTGAAAAATTAGGATGAATCATGCTGTTAACTGTTATTAAAAAATGTACCACATAATTGTGTGTATAGATATAATTATTTGTAGTTTACACCTACACACATACATTATATATATATATATATATATATATATATACATATATATAATAAAATATATATAAAATCTGGGCTGACAATGTTTTCTCCACAAGCCAAAGACTACTTAACAAAAAAATCAAAATCAAGAATGAGAAGCACTCTTTTGAGTTTCAGGTCAGGTTTGTTTGTTTGTTTGTTTGTTTGTTTTTTTCAAGAAAACCACCAAACATACAGCCTGTTTCTATTGGATGTTTTTGCCTCTAAGAAGTAGAAAACATGTGCTTGTTCCTGAAGGTACAATGCACTTTAGATACAGCCCAGAGGTTCCTGAGATGCAACTGATATGAATGTCCCTTCCTTGAGGACTAGCTTCTTGGATACTAGGAGATGCCAAAGGAAGGAAGCTCCCACTAGCCCTCCCTAGCTGTGATATCAATGTGCCTCAAAAATTACCAGGGTGGCACAATAACTCTAAGTGTGTAGTAATGGCACACTTGCATTGATGGTAAGAAACAGCTCTCTAATTGAATTTAAGAACCACTCAACAAGAGGGAAATCATGTCTGGTACTGAAAATCCAGCTGATTACTCATGGCTAATGAAGAAGTCATACCCACTATTTTATTAAACTAACGTGATCCTTCCTACATTCTAGATATTTATTCTTAAAACAGTAGATAATTTTAGTCCTCACCCTAACCAAGAAACTTCTCCTTATGATAGACATACAGCATTACAGAAAACCATCACCAGTCATAGTGGGAGTTACAGAGCATAGTCCCAACAGTAACAGCTACAGAACACTCCAGAATGTAAGGCTAAGGGCACTTTTCACATGAGAATTAAGAAAGACTGTAAAAGCCAGAGGATTAGGAAGTTTGCAATGAGATTGTGTCTCCTGGGAATATCAGAAGCTATATTCATAATCTCAACCGCATGGCTACTCAAACACGAACTGAACAAGGACAAGAAAAACACACATGCTAACTTAGACAAGTAAGGCACACAGGTCCTCAACACTTCACAAAGAACCACAGGAAATTAATGAATTCTAAGAGTAAGAGAGACAGTCTTCCCCAAGGAAGAACACATAAATTGGTTATCTTATACCAAAAGTTAGCCTGAAAACATACACACAATTAGCAATGTACAGACTGAGTAGATTTATATAACAACTAATGAAAGTATTAGGCCACAAATGAATAAGAGAACAAGGAGACTATATATGATATTTTTGAGGGGAAAAAAGAAAGAAATGATGTTATATTATGATCTCAAAAATAGAAGAAACACTGATGAAAATATGTTATTCATATTTTAGATAGACTTTCTAGAAAATATTTAATGATACATATTTTCTCTTTGTTTTAGGAAGCAACATCCTTTAGTTTAGAAATTTTACATACATTTTGTAAGTATAAAATTTTTAAATGTCATGAAATTAGTTTGTTAATATAAGCTATTACTTGTGCAGACTTCTTAGAATTAGTCTTGACATGGACTACGTTTTAGACCACAAGCCTGTTTTAAGATCATCATAAGGACAGAAATGTAGCTCATCATTAAAGTTCTGCCATAAGTAACACAATTTCCATTTGATATTTGAAAATATACAATTGGTTGTCAAGCTTGGGATTGATGTATGTCCTGCAATGCACTGATCTGATAATCAGTCACGCATAGTACTTTACAATTCACATCCTCAGACCTAGGTTTCTTTTTCTTTTTTCCCCCTTCAAATTCAACTGCTTTTCTGTTTTGTTTTTGTTCCTTTACATTTATTTTATATTAAAATACAGTTATATCTCTCCCCTTTCCTGTCTCCAAATCCTTCCCTACGTCATTTTCCACTTTGCTAAATTCATGCATTTTTTCATTAATTATGAATATATGTATGTGTATATATACATAAATATAACCTGTTCAGTTTATGTAATGCTATGTATATGTATGTTTTTATGGCTGACCTACTGGCACAGGACAACACGTTGGTGTGTTCATGCTGGGGAAAACCTCCTCCCATGCACTTAACTTTCCTAAGTTGCCTTAGTTCTCGGAGTAGGAATGAGGCCTTCTGTGCTTTTCTATGACACTTTGGCAAGTTCAATAGCATCAGCCTTGTCCACTCACATTTTGGAAGTCATGTTGGTGAGATTTTTGGGGTGTAGTTTCTGATGTTACTGGTAATTAACACCTCATATCAAACTCCCAGACCTTGTGACTTTTCCATTCTTTCTGACCTCTCTGCTGAAAATGTTTCCTGCTTCTTAGGTGCTGGGTGGTTTTAGATGTATCTCTTGAGGGTGGGCTCCAGAACTCTGCATTTGATTTGTTATGGTTTAATGCAGTGTTCTGTTGCAAAGAGAAGTTTCCTTGATTTGGGGTAAAGACAACACTTATTTTTGGGTAAAATACTAAAAGTATTTGGGTAAAATACTAAATGCTGTAGTGACAGGCATATCGTTGAAATAACTAACAGATCTCTAATTAGATTCAAGACCCACATAACAATAAGGAACCCCTGACTGATAGTCTATTTAATTCCATTGTATTAGTGAAGTCATGGTTGCAGTAATGGAATCCAGTCATTAATTTATTAAAACATAACAGGATCCTGTTTTCTTGTCTGTTATTATAACTCTAGCTTACTGCCTTGCCACTCTGTTTTGTGATATCTGTATGTGCCTCTTACTATAAAACCGCTTGTCTGACTGTGATATGGATAGGTGATACTTGTTTTAAAAAGAACAAAAACTATTAATTTCAATTAACTTTAAATTCACCTCAACTTGCCTCAAGTGACTCTGCTATTCTCCATTCATCTCATGTAATTAATTCTGTGTTATACTCAGTCTACTCTTTCCCAATCCTACTCTTGCATATTTGCTTTTACCTTCACCTTCCATTCATCCTCTTGTCTTTTATTTCACAGAGAAAAGTATAAATAATCTGAGAATTACTTTCACAAGCACATATTTACCCATATCCACTATTATGTACTTTAAATAATTCCTTCTTGTAATGATTTTACCAGCTGACTTGTAATTTGCTTACTTTCATTAGCTTTAGTTTGTTTTCAATATTTATAAAATCTAGGACATATGAAATTATAATGATTTTTTTATTGAGTCAATTATGAGTTCACGTGCTGAAATCACACAATGGTAATGTCATGAAAACTTGTAGAACTATACATTGAGCATAGGGATATCAATATAGGTAAGATTCAGAACAATTCCATAGGCAGGACACTTTCTATACACTAACTATCACACTCAACTCTTCCCCATCTTTGGTAACCTCTAATTCACTGCAGTTACCTATCAAGATAATTTCTGTTATCATTCTTATCTTCCTGTGTATAGTGATTTATTTAATTTTATTGCAGTGTTTAATTCCAAAATATGATGTAACATAGCTTTTCAATGATCAATTTCATTTTTATAGAATGCAAAACTTCTCATAATAATAAAAGCATAATGACTGATGTTTATTAACGGGTTTTACTTTTTTGTTGTTCTTTTCGAGACAGTTTTTCTGGGTAGCCTTGGCTGTCCTGAGCTAGCTTTGTAGACCAAGATGGCCTCAAACTCACGGCTATCCTCCTGTCTCTGCCTCCCTGAATTCTGACATTAAAGGCATCTGCCACCATGCCTGGCATATTTAAATGGGTTGTGTATACTTGTATTAGACAAATAGAACAATGTATATTTGCATAAACATTAAGAATGTTGACATAGAATTACAATAGATACTAAGTGACTTAACATGATAAATTTGTCCTAAAATGGAGTCCATATCAATCTATCATTGATGACTACAGTCCATGTTCAGAACTAAATTTTTATTGCAATTTTCTTCTTCTATTTCAAGGATCTACACATTGTCCCACATAGTGATTATTTGTCATGACTCATAAGACTTCTCCAGAATAGGCTGGTTTGGCAGACTGATCTCTGTGTTGTGTCCCTGAATATTTTGAGTAGTCCTACCCAGAGATTATGTGGAATGTGCTGCATGCGAAATTTACCAGTAGTTTTTGTCATGACTGTACTAGACTAACAGAGGTTTAATAAGATCATTGAAATATTTCTAGGGTTCACAATGTTACTATGATTTATCCACTATCAATATTAACTTTGATTACACAATTAAGAGTGCTTTCAGCTCCAAAATGAGAGCAAAAAAGCCAAAAACTGAGCCCTGGGGGCCCTGAAGAGACTGTTACCCCATCCAAGAACAGTGCATGGAGAAGACCTAAAACCCCAGCTCAGATGTAGCCCATAGACTCGGTCTCCAAGTGGGTTCCCTAGTAAGAGGAGCAGGGATTTTCACTGCCACGAACTCAGTGGTAGACTCTCTCATCACCTCTACCTGTGGGGTTCAGTCCTGCCAGGCCACAGAGGAATACAATGGAACCAGTCCTGATGAGACCTGATAGGCTAGGGTCAGACAGAAGAGGAGGAGGACCTTCCCTATCAGTGGACTGGGGAGGGGCATAGAGGGAAAAGAGAGAAGGAGGGTGGGATTGGGAGGAGATGATGGAGGGAGCCACAGCTGAGATACAAATTGAATACATTGTAATAAATGATAATAATAAAAATGATGTCATAGACATACTTACAGTTTTCTAAACTGACTGGTAACTACATTATAAGCAAAGACTAAAAACACATACTGGATAAAAAAAAAGTTTCGCTATTTAATTAGATATCTGATATACTCACTTTGTTTAACTCCACTGTTAGCAGTTCTACAGCTAACTTGGACTTGGACTTGGAATTGGAAAACTGTATAAATACAGGATACTTGGTGACTTTAGGACAGCATATTAAGGGTAAAACAAAAAATTGTAATAAATCATTGCATCTTTTCTATCATAAATGGGTCCAGAGGGTCCTGCAGAGACTGATACTCCAACCAAGGACCATGCATGGAGGGGATGTAGACCCCTTATTCAAAGGAAACACATTGGCTGTTCAGTTTCCAAGTGGGCTCCCTAATAAGGGGTACAGGGACTGTCTCTCACATGAACTCAGTGACAGATTCTCTGATCACCTCCCCTTGGGTGTGAAGCCTTGCAACACCACAGAAGAAGATGATGCAACCAGCCTTGATGAGACTTGATAGACTAGGTTCAGAGAGAAGGGGAGGAGGTCCTCCCCTATCAGAGCACTAGGGAAAGGGCATAGAGGGAGAAGAGAAAGGGGGCAGGACTGTGAGGATACAAAGGAGAGGGATTCAGAGGAGATACAAAGTGAATAAATTGTATAAAATTAATATATAAATAAAATAAAAGTTAAAAAATATTTTAAAATTCCTATCAGATATTTTTGATCTTATTAAAAAACATTGTTAAATTCTTCTTTTTTTTCTTTTTTTAAATTCTTTATTAATTATACTTTATTTACTTTGTATCTCCCCTGTGGTTGCCTCCCTCCTCCCATCCCAATCCCTCCCTTCCTCCACCCTCTGCATGCATGCCCTTCCCCAAGTCCACTGATAGGGGAGGTCTTTTTTTCCTTCCTTCTGATCCTAGTCAATTAGGTCTCATCAGGAGTGGTTGCAGTGTCTTCTTCTGTGGCCTGGTAATGCTGCTTCCCCCTTAGGGAGAGATAATTAAAGAGCAGGCCAATCAGTTCATGTCAGAGACCATCCCTGTTCCTATTACAATGGAATCCGTTTGGATACTGAACTGCTATGGGCTACATCTGTGCAGCAGTCTTAGGTTATCTCCATGCATAGTTGTTAGTTGGAGTATCAGTCTCAGGAAAGACCCCTGTGCTCAGATTTTTTGGTTCTGTTGCTCTCCTTGTGGAGTTCCTGTCCTCTCCAGATCTTACTGTTTCCCACTTCTTTCCTAAGATTCCCTGCACTCTGCCCAAAGGTTGCCCATAAGTCTCAGCATCTGCAGAAAGACACACCGGTATACACTCACTCATATAGACATATAATATAGGATAAACCTACTAAAATATGTACACCTAAAGAAACTAATCAAGAGGGAGGACTCTTACTAAAATGCTCAATTCCTATCCAGAATGGCAAAGAGGATGGACATCAGAAGGAGAAAAGAGGGAACAAGTCAGGAGCCTGACACAGAGGACCTCTGAAAGGCTCTGCCCTGTTAAACTCTTCTTAATAAACTCAGTTTAAGTAAAATTGCCATATTCATTTGGAAGAACTCAGATAAACTGACTATTAACATCAAGTTAATCCCTGAGTATGAAAAAAAAGTGTTTTCAATTTTAAAATTATCATTTATTCCTCTCTGAAGCATAAAAATGTTGTCCTGGGGAAATGTCACTGTGATGTAAAGGAAGAGAAGTTGGAGTCATCCTCTTTGAGGTGAAAGTAGCTGTATAGAGATTTTAACCATGCCCAGGTTTTTCTTTCTTCTTCTGTTTATTATTTGGATCTAAAAGTAGTCTAAGTCATTTTACAAATAAGAAAAATTTTCAGGTCCATTTCCATTTTGACATAAAAAGTATTTTATATCAGTATGCATGTAAGGATTTGTTTTCATTTAATGCTATAAAATTTTCCAGCATTGGACGTAATTTTGCTCAACCATTTGATATAACCACATGAAATTTCATTTTGTTTGATTTCTTTGATTGTCTTCATCACTGAAGTAGGTGTAGGATCATTAAATGTATTCGCTGATGCCAGCCTAGAATCCATTATCTCTTCAAGGGGCCTGAGTTCATTTATTCAATAATGTTATAAACAAAGATTTCTTTGAATAAAATATCAGGTCTCTTTTCTTTCTGCTTTTCTCATAAAAACAACAACAACAACAATAACAACAACAAAAAAAAAAACACAAGAAATTGTATAGCAAGTAAAAGTAACTTTTATTCTCCTGAGGTAACTGCTGTCTGGAAGCTTGTTGCCTCTCCCTTCTAACTTAGGCCTAGTCCTGCAGCTTCTAGCCTCCATACAATCTAATCTTGGCCTAAAGTCTAATCCTCCAAGACAGCAACCATAAAAGAAGAATATAAAGTTGGTACTCCATTCAGTTTCATTTTAATAAATAGTTCCATATAGGGCAGTAAAATACAGCTCAAGTGAAAGAGTATTTACCTAACATGGGCAAAGTTCCAAATTGAATCCCAGCACTATGTAAAACCAGATGTGGTTGAGGAGTATGTCTGAAATCCTCGCTCTTAGAGAACAGAGGCAAAAGTATCAGAAGTCTAAGCTCATTGAAGTTTCTGCATAGAAACTTCAAGACGAGACTTGTGACATTCCTATATTATTTCTATAAGCCCTTGTTTTGTCTAAATAAAAAGAAATGATACAGTAAAATTATTTACAAAAATTAAGCAATTTTTGCTAAGATTCCCACAATGTCAAGCTTGGTCATATTTGGAAGTCTTAGGATTAAGTATTTTTTTTAGTTCAAAGTTTTGTAAAATGTCCATGTTAGAGCTGAGCTAGGTGCAGGACTCAAGTCCCATTGTCTGCCATCTTGAGGAAGCCAGTGGGGCAATGGAGCAGCTCTAGGTTCATAAATATTTCTGACTATGCCCCAACTTCCTGTCTTATCTGAGCCAGAAACAGTGAGCCTAGGACAAAGAACCCAGAGGAGCTAAGCTAGACAGAGGACCCAAGTTCCATTGTCCTTTTCCCCAAGGTGTCCTGTGGGGTACCGGAGCAGTTCTAGGCTGCGAGATCTTTCAGCCTACACCCCACATACCTTGCATACTTGGGTCACAAACAGTTAGCCATCAGAGACAGTGAATGTAGCAGAGACTACTCCAGAATCCAGAGACAAGTGAACCAGCCTGCAGTACAGTCTCCAGGAACAATCAGTCAAGGCTACAGACAACCAGATGGCTAGAGGCCGGCATTAGAATATAGGCAACAAAAATCAGATCATGGCTTCACCATGTCCAAATGGGTTCCATAGTAATGGGAAGAGGGACTGCCTCTGACATAAACTGATTGGCCTCTTCTTTGATCACCTGCCCCTGAGGGGGGAGCAGCCTTACCAGGCCACAAAAGATGACATTGCAGCCACTCCTGATGAGATCTAATAGACTAAGATCAGAAGGAAGGAGATGGAGACCTCCCCTATCAGTGGACTTGGGGAGGGGCATTCGTGAAGAAGGGGGAGGAAAGGTGGGATTAGGAGGGGAGGAGAGAGGGGTTTATGGGGGAATACAAAGTGAATAAAGTGTAACTAATAAAAGTTAAAAAAAATAAAAAAGAAATGCACTATTCAGTCTATAAATATTTGTCATTTTCATATTAATTTTTCTTTGATTACATTCATTTTCATTTAAGAGCACATTTTATATGACAATCTTAATCAGTCTTAATCTTATGACATTATATTTTATGATACATAATATAGTCCAGCGTTTATCAAGAAAGATGCCTGTGTCTAAACAAGGATGTGCATGCTGCTCTTGTTCCCCTACAACCCGGTGGTGTGGCATGTATGTGTCAATCTATTTTGCTTGTTTAAGCCTGTCATGCCTTGTCTAATTCTTTTCCTTCACTCACTGACTACTGGCAGAGAATGGTGGTGAACCACTCATGTTTAAGTGCTTATTTGTTTGTTTGTTTTTATTTAGACACAAAGAAGATTGAGTACCAGGAAAGCAGATCCAGCAATGAGGGGCATTCCTCAGTCTGTGATCTCCACATTGTCTCCCTCACATGCCTGTCTACTGTCAGCCTATGCTGACTCATCAGGGTAACCAATATTGCTTATTAATCTGTGTCTCCAACCCTTCTTCTCTAGATAGGCACATTTCATTGGCTTTTATTTTTCTGTATTTGCCTTTCCGCAGACTGTAAGAAAATGTTTCATTCTCACCCTTCAGTTCTCTGAAAACGCAAAAAAAAAAAAAAAATCAGTTTCACTGCCTTTGCTTTTTAGAAAAGTTGTATCTTTCCAAATAAATATGAGCTATAAGTCCTCTAAATATACTTCACTTGTGAGCTTTGAAATATATTCAGCATAAGTTAAACTAGAAGCCAAAATTTGTATTATTTTTACTGTTTTCACTTTCAAATGACTCATATTAACCATTCATTTTCCAATCATAACTTTTACTATTGAAATGACTCATTATTATTTGGTTCAAACAACTACTCATGAGCAATTTAATTAATTATCAGGACAGGATCTTCTGCGTTCCAGACTTGCCTTGAACTTGCTAGGCAAGAACCTAAATCATAGGTTTCTACCACCACAAATATCTTGAACATTTGTTTATAAACAGACAAGCAAAGAAGAAACTTTATCACATAAAGACGCTGTGACATTATGATGCTATCTGCAGTACCTTGGGAAGCAATTTATTAAGCTAATTATGATGAAAATTAATTAACACACCCCCATACAATGAGTAAACAAATTTCTCCAATAAACCTATTCAATGAGATCTAAACATCAGATTTCCAAGTTATGTGGGAAGAAAAACCTTTCACCCACTCTAGATATTGCTATTATTATGACTCAGGTTTTTCAAACACCATTTTAAGTAGTGTAATTAATCAGAAGCTCCGCACACATAAATGGTAACAATGGAAGTCTTAGCACTCTTAAGAAAGCCTGTGGGGAAATTACAGGAAATTTTAGAATGTTTGTGATTCTGAAATCCTGTTATGTTTGGCCTCCAACTGTGCCATACAAGTGCCTGCTTTTCATAGTGAGTTGTTCACAGCAGTAAAGCTAGCCAGGAAGGGATTTAATAAGCAGAAATGGCCTGGCACAAAAGGGAAATATGTTCTTTAAGCATTGTAAACACTGACTATTCCTGTGTTAGGTTCTGTATGTATTCCCAGATTTTTCAAAATTTCATAAATTACAGTAGCACCACTGAGGACTGATTTACAACCAATCAGAAAGCACTTAAGTTTTGGCTTTAAACTCAGCTTTTCTCCATATAAGTTCTAGCCCTTTGCTGTAGCTAAAAGGCCTGATAGACATTTACATGAAATAAACAATTTATATTGTGACAAATGGACTTGGGTGTTAGCAATGTCTCTTGTTGTGCTTAACAGTGCATTTTGTAATGACTTATACACAATTTTCTTTGACTTATTCTGTGACATCTATGAAAGGATCTGTGTATAGAAAAAAAACACAGCTTTCATCTATATGTTACAATTGCACTAGTGGATTTTTTTTTCTAAATCTAAAGTTTTATATAAATTAATAAATCATTTTGTTGCTGTGGAGAAATCAAGGAATCTGATGTTTTGGGAAATATAGTAACTTATTTTCTTAATGTAGTACAAAGAGAATTAATAAGAAAAAAGACATGAGAAGGAACAAGAGATTCATAGACAATTCTTAAAAACTAAAGTAAACATATTTTCTCCAAATTTGAACTTAAAGTTTAGTCTGTGATTAAATACCAATGTTCTGTTTCCAATTATGGTATAGTCAAAAAGTAATTAGTAATTATATATGAAAGTTCAAATCTTTAAGTAAACAAAGAACACCAGGTGCCATGAGTACTTGAAAGAATATAACTTTATTTCAACTGAAAAGATTTCTTAACCTGTTGTGATATTTGTCAGATTCTGCTTCTTTTAACATGACCCTCATTATTAAATAGCCAAACTTATAGGGACCGTTAAACATTGTTTTAAAATACAGATTAATTTTGGCTGTACTTTAGTTTTGACTTGTTTTTAAACCTTAAGGAAATTTGGCATCATGACATGTTATCATGTATAGTTTTGTATTCATTTCTTACAAATTGAGAGCATATTAATGTGGATTCTCTAAAGGAACAAAACTGAAAGAATGAATATATATATTACATAGTAAATGTATACATGTAAATGTGTATGTATCTAACTATATGTACATATGTACACACACATATTTATGTACATGTATATATTATCTTATGCCTATAAGAACATGAACAACAGTTGATACTACTCAAAACTGAGTAATCGCACTTAATATGGTTAAGATTACATTCGGACTTCTCAAACAGAAACATGTTTTAGAGCAAGATAACAATAAACCTGTATATGCATGTAAAATAAAAGGTACAAGGAAGAAACACATCAGGTAAGATGATAATGACTATTCCTTGGCTTTTTATGTTCTTGGCCTGCTGCTTGTACTCTCCTACCATTTGCCTAGAACTGTTTTAGGCAAGGAAGTACCTGTATTAAGATTTCCTGGTCAATATTTATTCACATATGCACACATCTTCTTTTTTTGTTTTTTGGAATTTCATATATACATATGTATGTGAGAAAGACAGAGATGAAATATGATTATATACATTTCCCATTTCCTCTGCCAGTTCTCCCTTTTCCCTGCAACACTTCCTCTCCTAATTGCTTTCTAAAAATAAATCTAATTAGTGCTTTACATGTGTACATATGTATGGAGCATCAAATGGATCATGGGAAAACAACCAGGGGCCACACCCTTGGTGGGAAATGATTCTTTCCTTACACAGCTGCTGTCAACAACCATAGCTCCTCAATTTTACCTAAGTAGGAAATTTGGCTGGCTTGCTCTCATGTAGGTCTTCATGGTAGCCAGAGCTGCTGTAGCTCATAAATGCAGTAGCCACATTACACCCAGAAGAAAGACTTTCATAGCACACTTCATCATCTTTCAGTTACTACATTTTTACACTTCCTCTTCTGCAATATATTCTGATCCATGGCACTGGATGTGGGGTTGAGAATGATATATGATTATGGGGTGACTACTCCTCCCTTCTATGCCCTTGAATGTGTGCTTACACATTGACTATTGCACAGTACAAAAAGAAGCTCGCATCAAGGTGGAAAGCAGTCCAGTCTATGATTATAAATGCAAATATTTAGACTATAAAAACATGACCATTTAATACAATAACAGTAGCAGGTTCTATCCATTGTCCTTTGAGGTAGGCTTATAGTAGCAGGCATGGGATTTCCTCCTGTTGAGAAGGTCTCAACTCCAATTAGAAAGTGGTTAGTTAATACTTAACAGTCATGCCAATATTTCATAATTGCTATATCAATAGTGGAATGTCAATATGGTTGCATGCAGAGCGCCATACTGGAAAAGATAGTTAAGGCCTTTTCAAGTACAGCAATCTGCAGAGCAACTTACAGCATTGTGAAAGGTAGCCTGCAGGAGACAGGTTTTGTGGTAAGTTTGAAAGTGATCTTTCTAACTCCCCCTCCTTTCATATGATTCCCTGAACTCTGCCTAAAATTTGGTTCTGAGTCTCAGCATCTGCTTTGATACACTGTTAAGTAGAGTCTTTCAGAGGCCCTCTATGGTAGGCTCCTGTCCTGTTTCTTGTTTTCTCCCACTTCCAATGTCCAACCCATTTGTTTTTGCAAGTAAGGATTGATCATCTTACCCAGGGTCCTCCTTCTTGCTTAGCTTCCATAGGTGGATAGATTTTACTATGTTTATCCTGTCTTATAGGTCTAGTATCCACATATAAGTGAATATATACTGTGTGTGTCTTTCTGCTTCTGGGATACCTCACTCAGGATGATCTTTTCTAGAACCTACCATTGGACAAGAGCTCCACAAGGAAAGCAACAGAACCAAAATATCTGGGTATAGGTGTTTTTCCTGAGACTGATACTTCAACCAAGATCCATTAATGGATATAACCTAGAACCCCTGCTCAGATGTAGCCCATAGCAGCTCAGTATCCAAGTGGGTAACCTAGTAAGGGAAACAGGAACTGTCTCTGACATGAACACAGTGGCTGGCTCTTTAACCCCCAAGGGAGTAGCACCCTTGCTAGGCCACAGAGGAGGACATTGCAGCAAGTCCTGATGAGATCTGGTAAGCTATGGTCAGATGGAAGGAGAGGAGAACCTCTCCTATCAGTGGACTTAGAGAAGGGCATGGGAAGAGATGAGGGAGGGAGAGTGAGATTGAGAGGGATTGAGGGAGGGGGCTACAGCTGGGATAAAAAGCAAATGAAATGTAATTAATGGGGGCCAAGATGGGGGCGCCGGGAGAACACCGTGTCTGAGAAGCAGGACCGCACACTCCATGCAGCGACCAGGAGACTGAAGTCTGGGCCCTGAAACAACAGCTATCGTGTTTCCCAGGTGAGGGGAGGCTCCCACGGCATGGGAATTGGTCGGGTCCACTCTTGGCTGCCCAGCCAGAACCCGGAAGAGCACCCGGCTAACACGGGCTTTGGGTCTCCAGGCTGGTGCCTTAAGCCTGCATGTCCCGATCACTTCCCCAGGCTGATCGGTGGGCATAAGGGTGACTGAGACTAAGAGTCCCAGTCACATAAAAACCCCACGGGGAAGGAAAGTTACCAGACTAGTCACTGGTCACCCAGTTTTTCCCTGGAAGTTCTCCCTGATCGCGTGTACCTGCCGCCATCACAACAGAGCTCCCGCAGCTCACGGATTGCAGCTGCACGCCCAGCTCAAAATCCCTACTCCTTCTTCGGAGGAGGCAGGAGACGTCCAGCAGAATCTGACACAGACCACATTGTCTGTACCCCAACTCGAGATTGGGGCTGAGAAAAGCCAATCCTCTCGGGCAGTCCCCCAAACGCCCCCATAACCCTGCCGCGGCGGAGTGGAGGGATAAAGAGGCGCACAGCGAGTTCACAGTGCCAGAACTCCAGTGCTGCCGGCTGCTCCTAGCAAACAAACTACAGCTCGGGATCTGGAACTGTGGTCATTCTACACATCCTGAGATTCTCCTGGGTCCAGCGCAATAAAGTCTAGCAACAAGTTCTATCACCAGCGCTCCCCCTCTCCCCGGACCCCTGGCAGAGAAACGCCAACTCAGGGCTCAGGATCCAACTGAGAAGCCCCAACCCCTGCTGGCACTCCCCTGAGAGCACCTCCATAAGCTTGCCCTAGCAGAGGGGAAGGTCAGAGGGGAAGGACAGAGAGGCAGTCTGACCCTAGCAGAGAAACCCAAGCTCTGAATCTGAGGACACTCAACCCTACCTGGTACTCTCTCGGGATCAGCAAACATAGATTCTACCACCAGGCTGCTTCTGGTAGAGAAATCTGGGCCCGGGAACTGGGATTGAGTACACTCAACCTAACACTTTCCCGCGCCACCCAGGGACCAGTCAACATAACCCCTCCTGGCAGAGGGAAAGGGCAGAGAGGCAGCACACAGGAAAGGTGGACACCGAGTCCTGCAGCCACAGTGTCACAGAGCTGACTGTTAGCCTCCCCATGCACTTCCGCAGCAGGACCAAAACAGAGAGTAGTAAGCAAGGGGAACCCCTGTGCATTCCAACTGGTCCTGCAAGAGAGTGAGTGAGCCTTCTAGGGAGAGATTGCCCCAGACCCAGGGCCTCTCCACAGAAGCAGCCAGACGAGATCCCTGCCACCCACACCCCTAGTGTGGGCATCATAGGGATTCTTGGGATAGTGACCCCAACATTGAAGCCCCTGTCTTGCGGGTCCACCAGTGTAATCCAGGCAAACAATCCCTGGATCTCAGTCAAAACTGTGTAATAGTGGCTTGCAGGCCACTGCAATAATCAGAAATCTGCACATGCACACTGCACCCACTAAAAGCACACGCGAATAGCGCCAGTGTCACATTCCTTACTTAGGCAAAACTGAAACCACAGCGCACACTCCCAAACCAGTGAACCTCTCTCATCTTCCTGAAAAAACAGTCCAGAAAACAGAAAGAGAGGATCATAGCCCGAACTACAATCTCGAGGAAAAAACAGGGAGGATTATAAATAACCAGATGGCTAGAGGCAGACATAAGAACACTCCCAACAAAAATCAGGACATAATGACCTCACCAGCAACCCCACAAAACAATGGACACTTCAGTTCACTAGATATACAAGAAAACGACCTCAAAACTATGTTTCTCCCTCTATTAGAGGCCCATAAAGATGAAATGAACAAAGCCCTCAGAGAAATAGCCAAAGAAATCGAGACTAACCAAGAGGAAACAAATCGTGCTCTCAGAGAAATGACCACGAAAATTGAGGCAAACAGAGAAGAAATGCACAAAGCTCTCAAAGAAATGTCCACACAAATGAAGGCAAATAAAGAAGAAATAAATAAAGTTCTCATAGATATACAGGCAATTATACCCAAAGAAGTAGAGGCACAATTAGTGATACATAGAGAGGAAATGGACAAAAAAATAGAAGCTATCATTGAAAAGCGGGACTCCACATTCAAACAGATGAAGGAAATGGTGAAAGACATGAAAACAGAATTAGAATCAATAAAGAAAACACAAATAGAGAAAAACCAGGAGCTGGAGAACATAGAGAAAAGATCAGAAACTACAAAGGTAAGCATTACCAACAGAATACAAGAGATGGAAGAAAGAATCTCAGGAGCCGAAGATACACTTGTGGAAATTGACACGTCTCTCAAAGAAAAAATAAAATCAGAAAAGTTCCAAACACAAAACATCCAAGAAATCAAGGACACCATGAAAAGACAAAACCTAAGAAAAATAGGAGTAGAAGAAAAAGAAGACATCAAGCTCAAAGGTCCGGAAAATATTTTCAAGAAAATTATAGAAGAAAACTTTCCCAACTTAAAGAAGAAGATGGCCATAAACATACAAGAGGCCTACAGAACACCAAGTAGACTAGACCAGAAAAGAAATTCTTCACATCACATCATAGTCAAAATACTGAACCTACAAAACAAAGAAAAAATTCTAAAAGCAGCAAGGGAAAAAGGCCAAGTAACATATGAAGGTAGACCTATCAGAATCACACCAGATTTCTCAACAAAAACTATGAAAGCCAGAAGGGCCTGGACAGAAATTATACAGTCCTTAAGGGACCACAGATTCCAACCCAGACTACTATACCCAGCAAAACTTTCAATCAACATAGATGGAGAATTCAAAATATTCCAAGACAAAACCAAATTTAAACAATATCGACATAGTAACCCAGCTCTACAGAAGTTACTAGAAGGGAAACTCCAAACCAAAGAAAACAACTACATCTAAGGAAACAGAGGAAATAGATAACTACACAACAAAAAAACCAAAAGAAGACAAGCAATGAAACTCAGTGACACCACCAACCCCACATCTAAAGTAAGTAACAATTGTTGGTCACTAGTATCTATCAACATCAACGGACTCAACTCCCCAATAAATAGACACAGACTAACAGAATGGTTGCGGAAACAGGATCCAACATTCTGTTGCATCCAAGAAACACACCTATGCAACAAAGATAAACACTACCTCAGAGTAAAGGGCTGGCAAAATGTCTTTCAAGCAAATGGTTCCAGAAAACAAGCAGGAGTAGCCATCCTAATATCTAAGAAAATAGACTTTCATTTCAACCCAAGTTAATCAAAAAAGATAAGGACAGCCACTATATTCTCATCAAAGGAAAAATCCACCAAGAGGACATCACAATTTTGAATATTTATGCTCCAAATACAAGAGCACCTACATTCGTAAATGAAACAATAATAAAGCTTAAATCACACATTGATAATAAAACCCTAATAGTGGGAGACTTCAACACTCCACTCTCACCAAGGGACAGATCAACTAGACAGAAAACAAATAGGGAAGTAAAAACACTTACAGAGACCCTAAATCAAATGGACCTAATAGACATCTACAGATCTTTTCATTCAAACTCAAAAGAGTATACCTTCTTTTCAGCACCACATGGAACTTTCTCCAAAATAGACCATATAGTTGGTCATAAAGCAAGCCTCAACAGATACAAAAAGATTGAAATAATCCCTTGTATTCTATCTGACCACCATGGACTTAAGCTGGACCTCAACAACAACAGAAATAACAAACAGCCTACACGCACATGGAAACTGAACAACTTGTTACTCAATGACAGCTGGGTTAAGGAAGAAATAAAGAAAGAAATTAAAGACTTCCTAGAATTCAATGAAAATGAAGGCACAACATACCCAAATTTATGGGACACATAGAAAGCAGTGCTCAGGGGAAAATTTATAGCACTAAGTGCCTGCAAGAAGAAATTTGTAACATCACATACCAACAACTTAATGGCCCAACTGAAAACTCTAGAAAAAAAGAAGCAAATACACCCAAGAGGAGGAGAGGGCTGGAAATAATCAAACTCAGGGCAGAAATCAATCAATTAGAAACAAATAAAAATATTCAAAGAATCAATGAAACCAAGAGCTGGTTCTTTGGGAAAATCAACAAGATAGACCAACCGTTAGCCAAACTAACTAAAAAGCAGGGAGAATCTATCCAAATCAACAAAATCAGAGATGAAAAGGGTGACATAACTACAGACACTGAGGAAATTCAAACAATCATCAGGTCATACTACAAAAGCCTATGTGCCACAAAATTTGAAAACCTAAATGAAATGGACAATTTTCTTGATAGATTCCATCTTCCAACATTAAGTCAAGATCAGGTAGAAAGACTTAACAGCCCTATATCCCCCAAGGAAATTGAAGCATTCATTCACAGTCTCACCTCCAAAAAAAGCCCTGGGCCAGATGGTTTCAGCTCAGAATTCTACAAGACCTTCAAAGAAGTGCTCACTCCAATTCTCCTCAAATTATTCCACAAAATAGAAACAGAAGGTCCATTACCAAACTCATTCTATGAAGCCACAGTCACCCTGATACCTAAACCACACAAAGACCCAACAAAAAAAGAGAACTTCAGACCTATCTCTCTTATGAACATTGATGCAAAAACACCCAATAAAATACTTGCAAACCGAATCCAAGAACACATCAAAGATATCATCCTCCATGACCAAGTAGGCTTCATCCCAGACATGCAAGGGTGGTTCAACATATGGAAATCCATCAATGTAATCCACCACATAAACAAACTGGAGGAGAACATGATCATCTCCTTAGATGCTGAAAAAGCATTTAACAAAGTCCAACACCCATTCATGTTTAAAGTCTTGGAGAGATCAGGAATACAAGGCACATATCTAAACATAGTAAAGGCAATATACAGCAAGCCTATAGCCATCATCAAACTCAATGGAGAGAAATTTAAATCAATCCCACTGAAATCAGGGACAAGACAAGGCTGCCTACTCTCTCCATACCTCTTCAACATAGTACTTGAAGTCCTAGCCAGAGCAATAAGACAACTAAAGGAGATCAAGGGGATACAAATCAGAAAGGAAGAGGTCAAAGTGTCACTATTTGCAGATGATATGATAGTATATATGAGCGACCCCCAAAATTCAACCAGAGAACTCCTCCAGCTGATAAACACCTTCAGAAAAGTGGCGGGATACAAAACCAACTCAAAAAAATCAGAAGCCCTCCTGTATACCAAAGATAAAAGGGCTGAGAAAGAAATTAGGGAAACAACACCCTTCACAATAGCCACTAATAACATAAAGTACCTTGGAGTGACACTAACCAAGCAAGTGAAAGACCTGTTTGAGAAAAACTTCAAGTCTCTGAAGAAAGAAATTGAAGAAGATCTCAGAAGATGGAAAGATCTCCCGTGCTCATGGATTGATAGGATTAACATTGTGAAAATGGCCATCCTGCTAAAAGCAATCTACAGATTCAATGCAATTCCCATCAAAATACCAACACAATTCTTTACAGACCTTGAAAAAAAAAGATTCTCAGCTTCATATAGAGAAACAAAACACCCAGAATCTCCAAAACGATCCTGTACAACAACAGATCATCTGGAGGTATCTCCATTCCCGATCTCAAGCTGTACTACAGGGCAACAGTAATAAAAACTACATGGTATTGGCATAGAAACAGAAAGGAGGATCAATGGAATCACATAGAAGACCCAGAAATAAACCCACACACCTATGAATACTCAATATTTGACAAAGAAGCCAAATCCATTCAATGGAAAAAAGACAGCATCTTCAACAAATGGTGCTGGACCAACTGGATGTCTACATGCAGAAAAATGAAAATAGATCCATATTTATCACCCTGCACAAAACTAAAGTCCAAGTGGATCAAGGACCTCAACAGAAAACCAGATACTCTAAATCAGTTGGAAAAAAAAGTGGGAAACAGCCTAGAACTCATTGGCACAGGAGACAACTTCCTGAACAGAACACCAACAGCACAGGCTCTAAGAGCAACAAGCAATAAATGGGACCTCATGAAACTGAAAAGCTTCTGTAAAGCAAAAGACACTGTCATCAAAACAAATAGACAGCCTACAGATTGGGAAAGAATCTTCACCAACCCTTTATCTGACAGAGGGCTAATATCCAGTATATAGAAAGAACTAAAGAAGCAGAAAAGCAACAAACCAAGTAATCCACTTAAAAAATGGGGAACAGAGCTAAAAAGAGAATTCTCGAAAGAGGAACATCGAATGGCAGAGAAACACTTAAAGAAATGCTCAACCTCATTAGCCATTAGGGAAATGCAAATCAAAACGACCCTGAGATTTCACCTTACAACCATCAGAATGGCCAAGATGAAAAACTCAAGTGATAGCACATGCTGGAGAGGTTGTGGAGAAAAGGGAACCCTCCTCCTTTGCTGGTGGGAATGTAAACTGGTTCAACCACTTTGGAAGTCAATCTGGCGCTTTCTCAGACAACTAGGAGTAGTGCTACCTCAAGACCCAGCTATACCACTCCTAGGTATATACCCAAAATTTGCTCAAGTACACAACAAGGACATTTGTTCAACCATGTTCATAGCAGCTTTATTTGTAATAGCCAGAACTTGGAAACAACCCAGATGTCCATCAACGGAGGAATGGATACAGAAATTGTGGTATTTTTACACAATGGAATACTACTCAGCAATCAAAAAGGAGGAAATCATGAAATTTGCAGGCAAGTGGTGGGATCTAGAAAAGATCATTCTGAGTGAAGTATCCCAGAAGGAGAAAGACAAACTTGGTATATACTCGCTTATATAGACCTACAAGACATGATAAACATAATGAAATCTACACACCTAAAGAAGATAATCAAGAAAGTGGACACAGGCGAAGGTGATTAATCCTCATTTAGAAAGACAAATGGGATGTGCATTGAACTTATGACAGGAGTCTATCACAAAAGGCATCTGAAAGACTCTACCTAGCAGTGTTTCAAAGCAGACACTAAGACTCATAACCAAACCCTCGGCAGAGTGCAGGGAATCATATGAAAGAAGGGAAGTTAGTATGATATGGAAAGGATAGGAGCTCCACAAGGACCAAATATATCTGGGCACAGGGTCTTTTCTGAGACTGACACTCAACCAAGGACCATCTATGGATATAACCTAGAACTTCTGCTCGGATGTGGCCTGTGGTAGCTCAGTAACCAAGTAGCTTTCCAAAGTAAGGGGAACACGGACTATTTCTAATAGGATCTCAAGGGCAGGCTGTTTGACCCCCACCCCAGGGGAGGAGCAGTCTGTTAGGCCACAGAGGAGGACTTTGCAGCCAGCCCTGAAGATACCTGATAAAACAGGGTCAGATGAAAGGGGAGGAGGTCCTCCCCTATCAGGGGACTTGGAAAGGGGCAGGGAGGAGACCAGGGAGGGAGTGTGGGGTTGGGGAGGGAATGAGGGAGCGGGATACAGCTGGGACACAGAGTTAACAAAATGTAACTAAAAAGAAAAATAAAAAAAAAAAAAAGAAAACACAGGAAATAATTAACCTCACTACAGTAAAACAAAAAGCAACCAAGCACACAACATCATTATGACTGCACCCAACATCAAAGTCAAAGGATCTAACAGCCACTAGCCATTAATCTCTCTCAACATTAAAGGACTCAAATCTCCAATAAAAAGACACAGACTAACAGAATGGATGTGTAAACAAGACCCAGCAATATGTTGCATACAAGAAACATGCCTAAGTCACAAAGATAGACATAACCTGAGGTTAAAGGGTTGGAAGACGACTTTCCAAGCAAATGCACCCAAGAAGCAAGCAGGAATAGCCATTCTAATATCTGATAAAATAGACTTTCAACAAAAACTAATCAAAAGAGATGGGGAAGGACACTTCATTCTCATCAAGGTAAAATTCCACCCGAAGATATCACAGTCCTGAACATCCATGCCCCAAATAGAAGGACACCGACATTTGTAAAAGAAACATTGATAAAACTTAAACCACATGTAGATACCCACACATTAATAGTGGCAGAATTCAACACCCCACTCTCAACAAAGAACAGGTCAACAAAACAGAAATTAAACAAGGAAACAATGTCTCTAACAGAGGTCATGAATCAAATGGACCTAATAGACATTTACAGAACCTTATACCCAAACACAAAAGAATTTACCTTCTTCTGAGCACCTCACAGAACCTTCTCCAAAATAGATCATATGGTTGGTCACAAAGTGAGCCTCAACAAATACAAGAAGATTGAAATAATCTCTTGTATCCTATCTGATTACCATGGAATAAAGCTGGACCTCAACAACAACAGAAATAGCAAAAAGCCTACACACACATGGAAATTGAACAACTTGCTACTAAATGACAGCTGGGTTCTGGAAGAAATAAAGAAAGAAATTAAAGTCTTCCTAGAATTCAATGAAAATGAAGGCACAACATACCCAAAATTGTAGGACACAATGAAAGCAGTGCTAAGAGGAAAGTTCATAGCACTAAGTGTCTTCAAGAAGAAATTCGAGACAGCTCATTCAAGCAACTTAATGGCTCACCTAAAAACCCTAGAAAAGAAAGAAGCAGACACACCAAAAAGGAGTAGACAGCTGGAAATAATCAAACTCAGGGCTGAAATCAATCAATTAGAAACAAATAAAACAATTTAAAGAATCAAAGAAACCAAGAACTGGTTCTTTGAGAAAATCAACAAGATAGACAAACCCTTATCCAAGCTAACTAAAAGGCAGAGAGATACTATGCAAATCAGCAAAATCAGAAATGAAAAGGGGGACATAACTACAGACACTGAGGAAATCCAAACAATCATTAGGACTTACTTCAAAAGTCTCTATGCCACAAAATTTGAAAATCTAAATGAAATGGACAATTTTCTTGATCGATTTGACATACCAAAGCTGAATCAGGACCAGGTAAATTAATTAAATTATTCATATATCCCCCGAGGAAAGAGAAGAGGTCATTGAAAGTCTCCGATCTAAAAAAAGCCCAGGACCAGATGGTTTAAGTGCAGAATTCTACCAGACCTTCAAAGAAGGGCTAACTCGATTTCTCTTCAAACTATTCCACTAAATAGAAACAGAAGGAACACTACCAAACTGATTCTATGAAGCCACAGTCACCTTGGTACATAAACTTCACAAAGACCCAACAAAGAAAGAGAATTTCAGGGCAATCTCCCTTATGAACATTGATGCAAAAATACTCAAAAAAATACTTGCAAACCGAATCTAAGAACACATCAAAGATACCATCCACTATGACCAAGTAGGCTTCATCCCAGGTATGCAGGGGTGGTTCAACATACGGAAATCCATCAATGTGATCCAATATATTAACAAACTAAAAGAAAAAATCCACATGACAGTCTCCTTAGATGTTAAAAAAGCATTTGACAAAATCCAACAACCATTTATGTTTAAAGTATTAGAGAGATCAGGGATACAAGGCACATATCTAAACATAGTAAAGGCAATATACAGCAAGCCTATAGCCAATATCAAACTAAACAGAGAGGAACTTAAAGCAATCCCACTGAAATCAGGGACAAGGCAAGGCTTCCCACTCTCTCCATATCTCTTCAACATAGTTCTGGAAGTCCTTGCTAGAGTAATAAGACAAATGAGGGAGATCAAGGGGATACAAATTGTAAAGGAAGAAATCTAAGTATCACTGTTTGCAGATGATATGATAGTATATCTGAGTGACCCCAAAAAATCTACCAGGGAACTCCTACAGTTGATAAACACCTTCAGCAAAGTGGCTGGATACAAAATTAACTCAAAAAAAAAAAAATCAGTAGCCTTCTTGTATACAAAAGACAAAAGGGCTGAGAAAGAAATTAGGGAAAGAACAACCTTCATAATAGTCACAAATGACATAAAGTACCTTGGTGTAATCCTGTCCAAACAACTCAAAGACGTGTATGAAAAAAAATTTCAAGTCTCTGAAGAAAGAATTAGAAGAAGATATCAGAAGATGGAAAGATCTCTCATGCTCATGGCTTGGCAGGATTAACATAGTAAAAATGGCCATCTTACCAAAAGCAATCAAAAGATTCAATGCAATTCCCATCAAATTTCCAACACAATTCTTTATAGACCTGGAAAGAAAAATTCTCAACTTCTTATGGAATAACAAGAAACCCAGAATTGCTAAAACAATCATCCAAAATAAAAGATCTTATGGAAGTATCTCCATCCCTGATCTTAAGCTGTATTATAGATCCACAGTAATAAAAACTGCATGGTACTGGCATAGAAACAGAATGGTGGATCAATGGAACTGAACAGAAGACCCAGAAATATACCCACACACTTATGGACACCTGATCTTTGACAAAGATGCCAAAACCATACAATCGAAAAAAGATAGCATCTTCAACAAATGGTGCTTGTCTAACTAGATATCTACATGTAGAATAATGCAAATAGATCCATACTTATCACCCAGCACAAAACTAAAGTCGAAGTGGATCAAAGTCCTCAACATAAAACCAGACATATTAAATCGGTTAGAAGCAAAAAGTGAGGACGACCCTAGAACTCATTGGTACAGGAGAAAACTTCCTGAACAGAACACCAACAGCACAAGCTCTAAGAGCAACAATCAGTAAATGGGACCTCATGAAACTGAAAAGCTTCTTTAAAGCAAAGGACACCATCATCAAAACAAAACGAATACCTACAGATTGGGAAAGAATCTTCACCAACCCTTTATCTGACAGAGGGCTAATTCCAGTATATATAAGGAATTAAAGAAGCTGAAAAGCAACAAACCAAGTAATCTAATTAAAAAAAGGGGAACAGAGCTAAACAGAGAATTTTTGATAGAGGAATATTGAATGGCAGAGAAACACTTAAAGAAATGCTCAGTGTCATTAGCCATCAGGAAAATGCAAATGAAAAGGATTCTGAGATTTCACCTTACACCCATCAGAATGGCCAAGATCAAAAACTCAAGTGACAGCAAATGCTAGAGAGGTTTTGGAGAAAGGGGAACCCTCCTCCACTGCTGGTGGGAATGTAAACTTGTACAACCACTGTGGAAATCAATCTGGCACTTTCTTAGACAACTAGGAATAATGCTTCCTCAAGACCCAGCCATACCACTCCTAGGCATATATCCAAAAGAAGCTCAAGTACATAATAAGGACATGTGCTCAACCATGTTTGTATTAGCAGCTTTATTTGTAATAGCCAGAAGCTGGAAACAGCCCAGATGCCCCTCAACTGAAAAATGGATGCAGAAATTGTGGTACATCTACACAAAGGAATATTACTCAGCAATGAAAAATAAGGAAATCATGAAATTTGCAGGTATATGGTGGGAACTGGGAAAGGATCATCCTGAATGAGCTGTCCCAGAAGCAGAAAGACACACGGTATATACTCACTCATATAGATTTATAATATAGGATAAACTTACTAAAATCTGTACATCTAAAGATACTAATCAAGAGGGAGGATCCTGACTAAGGTGCTCAATTCCCATTCTGAAAGGCAAAGAGGATGCAGAAGAAGAAAATGGGAAACAAGTTAGTAACCTGCCACAGAGGGTCTCTGAAAAGATATATATGTATATCCCGGCCTTATAGTTAGTCTTGTTCCCAATCAGCCCCCTAATTGATTATCCAGTTTATACTAATCTAAGTTCTGCCATGTGACTCTTATCACCTCTCCTTCAGTTTTGGCCTGTTTCTTGCTCCTTTTTTGACTAGATATTCCTGTCTTTTTCTCCCAGAATTCCACCCTCTGTCACAGAACTCCTGCCCCCTTTCCTGCCATTGCAATAGGTTATCAGCTTTTTATTAAAACCAATCAGAAGAAGAGAGAGGGAGGGTTTATAAAATCCTAAGATGGGTGATGCTTAACAAAGTCAAAGTACAGCCTGTAATCACATCCCTGCTGGAAGAGGAATCAGCATTGTGTATCCTTGAGTATACAAAGACAGTCTTTACACAGTGCACAATGGCATTATCCCAACAGGTCACACTCTTCCTGATACCTAAACTATTCAAAGATTTAACCAAAAAAGAAAATTTCATATAAATCTCCCTTAAGAACACTGATGCAAAATTACTCAATAAAATACTCACAAATGAAATCCAAAAACACATCAGAAACATCAGCTATCATGATCAAGTAGGCTTTATCATGAGAGGTGCAGAGATGGTTCAATATAGCAAAATCCACTGATGTAAACAAACTGACAGAAATAAAAACTCAGGATTATCTAAGTACATGCTGAAAAAGCTTTTGACAAAGTCCAACACACTTTCATGACAGAGATATCAAGCATTCAAGGCACTTATCAAAACACAGTAAAGGCAACAAGCAGATACCAATATCAAGTTAAATGGAGAGAAGCATAAAGCAATTCCACTAGAATCACAAACAAGACAAGGTTGCCCACTCCCGCTGTATCTATTCAATATAGCTCTTAAAGTTTGAGATAAAGCAAAAAAAAAAAAAAAAAAAAAACAACTAAAGGAGATCAAGAGGATACAGTTTGAAAGAAAGAAGTCAGCATATCACTATTTGCACATGACATGGTGGTATACATATGTGACCCCCAAAATTATAGTAAGGAACTTCTAAAACTGAGAAACACCTTCACCAAGTAGGTGAATATAGAAATAACAAAAAGGAAAAAGGAAAGAAAAAATAAAGGAAGGAAGGAAGGAAGGAAGGAAGGAAGGAAGGAAGGAAGAAAGAAAGAAAGAAAGAAAGAAAGAAAGAAAGAAAGAAAGAAAGAAAGAAAACCAGTAGTCCTCCTATAAACAAAAGAGAACTGTGCTGAAAAAGAAATTAGGGAAACAACATCCTTCACAATATTCATAAATAATATAACATACCTGTTTGTTTAACTAAGCAAGTGAAAGATAAGAACTTGAAGCCTTTGAAGATAAAAATTGAATAATTAACTACTGCCTCCTGTGTGTCTTAGAATAAGTCTGCATTCACTTACTCCACCACCAGGACAATTATAAGTAATATTTAGATATGTTTAAAGTAAGAACATATAAAGTTCTTAGATATGATACGATGTGACTCCTTAAATGGGCTATAAAATCAACATACAAAAATCAGTAGTTTTTCTAGATACCAATAATGAACTTGCAGAAAAATTAAATTAGGAGAAAATTTTATTTATAATGCTTTCTCATTTCAAATGTGTTTATTTCCTTAATTTATTTATCTATCATTTATATATTTGGTGGGAATGAGTGTATGTTGATGGCAGTGGTGGTGAGATGCATGCATATATGTGTGTGTGATTCTGAGTGTGTGTGGCTCATAGGACAACTTAAAAGAGTAGTTTTTTTTTTCCTACCAAGAAGGATTCATGTAATCAGGTGACAGATGGTTTTACACATTGAGACACCATAGAGGTTTTCCTTCATTAAAGACAAACAAACAAACAAAGACCTAACCAAGCATATGCAAGCGAAAAGGTATCAAGACACTAAAAAAGAAGATATTAGAGGAAACACTTAAAGATGGAATACTCTTTAATTAGCTCATACTAATAGGTTAGCAAAAACAATATAGGAAAATAGATATATTATCAAAAAATAAACAACAAGAGATCATCTGGAGCTTTCTCCATCTCTGATCTCAAGCTGTACTACAGAGCAATAGTAATAAGAACTGCACAGTATTGGCATAGAATCAGTATGGTGGATGAATGGAACTGAATAGAAGACCCAGAAATAAACTCACACAGCTATGAATACTTGATTTTTGACAAAGAAGACAAAACTATTCAATGGAAAAAAGATAGAATCTTCAACAAATGGTGCTGGTCCAATTTATCACCCTGCACAAAACTAAAGTCCAAGTGGATCAAAGACCTCAACATAAAACCAGATACTCTAAATTGGTTAGAAGAAAAAGTGGGGAACAGCCTAGAACTCATTGGCCCAGGAGACAACTTCCTGAACAAAACACCAAGAGCACAGGCTCTAAGAGCAACAATCAATAAATGGGACCTCATGAAACTGAAAAGCTTCTGTAAAGGAAAAGATGTTGTCTTCAGAACAAAACAATAGCCTATAGACTGGGAAAGGATTTTCACCAACCCTGTATCTGACAGAAGGCTGATATCCAGAATATATAAAGAACTAAAGAAGTTAAAAAGCAATAAATCAACTAATCCCATTTAAAAATGGCGAATGGAGTTACACAGAGAATTCTCTGTAGAGGAATATAGAATGGCAGAGACACACTTAAAAAGATGCTCAACATCCTTAGCCATCAGAGAGATGTAAATCAAAATGACCCTGAGATTTTACCTTACACACATCAAAATGGCTAAAATAAAAAACTCAAATGACAACACTTGCTGGAGAGTTTGTGGAGAAAGGGGAACCCTCCTCCATTGCTCGTGGAAACATAAACTGGTACAACCACTTTGGAAGTCAATCTGCTGCTTTCTCAGACAATTAGGAATAGTGCTTCCTCAAGACCCATCTATACCACTCCTAGGCATATACCCAAAATTTGCTCAAGTACACAACAAGGACATTTGCTCAACCATGTTTGTAGCAGCTTTATTTGTAATAGCAAGAACCTGAAAACAACCCAGATGTCCCTCAACTGAAGAATGGATACAGAAATTGTGGTATTTTTACACAATGGATTACTACTCAGCAATTAAAAATGAGGAAATAATGAAATTTGCAGGCAAATGGTGGCATCTAGAAAAGATCATTCTGAGTGAGATATACCAGAAGGAGAAAGATACATATGGTATATACTCACTTATATGGACCTATAAACATAATGAAATCTACACACCTAAAGAAGATAAACATGAAGGAGGACCTGGGGTAAGATGATCAATCCTCACTTATAAAGACAAGTGGGATGGGCATTGGACGTGGGAGAAAACAAGTAACAGGACAGGAGCCTACTGCAGAGGGCCTATGAAAGACTTTACCTAGCAGTGTATCAAAGCCGATACTAAGACCTTGGGCAAAGTGCAGGGAATCATATGAAAGAAGGAGGAGTTAGTATGACATGGAAAGGACAGGAGCTCCACATGGACCAAATATATCTGGGCACAGGGGTCTTTTCTGAGACTAATACTCCACCAAGGACTATGTATGGATATAACCTAGAACCTCTGCTCGGATGTAGCCCATGGTAGCTCAGTAACCAATTGGTTTTCCATAGTTAGGGGAGCAGAGACTCTTTCTGACATGAACTCAATGGCAGGCTCTTTGACCTCCCCCCCCAAGGGAGGAGCAGTCCTGCTAGGCTACAGAGGAGGAGTTTGCAGCCAGTCCTGAAGAGACCTGTTAAAACAGAGTCAGATGAAAGGGGAGGAGGTCCTCCCCAATCAGTGGACTTGGAATGGGGCAGAAAGGAGACAAGAGAGGGAGGGTGGGATTGGGAGGGAATGTGGGAGCAGGATACAGCTGGGATACAGAGTTATCAAAATGTAACTAATAATAAAAATAAATAGTGTTAGGTGGCCTTAATAACTGTTTCTTAATTAATGATATTTAGAAAGCTGTAAATGAAAGAAGAAATGTCCAACCTCAGAATAAAAGGATATCAGTAAATAAATTCTAATTTGTTTCAAGTTTAGAATGGAAGCATGTATTCTAATCTATTCATTTTATTTATTTGCTAAATAGCAAGGATATATAGATTTTTATTAAGTCAATATTTTAATAGGTATGTGATAAAGTTTATAAACTGTGAACAAGAAATAGTGAGAGCAACTTCAGTCACCTTAGAATTAAGCATTAGAGTATAAGATCCAAAGAGCCATTTTAACATCTAAATCCTTGAGATGGAGAACACAAATAAGCTACAAAAACAAAAAGCCCCACTAGGTCTTATTTTCACAGTAAGACTAGCTCGACAGGTCAGAGGGGTATCTTCTTTATTTCACTTCTTTTAATATTTTTTTCCTGTTACAAGTTGTTTGAATTTTCAAAGACATATTCTAATTATAGCAGAAATATGCAAGTATCTTTTGTCAAGCTGACCCTTGCTCTGAAGTATGAATAAAAAATAACGATGCATGCAGACATAACTCTTTGTCTTTTGAGTAGATGTGATATTTCAGAAAAGAAGGTCGGCAGTATTCCAGGTTTCCAGCTCTCATTTGCTGCATACGAAAGATGAAATGCTGCCAGAATAAACCTGCAACCGACAGGTCCTGATCAAATGCAGCCATCCTTTCTAAAAGGGAATCCTCTAAGTTCTAAGCAGTTCGTGTAGCTGTTGTCAGAGGCAGAAGTTCCCAAGCTTAAAAGACCAAGGACTTAAATATCATAGAATTGGCCCTATTTTTGAAGGATAAATTTACTTGCTTTCTTTCCTTTTTTCTTTCTTTCTAATCAGAAACATAACAAATCCATTGAATACATGTCAAATGATGAAACACTGGAAAGAGGAAGATACATAAAGGGCTACATTTTAAAAAACAAAGTCATTGGATTATTTCATTGACACATATGCAAAACATCATTATTAGTGATTGGCTTGTTTTCATATAGTTTTAAATATACAGACTGATTTGTTTTTAGCTTCACAAAGGTTTCTTTGTTTATTTAGGCAGGCTCTCATATAAGTCAAGCTGGACTTGAGATTAATATGTAACGGTGATAAGTCTTGAACTCTTGGTCTTTTTACCTGTTCCTCCTTCAAATAACATGACTATTTTTAAATTTGAACATAAAGAATCAGTATTTGTCACACTTGTGGCCTTTTTAACACATTTTCAGAGAGACAACAAATAAAGTGGGTGATTTAAGATTTATATACTATTATATTTCATAGTAATTCTGTTCACATATTAAAACTGAAAATCTCACAATCGTTTAATTTTGTATGGATTAATAAACCATTACGTAAAAGCAAGTTTCTCTTAAGTGACACATAAGACAATAGCTAGTGTTCTGATATTAAAATCAATATTGGAAGAAGCCTTTCTGAAATGACCATGAAGCAAAAGCTCTCAGAGATGTGAACAACAGTCATGGGCATAGAAAAATACAGTGTAGTGGACATGTAATTACCACTGCCAGAACAAGATTTTCAGTCAGAAAATCTGAAATTCAGTTTTGCTTTTTATCTGTAACAGTTGCCACTAACGTGAATAAATATTGAAGACATTGAGTAAACACAGATACTAAAATCAGTATAAAACAGGTATCTACTTTAAAAGTAAAAAGAATTTGAAATTATTATGGATGTGTAATTTTATCATCTCAAAATTAAGGCATAATCCATCTGCTTTGATGTCAGTGCACAGGTGAATTTGACAGTTCTACAAACTCCATGCACAGATGAAGGCAGGGCTGATCCAAGGTTTTCACTGAAGTCCTGATATGCAGAAAATGAATGTAGCTCCTTACCATCAGCCAGAAACCTGCTTGGTAGAACTAGTAATAGCTTTGAAATCACCTGCACCACCCAGCCACATATATAGGTTCCAATGTGTACAGCTCCTGTGCTTGGCAGAGCCATAATGTCCTAGGCCCAGAGCTTTGGATGAATGAAGATTTCTATATTAGGAACCCAAGGACCTGTGGTTATTAGTACCAAGGTTAACTGCTGCCCCTGAGCTACTCTATACTCTCTTGTGCAGCACTGTTTGGTTAGCTTCCAGCTGACACTGTCCCAATTTCCTCCTGAAAATAGTATATAAAATGATATTCTTTTAAAAGTTATTGTTATCATTATTATTATTTACAATTTATTTTCTTTGTATTCCTGTTCTAGTCCCATTAATCATCTTTTCCAGATCCCATCCTCCCTTCCTTTTCACCCCTCTATGCCCCTCCTCTAGTCCACTGATAGGGGAGGTCCTCCTCCCCTACTATCAGTCCCTAGCCTATCAAGTCTCATCAGGACTGGGTGGATCTTCTTTCTCTGTGGCCTAGTTAGGGAAGGAGATCAAAGAGCTGGCAAACCACTTCGTGTGTGAAACTGCCCCTGCTCTCCTTACTAGGGAACCAATAAGATTTCTTGGTATAAACCATCAGCTTATGAAGGGAATGAAGTGTCCTCCTCTATGGCCCAGCAAGGCTGCTCCTCCCTCGGGGGAGGGGGGGCATGTCAAAGAACCAGCCATTGAGTTAATGTCAGAAATAGTCCCTGTTCCACTTACTAGGTGTCAGGAGCCATGCCCCTGGCAGCTGCTTTGATATTTAAATTTCAGTGGAGAGACTGCTTTTACCAGGCCATCACTAAGTCAGGGAAGAATTTGCAAGTCCATCTCCTTTTGTTTGTGACAGCAGGTGGGATAGCTTGTGAAGATCACACCTCTTCCTCAGGCTCCTCATGGAAATTAACCCATTGTTCTGAGATGCTTCAACTCTGGCTTAAAAACTCTACAATAAAAAGGCACACCGGAGGTTGCTGCTAGGGCTGTTGCTGCTAGGGCTGTTGCTGCTTGCAGCTGCTTTTGCTGTGGCTGTTGAGTCCAGACCTTCTTAAAAAATCCTCCTGTGTGCTGTGTGTTTTTTTTATTAATTTTAATCCTCACTCCTGACTCAAGAACCTTTCGACTCTGCTGGCTGGCTCCGGCAATTAGGAAAACCCCTTGGATTCTGAGCTACCATGGGCTACATCTGAGCAGGGGTTCTAGGTTATATCCATACATGGTCCTTATTTGGAGATACAATCTCATAAAAGACCCCTGTGCCCTGATGTATTTGGTCCTACGGTCAGATGGAAAGGGAAGAGGACCTCCCCTATCAGTGGACTTGGAAAGGGGCAGGGAGGAGATGAGGGAGGGAGGGTGGAGTTGGGAGGGAATGAAGGAGGGGGCTACAGCTGGGATACAAAGTAAATAAACCTGTGAGTAATATAAAAAAGTAAAAATTATAAAAAAAGAAGGGAATGAAGGATGGGGTTACAGCTGGGATACAAAGTAAATAAACTGTAATTAATATTAAAAAAATTTAAAAAAGAAGGACCTTCTAATACAAGCCTTCTGTCTTCTTTATATGCTCATATCCTGGACCTCCTACTAAGGACTCTGAGACTGAAGAAAGACTTGCTGGTCCAGTTCAGATCTCATACATAGTTTAGTATAACAGACTAATTCAAAAGAGTTTTATAAATTCTTTGCTTCCCATATATACTAATGCTAAGTCAAACACAAAATACCAACACTACTTAGACAGGAAGAGCACAGCTACTTTTAGTAGATAAATATTTTTCTCAGAATAATAAAAACACATTTGAACAGGAGTTTAGAACTCATACTCATCAGTTGAATAACATAATATATGTACATTATAAAATTTTAGTAAACTGATTTAGTTACTTTTTGTCCTCCTGAATTTTGAAGTTAGAATTCTAATTATGAATATGTATTCATTAATAAATTTCTGGAAACTTATATACAATATCTGAATCTTGTCAATTAAAAGCAAATTTTAATTCAGTCTGCTTATTAGGCAAGCTAAAAGTAAATGTTAATTTTAAAGTTATGATAGCTGTGAGCAAGACAGATATCATAATAGCTCATGATTAAAAAAATAAATGTTCTAACAACACTTACTTATGTAATAAAAATGTAAAGAACATGTCATGTGTGAAGTTGTAAAGATATGTGTTCCTGGTATCACAGTAAATACAACATTCTTTACGCATAAGTATTTGGAAGACTATCAAAAACAGGTCTGTAAACAGATAAACATAACACATTACCATGAAAGGTGTTATAAGTCTGAAGACGGTTTCAGTGATGAGTCAGTTTATCAGTGAAGAAGATAAAGAAGGCTATGATGGCTGAGCAAAATGCAGTCAATAAAATTAAAGTGATTTGGTCACAGGGAAAAAAAAAACTTAGAATATCTACTAGATATGCTGATATTATGGAACTCCTGATGAGAACTAATTGACTAGGATCAGAAGGAAGGAAAAGAAGACTTCCCCTATCTGTGGACTTGGGGAGGAGCATGTGTGCAGACTGGGGAGGAAGGGAGGTACTGGGATGGAAAGAGGGAGGGAACCACAGGGGGGATAAAGTGAATAAAATGTAATTAATAAAGAATTTTTAAAAAAAGAAAAAGAAAATCTCAAGGGAATAATAAATAGATGATGCAGAGTGAATACTTCCATTACATGAAGAGGACCCAGAAGCCAGGTAGGCAATCCTGATGATAATCTGTGTGCAAGACGATGATCACTACTTAAAATAAGAAAGATAGATTGACAGCATAGGAGACAGCAGAGTCAAAAGATTCCCAGCTTGACCTAACTTTGACTGTATTTGCAAATTCTACTCTTAAACAGCTCATCTGATTGATATGTTGATACGTGATAGGCATTAAGTGCATCCTAAATTATTAGGTAAACTAAATCTGAGTAGGTTAAGAAAAAATATTCAAAACAGACTAAAACCATTTTCTTAAAATGTCAAAAAGTCTGAACATGACATTCAGAGTATAAAATTAACTTGGTGTTGTGGCACACACCAAGTTTTATCATTACCCACAAGACTGAAACTGGAGAATTGGAAGTCTGAGGCTGTCCAGGGATATAATGCAAGATATTGTCTCAAAACAGAAACAAAAGTGAGTCTATACCATGCCTGTCCTTGTGTTTATGGGTTACCTCTCTCAGGTTGTTCTTTTCTAGTTTCATCTGTTTGCCTGCAAATTTCATGATTTCCTTGTTTTTAGACTGCTCTTTGATCACTCACCCCTGGTGATGATGCCTTGCCAGGCCATTGAGGAAGAGGATCCAGGCAGACCTGATGAGATTTAACAAACTATGGGCAGATGACAATGGTGGAGAACTCCCCTTTTCTGTGGACTAGGTGAAGGAGATGGGTGAAGACGAAGGGAGAGTGGGACTGGGTGGATTTGAGGAAGGGGGCTTCGATAGGGATATATAATAAATAAATTGTGAAGAAAAAATAACAATAAAAAAAAGAATCATTCAGATTTGAGTAAAAGAAAACAAACAAACAAAAAAAGAAACAAACTAAAAAATACTATGAAGTGACCAATTTTTCAAAAAGTTATACCTTCTATAGTCCTAGCTAAAATTAGGAGAGTAGTGTGGCTCTCTGTGATAATTTTTTGCTAAAGATATATTACTGTCTTATATTGTTTATATTATTCTGCCAAAGTAGAGTCAGCCACTGATGGTAGGAACAGAATAAATTGATAAAATGTGTATAAAAATATAGCTTTGGTTTTATGTATTATTCTTTAACTAAAATACATTTGTGCATTAAAATAACTATCCTAGATATTTGCTAACTAACTTGAATAGTAACAACAATTTTGAATAAAAATTTTCTTGACATTATAAATTAAATTTTTATTTAGCCTATTCTCATCTGTTTATTATTAGAGAAGTTGAAAAAAATCATGTAGATATTATAACCATTAAATATTAAAATATCACTGAAATAATTTTATTTCTATTTATAGCACATGAAAAATATTTAAACAAATTGAATTAGTAATGAGAGCTTTTAATTATAATTAAAGTAATTTAACCATTAGATAATAGAAACTTAGAATCTTCATGCTAATGTGAATGAGTAAACAAACTTTGATATATAAGAATTGGGTTTTTAGAAGTGACTGATAACTGAATGCTTTATTAACTCAGTTATGTTCTATGATTGACATTTTAAGAACATACATATGTAACTCATATTTATTATGAGAAATATATATTAGTAATCATTTTGAACATCATTTTGTGGCTGGAGATGTAGCTCAGTGCTTAGAGTATTATCTTTTTAAAGATTTATTTATTATTTATACAGTGTTATGCCTGCATCTATGCCTGCAAACTAGAAGAGACCACCAGATCTCATTATAGATGGTTATGAGCCACCATATGTGTTGGGAACTGAACTCAGGACCTTTGGAAGAACAGCCACTACAATTAACCTTTGAGCCATCTCTCTCTTTGCATATTCACACCTCTGTGTTTGATCCATACATCCTATATTTTAAAAATGTCATGTTTAAAAAGACATTACATGGATGATTGTGTTTAATGGTTGAGTTCATAAAAGTTATTTTTAAATTTATTTTTATCTTTATTAATTAGTTTATTCACTTTATATCCACCTGTAGCTCCCTCCATCCTCCCCTCCCAACTCCTGATGAGCCAGGAGTAGCTGCATTTTCTTCCTCTGTGGCCTGATAAGGCTGCTTCCATCTCAAGGGGAGGTGATCAAATAGCAGGCCAATCACTTCATGTCAGAGACAGTCCCTGTTCCCATTACTAGGGATCCCACTTGGACACTGAAATGCCAGGGGCTACATCTGAGAAGGGGTTCTAGGTTATCACCATGCATCATCCTTGGTTGGAGTATCAGTCTCAGAAAACATCACTATATGCAGATTTTTTGGTTCTGTTCTCCTTGTGGAGCACCTGTCCTCTTCTTTCCCACTTCTTTCATTAGTTTTCAGCATTCTTGGCCACTGTACACCTCATGTCAATAGCACTGATCCCCTCTTTAAAGTATCTCTAGACATAAACAAGTCAATTCATGTGTTCAATAATACAAACAATTGGAAAACAAGGGGGCTGGTGAAGGCACTTGTCACAAAGCCAAAAGACCCAAGTTCAATCTCTGGAATGCAAATTTAACATGTATGCTTCCTGCAGCAAATGTTTTTAAAAAATTAAAAAAGAGAACAAAGTATATTATCTATATAATAACTGTAAAGATGTTAGAAAAGCTACCTACCAGACATAACAACTGTACAACAAAAAACAAAACAAAACAAAAATGTTACTAAAGGATAAATCAAGGTTAAGAAGCCCTGAATAAAAAATATCGAGTACAGAGAAAGTAACCTAAAATATCCACAAAAGGTATGTATGAGTGAGGTTCTTCAGCATTCATTAAGATGATTCTTAATCCTATGCCCTTTCTGTAATTTGGAAATTATTTCAGAATAAGATTTTTTAAACCTGTGTTAAAGTATATTATGATGATTACTTTTATCATATACTAAACCATGTGTATTATACTGGACCTATTTGAGGGGGTCTCTCTGTTCTATTTAAAAATATAAACTGAAAAAAGTTCTTTTAAATGAAAATAAACATACATTTTATTATATTTTGACAGTTTTATTCAATTTTTTTGAGAGTATAATATAATTACAAATATTTCTCTTTTTCATTTTCTCCCTTCTAAGCCCTCCAATAAAGTCTCCTGGCTCCTCTTCAAATTCATGGCCTCACTTTCTACTTTTAAAGTACATCCATATATGTTTATGTATATATGTATGCATAAAATATAAACATATAACCAGCTCACCCCATATAATGTTACTTGTGTGTATGGTTTCAGGGCTGGATACCTGTCATTGGTGCGATCTTTCCTGAGGATCTCTCCCACCCCCAGCTTTCCTCAGTTGCTGGTTGTTCTTTGTGTAAGGTTGAAGCATCATGGGCTTTTCACAGTCTACTTTAGCGTGTCCATTGGTGTCATCCTTGTTCACTCATATTTGTGTAATCACCTTAGTAGGAATATATGGGTTAAATAGTGCTGGGAAACACAATTTCACAGCAAACTCCTTGATATACTGGCTCTTACAATCTTTTCTGTCCCCTCTTTTGGAAGGTCAAAAAACTCCCAAAACATATAGTTCATTGCTGTGACCCTTGGTTGTCCCAAGAGAGAAAGGTAAGTCCTAGAGACCAGGGAGGGAGTGCGGGGTTGGGGAGAAAATGAGGGAGTGGGATACAGCTGGGACACAGAGTTAACAAAATGTAACTAAAAAGAAAAATAAAATTAAAAAAAAAAAAGAAAACATGATGTGCATCAAACAGAGGGCCCAGAGACCTCAGAGCTGGAACTGATATAAATCTTCCCTCACTGAGAATTAGCTTTCATGGTACCAGAAGAAAAAATGCAAACATACAAAGGAGGGAAACCAACAGTGCCATGATGTCTGTGAACCACATCAATTATCACCATGGCACAATAACCCAAGGGTGCCAAAGTGGAATGTGTACCTTGATGATAACCAACAAATCTATACTTGGACTCAAGACTATCTCAACAAGAGGGAAGCCATAATTAGTAATGGAATTCTATCTAAGTAATTAATGCTAATGAAGTATTAGTTACTAGAAAATAATCTACAACCACCAATTTACTGAACCATCATAATCCTTAACAAATTTATATATATTTTTTCCTTATACCTACACATGAGAAAAGTCATCACTGATCAGGAAAATACTAAAACCATAGATATTTTACACACTTTACTGTCATAGTTAAATAATTGCATTTTAAATTTCAAAGAGTCAAAATAATTGTACCCCTTCAGTGATACTGTTGCTTTTAATTGTCATGTATCTTTAATCATTTCTTGAGATATGTTACAATATGCTGTTGGGTCTCACCAGAGATAACATTGTTCTGAATTCTCTTTTAAACACACTATATGTCTAACCATGAAGCTGTGTAAAATTGTGTGCACTTGTAAACCCAGCACACAGGACGCTAAAGCAAGAGGAGGGTTGTAGGCCTTGTCCAGTCTAGGATATACAAGGCTCTCTTTCTCTACAAAATAAAAAACCAAAAGATGAGGTTTTGTATCACAAAGTTTCTAATTAAAATTTTCTTTGGGTGAGGAGCTCAAGCCAGGTAAGGGGTCTTTTACATTTGTCACTCTGTAGACTATAGTAATTGTCAGTTAGTTAAATTTAGTTTGTGAAGGGGTATATTATAATTTTCCTACAAATATAAAAATTTTATATACAGTATATTACTGGTTCCTTACCCACCTAATCTTCCTAGTTATTCCAGAATGAATAACAAGTTTGATATCCTATTAAAACTGTAGAGACATACCAATTTAAATATTTCTATTGTAAAAAATAAAATGAAAGATATTGTCTCTTTTCTTTCAAGAAAGAAGAAAAAGGGACAACAGACCAATATTTTACTTGGTAACAATAGCATTTGTTCCCAACTACAGAAAGAATTTATGTTTAATGTAGTGCTCTAATGTAATAAAAGTATTTGGTTATATCTCATAAAAACAAGATATATTAATAAAAATGGGTATGTTTACAGCATGGTAAGCTCATCTATCTTATTGAGAAAGGATACCAATGAGCTCATGTGCTTCTCTCTTTACACTTATGTAAAGAGAAAGGACTTAAATATGTATCTTCAAGACTGAATGAGCCAAGGGCAGAAAAGAGAAGACCGTTTTTCTAAAGATAAGGATAGTATCCTGATCATAGCTCTTAAGATGGAAGTGTTCAATTAGAACAAGGGAACTAAGGGCATTGGTCAGTAAGAATCAGAATGGCATAAGGCATTTTGTACAACACTCAAAAGCATGAACTCTGCGTTTTTTTTGGCCTCCACACCATTTCCTCTTCTTTTAAAATTCTTACAAAGAAAGAAAATTATGGATTATATTTTGTCCAGAAGAGATGGCTTAACAGTGAATAACACTTGCTGTTTCTGTAGAGGACCAGGGTTGGGTTTCTAGCAAACCAGCTGACCAGTTCTTGGTTCTTGTCTTTCTGGCCTCTGCAGTTATCAAGCTAACACATGATACAAATACATATATGTAGACAGGTCATTCATACACATAAAAAGGTGTTTCAATTTTTAGCTCTTCTATACTAAGTAGTGAAGTTTAATAGAACTTTTCAAATTTAAGTGAGTAAAAATCAATGTGTCCATAAAATGATAATTTGAAGAATAGCTACTTGTCCTGTAATGTTTGTAATGGCAATCATATTAGCAAATAAAATATCATTTTACTGTGTTGGATACTTATTTATGTAATTGTTCATTACTAATGAGTAATTTTGGCAAAAGCGCTACTTAAAATGAGATAAATGACAAATGGAGTAGACACATAGACAAGCAGACAGAAGATAAAGAGACATGATAGCAGATCATATGTTACTCAGAGAACTGCATCCTAAGAAATGCTTCATTGAGCAATTTTATCATTATGAAGATGGAAAATGTACTTCAAAGATAGCTACTGTGTTAAATGGTCATATGCTTCTGAGGAATACCTTTGAATATGGGATCCATCACTGAGTGACTACCAATTCTAAAGTCTGTGGTTGCATTTGATCAATGTGAATATTCTAATGAGCAACACACATACATTCTTACACTGAGCCAGTTTCATTTCTCTCTTACTGATTACTGATATTCTTTGTAGACTTTCAAGATTTTATAAATTAAAACCTTATTCTTCCAAAGAGTTTTATAGGTCTTTCCTATTTTTTTTATTCTCAAAAAGAGTTTAAAATGAAACACTTCTTTCTGTCATTAGCAACAGTCAAATCAGTATTGTGAAACAGACTATTTCAAAATCCTTTAAAATTAAGGACCTTCATTTTCCCATTATAATATTTAGAATGGAATATCAACAGCCATTGGATAATTTCTCTGTATACAAACCTCTTTACCTTTGCCTGCCTACTTTTAAATTATTTTAAAGAGTCAGTTGAAGTGCATAAAAAAGTTAATGTCAAGTACCAAAATAATACTCAAAACAAGAAAGCTAATCTGTCCCCTACAATGAAGACATGAAAAAGCACTACTGTTTCATTAAAGGTTACTGTTTGCATAGCGCATATGCATATTTGATAGCATCTTTTAATGTTTATGATTTTAAATTTTCTTTATAATCAAGACTATTTGATTTGAAATGTAAATTCTGCCCTTATTTTAGGAAGACTCAGTTTTAATATTTCATCATAATAGAATCCACATTCCTATTAAGTTGTAGCAGAATTAAAGAGAATTTTTTAAAGCCTTGGTACAGATTTTTAGAAGTGAAGACTACAATTATTTTCTTTAGGGAGGTGTGGTATTTTTCACTGCCTTTGAGTTTATTCAATCCTGATTGCTACTCAACTGTCATGAATCTCTTTTTTATTATTTTATTTTTCTTTATTAATTACACTTTACTCACTTTGTATCCCCCGGTGGTTCCTTCCCTCCTCCCGTCCCAATCCCTCCCTTCCTCCACCCTCTGCATGCATGCCCCTCCCCAAGTCCACTGATAGGGGAGAACTTCTTTTCCTTCCTTCTGATCCTAGTCAATTAGGTCTCATCAGGAGTGGCTGCCTTGTCCTCTTCGGTGGCCTGGTAATGCTGTTTCCCCCTCAGGGGGAGGTAATTAAAGAGCAGGCCAATCATGTCAGAGACAGTCCCTGTTCCTATCACAATGGAACCCACTTGGATATTATAGTGGAATGGTGAGTAATTCCTCATGAGCAATTGCCAATCACATTTGAGAAATGAAATCCAGGGAATCAAAATTATTTGTCACACATTTCTAACTTTACAGTGGTGTGGGTTTCTCTAAACAAATAACCCATCAATTATGGTGCCTTCCAAATTCACCATATTAGACTAAATTTCTTGAAACACCAAACATGTGCACAGAACAAATGGAAATAGTATATAGGAGACTGATAGGATATATTTTATTAAATAAAAATGTAATGACTGTTTCAATAAATGTCCACAGCATCTGCCTGTGCCTAAGGGTTGCAACCTCAACTTCTAGCTATGGAATTCTCATTACAAAAGAATCATTCTTTCTAAATTCAAGAAATGTGTTTTTTTTCATATATCATTCATTCATATTTTCTTCTTTTAATGCTTATTAAAATGACTTTTTATTTCCTTTCATGTGAAGTTTTTTATTGTGTTGTGAATACATCAAATACAGCCATATTTGGGATCCTTCTGACTGTATCACCATTATACTAGCATAGACAAGCGTTAATATAAATAATACTTTGAACGTCCATAACTCTTTTAACATAATTTTTTATGTTATGCATAAAAAATTGGTTGGTTGGTTGGTTGGTTGGTTTTGTTTTGTTTTGTGTTGAAACATATTCTCAAGCAACCCAGGCTAGCCTCAGGCTCACCACTTACTTGGAGCTAGCCTTGAACTCTTGGTCCTCCTGCCTCTGTCACTTGAGTACTAGGATTACAGGTGTGAACCACCACACCCTAAGTATCTGTCTGTGTTCCCAGAGTTGGCATTTCCAGATACAGTATGATCTAGAACACAAGTTTCTGACCCAGAAGCCCCACTCTGAACCCTACCCTATCTCACTGTCTAAGGCCTGACAAAGTAACAAAACAAAACCCTGCCTTTCTCACAGGGTTCCTGTACAAAGTTCAGGTCAACATAAGTAAAATTCTTTTGACAGCTATAAAGTAATGTAAAATAATATTTTTAAGTCAGTAAAGGAGTGAACAAAATAATACTCATGCCTATAACCAAAATCTCAAGTGAAATACACTATAAACTTGTCAGTTAGGCAAATGAAGATTATATTATACACTCTATATTTGTAACCTACTTTGCTAAGACTAATCTTTGGAAAGTCTTTCATTTTAAGGGGGAAAGGTCTGAAATAAATCTTAGTGTTCAAACAAACGAGATGCAACCACTAATTTAAAAATGGGAGGGTTTCCCCCAAGAGTGTACATTCTTTACTAGAACTGTATTTGAGTAAGAATTCCATAAAAATAGAATATATACCTTAACACAAGAGAGCAAGGAAGAAATATTTTACATTACATAAGTGACTTGGGTAATTCAATCAAGCTAATCCTCTCTCCAAATACTTGTTTGTTTTTGTTTTGTTTTGTTTTGTTTTTTATTTATTACAAATGGAGTCAGTTCTGTATACACCAGAATCACACAGTTCCAACAGTGCCAGGAAGTACATCTGCCTGCTTCCAATGAGTGTGCTGCAGCCTCTGGTTCTCAGGAGCTGTTGGGAAGGGACTCACTGCTTCTCCGTGTCTCAACTAGCCGTTCCATTGCCTCATCAAGGCCATTGCCTTTGGTTTTAAATATCTGCCACTTCCAGTCCTTCAGGGCAGATAAACCAAGTGCATTTACCATTTCTGAGGGTGTCATGTCCTGCTTATTTGCAAACAACACTAAAATTGCTTTTCGCAGCTCTTCTTCCTCCAACATGGCAGCTAACTCTGGCTTGGAAATGCCAATTCGGTCTCTGTCACCACTGTCAACTACATAGATGACTGCATCTGTGTTTGAATAGTAAGATTGCCAGTATGGTCTGATACTTCTCTGTCCCCCTAAGTCCCAAACTTGGAATTTGGAAAATTTTGTATGTCACCATCTATACATTAAATCCTATAGTGGGAATAGTAGTAACAACTTCTCCAACCTGTAATCTTTACAAAATTGTGGTTTTTCCAGCACCATCCAATCCCAAAATTAAATTCCTCATTTCCCTGGTTCCAAAGACACTGGAAAAAATACTTGAGAAAAAGCCACCCATAATGAAGTGACTTCAGTTCTTTTAAAATGAAGAAAGCATAAGTTATAGATATTGATATATCTTACAGAGCCACTAATGTGACTGTCATAAAGGCATGGAGAAAAGCTTTTTCTCAGTTGTTGATGTGCTGAAAATGTGAATGACTTCAGAATCTGGGTGTGGCAGAAGCAGGAGATAGATAGATAAGAGGTCCATTGCCTGAGTAAGAGGAGAACTACACAGATCCTGTTCTGCAGACTCAATCAAAAGACTAATTTTGTCTTTGTCTGGGACTATCATCATCATGTTCTAGGTCTCTGATCCCTAGAATGAAGACTGAACCTATATTTTTTTCCTTTTACACCTTGCCCAGCACATACACTTAATCAGTATTTAATAGATATGGGTTGTAGCAGCACAGTTCATCTGCTCCACCCCTACCTGAAGAGCACAGTTTTCTATGTCTTTAAAAGAAATATTAACTTTACTTTGGGACCTAAAAGCTAGTTCTTTGACTCTCAGACTACTACTTTTCACAAATTCTACAGTGAACAGGTACACAAGGTGGATGTGCCTGGCAGTGTGGAAGTAGTTTGAAGAGTATTAACATTAAGTATGGAATAGAAATGAGTGCTACACTTACACTGACAGTTACCCATCTGAAATTCAGTCTTCTCATATACCACTTACAAGTGCTACCTTCTTAATTTGCATAAAGTAGTTAAGCTTATTAAATATGGGATCAAATTTGAATATACCACGACCATGTGGATTAACTTTGTATTACGATAGAAAAGAAAAAAAATGGTAAATTTGGAAGGATAAAAAGTCTCTTTCCTGGAAGTGTGAAATATATCCCAAAAGAAAAATTGGTGGTTGTGCAGAGGGTTACAGAAGGATAAAGAAAAAGGAAAAATATTGTTTACTTCATATATCTTATTTTTTCAAAATATGCTACTATTATTGAAGTTATTTTTATTCTGAAAATGTGATAGCATATTTTTTAAAAAGAAAGCAACCATATTGTGAGTTTATTTTATGTTTGAAAAAGAGAAATAGAATATCTGAGAATAATTTAATTTTGTGTGTGTATGACAGCTACCTGGGGAATGTAGGGTTATGCTTTCTGTACTACCAAGATGATCTTTTGATCATCTCAGAATACCAATCTCACTCCAATTTAATTTATAATTATTAAGGATACCATGCAATCAGTTTAAACCCAACTTAAGCAAACCAATAATAGACTTTAGACTCATCAGTTAAGCAATCTTCAAATTTCCAAAATGACCTCTTAAATGGAACAGTAGGGCTAGATTGAGCCATGATGTTTTTTCTATCCCTGTGGCTGCTTATCTAAGACATATAGGACAATGGCAACTTTGGTGTGAATGTACTCACAACGCCTTTAACTTAGAAACATTGCATGTCAATAAAATAAGATTATTACTAAAATAGTGTTAATGAACTGCAAATGTCGTCATTATTCAAAAATAGTAGCTAGAAGCATGTGTCAGTGTTGGATTATTTTCCCTCTGAATTAATGGAGAATTGTCACTTATTCACCATTGTTGTGTTTACAAATAAATACCTATCTGCCATGGAAGAAAAGGAGTTGAAATGAGGAGGCATTACAAATTTATAGTGGCTGTTCTTTTAATTCAGTGTTTTATGATGAGGACATAAAGATGTTCTTTTTGAATATGCAAAAAGCATCTAAGATATTTTTATAGCTTAAATGTAAAAGGCATACACACTGTCAAGACATAAACAATATTCAAGAAACCCTATTTTAAGTGAGAACATGCTCATGCATAACACGGCTATAGTGGTGGATTGTAAAAATTATTTATGTGACAACAAGTTATTTCATATTTTAATTTTCTCCACTTAAATGTTGATTGTTTCCCTAAATCAAAGCCTTTAGCACCAAGCCTAGAAACCACTGTGTGCATGTATGCCACCATTATGATCTTACCAACAAAAAATGTGAATATCTAGAAGTTTAAAGACTTTTGTTTTTACAGGAACAAAATAGAATATGATAATAAAAAGCTACAAAATAAATCATCCAAACCTGGTTAAATATTTCTAAGATTAGTCATGCTTATCATTATTATAAAATCCGCAGCTATTCCCAGTGTACTATTCTATGTCCTACCTGATTATCACATGCATCCACAATGTGCCTTACACCTGAGAAGTAAATTCTAATTGTTAAACCTTGACACTGTCAGTTTCATCAAGATCCTAGGTATGTGATTTAAATGTGTTACAAGGCTCTTTGAAGCATTTCAGTCACATTGCTTAAGTGTCCCACATTGCCCCACAAAGGTATCATTCCCATGTTTCCAATCTTAATCATGACATTTATTTTCTATGTCACTGATTCACCCATCAGGTCTGGTTAGAATTTCTAGTGTACCATATCTAGGTTCATCATGAAGAATATATATATATATATATATATATATATATATATATATATATATATATATGTATACACACATATTGGTCTCATTTTTTTGAAAAGATATGATCATTTAAATTTTAAATAGTGATCATTAAAGCATATTTACATAAGTTAATAAACATTTTCAGCTCATGTTCTATTAATCCATGAACTGATCTCATGCAAAATAAATAGCAAAAGCAAAGCCTGAAATAAGAGATGAATTTCTATTGGGAGTTATTGATTGATGTTTTTATTTTAATATTATATTTATTCCCTTGACCGTACAGAAAAACACTGATTATTCTTATCCTCAGAATAGCAGAATGAATTTGGTAGATTCCTCTGTTAGCTCTGAAGCCAGCAGATGGTCCCTTCAGTTTCAGGTATACCTGGAAGGCTGACAGCAAGCAGGCAAACAGCATCTGTGAACATTGGTGTCTCCCAGATGCTCTTTTCAATGAAATGGTCTGAAGAACACATGAGAGTATAATATATTCTTTAGTATATTCTGATAACTTGTTTTAAGAGTTAAAGTAGTTGCTTTCCTTAGTATTAAGAGCAGATAGATGGTATCAGAATACCGTGTGATTTGTAAGAGGTAATTAAAATAGTTAATAGTAAGGTAGGAATTTGGATACAGGATTTAAAAAATATTGTAAGGAAACTTTCAAATTACAATAATAAAAAATATTTAAATACAAATTAAATAATAAATGTAAAAATACAGAGTCTATATTCTTCTTTAGCAACCCAGAGTGCCTTGGAATTTGGGGTGAAAGAGGTATATATGTATTAAAGTAACAAGCTAGGAATAGCCTGACTTATGTTACTAGGGATTGAATTGTCTTGACCTACATATTTTAAATCTGGTACACTTTTGAAATATGTAAATAGTGATCAACTTCATTCATAGAACAGTTTCTAATTCTTCCGTTAAACATATGCATCTTTCTTACTATTTCTGTTGTTCTTTGGTAACAGTTTCGGTGATTACTTTCTGTGTCTCATATTATGATATGTGCATGTTACTGAATTAGAAACACTTCCACAGTAGAGTTATCACAAGTTTAGTCTTTACATTCACAAAACAGAACTTGTTATTTGGACTAGAATAGATATTTAATGTTTCTCTTTATCAAAATAGTACATTTTCCTCACATATTTAATAAAATTATTGAAAAAAATAAAGCATCATAAAATTGGCATTAATTTAGAAAAGTTCTGTCCTCGAGGGGTAAAGACTGTGGAGAAACTAGATACCATCTCTCTCTACATATTATATAAAATTTCTATTTTTAAATAAATGTAAAATTAAATATTTTACCCCTTTGGGAAGCTATTTATATTTGTGCATTTGCAATAAAAGTTTAGTTTTATTTTCCCTCTCAGTTCCCTTAAGTATGTTTGCCTTTTTTCTAGTGGCACATGGGAAAAATCTAATTCTTTGTAAAATACTTAATAGTTACAAATGATACATTTAAATTCAAATATCAAGTGATGCAGCATTTCATGATGTCATTAATTCTTATGTAATAAAAATAATTTACTATTGTAATAAAGGCTTAATGGATTCTCAGCAGGCATGGACTCAGCCTATAGTAAATTCTCAAGGAAGACTTTCCAAATATAACCAAAGCCTGAGACTTTTTAATATCTTTGTTTGATGACAAAATAAGGAACATAAGGAAAAACATTTAAATGAATGATTTCCGTTGCATTTCTAAATGTTAATACTTTGAAAAGAATATCACATGACCTATTTATATAGTGATGCCACAGGCTTTCGTGCACTGTAAATCATGACAGACTTTAGCACAATATTCCCAAATATAAATTCCACAGTAATACAGACAAATCTAGTGAACTACATTGTGCTTTTTCCTACTTAGATTTCCTATATACAGGTGCACACACAGATCAGATAGTTTAAGAATGTTAAACTTCCTGAGATGTGTTCCATTTGAAGTATACTACTACAGCTAATAAAATCAGTGTAATAGTGAGAAAACTGAGTTTATTATAAATAACATGCTCTTATTTTCTCTCCCATCATTTTTGTTAGTTCTTTTGAGAACTTCACATTTTTATCATATTCTCCCTCTCTCCACAATTCTCCCCGCATCCTTCTTTTACCTTCCAAACCAACTTAGCATCCTTTTGTTTCCTGCATTGTGTCCATTTGTGCTGCCCAAATGTTCTCAGATGTCTGACTTTCTCATGTAGCTTGATCTACTTTTCAGAAACTACACTTTTAGAGAAAACTGACCCTTCTCTCCCGAGCAGCCTATGGCTTACTGATAGCTTCTCTCTAAGAGGGCATCTTCCTGCCCTATTAACTACTCTTTCCATGGTGATGCTTTATCTATTTTAAGCTTGCATAGGTCTAGCGCAAAGTGTCAGAACCCTCTGTGAGTTCATATGTGCAGCTGCCCTGCTGTGTCCAGTAGACTCTATTTTCTTGTAGTTATCCACTGTTTCTGGTTGTTTCCACTCTTCTCCAAAAATTCTTGGTCCTCTGGAGGAGGTAATGCAGTGCACTGCAGTGCAGTGTGTTTGCGGAGGTAGGGGGTGAGTTCCATTTGTGAATGGTCATTCTGAAGTCTCCTGTTCTCTATGCCTTGGTCAAGTTTAATCTGTGTATTAATCATGATCGTGATCATCAGGAAGTAGCAACTTCTCTAATGAGGGTTCAAAGATGCCTTCATTTATAGCTGTAGTTTAACTATTGAGCACAGTAACATTAGGAAATTCTCTGCTAACATCTAACCATAGTTACTTGGCCTAATAATGACGTGAGTTGGGGTTTTATCTTGTACAGAAGGCCTTAAACCTAATCAGAAATTGATTGGTTATTTTCACGACATTTTTACTGCTATTGCCCCAGTGGGTATGTCTTGCTAGGCTGGGTTTCACTGTAGCTCAGGGTGTGTTCTGATTATTTGGTGAGAACCAAACAATTATGTTTTTAACACATTCTTGGGCAAAGTGAAAAGTGAAAAATGCTATTAAGAAAAGAGCTTAATTAGAGTGTCAGTCTCAGAAAAGACTCCTATGCCCAGATATTTTGGGGTCTGTTGCTCTCCTTGTGGAGCTCCTGTCCCCTCCAGGTCTTTCTATCTTATCCTTCTTTCATAAGATTTCCTGCACTCTGCCCAAAGTTTGGCTGTGAGTTTCAGCATCTGTTTCAATACTATGATGGGTAGAGTCTTTCAGAGGCCCTCTGTGATAGGCTCCTCTCCTGTTCCCTGTTTTCAACCAAGCACCATGGGTGGAGATAACCTAGAACCCCTGCACAGATGTAGCCCATGGCAGCTCAGTGTCTAAGTGGGTTCCCTAGTAAGGGGACAGAGGCCCTCTTTGAAATGAACTCAGTGGCTGGTTCTTTGATTACGTTCCCCTGAGGGGGAAGCAGCCTTACCAGGCCACAGAGGAAAGCAATGCAGCCAGTCTTGATGAGACCTGATATGCTACAGTCAGATGGAAGGGGAGGAGGACCTCCCCTATGAGTGGACTGGAGGAGGGATATGGGAGGAGAAGTGGGAAGAAGGGTGGAATTTGTCTGTCTGTCTTCTTGTGTGTGTTCCATGAGAGGCTAAATTGTTTTTTATTTGAAATAATTTGTAATCATCCATACAATATTTCAGTGTAATTATTTATACTGTGGTTGGTTGAAATTTAAAATGGCTGAGAAATAGCAAATTTCCTAAAATAAATGTTAAATATATAATACTTAATTTCATATTAAAATATTGAAACAAACTAACAAAAATCAAGAAAACTATCTTTTGAAAAGTAGCTAGAAAAAATGACTTAAGTTACTAAAAATACAAAACAAAATTTCAAGATTCTGTTTTCAGAAATAAAAATACTAATACTGGATTCTTTTGTGCTCTATACCATGCAGACATCAATAACATCTACTGTATTTGTATGAATCATAGCAAAAAAATATCATTTATGTTTTTCCTCAAAACTGATTCTCTGAACAAAAAATATATTTTGGTGTCTTTTATATTTTACTTTTACTTTTAACTGATATAATTACTGATGCTGTAATATAATTTATCAACTGACTAAATGCAAATGATTCTGCTTCCAGATTTGCTAATAGAATGACAGATCTATTCAAAGTGTTTCATTTGTATTCCTGTATATTTGGGTTCATAACACAGAGCTAATGGGAAAAACAAATACATTCTTCATTCACATCAATATTCATGAATGTTTGTTCATAAAAACATTTAAATGAAGTTCTTGTACAATCTCAAGAACCATGTACCTTTGAGCAAAAGATAAAATAATTATTTAATAAATGTTATTTGAAAGTTGCTACAGGATAGTAAGTTTTACAGTAAAGGCACAATGAATGAAGACCTGGAAAGTTGGCTTAATTACAATTAAATATGTATGTGACTAAATATGTTCTTGATATATTGTAACATGCCAATCTCTAATAAAAACACCTAGGTTAGAAAGAATCTTAAAATTTTGTCTACATAGCAATAGTGGAACAAATATTGCAAGAAGTGAAAAGTCATATTTTTAAGTGAATACTTTTCTAATTTAGTTGTATTTACAAAATTAGACACTAATAATTAAAGTACTTAAAACAACAGAATAAGTGTCTTTAGCAAATAGAATGTTTGAGATCTTGTAGGAACTGAAATAATCAACATTTGATAGTAAATAATTATGTCTTCACTTAAAATTTCATAATAAAAAGTTTCCAAGATGGTGGCAAACTGTGCACAGTATCTGAAGGAGAGAGGATCCTAGATTTCAAAACCGGTGAGTGGACCAATGGCTAGATTCAGAACATTGACCTTGGGGCTTCCTAGGACTAGAGGGGACATCCTGTGTGCTGGGGCCTGTAGGATACCGGTCACTGTGGCCATATCGCCAGTCACTAAATGCAAAACTGTGAACTTCCAGCATTTTCTGCATACCCCAGCTATTGTGGAACCCCAGGTCCAGGGACCCTCACCTCTAGCAGCCAGATATTGAATGCCTCTCAGCCCCTGAGGGATTACTAGGGCCCATTCCCAGCATCCAAGCCACAGTTCTTCTGGCCAGCCAGTGAAGATAAGATAAACAGTGGAAGCACACAGATTGTGGATCCAGGATGGTGCAGCCCAGAATATGAATGGCCAGATACAGAGTCTGGCAGGCTTGCGGGCCAAGGCCCAGCTCCCTTCAGAGACAATCCCGAGATTATCATCCACACCCAGCCCACCTAGACACCTGCGCAGAGGCACATCCCAACTTGCCTCTGCACCCCCGGCCCTCAAGGCAACTGCACAGTGCAATCCCTAACCTTCGTACTCGTTCCCACAGGGCTGGTGTTCAAGCCAGTTCACGCACGTGTGCCCTGCTCTTACATGCACTAACCCTAGCACCCAGCCAAACCCCTCAAGAAAACTGTAACAGCACCCTCCCTTCCTTTGCTGCATCCAAATCGCCAGCACTCAGTCTCGAGCCCATGGACCTCTCTCATCTTTCCGGGAGGCTACTCCAGACACTAGAGATAGGACTCATTCTGCAGTACAGTCTCGAGGAACAAACAGTCAAAGATATAGATAACCAGACAGCTAGAGGCCAGCATAAGAATACAACAAAAGGCATCTGAAAGACTCTAACTAGCAGTGTTTCAAAGCAGACACTAAGACTCATAACCAAACCCTCGGCACAGTGCAGGGAATCATATGATAGAAGGGGAATTAGTATGATATGGAAAGGATAGGAGCTCTACAAGGACCAAATATATCTGGGTACAGGGTCTTTTCTGAGACTGACACTCAACCAAGGACCATCTATGGATATAAACTAGAACTTCTGCTCGGATGTGGCCCGTGGTAGCTCAGGAACCAAGCAGTTTTCCAAAATAAGGGGAACAAGGACTATTTCTAACAGGATCTCAAGGGCAGGCTCTTTGCCCCCCCCCCCCCCCCCCCCCAAGGGAGGAGCAGTCCTGTTAGGCCACAGAGGAGGACTTTGCAGCCAGCCCTGATGATACCTGATAAAACAGGGTCAAATGAAAGGGGAGGAGGTCCTCCCCTATCAGTGGACGTGGAAGGGGCAGGGAAGAGACCAGGGAGGGAATGTGGGGTTGGGGAGGGAATGAGGGAGTGGGATACAGCTGGGATACAGAGCTAACAAAATGTAACTAAAAAGAAAAATAAAATTAAAAACAAAAGAATACAACAACTAAAATCAGGACATAATGGCTTCAACATAATCTCCAAAAATCAATGGATATTCTATTTCTTTCTCTCTCTTTCTTTCTTTCTTTCTTTCTTTCTTTCTTTCTTTCTTTCTTTCT